>NC_090396.1:31242282-32442282 GCF_036365525.1 Heterodontus francisci | reverse complement strand
GGATTCTCTTCCAGCTTGTCTTACTCCTTATTCCAATGAGCCTTATGTTCGTTGTGACTGGGAAAGTGTGCTGAATAATTTCTATTTGTTTGAGGGGGGGGGGGGGGGGATCAGATTTTTATCCTTTACAAAATACTGTGGAATGGGATTTTTCCCCCCATTTTTGTCTACTGGCATTTAGGACATTGTGGTTGGGTGTTGTGTTGCTAGGTGAAGAACAAAATTCAACAAACTGAGAAAGTGAATCTCACAATCTTTGGGGTGAATGGTTCCACTTCCCATAGAGGAATCACTGAGTGACATTGCTAATTTAATGTCAAACGGAGGTGAACCTGGTAACCATGTTAAGCTTGTGTGAGCTGGTGTTTTGGACCAATGGATAATGTTGTGCTTAGGAATTTGTACTTCAAAACTGTTTTCAGCTCTCAGAAATTTGGAGATGTCTGTTGAAAAACAAAATCAAAAGTTTGCTCACAAAAATAATTTCTAAGGCACTAAGATTAGCTATATTACTGAAAATATGTGCTCCAGCAATGGATGTGCCCTTAGCCAAGTTGTTCTAGGACAGCTACAACACTGGCATCTACCCGACAATGTGGAAAATTGTCCAGGTATGTCCTGTCTGCAAAAAGCAGGACAAGTCCAATCCAGCCAAATATCGCCCCATCAGTCTACTCTCGATCATCAGCAAAGTGATGGAAGGTGTCATTGTCTCTGCCATCAAGCGGCACTGACTCAGCAATAACCTGCTCACCTATGCTCAATTTGAGTTTTGCCAGAGGGCTCAGACCTCCTTACAGCCTTGGTCCAAACGTGGTGAGAGTGACTATCCTTGACAGCAAGGCATTATTTAACCGAGTATGTCATCAACCAGCCCGAGCAAAATTGAAGGGGAAAACTCTCCACTGGTTGGAGTCATAAAAGCCACAAAGAAAGTTGGTTGTGGTTGTTGGAGGTCAATCATCTCAGTCCCAGGACATCACTGCAGGAGTTCTTCAGGGTAATGTCCTAGGCCTAACCATCTTCAGCTATTTCATCAATGACTTTCCCTCCATCGTAAAATCAGAAGTTGGGATGTTTGCTGATGATTGTGCAGTGTTCAATACCATTCATGACTCCTCAGATACTAAAGCAGTCCATGTCCGCATGCAGCAAGACCTGGACAACATTCAGGTTTGGGCTGATAATTGGCAAGTAACATTCGTGCCACATGAGTGCCAGGCAATGACCATCTTGAACAATAGAGAATCTAGCCATCACCCCTTGACATTCGACAACCTTACCATTGCTGAATCCCGCACCATCAACATCCTGGGTGATACCATTGTTGTGATACCACTTTAACAGTCTGAGTACTTCACACATCATCACAGGAAGTGACATCAACCAACACGTGATAACTCAACTGGAGCTGTGTTTGTCATCTGGTCACATGTATATTATACAACTCTCTTGTAAACTGTTACTTAATAATAATGAACCCACTTTTTGATTACCTTTCAACTCAATATTGTTTGGTACCTTATTGCTAATATTGTGACAGCATATGGTCTCTGAAGATTTTCCAGTTTTAAGCACACCAAATACAATATGGTGGCAGCTTGTGACTTCTGAAGCTTTTCCAGTTCTGGGCACACCATTCACATCTGGTAGTATCGAGATGTAGTTGACGAGCACAGCGTGGAGGTAGCGGAACACATCAAAGTAGCAGTACAGCAGAGAGGCTCAGTAGTGGTGTTCATCGGGAACAGTGATTTCTCCTGTTGAAGCCGGAGGTAGTGGCAATGGCTTGATACTGTCAGGTATCTGCTGAATTTGGTGCTTAAGAGTAAGTGAGTACATGAACGGGGGTTGTTATTTTGATGGTTGTCAGTGAGAAAAAGCAAGAATCAGGCAGAATCGGGCTCGTGAAAGGTGAACAGAGTTGGTTCATGTTGGAACAGTGGTGTGGAGCTGCCATTGCGTGCTGTGTATTCTCCTGCCATAACCGCTTCATGAGTGGACTGTCCCAATTGCAGGCAGAAAGCCCGCACTGCAGGCAGTCAACACAGGACGTGCCTGAAATCCGACGCTATGCACATGGAATGAGTTCATTATGTTGTCTGTTGCAACACCTTATTCATTCATGGGATGTGGGCATCGCTGGCTAGGCCTGCATTTATTGCCCATTCCTAAATGCCCTTGAGAAGGTGGTAGTGAGCTCCTTCTTGAACCACTGCAGTCCTTAGGGTGTAGGTGCACCAACAGTGCTGTGAGGAAGGGAGTTCCAGGATTTTGACCCAGCGACAGTGAAGGAATGGTGATATAGTTCCAAGTCAGGATGATGTGTGGCTCGGAAGGGAACTTGCAGGTGGTGGTGTTCCCATGCATCTGCTGCCCTTGTCCTTCTAAATGGTAGAGGTCGCGGGTTTGGAAGGTGCTGTCGAAGGAGCCTTGTGAGTTGCTGCAGTGCATCTTGTAGATGGTACACATTGCTGCCACTGTGCATTGGTGGTGGAGGGACTGAATGTTGAAGGTGGTGAATGAGGTGGCAATCAAGTGGGCTGTTTTGTCCTGGATGGTGTCGAGCTTCTTGAGTGTTGTTGGAGCTGCATCCATCCAGGCAAGTGGAGAGTATTCCATCACGCTCCTGACTTGTGCCTTGTATTTGGTGTACCGGCATTGGGGAGACAGGAGATGAGTTATTCGCCACAGAATTCCGGCTTCTGACCTGCTTTTGTAGCCATAGCTTTTATGTGGCTGGTCTAGTTCAGTTTCTGGTCAATGGTGACCACCAGAATGTTGATAGTTGGGTATTCAGCGATGGAAATGCCTTTGATCATCAAGGGGAGATGGTTAGATTCTCTCTTGTTTGATATGGTCATTGCCTGGCACTTGTGTGGCACGAATGTTATGCCACTTATCGGTGCAAGCCTGAATGTTGTCCAGGTCTTACTGCATATGGACATGGGCTGCTTCAGTATCTGAGGAGTCACGAATGGTGCTGAACATTGTGCAAACATCAGCAAACATCCCCACTTCTGACCTTATGACGGAGGGAAGGTCATTGATGAACCAGCTGAAGATGGCTGGACCTGGTTCACCCTAAGGAACTCCTGCAGTGATGTCCTGGGACTGAGATGAGTGACCTCCAACAACCACAACCATCTTCCTTTGCGCTAGGTGGGACGCAAACCAGTGGAGAGTTTTCCACCTGATTCCCGTTGACTCCAGTTTTGCAAGTGCTCCTTGAAGCCATACTTGCTCAAATGCTGCCTTGATTTCAAGGGTAGTCACACTCACCTCACCTCTTGAGTTCAGCTCTTTTGTCCATGTTTGGTCCAAGGCTATAATGAGGTCAGGTGCTGATTGGCCTTGGCGGAACCCAAACTGAGCGTCAGTGAGCAGGTTATTGCTAAGCAAGTGCCGCTTGATGGCACTGTTGATGACACCTTCCATCACTTTACTGATGATTGAGAGTAGACTGATAGGGTGGTAATTGGCTGGGTTGGACTTTTCCTGCTTTTTGTGTACAGGACATACCTGGGCAATTTTCCACATTGCACGGTAGATGCCAGTGTTGTAGCTGTACTGGAACAGCTTGGCTATGGGCGCGGCAAGTTCTGGAGCACAGGTCTTCAGTACTAATGCCGGAATGTTGTCAAGGCCTATAGCCTTTGCAGTATCCAGTGCCTTCAGTCCAGAGCATGGCTACCCGACTCGAACCCGATGGGTCCCGATGCATGTGTTGGGTTCGGGTCGGGTTGGGTCCGGAATTTGGGTTCGGGTCCGGTCAGGCTGGGTCGAACACAGTGACAGCCAGGATGCCAAGGCGGGAAACACTCCGCACTCGTCTGCAGTGAGTATTCCATTAAAAGGTAGAGCATAACCTCTTCAATAAAGTTGATTATATTCCGATGGTCTGGTCGGGTTGGGTCGGGCACGGGAAAAATGAAAGGACTCGGGCCGGGTCGGGCTCGGGTCGGATGTGGTTCTATTAGGCTCGGGTCAGGTTTTATTTGCAGACCCGAGCTGGCCTTTGCTTCAGCCTTTTCTTGATATCATGTGGAGTGAATCGGATTGGCTGAAGACTGGCATCTGTGACACTGGGAACCTCAGGAGGAGACCAGGATGGATCATCCACTTGGCACTTCTGAAGTTGGATACGAATGCTTCAGCCTTGTCTTTTGGACTGATGTGCTGGGCTCCCCCATCGTTGAGGATGGGGATATTTGTGGAGCCTCCTCCTCCTGTCAGTTGTTTAATTGTCCACCACCATTCACGACTGGATGTGGCAGGACTGCAGAGCTTAGATCTGATCTGTTGTTTGTGGGATCACTTAGCCTTGTTTATTACATGCTGCTTCCACTGTTTGGCATGCAAGTAGTCCTGTGTTGTAGTTTCATTAGGCTGATGCCTCATTTTGAGGTATGCCTGGTGCTGCTCCTGGCATGCCCTCCTACACTCTTTATTGAACCAGGATTGGTCCCCCGGCATGATGGTAATGGTAGAGTGGGGAGTATGTCGGGCCATGAAGTTACAGATTGTGGTTGAGTACAATTCTGCTGCTGCTGTTGGCCCACAGCGCCTCATGGATGCCCAGTTTTGAGTTGCTAGATCTGTTTGAAATCTATCCCATTTAGCATGGTGGTAGTGCCACACAACACAATGGTGGGTACCCTCAATATGAAGATAGGACTTCATCTCCACAAGGACTGCATGGTGGTCACTCCTACCAATACTGTCATGGACAGATGCATCTGCAACAGGTAGATTGGTGAGGATGAGGTCAAGTAGATTTTTCCCTCTTTTGGTTCCCTCACTAACTGCCACAGACCCAGTCTAGCAGCCATGTCCTTTAGGATTCGACCAGCTCGGTCAGTAGTGGTGCTACCGAGCCACTCTTTGTGATGGACATTGAAGTCCCCCACCCAGAGTACATTTTGTGCCCTTGCCACCCTCAGTGCTTCCTCCAAGTGGTGTTCAACATGGAGGAGTACTGAGTCATCGGCCGAGGGAGGGCGGTAAGTGGTAATCAGTAGGAGGTTACCTTGACCATGTTTGATCTGATGCCATGAGACTTCATGGGGTCTGGAATCAATATTGAGGACTCCCAGGGCATTCCCTCCCGACTGTACACCACTGTGCCGCTGCCTCTGGTGGGACTGTCCTGCCAGTGGGACAGGACATACCCAGGGATGGTGATGGTGGTATCTGGGACATTGTCTATAAGGCCTGATTCCATGAGTATGACTATGTCAGGCTGTTGCTTGACTAGTCTATGGGACAGCTCTCCCAATTTTGGCACAAGCCCCCAGATATTAGTAAGGTAGAATTTGCAGTGTCTACAGCCGTTGTCATTTCTGGTGCCTTGGTCGATGCTGGGTGGTCCGTCCGGTTTCATTCCTTTTCTGAGGCTTTGTAGTGGTTTGATAAAACTAAGTGTCTTGCTCGGCCATTTCAGATGGCATTTTAAGAGTTAACCACATTGCTGTGGGTCTGGAGTCACATGTAGGTCAGACCAGGTAAGGATGGTAGATTACCTTCCCTAAAGGACAATAGTGAACCAGATGGGTTTTTACAACAATCGACAATGGTTTCATGGTTACTGCTAGAATAGCTTTTAATTCCAGATTTTTTATTAATTGGATTCATATTCCACCATCTACCGTGTTGGGATTCAAACACATGTCCCCAGAGCATAAGCCTGAGCTCTGGGTTAAGTCTAGTGACATTACTACTACCCTACTGTCTCCCCTCTCATAAATCTGATGCGTGGACACCAGTTGGTTGAAGATCTCAAAACAGCTAATTATTAGCTGATTACAGCTAACTATTATATACAGTAAAGAGTTAACTATTTACAGAACTTGCTCCGGGTGTTACAGTTGCAGAGTGGCTCTGGTTCTGAGTCACATGACTGCATCCTTGTACTTAGCTTATTAGCATACTAAGATCTTAAAGGGACATCACTCTTAAAGGCAATCATACAACATCCCTTTTCTTTCCAAAGATATGTTTCGTAAGCTAAAAGTAAAGAAACATGAAATTAGATAACATCAGAATTATTTACACAGGTATAGAAATTATGAACTTTACAAGTATAGATGCTTAGAAGTGCATATATCATTTCAGCGGTTTGACAGTTCTTGTTCTGGGATTTTGCGTCTCATCTGTTCCTGTTCTTTCTGAAGTTTCTCCCTCTCTGCATTCAGTTTCTGTTGCTCTGCCTTCAGCCTGCTAACATACTCTTGCTTTTCTCAAGATGACCACTTTTGGGGCCTTGTCATTCTTGGAAAGTTTTGGCTCTTCATCTCAAAGAGCTAACAGACAATGCTTCAACTCATTCCATTTCTGCCTCTTCAGGACATTGCGTGTCCTTCGCCTATTCTCATCCTCTGCGTCTGAAGGCTTGGGGCTCAAGGTCGAGGACTTATTGGGGGAAGAGTACTTGATCTCATGGACATACCTGTCCATTCTGGCTCATTGTGGTGCTGGCAGTTCTTTAGAGAGCAGAAGTGAAGGCGTGGCATAGTTGTGCTGTTGCTGGATTTCCAGACTGCACCGTTTGATGCTGGCTAGAGTCTGCAAACGGGGGGTTCCGGTTCTTTGATATTTCCGTTTGGCAATGCTCCCTGCTACCAGCCTTTGCTTCTCAGTAGTGACAACGTCAATCTTTTCTTCTGAGTTGCTGGAGCATGAAGAATCACTTCCTGTTGAGCAAGAACTTTCACCATCTGAGCTTGGATCTTCATTCTTTTAGTTTGGCATCTCTGAGAAGGGGCTGATACTCTCCAATCCAGAACTACTGAAATCCTGGAGGAACAGTGACTCAATGCGTGTACCCTTGCTCTCTTCTGCTGTAATGGGTACCTTGGTGATCTCGTGGATAGTTATGATGTCGAGGTTCTTACATGCTGGTAGACTAGCCACTGCCGGTCCACTCGTATCTACTTGATAGAATGTTTGTGGTTTCTATGCCGACTTGCCATATCTGCATTTCATTGTTAATGTGTCACTGCAAGAGATGGATGATGCAAATGACTTGGCAGTTGTCGGTTGTATCATGGATTTCCATGGACTCCGGTACATATCTTTTAGGATTTGGACTGGTAAGATATTTGCACTAGCGCTGGTGTCAATCTTGACCCTGAGTTTACGTTTGCCAACTTTCTTTGGGTATGTGATGTTAATAGTAGTGAAAGCTTCCAGTTGTTTGACTTCATCAATGTGATGTGTCAGGTTCACAATGTAGAATACCTGATCATCTTCTGACTGACAATTACTTCTCTCTGAGTCTTGTCTCAGGTCTGTTTCACTGGTGACTTCGTGTAACGTCTTGCGTTTATGCAGTTCACTGGTCCTTTCCTTGCGGCGGTTGCCCTGTCGTCTGTTTGCCTGTGTCCTGCCGTGACTTCTGGCTGCATATTTGGAGCCAGATTTCTTGTACAGGTGGGCCAGTGTCCTTTTACAACACATGCACAGTTTGTGAAATGCAGGACAGCTTCGCCATGAGTGGGACCAACCACACTTACCACCCAGCTTGCTTGCTTTTTTCGACCTGGTTATGGTGCTGATACTGTTGGCTGCACTTAATAGTTGAAGGTGCTGTTCTCCAGCTACAATGGCTTCATATTTCCTGCCATCTTCCAACAATGCATCAATGCTGTGATCTTTCTTTTTCCCTAAGAGGTCTTTCTGAAACGTTCAGTGGGTGTTGATATGATCACCAGCTCCGTTATTCAGTCTGACAGTTCAGTTTCTGAGAAGTCACATTCATTGCCCTTACTACAGCATCTGCTGATGAACTGGTCAATTGATTCCTGTGGCAGTTACCTGTTGGACATCAATTCCAGGTAGTGAATTCTAAAATTCATTCTTAATTGGAATTGATCCTCCAGCACTTTCCATATCTTTGCAGCATCTTTCTGGTCCTCTTCAGATAATCCAGAGGTATTAATTCTGTACAATCCCTCATTTCCAACTGCTGTTAGTATTTTTACAGCCTGTTTCTCTAGTTCTGCAATCACTTGTTCTGTAAAGCATAATTGCATTTTTTGTTGGAACAGCTTGAACTCAAATAGGATATCCAGTTCATGCTGGGAAATTTGGTATCCATCTTCCTGCTATTCTTTTGCTTTAGAACTTGCTTTAAGACTGGTTCTATGATTCTGCATTGTTTCCCTTTTAAGAAACTGTCAGTTCTTTAGACTAGCTGCCTTGATTGACAGGAGCAGGTATTTGCTCATGCTGTGTGTTTATCTTGCTTCCAGCACTTAAGCCTGTCAGAGTCATAGAGTTATACAGCACAGAAACAGGGCCTTCGGCCCATCATGTCCATGCTGGTCATCAAGCACCTAACTATTCTAATCCCATTTTCTAGCACTTGGCCCGTAGCCTTGTATGCGATGGCATTTCAGGTGCTCATCTAAATACTTCTTAAATGTTGTGATGGTTCCTGCCTCTACCACCTCTTCAGGCAGTGTGTTCCAGACTCCAACCACCCTCTGGGTGAAAATTCTTTTCCTCAAATCCCCTCTAAACCTCCTGCCACTTACCTTAAATCTATGCCCCTTGGTTATTGACCCATCCGCCTAGGGAAAAAGTTTCTTTCTATCTAACCTATCAATGCCCCTCATAATTTTGTATACCTCAATCAAGTCCCCCCCTCAGCCTTCTCTGTTATAAGGAAAACAACCCTAGTCTAGTCTCTCTTCATAGTGGAAATGCTCCAGCCCAGGCAACATCCTGGTGAATCTCCTCTGCACCCTCTCCAGTGCAATCACATCCTTCCTATAGTGTGGTGCCCAGAACTGTACACAGTACTCCAGCTGTAGCCTAACTAGCATTTTATAAAGCTCCATCATAGCCTCTCTGCTCTTATATTCTATGCCTCAGCTGATAAAGACAAGTATCCCCTATGCCTTCCTAACCACCTTATCAACCTGCGCTGCTGCATTCAGTGATCTATGGACAAGTACACCAAGATCCCTCTGCCCTTCTGTATTTCCTAGGGTCCTACCATCCATTGTATATTCCCTTGCCTTGTTAGTCCTCTCAAAATGCATCACCTCACACTTCTCAAGATTAAATTCCATTTCTCACTGCTCTGCCCATCTTACCAGCCCATCTATATCATCCTGTAATCTAAGGCTTTCCTCCTCACTATTTACAACACCACTAATTTTCGTGTCATCTGCAAACTTACTTATCATACCTCATATATTCACGTCTAAATGATTAATGTACACTACAAACTGCAACGGTCCCAACACCGATCCCTGCAGTACACCACTGGTCACAGGCTTCCACTCGTAAAAACAACCCTCGACCATCACCCTCTGCCTGCTGCCACTAAGCCAATTTCGGATCCAATTTGACAAATTTCCCTGGATCCCATGGGCTCTTACCTTCTTAACCAATCTTCTATGCGGGACCTTATCAAAAGCCTTACTGAGGTCCATGTAGACTTCATCAACTGCTTTATCCTCATCTACATAATCTTGTCACCTCCTCAAAAAATTCAATGAAATTAGTTAGACATGATCTCCCCTTGACAAAGCCATGCTGACTATCCCTGCCTCTTCAAGGGGAGATTAATCCTGTCCCTCAGAATTTTTTCCAATATTTTTCCAACCATTGATGTTAGACTCACTGGCCTGTAATTACCTGGTTTATCCCTGCTATCCTTCTTGAATAATGGTACCACATTCGCTGTCCTCCAATCCTCTGGTACCTCTCCTGTGGCCAGCGAGGATTTGAAAATTTGTGTAAGAGCCCCTGCTATCTTCTCCCTTGCCTCACATAACAGCCTGGGATACATCTCATCTGGGCCTGGGGATTTATCCACTTTTAAGCCCACTAAAAAAGCTAATACTTCCTCCCTTTCAATGTTAATATGTTCAAGTATATCACAATCCCCCTCCCTGATCGCTACGCCTACATCGTTCTTCTCCATAGTGAACACAGATGCAAAGAAATCATTTAAAACCTCACCTATATCCTCCAGCTCCACACACAGATTGCCACTTTGGTCCCTAATGGGCCTCACTCTTTCCCTGGTTATCCTCTTTCCCTTAATATACTGATAAAATGCCTTAGGATTTTCCTTTATCTTGCCCGCTAGTGTTTTTTCATGTCCCCTCTTCGCTCTCCTAACTACTTTTTTAGTACCCCCTACACTTTCTATACTCCTCTACTGCCTCCGCTGTTTTCAGCGCTCCGAATCTGCCATAAGCTTCCTTTTTTTTCCTAATGCACTCCTCTATATCCTTTGACATCCAGGGTTCCCTGGACTTGTTGGTTCTACCCGTCACCTTAATGGGTACATGTTGGCTCTGAACCCTCGCTATTTCCTCTTTGAATGACTCCCACTGGTCTGATGTAGACTTTCCTACAAGTAGTTACTCCCAGTCCACTCTGGCCAGATCCTGTTTTATCATATAGAAATCGCTTTCCCCCAATTCAGTACCTTTATTTCCAGCCCGTCTTTTTCCTTTTCCATAACTACCTTAAATCCTACAGAGTTGTGGTCACTATCACCGAAATGCTCCCCCACTGACACTTCTACTACTTGTCCAACTTAATCCCTAGGATTATGTTTACACAGTTGTTCAATAGGCAATTCAATGTGTTTTTTTTGCTATAGTTTGTTTATTTTGCTCACACTTGAGTGGTTTTAATTTTTTTTTACTGTGGCTTTGTGAATGGAAGCTCTTATTCATACTCTAGTGGTTTCATAGTTTTTAAAAATACTTTGGCTGGTGGAAAAGGTCTGCAGGGATCGGCGTTTTCCCGTATTTTTTCAAACGGATGCCTCCTGTAATGGCACCGACCTCGATCAACCTGGGAAAGAAGTTGGGTCTTCTCCCTCTTTTTTAACAGAGGTTTTGAAAAAGATCAATTTTTAAGCACTTCAGGGATTTTTTTTAAAGCGGTATTCTTTGACTGCGGCACAATGACTCATCTAATGCACTTGCAGCTTGTTGTTCTGTGCTCTGTCTTCTACAGATTGAGGTAAGTTCTTTTCTTACTGTTTGAGCCAATATATTTTTGAATTTTGTCCGTAGTGCCTGTAGGAATGGTTGTTTTTAGAACTGTTTTACCTGGGGTCTTCAACTTAGACTTTTTTCTTCTCACAAAAGCTGCCACCATATAATGAGTTCTTTTATGTTGTCTGATCCAACATAAATTAGATGCTTGGAGTCTAGTTGGTTGAAGATCTCAAAACAGATCTATTACAGTTAACTATTATATACAGCACAGAGATCACTATTTACAGAACTTGCCTCTAGGAGTTTTGAACTGAGAGTTTTAAATTGGAGAAAACAGTGTTTGAAGTCAGAAAGCACTTTTCTCCTGGACTGAGAACACTTCTCTCCTGTCTGCTCTCATCTCACTCTCATCAGCATCGGAAACCATTGAAGACATATGAACACCAAGAGAGAAAAGTCTCCTACAGTGAACAAGGTTTAAGAAGAATACTGGGCCCCAGTGAAAAGTAAGAGCTGCCTACAATCAAGGACTCTACAGCGAGCTGGAAACACAGAAACAGTAACACAAAATACCCTTTCGAGACTGCCTTAAACCTCTCCATTTTATTTTTTCTTTTGCTCTTTTCTGTCCCAATTTGCATGTGTGTATCGCATGTGTTTACTAGCATGAGCGTGTCATATATTTGTAGGTGTTATCCGTATTAGAGTTTAAGTTAAGGTTTAATAAATTTCACTTTTCTCCTTTAAACCGAAGAATGCCTGTTTATGCTAATTTCTTTGCCTTATAATTGGAAAGCTGTGGACAAGGATTCACCAAGGGGGAGCTCCAAACACAGTGGGTTTAAATTAATACCCTGTCACAATAAGACCAGGTGAGGTCTGAAAAGACCCCTAGACACCTTTCTCCCCTGGTCGTAACAGTTCCATTTACACAAATGCAGGCATAAAACCGGATCCCGGAAAAGTAGAGGATATCCAGTCCATGCCCAGTCCACAAGACAAGGAAGACTTACGGAGATGCCTCGGTCTATTTAATTTCCTAGCTCCCTACATCTCAGATTTGCCAGAGAAGTCCTCACCACTATGGGAACTCCTTAAAAAGGATAGATTTGATTTGCTGAAGCAATCACTGTCGACAGAGTCAGTTTACAGTATTACGACCCGTATAAGGATACCATTCTTGAAGTAGATGCTTTGTTGAAAGGTTTGGGAGCATGCTTACTCCAAGAGGGTCGTCCAATTACTTTTGGATCAAAGAGCTTGTCACCCACGCAGGCAAGTTATCCCAACATAGAAAGAGAAACACTAGCTCTGGTATTCGGAATCACCAAGTTTCACACTTAACTGTTTAGGAACCATTTCGTAGTCGAGACGATCATAAGCCATTGGCTATGACATGGCAGTAATCAGTCACCAGTGTGCACCCTGTCTACAACGACTATTGATAAAAGTGCAAGGATATGACTGCGAGGTCAGGTATAAGGTTAGGATTCTTATGATGACCTCAGACACCCTTAGCAGACGACTCAATCCCAGAAAATATGAAGACATTCCATTAGACATCCAGTTTGATGAAGTTGGCATAGAACTGGAAGATGTATACCAGCTAGATTTGATGCAGTATGGACAAGCGAAGTGTGAGAAACTACAGGAAGAAACTTCTTGAGATCCAGTCTTAATGGACCTATGGCAACCCATTGTCAAAGGATGGCCTGACATGATACAAGAAGTTCCTGCAGAACATAAAATCTTTTGGCCATACTGAGATGAGTTGAGGGTTTCTAGTGGTGTGATCCTCAAGGGAAGGCAGGTGTTAATGCCGCAATCCCTTCGCCTTGACAGTCCTTTGCAGTTGTACCCACGTCATATGGGTGTAGAGAAATCCAGAAGACTTGCACGTGAAACTGTCTACTGGCCAGGAATTAGCAATGACATTGAACCAGCAGTATGGTCATGTGGTGCATGCCAAAAGCATCAATCAAGCCAACATAATGAGCTGCTCTGCTGCATGAAGTTCCGTCACCTCCTTGGACTCAGGTCGCCACTGATTTCTTCTCTATCAAAGGTGATGACCATCTTTTGCTAACTGATTATTTCTCCATGTTCCCCATAATTCAGCAATTGAGGGACATGATGAGTCAATCAGTTGTTAACACAATCAGCATAATATACAGCTTATTTGGCCATCCGGAAGAAATAATATCAGACAATGGACCATAATATACCACAAAATCGTTAGAAGATATGTGTAAGAAATGAGCAGTGAACCGCGTCACATCTTCACCACATTACTCCAGGTCAAACAGCCTAGCCGAAACAATGGTATGCACAGTCAAATCACTGATTGTGAAGTGTCGAGAAACAAAGCAAGATCTACATGAAGCCATGTTAAACTTAAGGACAACACCAATCGGCACAGGATTATCATCACCTGCGGAAATTATGTTTGGAAGACAAATTAAATGACTCTAAAAGTCATCACTTCATGAAATCTTCAACAATATAGGACAAACTGATAGCTAATCGGGGAAGATGGAAGCTCTGCATGACAAACATGCAGGCGTGGAACTTCCACCATTACAGATTGAATAGAAAGTTCAAGTGATCCATCCGCAGTAGGGAACATGGTTTCCTGCGGTGGTGTCCAAAATATGCACTGAACCAAGATTGTATGCAGTTACCACCCCTAATGGAGTCGTACTAAAGAGAAACTGATGTCAGCTTAGGGAACTAGCTAATAGTATTGTGCCTGACACCTCTATTGCTTTGAGCACACATTCAATTTCTAACCCACAGAACTTAGTGAAGAGTGAAAAGTGTAATGCTCAAACACAGGATGATTGTCAAAACACACACGCAGGTTGAGAGAGAAAAAATTGACAAGTCTAATTCTCAACCAAGCCACACAGTGACAAAACCAGGTCGAGTCAATAGACCACTTCTACGTTATGGACACTTGACTGAAGAACTTGAAAGTTGGTGCATATGTAAATATTGTTCAAAATTGTTTTCTTTCATCTTTTGTGTATTTCCATTTTAGGAAAGGGGGATGTTGTGATATCACTTTAACAGTTTGACGACTTCACACATCAGCACAGGAAGTGACATCAACCAACACGTGATAGCTCAGTTGGAATTGTGTTAGTCGTCTAGTCACACATGTACTATAGAGCTGTCAGGTAAACCTGTTACTTAATAATAAAGAACCCACTTTTTGATTACCTTTCAACTCAAGAAATTGCTGAAGAAGGCAATAAGACAACAACCATTGATCAGAAACCTAACTGGACTAGTCATATAAATACTGTGGCTACAAGACCAGCTCAGAGGCTGGGAATTCTGCGGCAAGTAACTCATCTCCTGATTCCCCAAAACCTGTCCACCATCTACAAGGCACAAGTCAGGAGTGTGATGGAATACTCTTCACTTGCCTGGATGAGTGCAGCTCCAACAACGCTCAAGAAGCTTGACACCACCCTGTAAAAGCAGCACGCTTGATCAGCATCCCATCCACCAACTTAAACATTCACTCCTTTCACCACTGGCGCACAGTGGCAGCAGTGTGTACCATCTACAAGATGCACTGCACTGACTCGGCAAGCCTCCTTCAACAGCACTTTCCAAACCCGTGACCTCTACTACGTAGAAGGACAAGGGCAGCAGGCACATGGGAACACCACCACCTGCAAGTTCACCTCCAAGCCATACATCATCCTGACTTGGAACCAAAATGCTGTTCCTTCACTGCCGCTGGATCGAAAACCTGGAGCTCCCTTCCTAATACCAAATGGACTGCAACAGTTCAAGCAGGCGGCTCACCACCACCTTTGCAAGGGCAATTAGGGATGGGCAACAAATGCTGGCTTTGCTACATCCCATGAAAGAATAAAAAAATTCTGGTGAGACCAGTAAACACTCTGTTGAGTATTGATGGCAGTTCCGTCCCATCCGTGCTGTAAGGATTTAAAAAAAAATTTGTACCTGGGATGTGGGCGTCGCTGGCTAGGCTAGCATTTATTGCCCATCCCTAATTGCCCTTCAGAAGGTAACCTTTGAAGATGATTTGCACTCCTGCACTCTGAGGAACCAGAGTCACAGGATTCAGACACACCCTCCACCAGCACCAATACAGACACCTCGGTGAGGCCTCAGGCGACTTTAGAACGGGTGGCACAAGGTGAGCATCACATCACATGTGAGCAGGAGCAGGAAATGGGGGCATCAGCAGCAGTGGTCAGTCCCCATCAGAGGATGGAGGGCAGCTTCAGCCATGCTTACCTGGTACAATGTGATGAAATATAAGTATAGTAGGCTTAATTAGGTAGAATTTAGATGTAATTAATGCATTATATCTTTTAGAATTAAAGATTGACTAAATGGTCAGTTTTCAAGACTCACTGAAATTTCCTTTAAATGCAGAGTTAAAAATCCATTAACATCCCTGTTACAATGGAATGTGTACCAGAAACATCTCTTAAGTTAAATGAGACAGGCTATACATGGTCCGTACTGATAACTATAATCCTAATTAGTCGATAATGTTAGTGACGGACTGACTTAAGGAGATGGTACAAGGTACCATCAAAGAATCATCACAGATGATCAATCACAAAATGGAATGTTACCTACAAAAAACAGATGCCACGTAAACCCAATTTAACCCAAAAAGACAAAAACAGTTACTGCATAAATTTAATCAAAAATCTTTTAAGTATAAAACACATTTATAAAGTTAAGTCTTAGCGTTACGATGAAACACTACAAACATTTTCACCAGATAAAAGCTCACAACTTAATGAGAAGGGAATTCTTAGCAGATAATTAATTGGGAATAAGTAGCTAATGATATTACCATATATGGATAACAGTAGCGGGAAAAACACGCACAGAAAGGTAACACCTACATTCAAAAAGATGAGTTAATAGATTAGAAACAATATAAATGTGAGGGTTTTGAATTGAAAAATCAGGGATATTGAAATTCCTCATCAATACTTCTCAACCTATGGTAAGAACAGCTTTGCAGTCCATTGCAGTGATGGTGCATGGATTCATGCATACTCAGTCAGGTTCTCTCCTGTACCTAGTAAGTGTGGACATACTGCTGGCCATGAAAGGGCTGAGGCAGGAAGGTATGATGCCGATGATGCCAATACTCAAGGGACCCCATCTTCTGACACCAACCCCTCCACCTTTCTGAGTGAGACACGCCCCCATGACTGAGGCTCTCCCTGCACAAATGTAGCTGGCGCAACCTGTCGCGGTACCCTCATGCAAACTGTGACCCGGAGGAAGGGCGCCATGGGTATCTCAGCCACCAGGTCATCCTCTCGAACAGCCTGTGTCCACATCTGCTCCAGCCACATGGGAAGCAGCACTTAGGAGCTCTTGCAAGAAGGCAGAGGAGTGGCGGTGGCATCACATTGGGTTTCATCTGGGTGCAGATTATAAAACTTTTTTGTTCAATGCATGCATCTTAATGTGATGAAAAGGGCTGTGGTCGATACCTAACATATGTCATGTCTTTTGTTTTGGGAAATTGCGACCTCATCATAAGGTCCTGCCTGTGTGTGAGGTCTGAGAGTCTCTCTTTAGCATTCTCAATATGGCAGCTTGACTTCCTCACTTGTAAGTCTGTAGCTATCCATTAGCTTCTCGTTGCCTCATCCCCCTTTTGAACACAAAATTAAATGTCTGATGCTTCATTCAATGGCATCCCACTGTGCAGCTGCTTATCTGCCTGGACGTGGCTCTGACATAGTGTGGGGCCCGTGCATCATTGGGAAAATTGCAGCTGTGAGGAAATAGATCACTCAATTAGATTTATAAATGAGCCTAATTGATGTCCTGCCGCTTTGCGGTGGGTAGCCCCCTCCCCAAGATGCTGCATCTGGAAAATTTTGCAGAGGCAGCAACTTGTTGGGCAACCGGCAGACCGCTCTCTGTGCAAACTTGCCGCCTCGCCTGCCTCCTGACCCACCTCTGCCTCTGTAGCAAAATCCAGCTCAAAAACTTACATTTATGTAGTGTCTTTTATGGCCTCAGGACATCCCAAAGCACTTTACAGCCAATGAAGTATTTTAGACATTTGGTTACTGTTCACCAAGCTCACCACCACCTTCTCAAGGGCAATTAGGAATGGGCAATAAATTCCGATTAGGACACCAGGGGAACTCCCCTGCACTCCTTCAGTACAGCATTGAGATGTTAGCCTAGGTTTGTGCTCAGGTCTCTGGAGTAGAATTTGAACCCACATTTGAAGAGATGAGAGTGTACCACCTGAGCCAGAGCTGACACTTACACAATGACAATGCCCAAATAAGAATGGCACGACATACATAGCATATTTAAAGTATCATAGATTAAAGGGACGACTAGGTGGAATGGTTACTTTCTTCCATGAAACTTGGGATTGAATCTAGCTCATAGTAATGGGACAGAGAAAACACAGAAGCTCAGCAGGAAATCCAAACTACTCGCAGCTGCAGTGACGTTTACTGCAGTGGTTTCCAATTCCTCAATAAATCTGCATATGGCTCTTTCGTGTTGAATGAAGAGATACATATGCGCTATCACTGTCATACTTTGGGGGTGATTTGCGACATTACTAACTGCAAAATTGAACTGACTGAACAATCACAGTTACCTATAAGCATGCTTATTGTTCAAAACTACCCCTTCTGTTACTGAATCAGGTTTTCTACAGCTTTCATTAGCCTGTAGGAAATCTGTGACCTAAAATAGTGTTAGCTTGTGCAATTACTGCAAGGGCTTCTGTGCTTCCAGCAACCAATGGGCTAAAACTTGTGCAGCATCATTCTTCAGTTGCCTCCAGATACACCCTGTTGAAAACTTACCAACCAACATTCATTCTAAAGCATTTTGGGTGTTTGTTAGAGTTTTAGGAGTGGCATAACTTGAGCTTTTCTGCATTCCTGGAACATTAACATGGTTAATTAATGAAATAATACATTGGACAATTCTATTAATTCATAAACTTTGCTTCAAGTAGTTGCTGCCTGCTGAATCCTTAAAAATCTTGCCCCCATCCGTTCAATCCAACTCTGTCTCCTGACATTGGATTACCCTTCAGCTCTGATTTCCCAGCACATTCACTCGTTTGATACAGATATTCTTTTCACAGTGTGTGTAGCCTTAAGAAACACAGCATGTCCTTTCAAGCAGTTAGTCCAGCCACCACTCTTGCAAAGACCCAAGAGCTTTCCTGTCAGCAATGGATATCTCTCCTCACAAAACGTGCTGAAGTTTTTCAATGGTGCCCATATCAAGTTACATTTGGTAAAAGAATGCTTGGATTTCAAAAGAAATGAGAATCAAAATAATTCTTAAAATCCAAAGGTATTTAGTTTTCTAACAGAACTGCAACCCAATCTACTTAAGCCTCAATTAGGCCCTAAGCTTGTATCGCCCTGATGTAAGTATATTGTTAACTATCCTCAAAGTAACTGGAATAAATACTGGGTGCTCAGATTTCTTCATGTACTTAAAAAACAAAAAAATAGGGATGATGAAATATTTATTGTAGTAATTGCCTTCAACAAAGCAACACATTTGTAACAGACTTACAAAGGGGAATTTTAACCACAAAAATTGTGGGTTGGGTAGGGGGTTAAAGTGTTAAAAGTCTGAATCCTGACACCAGCTTTAACAGAGATGGGGAGGTGGGCAAGCAACCAATGGGTTGGCACTTCAAATATTGTAATGAGGCTGCCAGCCTTATTGCTACTTAACTTTTTGAATTTACCCATGGATGACTGGGTTTCCCCAACCTTGAGAAACCCAGCAGCTGCACTCAGGTGAGGTCTGCTGGATCCAGGAGTTAAGTGCCTTTACACCTACCTGCTTGATCCAGAGTATCTGCCTGGGCAAACCGCTACCATCGGGCAGCCCGCTACCCACCCCCCCCCACTCTCACCCCTACCCTGACCTTATCCACAAGGCTCGGACCTGCCTTTCCCCACCTCAGCCTCTGATTCCTACTCCTAGGACTGTGATCCCGCCACCAGGTTTCCAATTCCACCCCCGCACCCCCCAGCCCAAGCCCTCTGATACTGCACCCCAGCCTCCAATCACTCTCAAGTCATTGGAGTTCCATCCCCCAGGCCTGCAATCCCCTCTAACCTCCCAACACTGAGGCCTTCGGCCTTCACCCTGCCTGCAACTCCAGGGTTGCAGCACACCCCAGCATTAATTCTAACTCCTCCCCCTACCGAGATCATCATGCACCACCACCCGCTCCCCCCCTCTCCATTCAACACCTCTCTCCCCCACACTGAGATCGATCCCCCGCCCGGACTCTGGCCTTCATTGACCTGCTCCCCGCCCGACTGGAAGCCAAGCTTGCCACTCAGTGATCTGTGACGTCAGACACTGCCTCAGAGTTAAAACTCTGCAGCATGAGAGGTACTCTATCTTCTCTTTTCCCTGCGCCTTACTGCCCACAGCCCTCCAATTGTTCCAGTTAAAATCCAGTCCATAGTTTCTAACAGAGTTATAACAAACTGGTTTATCCAAGAATGTTTTGTCTGTTTTAAATGGTTCTCTAAAATATTTTACTGAGGTCCGAAAAGTGAAGATGTGAAAAGATTAGAGCTTTTCTCACCGAGTGTCAGCTTTGGCTCAGTACTTGTACTCTAACCACTGAATCAGAAGAGAATGAGTCCCACTCTAGAACCTCAGCCCTTAATCTAGGCTAATATTTCAGTGAAGTACATTTCACTCTTTTGGTATGAGTTGTTAAATATAGTCTCATCTACCCTGCCAGGTGGCCATAAATGATCCCATAGCATTATTTGAAGAGCAGGGGAGTTCTCCCAGTGCTAGCCTTATACATCCCTCAACTAACATCATGAAAACAGATTAATTGGTCATTTATCTTCTTGCTGTTTGTGGAACCTTGCTCTGTTTAAACTGGCTTCCATGTTTTCTACATTACAACAGTGACTTTACTTCAAAAGTGCTTAATTGGCTGTGTGTAGTATGTGAGGAGTAGTGCCTTTGTATCCTTGTCAGTAGCACATCCATGACAGCATGGTGGACAAGGAGCACTGATCTCTCACTGCTATGCAACTCTTATGCCTCCAAGGAGCTGGTAGTCCACACTGGCGCACGCACCCTGGGACCTTGCCTCGGTTGGCATGCTAGACTAAGTGAGGGGGAACAGCAACTTTTCAATAAGCTGTACAATGTGCATCATCCTTTTCAAGTGCATAAAGCCTGGACCAGTGGCTGAGGCAGAAGAACTCACTACTCCAAGTCAATGGCTCAGAAGGCACAACAGAAAAATGTGTGACACATCAAGGGCAGAGTCATGACTCTTAAGGACAGATGGGCAGTCACCTTGGAAGAGTCAGGATACTCACCAATATCACCCATAGTTAGCCATGGAATCTCGTATAGACTGTAGTAGTGATGTAGGCAGACTTGGGCCCCTGCAGAGATGTCTACTGCAAATAGGAACAGGGAAGAAGAGGACTTGCCAGGAAGTAGGAATAGCCAGGTGAATGATGAAGGCAGCCCAAACTTGGAAGAAAGGCTACCATCTGATGATGCTACCCTCAAACCCAGACAAGAACTCTTGAAAATCTTAATGTGGAATATGTGAGGCTACTCTACCAGAGTGGTAAAATAGACAACTGCATGAAAGAGATGTTAAGACTCAACATCGATATTTTAGGATTGGCAGAAGTTAAGTTGATGGAGTCTGGGAAAATTGACAAAGGAAAGCAGGTGATGATCTTCTCAGGTGGCAGTAAACATAAGAATGTAGTCGGAATAATGATGACAAAGAAGGTAGCAAGAAGCATGCAGGGATATTAGTGAATATCAGAGAGAATGACTGTGGCAGAATTTAAAGGGAAACCGATGAACATCGTGTGCTTAGAACTGTATGGGCCCATGCAGGATCACAGTGATGAAGAAGTTGATGTATTCTATAAGGAGGTGCAAAAAGCACTGAAGCATGTGAAGAGTGGAGACATCTTGATAGTCATGGGTGATTTGAGCGCAAAAGTTGAGAAAGAGACGTGTAGAAATGTGGAAGGAGCTTGTGGACTAGGAACGAAGAACAGCAAAGGTGAATGACTGATACAGTTCTGTGAGGAAAACAACTTGATCATCTTGAATACACCCTTCAAACAACACTCAAGAAAACTGTACACCTGGAAGAGTCCAGGAGATGTTCACAGAAATCAAAGAGATTTTCTGATGATCAGTAAGAGGTACTAGAACAGCATCAAAAATGCCTTCACTTACCCAGGTGCAGACATCAATTCAGATCACTGCCTGCTTTTAATGAAGATGAAGATCAGGCTAAAAATCCCAAAAAGAAATCCCATGAAAGACCAAGCCAACTTAGTCAGACTGAGAGGGGAAGATGTGATGAAGAAGTATGCTGCGGCAGTTACTATCAAGTATGAAGCTTTACTTCAAGAAGGGACAGTGCAAGATCTTAGTGAGGAGAAAACAACAGAAAGGCATTGAGAAAGGTTGAAACAAAGCATGAAATACGCAGTAACTGAGACGGTCCCTAAAAAAGAGAGGACGAAATATCAAGAGCAGATGACCTGTGAAATACTAGATATGATGGAGAAAAGGAGACAGACAAAGAACAATAAAGAAGAATAGGACAAAGTAGAAAAGCAGATAAGGAAAGCATGTAGCGTGGCCAAGGAAAAGTAGCATGAAGAGCATTGCAAGGAAATAGAAAAAAAGGTACAATATGACAGCATTGCATGAGAAAGTTAAAGCACTGACAGATGAGAAGAAAAGAATAACTACAAATAGTGGCTGTATAAGGAGCAGGGAAGGTGAACTTCCCTTCGAAAAAGAAAGTGTACATCAGTGAGCATTATGATGTTGAAGACAGATGTGAATTGGTACCATCAGATGGAAGAGAAGGACCAGAGATAAAAGAGGCAGAAGTCAGTGCAGTGATCAAAAAGATGAAAGCAAAGAAAACACCTGGAATTGATGAGTTACCAGCAGAATGCCTGAAAGCCCTGAATGATATTAACATTGGGATAAGGACAGACCTCTGCAACAAAACTTACAGACCAGGATTCATACCTGTGGATCTTTTGCAGTCAGTGTTCATTAAGCTCCCAAAGAAACAAAAGCCCTCAAATGTTCAGGACAATAAGCCTCATGAGCCATGTGATGAAAATGATTCGAATAATCATTTTGGAAAAAAGCAGAGATAGGTGATAGTCAGTCAGGATTCAGACCAAAGAAAGGAGCAAGTGGTGGGGGGGTGGGGGGGGGGGGGGGTGTGGGGGTGGAGGTGGTGGAGGAAGCATTGTTAACTTGAGAGCAGTGATTGAAAGAATTCTGCAAGTACAAGAGCCTGTGTATGTGTGCTTCATAGACTATAAGAGGTCATTTGATAAAGTCTATCATCAAAAAATAATGGAGTGATTAAACAAACTAGAAATTGACAGAAATGATGAAAGGATAATTCGGAATCTATATTGGAATCAATCAGCGGTGATGAGACTTGATAGTGACTTGTCAGTTTCCCAATCAAAAGAGGAGTGCGTCAGGGGTGTGTTATGTCCCCAAAATTGCTCGACCTTTATACTGAAATATCTTCAGAGACATAGAACATCTACCAGGTTGTAACATTGGTGGGTTGAACGTCAACAACTTGAGATACGCCGATGACACCGCACTGATTGCAGAGTCAGAAGAGACACTACAGGAAATTGTGAACAAAGTGAATGCAAGGAGTGTGGAATACGGATGAAGAATGAATGTGAAGAAAACCAAGACAATGGCGATAAGCAGGGACTAACCCTGGAAGTGAAAATTGAAGTAAATGGACAAGTCCTGGAACAAGTGATAAGGTTTCCATACCTTGGGCAGATTATCACAAAGATGTTACTGTGAGATCCGAAGGAGAATTGAGATAGCCAAGACCAGATTTCTCAGAATGAAGGTTGTTTTAACATCAAAGGAACGGAAGCTGAATCTTAAGAAAAGAATGATGTGGTTCTACATTTTGTCATCTATGTTGTATGTCTTGAAGACATGGACAACAGACAAAGAGACTATTGATAAGCTGAATGCATTCGAGATGTGGACACATAGGAGGATGTTCTGCATATCCTACTCAGACAGAAAGACTAATGAGAAAGTCTTGGAAATGGCTGGAGAAAAAAAAGGAAATTAATGCATAATATCAGAGAGAAAGATACAATGCTTTGGTCACATCATTAGAGTAGAAGGTAGACAGAGACAATTATTGCAAGGAAAGATTGACGGAAAATGCAGGAGAGGGAAGCTGAGGAGAAAATGGATGATGGATATAATGGACTGCAGTCATAGAATCATAGAAAGTTTAAGGCACAGAAAAAGGTCACTTGGCCCATCATGTCTGTGCCAGCCAAAAAATGATCCACCTATTCTAATCCCACCATCCAGCATTTGGTCTGTAGCCCTGTGGATTATGACACTTGAGATGCATATCCAGTCTCCTTTTGAATGAGTTGAGGGTCTCTGCCTCAACTACCCTTTCAGGCAGTGAGTTCCAGACCATCATCACCCTCTGGGTGAAACAGTTTTTCCTCATCTCCCCTCTAATTTTTTTACCAATCACTTTAAATCTATGCCCCCTCATCACTGACTTCTCTGCCAAGGTAAATAGACCCTTCACCTCCACGCTATCCAGACCCCTCAAAATTTTCTACATTTCAATCAGGTCTCCCCTCAGCCTTCTTTGTTCCAAGGAGAACAACCCCAGCCTATCCAATCTTTTCTCATAGCTGCATTTTTCCAGTCCTGGCAACATCCTCATAAATCTCCTCTGTACCCTCTCTAGTGCAATTACATCCTTTCTGTAATGAGGTGACATATGCAGTTGACATATGCGGAATGTGTAAGGGCAGCACAGGACAGACAGAGGTAGAGATACATGGTTTTCAACTTTCTGGGAAGAAGATGACACCAATGAATGAACGAACAAACATAATTGCCTGCAAAACACTTTGAGGTGGGAAAAGTACTATATCAATGCAAATTATTTCTTTCTAACTAACAAGCTTTCCTAAACAGTCAAAAATCATTAAATTAAATTTTATTAAATTTATTTGATTAAACTATAGCATTCATGTCTGCATGGAAACTGAATTGATTAAACACTACTAAAGGTTATTGTGATGTGAATATAGTGATCTTCTTTGGTTCTGTGAGCCTGGGGATACACGACTGGAGTGCTATACCATGCGATACATCATGCATTATTATATGACAAGGGGAGCGCTTGCACCTCAATCAGGGTTTGGCACCAACATGTTGCACCATGGACATTTTACAAAATTATTGACTGAGACACGGACATGGGGGTAATTAAGCTGTATATGAAGTGTATAGCCAACCTAATGCCATCAAAACACAGTCCGATTTAAAACCCATTTCTCCCTATTTCGTGAGATACCTGGCATCGTTTTTGCTTGCACAAGTAGTCAATGTCTGCCCGTACACTTGATGTAACAATGCAGAGAATCCGGATAGATGTCAGGAGTGATCTTGATCTCTTTCTCTCCCCCCTCGCTCTTTCTCCCTCTCTGTGTCAATCCCTATCCCCTCTCTGTGTCAATTTCTCACCCCTCTCTCTCTCTCTCCCCTCTCTGTGTCCACCTCTCTCCCCACTCTCTCACCTCTCTCTCCTTCCCTGTGTCCATCCCTCTCTCCCACCTCTCTCCTTCTCTCTCCCCTCCCTCTCCCTCTCTCCCCTCTCCCTCCCACACTCTCCCCTCCTCCCTCTGCCCTCCCTCTCTCTTCTCTCCCTACTGCCCCTCTCTGCTCTCCCACTCTCTGCCCTTCCGCTCTCTGCCCTCCCTTCTCTTTCTCCTTCCTCTCCCATCTCTCTCTCTCTCTCTCACTTACCCCGCTCTCCCTCTCTCTCTCTGACCATTACTATGAGTAGGAACAGCAGTTTCTGAACTTCGAACAGATTCTGGCGGGCTTTTAAAAAATTGGAACTCGCCGGAAAACTCTGAAGCTGTCAAAAGTTCAGAAGCGCTGTTCCCTCTCTCAGCACCTGTCAGCTGTGAAACAGACACTTGTGATTTAAAAAAAAACCGGTCTGAAGAAGCCAATGGGAAATTTCTCATCCCTGAAATTACCAGTCACGGACCTCAAAATATTTTAGTCCATGTATGGACACATTGCCAAACATTGATCTCAATAGGCATAATTCCTAATAGGCATAAAAGGTTTTTTTAAATTCATTCATGGAATGTGGTGGTCACTGGCAGGCCAACATACTCATCCCTAATTGCTCTTGAACTGAATGACTTGTGAGGGCATTTAAGAATCAACCACATTGCTGTGGTCTGGAGTCACATGTAGGCCAGACCAGGTAAGCTGGACTGACCAGTTTCCATGTTTTGTGTCCAATTTTGAGAGGAACGTGGCTCTAGCAAACCTTGGGCTGAGTTCTTCTAAAATACAAATCTTGTGAGGACATCTTTTAAGTGATTGATTCAATTTTCTGGGATCTAAGCATACTCTACTGGTACCCTCTTTCTTATTGACAGTTCTTACAGAGCTACACCAATCAGTGTGTTGCTGAACACAGCGAATAATCCCTTGTTGTTCCATCATCTCAAGCCCAGCCTTTAGCTTCTCCTTTATGTGGACACTGCACTTCCACGGTGGATTTATGGAGGGAACAGCATTTCCCTTCAGGTGAAGAACAGCATCTCTTATAAACCTGCCCATGGTGTCAAATCTATCTGGGCGTTTCTGTTGCATATCTTGGATAGACTCAATAGGGTCACATTGATTACCTCGCACTGTGAATTGTCATGATCTGGAGTTCACTGCATGCTGGTAGTCTTGCTACTGCTGGACTATTGGTGTCAACAACATAGAAGACTTGTGTTGACCATGTAGAACTTGCATATCTGCACTTCAGCGTCACTGCTCCCATGCAGTTGTTTGGTGAACCATTATATGTGGCAAATCTAGCTTTAGTTGGCTGTAACATAGACTCCTACGTCGCTTGGTATCCTCAGTCGTAAAATGTTGGCGCTTGCCCCAGTATCAATCTTCAGTCGTAGCTTGTGCCTACCACTTTTGTTAGGACATATGATTTCTATTGTGGTGGAAGCTTCCAGTTGTGTGATTGCATCCGTATGCTGTGTGACTGTCACCATATGGAAAGCTTGTTCACTTTCAGTGCTTTCTTTGCTGTTGTTACTGTCATGTGAGGAGGAGTCAAAGGGCTTCCCTCTTTTCCCTCTCCTTGTTTGACTACAACAGGTTTAATTCTTTCTTAAAGTGGATGTACTGGCCAATTCAGTAAGTGTTTGATTACTTACTTGCTATGATCATAGCAAGAACCAATCGGCAGGGTTTCTTGAGTTAACAAAGAAAGACGTTAACTTTATTGTACCTAAACCTAACTAATAATATAATAAACAATGCGCCAACTTTCACTCACACACACAATAGAGGTTTACATATACACAAATAGATTATAGAGTGGGGAAAGGTAGAATGGTTGAGTTAGAGTCCATAAAAAAAGTATACAGTCTGTGGAGTTTGGTGATTCAGCTGGCTTCTAGCAGAATTCAGTGGTCCTGAGGCTTTTAGTTTGAAGAGGTAGATGACTGGTTTGGTGGGTCTCTTGGAGATAGCGATGCTGATGATTTCCTCCAATGGGGTTTTGGATTGTAGCAGGAGTATGCAAAGGTGGTCAGTCAACAAGCAGGATTTGAAAGCTTTCATGCTAGAATGGAGTGAGAGATAGGGCCCCCCCATTAGGGTCTGCCCATGTCAGAGTCCAGTTGCTTCTCCTCTGCTGCAGAGAAAACACCAGCTTAAAACCACAGATGGGGAGGGGCTAGTCACATGACAATCACTCAATGATTCAAAACATAGTAGTTAGCAGCATTTCTCTCTTGCAAAAAAAGAACAAGCAGTTCCTTTAAACTCCCTGGGTCTTGGTTCTTCCTGGGGAGTTAGCAGACATTTCTTCTCCCTCCTCACAAGCATTGCAGTGTAGGATGCAGTGTTCCAAACTGGGTAGCCAACTTAAGCTGCCAGCAAAATCATCCTTTTAGATAGTCTTTTAAAATGTTTTTCAAAAAAATATATAAATTCAGATTTCCAGTCAGTGGGTTAAAGAAAATTATCTTTCAACAAAGCACATTGACATAACACTGTCCAGGTCTTTGCTTACCTCATGGACATGCCTATACTTGACATGGCACTTGGTGCGCTCTTTTTTATTCTTGGCACTAGGTGGTATCTGTTTTTTACTAAGCTGTGGCTTCTGACCGCTTCTTTGTTGCCAGATTTTCTACATGTTCTTGCCTCATGTCCCTTTAGACCACATACCTTGCAGATATCTCTGAATGCAGGACAGTTACGTGGCCAATGCATTACACTGCACTTGTCACACACCTTGCCCTGTCGAGGTATCTTGGCTACCTCACATATGGTTGTTGCTGCTTCAAGTGCTTGTATATATTGTCTGTTTGCAGCTATGGCTTTGTATTTTCTGACATCTTTGAAAAGACTGTCAATGTCGTATCCTTTTTCTTATCAGGCAGATCCCTTTGGAGCACCTCTATTGGAGTCGATGCGATTACCAACTCCATTATTCTCTATAGAGTTCTGCATTTGAGAAATCACAATCTTTGCCTTTTTCTCAACATGTTCTGACAAACTGATCAAACGTTTCTTTGGGCTTTTGTCTATAGGCCATCAGTTTGAGTCGATGGATGCTGAAGTTGACCTTGATCCTTAATTGTTCATCCAGTGTTGTCCAGAGTTTAGATGGGTCTGATAAAAGGTTATCGACCTGAAACATTCACTCTGTTTCTCTTTCCACGGATGCTGCCAGACCTGCTGCGTATTTCCAGCACTTTCTGTTTTTATTTCCGATTTACAGCATCCAGCAGTATCTTGCTTTTATTTAGATGGGTCTTTCTGGTCTGACAGTCCAAAAGTGTTGATGCAATGGAGAACTTCATTGCCAATCACTATCTTTATTTTTATAGCTTGCTTGTCGAGTTCTTTGTTTGCAAGATCTTAAAAAGTGTAACTCCATACATTGTCGAAATAGTTGGAATTCGTGAAGGACATCCGGAACCTTCCAATTTATAGTTGGGTATTTTGTGGTCATGGCATCAAAACCTTCTTGCTCACAGAAACTCTTTTGCCAAAGCTTTCCCCTTAAATTATTTTCTTTTTAATAGCTTTCCTTCAAGGAAAAAAAATGCTGATCTACTGTGCCTGCAGCAGTGGACCTCTGTCACGCTCTGAGCTCTGTGGTTGCAGCATGGGCTTTCAGCCTCTGCATGGGGAGACTCTGCCCATGGAGCTCTTTTAGGCGGGAAAACTACGAAGCTTAATTGCAGTGCAGTCTCGCAGTCCCAACTCGAATCGACTCTTTTTTTCCCTATTTTGAGCCCGATTCCACCAGCTCACTGCCTTTCTGACCGACTACCATTTGATATAACTCCCCCCTTTTTATTACTCACTCTCTCTCTCGGAGTACCAATTCTCAAAGGTTGTCTTCCAATATGGTCCTATGTCGTGCTGCCGATGCCTCTTCCAGCTACTTTCAGTGTTGTCCCAGGCTTTTATGGCTTTGCATGGGAGAAGCCATTGTCCACATTGTCACGCTTGTGATCGCTGTCACTGTATCGAACACTGCTGCTAACATGTTGCATACTGCTGTATCACAGCTACCCTGTTGTGTTGCACTGCTATCATCCTACCAAACACTGTGACAATGATTGATGAACTAAATGAAGGGTTCTTTATTGCAGAATAACAGAATTTCAGGAAAGCTCTCTACACACGTGCTACCTATTGACTAAGACTGCTCAAACTACTGTGTCACAAGTTAGCCTGCATCACTTCCTGTGATGGTATGTACTAAACTATTTACATATTGAGTAGTACGTTAATTAGTATTAACGCAGTTAACGCAATATCACAACGGTGTGCTTTTTAAAGGGATACTATTAGGTACAATGGCCTTGAGATTACAAACAAAACATGAAAATGCAGGAGGCCTACAGCAGACCAGTTAGTATCTGTCAAGAGGACAATCAACAAACATTTCAGGCATGTAGCCAGTACCTTCATTAGAACTGAATAAATGGAAGCTGAACATGCATTTTAATAGAATTGGAACAATGGAGACGGAGAAGGGCAAAAAGATGAAGTATCGATTGAGCGACCTGCGTAACCAGTAACATCGAAAGAAAAATAGAAGATTGTTAGAAGACTGAGATGATCTTTACATCAGACAGAAAGCATTAAAGACATGAGAGAAATGAAATAACTCATGAATAGCTAAGGAAGCTAAGGAAGGGAAAGTGGATTGAAAGTCTATAGAACAGGTCTGAAAAAAATATGTTTGTTCATTTCTTTCAGTTCGAGGAAGGTATGCTTTCCCGAAATTATTAACTTGCCTGTTTTCTTCACTGATGCTGACTGTATGTTTCCAGCCCTTTCTGTTTCTCTTCCAGATTTCTGACATTCGTAGCTTCTATTTTGCTTTTTCTTGACCTTGAAGATCAGTGTTGAAACAGTTAGTATGTTTGTATTGAATTCTTTGGCTGCTGGTCCAATGGAGGCATTATGTGAGCTGCATAATTTCATGAAATACAGATACCTTTTTTTTTAAAAAAAAGCATAAGCTAATGGATTTGAATGTACTTAATATTTTTAATAATAACTGCTTTGTGGTGCTGCATTAATTTAAAAGCTTGTAGGTCTTTTAGATACTGTAGGTTACTGACAGCTTGTTTATGCTGTAGCTACACATCTGTAACCATTTTCTTATTCTGAGATTTGAAAACAATTATTTGGTGAAAATCACAGTTTGAGCTTTAGCCTACGCCTATCTGAAATGGATAAAGCAAGATTGTTCTTATCCTCCAAGGGAGAAAATACCCCTTCTTGCAATGTTTGTGCAATCTCCTCCAGCCCTATATTCCCCTTCTCTGATTTTGGCATCTTTTGCATTACCCTCCTTCCATTGGTGACAGAACCTTCAGACACATGCATCCTACTCTCTGGGCTTCACTCTCTGAACATCTCTACTTCTCCAACTCTCTATTTTTAAAAATCCGCATTAGCACCTGTTTCTTCAACCAAGCTTTCAGTCACTAATTCTAATCTTTCCTGGTATGGCATCTGGTATCCACATGCTTATTTAAGCTCCTTGGGATTTTTTTTTTACATTGAATGTATGTAAATATAATATAAAATAAATATAAACTATATAAATATAAGTTATTGTAATGACACTAATCATTGTGCAAAGATTCTCTAGATTGACTATGTATAATTATATCGTATACATAGTTGATCGAATTCCTAGGTTTGTTGTTTCCAACAAAATCGTAAATACATTCGAAAAGAAGAAACCTTCCTGCTGTACAGCAACCAGAGGAAAATCTTCCCGCACAAATGAATAAAACTTCATTTAATCCTGATATTATATTGAGAAAGCACAGTGAAACCAACAGAAAAGGGCTAATAGCATTGTGGGATATTTTCGAAGCCGAGCAATGCAATTTTCTTTGCGTGCAAATTGTGCAATACGTGGGCTAATGACACAGATAGTGTCTCACACGATCAACAAATGGGCAGATGAGCTCCTGGAGTGAAGCCATGTTAGATTGAGTCTGAAATGGTAGAGGGCATCTGAAACATCAGTAACAACACGGATGTATTATTAACTCTGAACACCTCATTTGCTTGTGTTTGATATGTTCATTGTTACCCATGGGTTACAGTGCAACACTGCAATTCTATTAAGAACATGACGAATAGGAGAAGGAGTAGGCCATTTGGCTTCTTGAACCTGCTCCGCTATTCAATAAGATTATGATCCTTTACCTCAACTCCATTTTCCTGCCCTATCCCCATATTAAGCCACTAATCCTGATATGAATACACAGGTAACAGAGAAAGTGAATAATCAAATAAAATACCTGCTGCATTTCACAGAACTCTTGTAACTCTCCATAGTGAACTGTATCTTCCCCTTTATCGACCTTATCTGCTCATTATTATCTTGTTGTTTGTGGGAGTTTGCTGTGGGCAAATTGGTTGCTGTGTTTCCTACACTACAGAAGTGACTCCACTTCAAAAGTGCTTAATTAGCTGGAAACTGCTTCGGATCATGCTGAGGTCATGAAAGGCACTATTTTAATGCAAGTTCTTTCTTTGTAAAGCTCTCTGAGATGTCCTTTTACACAAGCATCACTCTATGAATATAAGATGAGTTCTGGGCTCACATATGCTGGCCCATACCACTAAACTTTGGCTCTCTGTGTACTGTTGGTTCACCAATTCTGAAAAGCTAGGTTAGAAGAGAGACAGAAAAAGAGAGACCTACGCTGTCTTTTTAGGTAAATAAAGCAAACTCTGTGATTGGGGATGTTGCTAACACTGGGTCACTTTGAGCACTTTTTCAGCAGAATATCTTTGGTGTGGAGTTTTTCGAACCTTTTAAATTCCCAAAATAACAAAAGGTTTAACCCCCAACCTCCATCTCTCACCTGTCTATGGAAGCGTGCAAACTTTTTATTTTACTTTAAAAGGCAGCTGTCTTACTGTAGAATGGACTATCATTTCCTGGATGTAGTTTTAGAACATTAAACATTCTAGTTTGTCTTATATCACGCATTCTTGACAGATAGATCACCCACATCACAACACCATTAAATTTACTCTGGTCCTTGTGGTATTTAACTTGATAGCTTTCAGCTCGTTGACTAATAACCTCTTAAAAATAAACTTTCAAGACTTGACTTGCTCATTCATTACCTGACCAATGGAAATGGCTAATGCTGCCACCTCATGGGCATAATTGTCATAGCGTCCCATTCTTGTTAGGTTCCACTGGATTGTAGTTCATTACCTTGAGATGCAACCTAGAATATTACAAAAACTTTGAATTAGGAGTTGTACATCCAATTCTGTTTTCATCATGCCTCAGAAAGACCAATATCTCGAGGAACAGTTCCTCATCTTTCGACAGGGCACTTAACAGCCTTCCAGTCTCAACATTGAGTTCAATAACTAGATCATAACATCTGCCTCCATATTTTTTCCTTTTCTTGTGTTTTTTTTGCTTTATTTTCTCGTCAGCCACACCCCCTCCAACCTTATTTTTTTCTTAGTCTCTTTACTTTGTGTTTGGATGGCTGCTATACTGCCATTTACACCTCATCCAGACACATCTGTTTTTTTTTACTTGGCTTTGTACCATGAAACCTTTTGTTATTTAATGTCTCCTGTCCTTTGTTCTATCACAGACCTTCCTCTTTGTTCTTCTTCCCCACGTCCCCCTTTCACTTGCTCAAAAGTTATTACATTTCTAACCTCTGCCAGTTCTGATGAAAGGTCATCGACCTGAAACATTAACTTTGCTTTTCTCTCCACAGACTGCCTGACCCGCTGAGTATTTCTGCAGTACTATTTCAGATTTCCAGTTCCTGCAATATTTTCCTTTTGTGCCAGAAAGACCATTGTTTGCTTAATTATATTAACCAATACAAACTTATATTGCATTAATATAACATGGAACATTGTTCCAAAGAACATAAAGTTCAGTCTTTTCATCTGTCCGTCACTGACAAAGGTATATTTGGCCTCAGTGATTGAAAACTTGCTTTCTTTAGTGGTTCATTAATTCCGTGCTTTCATTTCGCTTTAAGTTCCAGCCTAGAGAAAAAACAAACTCTTGTCTCAAACTGTTCATACTTGAATATATTGGAAGGGAAGCTTCTCTCGGAAGCTAGTCATCCACGCTTCTTGATTTATCAATTTGTCTTTCTTACTATTTTTTAGCCTTGGTACTGTCCTTGCACTATGGACCTTGATTTTAACAGATAAAAATGCAGCTAAGTGTGATCAGGAAGCAGATTATTAAACCGAGCACATTCTTTGAAAAGTACTGCATAACCGTCTGATGCACCCTGTGGTCCTGTGCCAATGAGCATGTTGAGTACATTTGGTACGGGTGTCAGCGGTTGCTACATTTAACTTATCCTCTGACCCACCTGCACAGGACTCAGAACAGTTTCAAAAACAGATTGTGACTGCAGTGGACAAGTTTGTTACAACTATTAAATCACACGCTGGGTAAGAAGTGATTTGATCTGCATTGGTATTACAGAGCCTCCTGTCCTGGCTGTTGAAATGTGCCTTGAGTCTTTGCCTGTGAATAAAGAATGTGCTGAGATTACGAACTGTTGATTTCTGCACCAAATGTTATTACATTTAGCACCTGTTATACTCATTGGCTCTAGAGTGTGTTTCAACTGGTAGGTGTGGCTGCTGCATTAGAAGGTTCTGTAATTCTTTTTAAAGCATGTACCAATTATTTAGCACCTTTCACCATCTCAGGATGTTACAAAGTGCTTCACAGCCAGTCAAGTACTTTTGAAGTGTAGTCACTGTTTTAATGTAGAGAAACACAGCAGCCAATTACACACAGTAAATTCCTACAAACGGCAATGAGATAAATGACTAGATAATCAGTTTTAACAAGGGTTCAACGTTGAGCAGCATTCTGGGGGAACTCCCTACTCTCCTTCAAATAGTGCCATGTGATGTTTTATGTTCTGAAGGTAGGCAGGGCCATGGGTTAACATCTCATCTAAAAGATGGTACCTCCAAAACCACAGCACTACACTGAAGTATCTGTAACGTTACTTGTTCTTTTGATATGTGAACTATTGTAAGACTCAAAGGACTGCAAGTAATATCCAAAGAAAATGTGAGTTTTTTAATTATAACTTAACTAGAACATATATATATATATATATATATACAAACAGTTACTGCACAGGTAACATCTAAACACATCTCACTCTGTTGGGCTACACCCACAACTCCCTGGTCATGTGTTACGTGACATCACTTCCTCCAGTGATCTTCACTTACAGCTCTTGAGGTGGTCTGCTCTTAAGGTCGTCCCACAACAGTATCAGCCTAGATTACCTGCTGAAGACTCTATAATGGGTTTTGAACCCCTGATTTTCTGGCTCATGCTACCACTGAGCCACCACAAACACTAGGTAAGGAAAATTTAATCTTCTCTCTTCTTTCACTTTTCAAACCTCACTAAAACATTTTAGAAAATCATTTATAATGGACAAAACACTGATGAATAAACTACTCAAGTTCCTTCCAGGTTTTTTGCTTCATTAAAAGCTTGTCAAGTGTCTGTGGTGACTGCAATAACCAATTCACCGTCCATGTTTATAACATTTTGAAACTAGAAAGAAAAATCCTACTTTCAGACACTCCACCACAAAAATATCATCGTACCGGGTTTGGTGGTGCTAGTATAGGTAGGTGGTAGGGAAATATAGGGACAGGTGGGGATGTGGTAGGAATATGGGATTAGTGTAGGATTAGTATAAATGGGTGGTTGATGTTCAGCACAGACTCGGTGGGCCGAAGGGCCTGTTTCAGTGCTGTATCTCTAATCTAATCTAATAATCTAAAAGTTGGCGTGTTGTCACTTAAAGTGCTTCTATGGCATAGGTCAGCAGTGACCTCAGATGTGCTGGTGTCCCTCTGTTGAACTTCACTCCATAATGTAAGCATGCCCACTCTCTCACTGCAGAATGTGATTCACCAATTCTCCTGTGGGATAAGTTTTAGTTATGTAAAAATGTTAATGTGAACATTATGTTTATTCTGGGTCTCTGTGTAAAACATGAGCTCAGTACATCCATGGAGAATGACCCTACGTTTATTGAATGTGAAAACAGGAAGAATGGTGATTGGATGTTGTTCTCACGACATAAGAGGTAGTATCAAATGAGAAGATAAAGCAGCTTTAATTGAACATAGATAAGGCTTAGGAAAGACCTTTAGCTAGGTCACTTGCCAAAACCAGTACAGAGAAAATGCATCTGCAGCCATGGTGGTATTATGTGAAGTAACTATATAGTGCCATGTGATTTTGGTGAAATCAAGTTTCCAGAGCTATGTCCTGATTTCTGCCTCAGTTGAAGGGAAAAAATTATGTTGTACATATATTCTATTTGGTAGGTTTTCAATTGGTTTGGAGAAGGAAAAAAAAAAGCACAACACTAAATAATTAAGTCATGGCAATTAGCAACAGAACTATCTGAAGGATGACGCTTGACCTTTGCAAATAGTTTTTTTCCTAATCTGCACAGCCAGTAAAAAGATAAAAATGGCATCTGGTGCAAACAAGTGGAGCAAACTTAAGGTCTCTACATTGGCATGATGAGTGTATTCTTGGGTAAAACATACCAGATGTCTCAAACATACCCCTGAGGTCTGCTTCCTTTATCACCACAGAAAGTAGTGTGCAAACCTGAGGACTGCCAGATGCATAGCAGTGGCTTTTGGACTAATAATGCACAACACAATTTAACAAAAAAAACAGGCATAATGGAAAACACCAAGATATCAAAGTAGGAAATCCAAATGCAGGCAGAACAAACCATGGTCACAACATATTCTACAGGTGGATCACCTACTCTGGCTCCCAATGATTCTGGTCAGTGTAACATTATTTTATCGATCCAATATAATTCTACTTTAGACATGACCATCTCAGCTGTTCGTATTATGCTATGTATGAAATATTTTGGATGTAAGTCTTTTTAGTACATGTAAATGTTTATTTATTTATTTAGGGATACAGCACTGAAACAGGCCCTTCGGCCCACCGAGTGTGTGCCGACCAACAGCCACCCATTTATACTAATCCTACATTAATCCCATATTCCCTACCATTCTCCTACCACCTATCTACACTAGGGGCAATTTACCTATCAACCTGCAAGTCTTTGGCTGTGGGAGGAAACCGGAGCACCCAGCGGAAACCCACGCGGTCACAGGGAGAACTTGCAAACTCCGCACAGGTAGTACCCAGAACTGAACCCGGGTCGCTGGAGTTGTGAGGCTGCGGTGCTAACCACTGCGCCACTGTGCCGCCCATTCTAGGCTCATAATCAGCTATTTTTGCATAATTTCAAAAATTCAGTTTTTTCATCTCCAAAATTCTAACAAATACTTATAGTAATATGGTCCTTCAATATCCAGTCCACTCTGAATTGAAACACTTGTCCTTTTATCCCTGTTTCTACTACATCAATGTTCTTAGGCATCGAACAGCAGTACATAATTGTGATTGTGATGAGGAGATGTCTACCTAACATGAAGAGCCTTGGAGAACGATTTCCTTTGGTTGTTACATGTCACAACATTGCAACCAAATGCAGGAAGGTTTTTCACTGATCAGAATTTCTAGTAAAATTGTGAATGTGTTTTTGTAAAATCAGCCCCACCGATGAGTGTGGCTGAGGAAGATGGGGAAACTGAAGATTCCACATGGAGTATGGTCCCCAGTCCGTGTGGTTTTCACACTATACAGTCTCTAGTCTGTGCAGTCCTCAGTCCGTACAGTCAAGCTCCACTAGCAAGCTTTGTTATAGTTCACATGATCAACATTGGTCAGGACATGTTAGCCATGTGTTGTTGCTTGACTTCCCCCACTATTCCTACGGCATGCAAAAGTGAGAGTGATACTGCAGCAAGTTAGGAAGAAATAAGCACATAAGAAGACTTTTTTCCTAAACCACAGATTGTTCAGGTAGGAAGATACTGGGCATCAGATCACAAATCTTTGTGATTTTAATTGATGCTTCATTGAAGGAGGATAGAAATTCCAATTATTTTAGCCGGTAAGTCAAAAGCTCACTTTCAAGCTCCAACACTCTGATCACGACTAAAAAGAAAATGTGGCAGCAGTCTCTTTTTAAAACTAGGCATTTTGTTTTAATGAATTGTTGCCACAGGCAACTAGCTTTCCCCCCTACGGTGCACTTTACCCATCAGCTTGACAAACGTTACAGCCAACCATTCGTCGACATGCTTCTGATGTCTCATGAACCTGATCTTTGTATACAGTTTGGAGATGGCAGCAGCAGCTGCAAGCTAAGGTTCCCTGCTTCATCCAATATCTCACAGCGTAACATTTACTAGTTAAAGCTCAGTAGAACATTGAGCGTTGGAATTACTTATGTAGGACTACGGTATTCTTCTAATTCTTATGCCGTCTAGATCAGATTTTACAGCTTAAAGGTCAATGATTGACGTCACCTGCATTAAAACTACAACCTAACAATTCAAAGCCCTAAATTGGCTTTACAAACAGATGGGGCGGGATTTCAATTCCCAGATCAGAAATCTGATGTCGTGATGACTTCCAGGTGGGGACCCCACACCGATGTGGGAACGTGCACGTGCCGCTATTATGATATGCAAAGCAATTAATTGGCCTAGACTTGCGTTTGTCATTCAATTAGTGGAAATGGATGCGGGAGGGAGGCGAGCCCAAACCAGAAGTGGGCCCAAATTAAAAGGGCAAGCAGCCACCATTGCGGAGACTGCAGTTCGACTGCAAACTGGTAGCACAACCTGAGCAGAGGGCAGTGTTATGTTTATGTTGGGTTTCTGGATATAATATGTATATAAGATTTATCTCAGAGCATTGCAAATATCACACTTATATTAAATCACCAACTGGTTTATTTACAGCACATTAAACTATATCAGTTCTTACATGATTTCAGTACATGTCTCCTCATAGTAATCAGTGTGTTTTCTGTAGAAGATCCAAGCTGTGTCATTTAGTTTCACTTTTAACTCTTCAGCTCCACCCATAGACTTAAGCAATCAAACACAGTGAACAGAGGTCAATAGACAGACTAATACAATCAAACCCAGATCAATCAAACACTATATTTCATCACCCCCCTTTTGACTAAAGACATTACTTTTGAATTTAAGTATGCTAAACAACAAACATATATACATCAAGTTACTTTTTAGTAGTCAACTTGTCGGTTTTTTCTAAGTACAGAAATAGTCTTTGAGGTAGGAAGGTGTCTTAGGTATACGATTAGATTTACGTATTTGAGGTTGTGGATCTGTTTGATCAGCTTGATGAGCTGGATGATCAATATCACACAGAGGAAAAGGAAATGTATCTTCATAACCACTATCCTCAAAATATCCTGGTCTGCTCCTTATCAAACATCTCACATTCCACTTGCTGTTGTCATCCAACAGATAAGCATTGGTACTGATCTGCTATGGACTTGATACTGATGAAACAGGTCTGTGGTTGCATTTTGGCCATTTGATTCAAACCCAATCTCTGACTTTAAATTGTGGTTCCCTTGCACCTATACATTTGTCAAAGTATGCTTTTGTTTTACCTTGTCACTCTCATTAACTGGTAGTGATAGCTTAAGAATGGTTAGTGGCATGAGAAGGTTACAACCTATCATAAGTTGGGCTGGTGTCTTTCTGGTCAGAGAGTGTGGGGTGGATTGATATGTGTGGAGTAGGATGTGAATGGATTGTTCGAATGTTTTCCCCTTCGACATACTATCTTTCAGACTTTCCGTTATCACCCTGTTGAAATGTTCAATGCCACCATTCGATTGCAGGTTGTAGCATGACATCAAATGGTGATGAATTCCGTAACTTGCTAGGAACTCCATGAACTGACTTGAAACAAACTGCGGCCCATTGTCTGGGGTGATGGTCTCCGGAAAACCCCATTTTGTAAATAACTTGTCCAGTTTGTCAATGACTGAAATGGTTGTTATAGAATTTGTTATAGTGATTTTCGGCCATTTGCTATGTAGATCATGAACAACAAACAAAAAACATTGATTCCTCGGGGCTGCTTGCACTTCTCCAAAAATGTCTGCTTTCAGTTGCTGCCATGGTTTTGTTGCCATGGTGTTGTTGGCTATAGGGTCAGTTGTAGAGGTGCAGGTCAAGGTTTAACAGATTTTTCACAGAGTGTACAAGCTATGCAATTCCTAATGAACTCTTCTATACAGCGATCTATTCCTGGCCACCAGACTGCTTCATGGGATCGTTTCATTTTAACAACACCCGGATATCCTTAATGGGCAAGATGCAATACTGTAGTGCTTTTGGGATAACTGCCCGAGTGCCACGTGTAATACAGTAATCACCAAACAATGCGAGTTCATTGCTTCCTCTGTAAAACGGGATCAATTCTTCCCCTTTATCACGGGGCCACTCAGATTTAAGGTCCTGACTTACTTGCTGCAGTACGCTGTCTGCTGCTGACTCTGCCTCCATTTCCTCTTGTGTAACAAGATTTGCGGTCACGCGTGAAATCACTGCGATCACGTAGTCTTCAACGTTGCAAGTTGCTTTGCTGTCGCTAACGCTATCTATGACAGTATTACGGCTAAGCATATCAGCGACTCGGTTGCGTGAAGCTGCAAGGTACTCGACCTCGAAGTTACACTGATGTAGACAATCTGACCATCTGTAGATGCGGAGAGGTCAATGACTTGATCCTAACGTAGCTAATAATGTAGTCAACACTTGGTGATTGGTGCCAAGAGTAAACTTTCTACCAAAATGATATATGTGCCAATGTTCACATGCATAGATATAGGCTCGTGCTTCCTGCTCTCCAGGAGAATATTTACGTTCAGTTTCCAGCAATGGGCGTGATGCTCATTTTATGGTTGTTCGCATCCATCAATGGACTGAGAGAGTACAGCTCCAATTGCAGTTCCCGACGCATCTGTTGTGACATAGGTTTCGATTTAGATTTTTTAGATTTAGAGATACAGCACTGAAACAGGCCCTTCGGCCCACCGAATCTGTGCCGACCATTAACCACCCATTTATACTAATCCTACACTCATCCCATATTCCTACCACATCCTCACCTGTCCCTATATTCCCATACCACCTACCTATACTAGGGGCAATTTATAATGGCCAATTTACCTATCAACCTGCAAGTCTTTTGGCTGTGGGAGGAAACCGGAGCACCCGGAGGAAACCCACGCAGACACAGGGAGAACTTGCAAACTCCACACAGGCAGTACCCAGAATTGAACCCGGGTCGCTGGAGCTGTGAGGCTGCGGTGCTAACCACTGCGCCACTGTGCCACCCACTGTTCCGCATGTGGTCTGAAATGTGCGAGGACTGGTGGAGATGCTATATTCACCTTTAATGTTTCAAATACTGATTGCTGTGCAACAGTCCATTCCCATTGAGCCTCTTTATGCAATAGCTTCCCAAGAGGCTCCACGATCGCTGCATAATTAGCAACATAAGTTGTCTGGTATGATAGATTTGTTGACTGCCTATAGATCAAGTTTAAGTTCACCACTTTTTTGTCATGCAGTGATTAGTTTTGATAGCCACGGTGATGAGTCAATTCGCTCAATGATACTGTCTGCTTCTAGTCATTTCAGCTCCTGTGACACTTCAGCACGGACTGCAAATGGCAACCATCTCAAATTTTGTGAAACTGGTCGAATTAATGTGTCGTGCAAGGAGCATGACAGTACCCCTTGATCTCCCCAAATCCAGTAAATAAGATAGGATACTTGTGTGTATAATCTGCATTATCAATCCCATTAATATGTTCTCTGGTGGGGTCAGCGAGTTTGAATCCAAGCCTATCGAAACGCTTTGCCCCCATAAGGCTTTGGTTTTTAGCCACATAGAAAGCGAAGCTTTCAAGGGTGAAGTTTTTGTAGCATACTGGAACTGTGATTGTCCTTGAAACTGGAGTGATAGTGTCGTTATAAGCTTGAAGAGTGTCTGTTGTGGTAGTGAGAATTGCGAAAAATACCGATGATAGAGTTTGTCCCTCAAAATAGATACTTCCGCGCCAGCATCGATAAGAAGTGACACTGAGATGCCGGCGATCTTGATTGAGCACTCCTTAAAGTGATCTGGTGCTTTACTTTTTGTGATGGTAAATACATGTTGTACCTCACTCTCAGGAAGAGACTCCTCTACATGTCAAACTGATAAAGTCTTTTTCTTTGATGACCTGCACATCTTTGCAAAATGTTTCCACCTTAAACATAAGTTACACTTTTTCCCTTGAGCTGGACATGGTATTGTGACTTGATGAGCATTTCCACAATTTGAAGGTACCTGACCATCATGAGGTGCTGAGGTTTTCTTGTCCTTAACCCTTGCACTGAAGCTGGTTTGGCAAGCTGTGCCTGCAATCCTGAGTCTAAGTGTGCATATGTGTGTAACCCCTTTGAATCTAACATGGCAGATTCGAACTGGACTGCTAACATTATGACTTTTTCCAAGGTTAAATCATCATCTTCCATGAGAAGATGTTCCCTAATTTGTGGAATTGAACTCTTTTCAATTAATTGGTCACAAATTAGTTCATTGGCTAGTGTGCCAAATTGCTGCAATGCTGTCACGTGTTGTTTAATGGGCACACCATATCCCCGGGATCTCTGGCGGAATGTGTACTGCTCTATCACCACACTTTTCTTTGGCCCGAAGTATTTTTTTGAGAGTACTTATCGCCATATCAAACGTAGACGTATCTTCTGTGAGCTGCTCGAAGACAAGCTGGTCTTCAGCTCCAAGACAATGAATTAGTATTGCTTTCCTATGGTTCGCTGCTATATCTGGGCGGTCCATCCCCGTAGCAAGCAAGTAGGTCTTGAACCCTGAAATCCATTTCTACCAGCACAAGGGAGGATTTCGTGGTGATGAAAGAAATGGTTCTGCAGCTAATAACATTAGATTTTGTTGAATCATCCTCATCGTCATGTTTTTGTTTTGTTTATGCCGGGTTGATGGATATAATATGTATATCTGATTTATCTCAGAGCAATGCAGATATCACACTTGTATTAAATCACCAACTGGTTTATTTACAGCACATTAAACTATATCAGTACTTACATGATGTCTCCTCATAGCAGTCAGTGTGTTTTCTGTGGAAGATCCAAGCTGTGTATTTTAGTTTCACTTTTAACTATTCAGCTCCACCCATAGGCTTAAGCAATCAAACACAGTGAACAGAGGTCAATGGACAGACTAATACAATTACACCCAGATCAATCAAGCACTACAGGCAGTCGGCAGGGAGTGCGCCATGCTAGGGCAGCCTCCTTTTTCAGATGACTCACTGGTGATCCTGATAGAGGCAGTGAATGCGCGGAAGAACATTCTCTTCTCTGCCAGCAGCACCAGATGGCCCGTGAGACTGACCAAGAGGGCATGGCTGGAGGTGGCACACAAGGTCAGCAGCAGAAGTGTGGTGAGGAATGCTTCAATGACCTTCCTAGGTCTGGCAAGATGAATGCCAAGGGAGATCCAGATGGTATCCCTCCCAGTCAGCAGTCACCAGAGTGCCAAGGAGAAGGGGATCCTGAGGGTGCATAGAGGTCTCCTCACCATGGGAGAGGGATGTGCTCTGGTGCCCTGCTGATCCAAAAGCACAGGTTAGAAACCCAGTGCTGCTGGTCAGGAGGCTGGATTGCAGACTCCATTGTCATATGTGAATGAGGGGCTGCAAGTGAAAAGGTAGAGAGGCATTGTCCTAATAACATCATTCTTCACTTTGCAGATCAAAAGGGAGTTGAACGCTCAGGGGAATGAGAGGGCAAGTCTGGAAGGTGGGCTAGCAAAGCTTGCGGTATTGATGAGACCCGAGGAGCAGGAGCTTGATGTAGCCAGAGTGTTCAGCCTTAGGGACACTGGGACAGAGAAGCATGAGTCCGCTGCAGACAGGGTGAAGACTTCCCAACATCTCAAGGTACAGGGGATGCATGGCAATGATCCCTGTGCAACTGAGCTTATCATTGCATAAGCTCTCATCTTGTTATTTTAAGCAACAGAAGCTTCTGTTGACTGTACTGATTTCTCATCACCATCTTCTTTAATGTCTCCCACTGGGTCAGCTGCAGAGGGGAAAGAGTCCACATGCAGAGAACACGTTCCCAAGGACTCAGAGGAGGAAGACACTCAGAGTCTGCACCATCACATTTTACCAGCACACCCTCCAACAGCACAGACGCTCACACCTCAGAGGGTCGTCACATGTTATTAGTGATGGTGGCACAGGTTGAAGGACACATTATTTCGGAGCTGGAGGATTCAGGGCAGGCAGAGTCGGCTCTGGCCAGCCCCCCTCGGAGGACGGAGGACAGGCGCAGCCCTGGTCAGCAGGGTGAAAATGCAGTGCCTTGGGAGTCATGAAACAGGTGGCTGTACCTGGAGAACCAGTGAGAGATGTGTGCCCACATGTCGGAATTACCTGAGGCTCTGTGGAGTCCATTCATCACATGTGCTCCACAATGCCTCAGTGCTTTGAGCATGTGAGCTCCTCCATTGAGAGAGTGGCCAACCTCATGGAGAGCCATGTGCAGCATCACTCAGAGTGGATGCAGGAACAGCGCACTGACATGCATGAAATGCATGCCGTGGTCTGTAGCATTGACCAATCAGTGCTGCAATGGTGCAGAGAAGCCCCAGCTGGTGTTTCCCTCCAGCGATCACAGGTGCCATGAAAGGTTGAGGAGGCAACAGATGTTGATGAAGGAGCCATCCCTCACGGGGCTCTACCAGCATCATCAGCCTCCATGGTTCTTCTGATGGACGAAGCATCTGTGGATAAAAACAAGAAATGCTGGAACCACTCAGCAGGTCTGGCAGCATATTTCCACAGATGCTGCCAGACCTGCTGAACGGTTCCAGCATTTCTTGTTTTTATTTCAGATTTCCAGCATCCGCAGTTCTTTTGGGCCTCCTTATCTCGAGAGACAATGGATACGCGCCTGGAGGTGGTCAGTGGTTTGTGAAGCAGCGCCTGGAGTGGCTATAAAGGCCAATTCTGGAGTGACAGGCTCTTCCACAGGTGCTGCAGAGAAATTTGTTTGTTGGGGCTGTTGCACAGTTGGCTCTCCCCTTGCGCCTCTGTCTTTTTTCCTGCCAACTACTAAGTCTCTTCGACTCGCCACAATTTAGCCCTGTCTTTATGGCTGCCCGCCAGCTCTGGCGAATGCTGGCAACTGACTCCCACGACTTGTGATCAATGTCACACGATTTCATGTCGCGTTTGCAGACGTCTTTATAACGGAGACATGGACGGCCGGTGGGTCTGATACCAGTGGCGAGCTCGCTGTACAATGTGTCTTTGGGGATCCTGCCATCTTCCATGCGGCTCACATGGCCAAGCCATCTCAAGCGCCGCTGACTCAGTAGTGTGTATAAGCTGGGGATGTTGGCCGCTTCAAGGACTTCTGTGTTGGAGATATAGTCCTGCCACCTGATGCCAAGTATTCTCCGAAGGCAGCGAAGATGGAATGAATTGAGACGTCGCTCTTGGCTGGCATACGTTGTCCAGGCCTCGCTGCCGTAGAGCAAGGTACTGAGGACACAGGCCTGATACACTCGGACTTTTGTGTTCCGTGTCAGTGCGCCATTTTCCCACACTCTCTTGGCCAGTCTGAACATAGCAGTGGAAGCCTTACCCATGCGCTTGTTGATTTCTGCATCTAGAGACAGGTTACTGGTGATAGTTGAGCCTAGGTAGGTGAACTCTTGAACCACTTCCAGAGCGTGGTCGCCAATATTGATGGATGGAGCATTTCTGACATCCTGCCCCATGATGTTCGTTTTCTTGAGGCTGATGGTTAGGCCAAATTCATTGCAGGCAGACGCAAACCTGTCGATGAGACTCTGCAGGCATTCTTCAGTGTGAGATGTTAAAGCAGCATCGTCAGCAAAGAGGAGTTCTCTGATGAGGACTTTCCGTACTTTGGACTTCGCTCTTAGACGGGCAAGGTTGAACAACCTGCCCCCTGATCTTGTGTGGAGGAAAATTCCTTCTTCAGAGGATTTGAACGCATGTGAAAGCAGCAGGGAGAAGAAAATCCCAAAAAGTGTGGGTGCGAGAACACAGCCCTGTTTCACACCACTCAGGATAGGAAAGGGCTCTGATGAGGAGCCACCATGTTGAATTGTGCCTTTCATATTGTCATGGAATGAGGTGATGATACTTAGTAGCTTTGGTGGACATCCGATCTTTTCTAGTAGTCTGAGTATTTTGCTTTTATTGAAGCATCTGTGGAGTTGTGACCTGTGACAGAGGCTGCCCCTGCAGTAATGCTGGTGCAGCAGTCTTTGGAGGTGCACCCCCTGGAACCACCATGATGAGGACAGCTGCCACGAACATCTCAGGCCCAGAAAGGCACGAACGCACAGCCTGCCTCCACCTTATTCTCTGTCGCAGGGACATTGGAGTGGCTGGCTGTGGAGGCCAGTGTGTCGGTGATGTCACTTTGTGGGTCAGCTGGGTGTTTATGTTGTAAATAATAGTGAACTGTTAAGCCATAAAGCACTGGGAAAGTTGCTGCACTAAGGCTGACTTGTGTGTTTCCATTTCATGTTGGCGAAACTCCTGAGAATGGAATGTGAGAGATGGCAGAGTGATGGAGTGTGCTGGTGAAGATTATGATAGGTTCAGAATCTGGAGCCTTCCTCCCCATCTTCCTCACCCCTGAGTCCCTGCTGCCCAGCGGTCTGCCTTTCCTCTGGCAGATGATGCTCCTCATCGCTGGCTGGACCAAGCTCGGTGAAGCTTGATACCATCTTCTCCTGTGCCCTTCCTTCATTGGCATTGGACTGTGTTGTCTTTCTGAACTCCCCCCTGCCAAAAAAAAACACTTTGTCAAGGGTGCAAAGCTATGAAGGATGCTTCTTATCACTGAGCACAACTTCTTGGTAAGATAAAATGAAAGAAGTGCCAATATGGGAAATTTGTACTACAATGGTAAGTGCTATAAAAAAGCAGTAGGTCCAGAAACTTCCCCAAAGGGAGAAGACAGATTAACATCTCTGGTGTAGATCTAGTCAGTTCTGACAGTAACAAAAGCTTCCATTTAAATAACACCTTTAATGCAGAAAAACCTCCTAAACAGAGGTGTGAGGAAAATAGACACGAAGGAGGGAATTTTATGTGGCTTTCAAAAGTGGCGTTTCGTGGCGGGCGGGGTGAATAAATTAGGTGTGAGTTGATATTTCGATTTCCCGATGGCAGGTTTTTGTAATTAAGTCAGTGGCGTATTTGCGGCGGGTTGAGGTTCACCCCGTACCGTGGTGGGTTGCAGCTTTCCATGCATTTGCATAGCATGAATGCTCATTACCCTACAAGTATTTCAAATTAAGTCCTAACTGCCAGAAGTAGTCAGCGGCAAATGGGAATCTCATGGCACCCGGTTCACGTATTTTTCGAGAGCACTTACTGTCATATCAAATGTATATGTATCTTCGGTGAGCTGCTCGAATAATCGCTGCCCTTATGCTCCTAGACAATGTACAAGTATTGTTTTCTTACGGTTCACTGCTGTATCTGGGCTGTCCATCCCTGTAGTGAGCAGGTGGGTCTTGAAACCCAAAGTCCATCGCTCCCAGCACAATGGAGGATTTCTGGCAGTGAAAAAAATGGTTCTGGAGCGGATAACCTTACATTTTGTTGAATCAGCCTCGTAGCTGCTTTGTTTACACTGAGTTGCTGGAGATTATATATATATCTGATTTATCTGAGAACAATGCAGTTGTATTAAATCACCAACTGGTTTATTTAATCACTTAAAATATCTCTGCACTACAAGATCTCAGTACAATGCTTTCTCAGAACAGTCACTGCTTAGTCGAACATCGTAGTTCTGTCTCTTTTCAGCTTCAGTTTCAAATTCTTAAGCTCCACCGATTGGCTTAAGCAATCAAGCACAGTGAACACTGGTCAGTGGACAGACTAATACAATAAACTCTAGGTTAATCAAACACAACAATCTGCAGACACCTGACTGAAGGGTTCTTCTTTGCTTCACTGTCTTTATTTTCCAGTTAATTTCTTACAGATTTACAGCCAGAAGCACTGACACTGAAACTGGTTCATTTCGCTTTTTATTTAATCACTGTAAGTTGATTATTTAGCCAATAGGGTGTAAGTAAAAATCACAGTCTGTGTTATACAATATCTTTAACATTCCAAGGATGTTTCTGCAGTCAGAAAGAGAAAAGAACATGCATTTTTATAGTACCTTTCATGTTAAAATATCTCAAAATGCTTCACAGCCACTGCATTGCTTTTGAAACGTAGTCACAGTTGTTATTATAGAAAACGTGGTAACAAATTTTGGCACAGCAAGCTCCCACATCAACAAATGAGATAAGTGACCAGTTACTCTGTTTTGCTGGTGTTGACTGAGGTGTGAGTGTTGTCCAAGACAGCAGGAAAACTTGTGATCTTTTACACCCACCTGAACAGGCAGATGTCTTGAGTCATCTGAAATACAGCCGAGTTGCAGTCTCACAGTACTGAAGTGTCAACCCAGATTCTGTGCTCAGGTCTTAGTACAAGGCTTGAAACCAAAACCTTATGGCTCAGCGGCGGGAGTGATAAAAACTGAAGCAAACAGCAATGCAGGAGCCCCAGTGGACTCTGGTGGTCTACGCTGTAACTTTGGCAGAAGTACATTGTAATGGATAGAGACCAGGCCTGGGCACAGTTATGCCAAGTGCTGACGGTAATGTAGAGTCATAGAGTCATTTATGGCACAGAAGGAGGCCATTCAGCCCATTGAGTCCATGCCGGCTCTCCACAGAGCTATGCAGTCAGTCCCACACCCCCGCTCGATCCCCTTAGCCCTGCAAGTCTATTTCCTACAAGTGGCCATCCAATTTCCTTTTGAAGTCATTTACTGTCTCCGCTTCCACCACCTTTGTGGGCAGCGAGTTCCAGGCTATTACCACCCGCTGCATTAAAAAGTTATTCCTTGCATTCGTCCTGCATCTCTTACCCAAAGCCTTCAATCTGTCTCCCCTTAGTCCTTGTACCATTAATTAATAGGAACAGTTTTTCCTTGTCTTACTTATCTAAGCTTGTCATAATCATGTCCATTTGTATTGAATCACCCCTCAATCTCCTTTGTTCCAAGAAGAACAACCCCAGTTTTTCCAACCTAACCTCCAAGCTCTACGCACATTTTGTTGCAATTTTCTTCACTTTATTGGCCTCTTTAATTTTATGCACACTGCAATTTTCGGTTGAAAAGAAAAGGTTATCAAAATTCTCTCTGGCACAAGCTTTCATCAATGCTGTTCTGTGGTCAACTACTGGAAGTGCTAAAGCATCTTAGCTCAAGGAGTTAAACACAATTTGTCTATGTGTTGAACTTGTAAACTCCTCCTTTGTTTGGATTTGTAAATCCCTTGTCCATCAGTCCACTGTTTGTACCAGATTTTCCAGTCGAAGGCATTTTTGAAAAGCCACCCAGTTGCCTGACAGTCAACTCACGGAATCAAACATTTCCTGATAACCCACTGCTCCCCCAGCCTGCTGCTGCAATCTTCCATCAGAACTGAGAAAAGACTTGCATTTATGTAGTGCCTTTCATGACCACCAGACATCTCAATGTGCTTTACAGCCAATGAAGTACTTTTGAAGTGTAGTCACTGTTGTAATGCAGGAAACACGGCAGCCAATTTGTGCACAGCAAGATCCCACAAACAGCAACGTGATAATAACCAGATAATCTGTTTTTGTGATGTTGATTGAGGGATAAATATTGGACAGGACACCAGGGATAACTCCCCTGCTCTTCTTCAAAATAGTGCCATGGGATTGTTTACATCCAACCGAGCAGGCAGATGGGGCCTCGGTTTAATTTCCCATCTGAAAGACGGTACCTCCCACAGTGCAGCACTCTGTCAGTGCTACACTGGAGTGTCAGCCTTGTATATTATGCTAATGACATGATGATGTAATGATGTAAATAAACACTTCCTTAAATAGGCGATACTTGGTGTCCATTTTCTCTGCTACAGCCACACAAATATGTTACAGATAAAGGTGACAAGAATGGGATTAAAGTCCGTAACTATTGGCAGAAAACAGCAGTACGGACTACTGTGAACAAGAACAACCAGCTCCCGCAGTGACCTACTTGCTCGGATGGCGGAGATTTTGGCTCGATTGTGCGAAGAACCCCACACTTCACTATAGGGTATACACTTGCTGAATTTTTGCTGAAGAGATAGGGTTAAGGAAACGTTTGAGTCTGGTCCTACCAAACTTGATTGCTAAAGTTGAACACAAACAGTTCAGTTAAAAACATCAGTATGACACAAATCAGACAGAAAGCAGTTTCAGGCAAAATGAGCATGTTTGTGTTTTGAGTCCCCCTCACAAATTACATAAGTGGGATGTGGGAAATGTAGTAGAAGTGTGTGGAACCAAAAGATACTTGGTTGAAATTCATGTAAAGATGAGAAATGTTCATGTAAGTCACATGATCCCAGCAGGGGATGAGCCAAAATATGAGAACAATCCACTTGATCACAAGCTCATGCCAGAGTTTGAACCGGTTCAGACTTCAGTGTCTGAAGTACCAATTTCTGGGAACAAAACAAGATCGTAAGTACTGAACCAAAACCAAGCAGACCAAAACCTGACTCTACACCAAAACCTGTAAGGAGATCAGAAAGACTTTGCAAATGAGTTATTAAACAAGATTTGTAGGTATAGTTCATTGTAGAGAAACAAAAAGAATCACTTCTTTTGAAAGGGGTAGCAGTGTAATTGAGTTGTATATTATGCTAATGATGTAATGTCATGATGATGTAATGACATAAATAAACACTTCCTTGAACTGGCCATGCTTGGTGTCCATTTTCTCTGCCAGTGTGAACCCAAATATATTACACTGACCTTGTGTCAAAGTGTTCGGATGGCCTTGTGGGGTCACAGCATCTGCTCACCCTCACTTACAGGGCCATCAAAGTAAAGGAGCATGGTTTCTGGTGGGGACTTCAGATGTCAGTATTGCGATGTTCTGAGCCTTCTTCAGGACCCAGCATATGGTAGACCACCTTCGTGTGCGGCTGCATCAAGCTGTGTGTAGACCTCCAGTACGCAAACTCCAAGTATCACTACGTGCTGAGGTTCTATCTGTCCCCGGTGTTGTGAAGGATGGGCTTGGTCACATTGCCGTGGAACGCTCCATGCAGTTGGACCGTGCCGTACCACCTATCCTTCGTGGAGCAGTTTCTGCGGGAAAACGCCTTTGACCACCGATCCATCAGGCAGTGGTCTGCACGGAATGTCCTCAAGGCCCTACGGGAAAAGGAGATGGGGGATCCTGTCGGATGGTTCCCCGAGCAGACCGCCAAAGTCATTTGGCCGAATGCCTCATCACCAGAACTTTCAAACAAGCACCAAGACGTAGCTTGGCTGGTGGTGAGAAGGGCCCTCCCCGTCAGATCCTTCCTGCGCGCCCGAAGTCTCGCCCCCTCCGTGCAATGCCCCCGCAGTGACTGTGGTGGGGAAGAGACGGTTGCCCACCTCCTCCTGGAATGTGTCTTTGCAAAGCAGGTGTGGAAAGAGATGCAGTGGTTTTTGTCGAGGTTCATCCCAAGCAGCTCTGTAACACAGGAGTCTGTGCTCTACGGGCTGCTCCCAGGGACGCACACCGAGACAAACATCAACTGCTGCTGGAGGACTATCAATTCGGTGAAAGACGCCCTTTGGTCTGCCCGAAACTTGCTGGTCTTCCAGCGCAAAGAGTTGTCCACGACCGAGTGTTGCAGACTGGCACATTCCAAAGTCCAGGACTACGTGCTGAGGGACGCACTAAAGCTTGGGGCAGCCGCAGCAAAGGCTCAATGGGGAAAGACCACTGTGTAAGGTCCCCCCACCAAGCTGAACTGAGGGGCTGGATCCATGGGAAACCCCTCGAACTGTATCAGGAAAATTTTGTGTGCTGTAAAATGTAAAAATGTATATGGCATGACAAATGTGAAATGGAAGGGTTGTGAGGCAACTCATGATTGTATTGAAGGAAACTGATCTCTCTTGCAATGTTTGTATTTTTTGGTGCTGTTTGAAACTGTTTGGAAATGTATTTTTTGCAGATTTTTATGAATAAAGTATATTTTGGAAATAAAAAAAAAGCATATGGTACTCCCAGATTTTCCTTGGGAGATTCTGTGCACAGATCAACCAAGAGGTCAAAGTGCAGCATATCTGGGGTTCCAGACCAAGATTTTGGACTAGACTTCCAAAGATCTGGGTAGGAATTTTTTTTCAAACGTCGAAGCAGCCTAACTTATAAGGAAGCTACAGGGCTGCTAAAAGTTACAACCAGAGTGGTTCAGACATTACCCTCTCCCCCAGCTCGGGGTGCTTAAGCTGAAAATTCCAGCATCTTTGGGGGATGGGGATGAAGCAAATTGCAGGACATCCCTCTAACCCTACAATCTTTGGCAGGACCATGGTGGAGTCTGGGGGCATTGGCCGTATTGTGATACTTACTCCAACATGTGTCATCCAGCAGATTTTCGGGGCCATGTTGTTCTTTCAAAATCAATAACTGAAAAATCTGGAAAAGGCACAACAGATCAGTGGAATGGTGACATTCTCTGTGTTTGTTTGTTTATCCTCTTCTCAGGTTCTCTCTGCCTTTTTGGATTCGATTAATATTTTTGTTTATCTCTTATCTTCCAGATCTAAGAAAGATGAAAACTCTAAATGTTGACTGTTCTCTCCACAGATGCTGATTGACTTGTTGTTCGTTTCCAGTTTTATTTTTGGTGCTGCTGTTACAGATTTCTAGCACTTGTAATATTTTGCTTTTTATTTATGTTTGTTCAGATGGGGTGGGGGGGGGGGGACCAATTTTAAGTAGGTGCTGCAAGATTATTGGAAACTCACCATCAAAACTGTACAGTACTGTTTTATCCATTACTATGAAACAGGCAAGTAGTAGCAAAAAAGTTTATCAAAAAGTAATAGTTCCATTCCAAATTAATAGAGAACTGCAACAGCATGTTCCTTTTGAATGTATGTACCATATCACCGAACCTAATGGTCAGAACATCTTTTGTTCCCTTTTGATTTTTGTTGCATTATGTGATAATTAAGCCCAATCTTACCCTTACCTCATATTCACAAACAGACACACTTCCAACAGATGTCACTGGATACTGATCAGGAGCAACTGGCTTAGCTAATTTTCTTTCCAAGCCCGACCTATGACACTGAGGTCAACTGAATACCCATTAGTTCGTCAGGGAACTCAGATTGTTTGAAAATTACCGTGAACCTGTTTAATATTGGTTAATTAGGCATCCTACTGTGAACTGTTTAATGTTGGTTTATGTAGCTTCCTGTGGACTGTTTAAGGTTAGTGTATGCATCTTACTGTGAAGCTGTTTGATATTGGTTTATGCATTCTATTGTGAATCTGTTTGATATAGCAATATTTAGGGTGCGGTAAGCCTGTTTTGCATTGGTGCATGCATCTTACTGTGGACCTGTTGGGTTATGCAGTTTACAGTTTGAATGTGGGAATGAACTTGAATCTTTGAGGGTGGTCAGCAATCTTCAATTAGAAAAGAAATCTACAAAGCAGGTTTTTAATTTATGCTGTCGTTGATTAAAATATAGTCAAAAAGACTTTCATCCATGCATGCTGATACACTCAAAGGCTGTACTGAAATTGACATTGACCATAGGATATAATAAAACAAATATTGACTACAATTTTCCGGCTTTAGACATTCGTTGCACTATTCCAGAAGTGACCATTAATGTGGAATAATACCAGAAGTTGAAGAATGTAACATCACAATACAGAATTTCTATTCCATTCACTCTGAGTTCTCATGATCTTTTAGTGAGAATACCCCTTGTTGCTAATTAGTTTCAGACTCTCCATTTTTGTGCCGAGAACTGAAGCCTTTGCTGAAGACCTTTCATCTCGAACCTTAAAGATTCATCTAACACAGAAGATGTCTTTAGTTGCTGTGTACCAGGATTCAAACACAAAGTTGAAAGGACAGTGCTCTAAACATTGGTATATCCACCACAACAGATTTTTCTCTGTTCGAGCCCTTTCACATTAAGTATGAAGTAATAAGGAACCTACATAGACACAAGCAGTCCAATGGTTAATCAGCAAGGTCCACAATATTGTAAAACCCACAGAACCTCCTGACTGAAGTATGAATGGAACTGGTATTAAGAAGAAACAATAGGCTTAAATAGTGGGAATTGTGAATGGGCAAATGCATATCAGTGAAGAGGAATAAAGGTGATTTTTAACCCTGTTTTTAAATGTGCAATATAATATTCTGAGAGTTGCAGGAGTGCAACAGTGTAGAATAATATCAGAATCTGAGTGTGGTTAACAGCAGGGTATACAACTCCTGTAAGTGCTATTGTAACAAAGAGGAGGGGAAGGTGGAAATGGGCAAAGGGAAGGGAAAGAGAGGAAGGGAAGTGAAAGGGGAGGAAGGGAAGTGAAAGGGGAGGCAGGAAAGGCGAGTAGGAATGTAGGAGGAAGGGAGAAGGAAGGGGAGAGGGAGAAGGGCAAAAGAGAGAGAGTAGCAAGGGGGAAGAGAGGAGAGGGAAAGGAGAAGGGGTGGAACGAGAAGTGGAGAGAGAAGAAGGGAAGGGGAAGTGGATTGGAGGAGGAAGAGGGAGAGGGCTAATGGGAAGCGAGGGAAGGAAATGGGAAAGCAGAGAGCGGGAGAGAGAAAATGGAAAGGGGAGGGGCGGGAAGAGGGGGAATTAGAAGGGGTTGTGGAGAGTGGAGGGAATAGGAGAGATAGAAGGGAGGTGAGAGTAATGGAGAGGAGTGGGAAGGGGGAATGTGAATGAAAGGGGAGGGAGTGGGAGAGGGAAGGCAGAGGGAGGGAAAGATGAAAGGAAAGAAAAAGGAGGGCGACGATGATGGGAAGTAGAAGAGAGTATGGAGGAGAAGTGGAAGAGAGAATATGGAGGGGTAGGAGAGAAAAGGAAACCAAACCAAATTAAACCAAACTAAACCAAAGAGTATACCAAAAACTGAAAATGCTGGAAATACCCAGCAAGTCAGGCAGCATCTGTGGAGAGAAAAACAGAGTTAACGTTTCAGGTCCGTGTGACCTTTCATCAGAATTAAAGAGTGGTCTGATGTGAAACTACAAAAATGGAAATTATTCTAAAATGTGAGATACCCGATCCGTTGATATCGTAGGAACAGAAAAAAAGCATGATAAAACAGGATGAGAAAAGGCCCATCAAACTTCATTCCTTTTGTATCTTAACTACCCCATTATGCCATCCAGTTGCATACTGAATGCCACTAATGCTTTTTTCTCTACTATCCTGCCTGGTAAATCATTCCACTTTTTGTGATTTAATTTTTCTCTTTATTAACTTAATATTATCTGATTTCATTTTCCAGCTTATTTTGAAGTAGTGTTCTGATTTTATCTTGTCTATATGATTTAATATTTTATATACCTCAACACACTTGAGCATCTAGTTTCTGGACTATAGAACTTGAGCTTCTCTAACCTGTTCTCACAGCTCATCTCCTTTAAATATAGCATCAGGCCTGTAACTCTACACCCTATACAAAGTATACATAGATATGTGTTTTCTTTGAGCTGTGGGGACCTGAACTGAACACAATATTGTAAAAAGTATCTGACCAGAGCAAATGATTATTTTTTGGTCACTAATCCTCAAAGGTTATACTAATTAAATATTGTGAATGTTACTTTGATCATTTTTAGGAATCAGGCTTAGATAAAATTTTCTCACCATGTAGCATATTGGATCAAAAACAGTATTGCTCCACATTCACTAATTCTGATTCTCTTTGAACAATTCCAGTTTATTGATTGAAGTCATCACTTACTGCATATTGCTGTCTGCATATACCCTCCTTATCTCAACAAACAATACACTTGAAAGAAATGTTTTCTCCTCCTTTTCTTTCTTCATTTTTCTTTACCCCTCCTGGACCCTCTTTCCCGTCATCATGCCTCCTTTCATTTCTCCCCTCACGTGTGCCCTGCCCTTCCAAACTCCTACCGTAACCCCTCAGCGGTCCTTGACCTTCCTACTCTTCTGCCATTATCCCAGGCTTGAGTCCCTCTTAGAGATAAGCTTTGTGCTTCTCTTTGCAATCTCTGAAGAACCCATTGAGGCATTCGCGCTGCCTCCTTACGAGCAGCAACATCAACTGCCCCATCCTACTCTCTCGCTGTCCTTCCCGCTTAGCGCATCAGCTGGGGATTAATCTTGCTAATCTCCTTCCCGTTCCACACCCATCCCACTGCTGACCCTGTGGACTCTATCAGCACATCAGTTCTCAACATCCCTCTCCGTATCTTGCTCCAGAATATCCACTCATTTTTGAACAAGGTTCCTGCCATCCATAAGCTTATTGTGGATGATCCCATGGACTTCATGCCATTGATGGAAACCTGGATGACAAGTGACAACGCTTCTCCCCCTATTGGAGCTCCCCCACCTGCCTATAACTTGCGCCATTTATGCTGCCTAATCCGCCGTGATAACGGTGTGACTTTCATTGCCAAACCACACTTTGGTCGGTTCCCCTGCTCTTCTGGCATCTTCTCCTCCTCTGTTATTTTTATTCCACCCCTCACACCTCTCATTTAAAACCCTTGTTTTCTACCACCCATCCAAGCACCACAGCAAGTTTCTCATCAAGATATCTTTACTGCTTTCTTCCCTCAGCCTCTCCCCTGTGATTTCAACCTTCATCTCAATTCATCATGCTCTCCTCTGATTTCACTGCCCTCCTATACTCATTTAATCTCTCCCTCCAATTAACTCTCCAATCCATATTCTTGGCTACCCTCTTGACCTAGCCATCTCACATGACCTCTCTACTCCCATCGTGCAATCACTGATTAGGCCATCTCTGAACACTTTATTGTATTGCTTTCCACCTCCATCTTCCTTCCCCTCCCAATTCTACTTCCTTCGGTGTCGACCTCTGGAAAGTCACTCCTTTAAGTTACTTAAAAATGCATTTTCAAATTCCCAACTGTCTAGCTTTAGGCCCTCCATTGACAATGACATTTCTGCAGCTACTGATCTGCTCAATCACAGGGGTACTGCCCCCCTCTCCTTCAAATCTGCTGTCATCACCTCTCTGAAAAAATCCAGCCTTGATCCCTCCCTTATTGCAAACTACTGCCTCACCTTTAACCTCCTTTCCTCTCCAAAGTTCTTGAACAGGCTGTCTCCTCTGAAGCCTGTGGCCATCATTTCCTCAACTTCATGTGCAAATCCCTCCAATTAGGTTTCATTGCCTTCTGCGCTTCTTATCAAAATCACAAATGACATCCTATGTGACTGTAAACTATCCTTCCTCGTCCTTCTCTACTTGTCTGTAGCCTTTGACACACCATTCTCCTCCAACTCTGTTGTACAACCAGAGAATCACCTGCAATGGCTCCACTTGCCACTCCCACACCATTACCTCTGCTGTCCCCCAAAGATCTATTCTTAGACCCCTTCTATTTCTCACCTAGATGCTTCCCCTCAGCAACATCATCCAAAAAAAGGTCAGGTTCCACATGTATGCTGACAACACCCAGCTCCACCTCACCACCACCACCTCTCTCACTGCCTCTGATTTGTCATGCTGCCTGTCTGACATCCAGTACTGGATGAGTAGAAATTTCTTCCAACTAATTACTGACAACACCAAAGTCACTGCCTTCATTTGCCACCACAAACTCCATTCCCTAGCCACTGATTCTGTTCCCTCTCCCTGGCAAGTGGCTGGGCCTGAACCAGACTGTTTGCAACCTTGATGTATTTGACCCTGAACATGAGTTTTTGACTTCCTATCCGCACCATCACTAAGACAGTCTATTTCCATCTCCATAACATTGCCCGATTCCGCCTCGTCTCAGCTCATCTGCTGCTGAAACCCTCATCCATGCCCTTGTTACTTCTAGACTTGACTATTCCAGTGCTCTCTTGGCCGACCTCCTACCTTTCACCCTACATAAATTTGAGTTTATGCTGCCCATATCCTAACTTACACCAAGTCTTGTTCACCCATCACCCCTAAGTTTGTTGACCACCATTGACTCCAGGTCCAGCAACACCTTGAATTTAAGATTCACATCTTTGTTTTCAAATCCCTCCATGGACCCCACCCCTGCTCCCTCTTTCTTTGGTAACCTTCTCCAGCCATACAACCTCTGAGATCTTTGTGTCCTCCAATTCTAGCCTTTTGCTCAATCCCGATTTTAATTGCTCCATCATTGGCGGCTGTGCCTTCACTGCCGAGCCCTCACTCTAGAATTCCCTCCCTAAGCCTTTCTGCATCTCTACCCCTTTCTAGTTCTTTAAGATACTCCCTAAAACTTACCCCTTTTACCAATCTGTCCTAAAAACTCCTTATGTGGCATGGTGTCAAATTATATTTGATAATACTCCTGTGAATTCCATCGGGTATTTTACTACATTAAAGGTGCTATAGAAATGCAAAATGTTGTTTTTGTTGTTGAGATGAAGGGAAGTTGTTGAGTGCAATTTCTTGAGCCACTCTCCCCACACCTTACCTGACTGATTACAGAGCAACAGAAGCAAAGATTAGGCCTGTATTGCTGATCTGTCCCGTCAATCAGGAAATGTTATACGGTACATAGTGTCCTAATGGAGCAAAAGATATGTTAAAAACCTTCCCCAAATGAACAAATAAAAATGAGTTTACACTTATACGGCACTTTTCATGCCCTCAGGATGTCACAAATGTGCTTTGCAACTAAAGGATTACTATGATACGTAACCTCTGTTAAGTAGGCGAATTGGGCAGCTAGTTAGAGCATGGCATGGTCCTGCAAACAGGAGTGAGATGGATGAGCACATAACCTGTAAAGATTGACCATGCAATATATTTCACCTTCAAGTATATTATGTCTAAAAGCACTTTTAAAATCGTAAATACTTTTCTTTCCACCTATTCCAATATTCCTCCTTGTCAAATTATCACCTTCATGCAGCATTGAGAAAATGACAGCATCGCTGCTACCACCCTAGCTGAGATCAGTTAAATCGCCACAGCAGACTGGAGACCAAAGTTGTGACTTTCTTGATCTGTAAGGTTTAGTTCAATATTACATAAGAATGCATTGATGTACCTCCTTAGCACTTTGCAACCAATCAATTACATTTGAAATACAGTAACTTACTGGAATTTTTGAGGTGGAAGGAGCTTCGGTGGGCGGTGGAAATCAGGGCCGCATTTTGCCAGTGACATCCACTTAATTGGCTGTCGTCAGGGCTGCCGTCCTATTAAGGACAGTGCCCCCGTCATGCTGGCCCCCACCTGCCAAGAATGAGGCACATTAATTTCGCCATATGGACATTAAACTTCAAATTGTTGCTGGGAAGAAAAGAGAGCCGATTACAAGTTATTCCTAGCCGGAAAGACATTTTTGCATACTAATAGACAGTGTTGGAACAAAGGAACCAGTTCCTGCTCCCAATACACAGAACAAATGTGGTCAGACCAGTTTAGTCACATGCCTAACTGGCTGTTGCAGAGTTTTGAACTGAGAGTTAAATTGGAGAAACAGTGTTTGAAGGCAGAAAGCTCCTGGCTCCTGGATTGAGAACATCTGTCTCCTGTCGGCTCCCATCTCTTTCTCACCAGCTTTGGAATCCATTGAAGACACATGAACCCCAAGAGAGAAAAGTGTCCGAACGGTGAACAAGGTTGCAGAAGAATACTGGGCCCCAATGAAAAGCAAGAATTACCGACAAGCAAGAACTACCTACAAAAGGGCTCTACAGTGAGCTCGAAGCACAGTAACAATAAACTCTTCCGATATTGTCTCAAGCCTCTCCACTTTATTTTTCTTCTGCTCTTTCTGTCCCTATCTGCACGTGTGTATCGCGTATGCATGCTAGCGTGGGCGTCATGTATCTGCAGGCGTTAACCGAATTAGAGTTTAAGTTGAAGTTTTAATAAATTTCACTTTTTTTCTTTAAACCTAAGAAAGTTTGTTTTTCCTCATTTCTTTGCCTTATAATTGGAAAGCGGTGAACAAGGATTCACCAAGGGGGAGCTCAAAACACGGTGTGTTTAAAATTAAATCCTACTACAGTAGGACCAGGTGAAGGCTGAAAGGGACCCCTAGACACCTTTCTAACCTGGTCGTAACAGCCCCCAAACACCACCTCCCCACCCTTGCAAGAGCTGTGAACCCAATCAGAGGGCTGGCAGCTCAGCAGCCTCACCAGTGCCACTGCTAGCGGTGACTATTGCTGAGGCTGCAGCTGCATCTGCAGATGAAGGTGCCTCAATGGAAGAGCACTCTTAAAGTACATTAAGTGCGTTTGGGGTAACCAGGTCAATCTGCCAGCTTTTGTGCCAATGGCAAAATGGCATGGTGGCATTTTTCCAGCCTTCCTTCCTCCCAACCCATCCCAAAATTCAGCCCACAGTTTTTATGTCAGCAAATATGGCAGTAGACTTGTACACAGCAAGATCACACAACCAGCAAGTTAAGTGAATGAGCGAATAATCTGTTTCTAATTTTTTGATTTAGATTTAGAGATACAGCACTGAAACAGTGAACTGAGTCTGTGCTGACCATTAACCACCCATTTATACTAATCCTACACTCATCCCATATTCCTACCACATCCTCACCTGTCCCTACATTCCCCTACCACCTACCTATACTAGGGGCAATTTATAATGGCCAATTTACCTATCAACCTGCAAGTCTTTTGGCTGTGGGAGGAAACCGGAGCACCCGGAGGAAACCCACACAGACACAGGGAGAACTTGCAAACTCCACACAGGCAGTACCCAGAATTGAACCCAGGTCGCTGGAGCTGTGAGGCTGCGGTGCTAACCACTGCGCCACTTTTGGTGGTGTTGGTTGAAGGATGAACATTGGCTAAGACACTGGAGCATTCCCTGCACTTCTGTAAATAGTGCAGTGGGCTCTTTTAACTCTATCTGAACATGCAGATGGGCCTTTTGTTTAAAGTTTCATTTGAAGGACAGAACCCTTGCACTAAAATCAGTTAATATTATGCACTGAACTCTTGAGTGGAGCATTTACCTACCAATGCGTCTCATAGAATCATACAGCAGAGAAGGAGGCCATTCAGCCCATCATGTCTGTGCCAGACCTTTGAAAGAGTGACTCACTTTCCCGCCCTGTGCCATCTTGGGAACTTGTATAACAAAAACTAATCTGTGAATAGAATTGTTCACAATTTGACTGTAAAATCATTGTACAAGGTACGAAACAATTTAATTTTGCATAATATATGACTTGAACTTAATGTGTATGTGCTTTCATATATAAAATTTATGATAACTCTTTTAATCCCATGCAACAGTCCAGTCAATCTTTGTCCGAAAATATCTAATTAATCGTGGCTGTTCAGCACATTCATTTAGTACGTCCACATACATCATTCCACATAATTGCAATGGAGCGAAATTAATTTAGATTCCCACCTTTTAACTATGGTCTCTGAAGTACATAGCACATACTGATTACGTTTGGAAGGGTTTTGTACAATTAGATCTTACTGCTCTTTGAAGAATAAAAAGAAAAAAAAAGGCAATGGAAAACAGAAGATCGTCTTTTCTTGCGGAATTTGTAATGCAGCACATAAATTACTCTCTTGGGTAACATGCCTTAGAAGAGCCAGAATTCAATTGATTTTTCTAGTGACAAAGTTGTGCTAAAAGTGGGAAAGCTGACAGGGCATAAATCATGTCACAGTGCGAGCTGCAGGCAGTAATTTTGGAAATTGAAGTTTTAGTACCAAAGTAAATTAGAGATAACCTTTTCACTTCCCTTTCCCGGTGAACACTGTACTCTGAGCCGCTTTTACAGAGTTCACATCCAATTGTTCTTAATTATAGACCGCAGCTAACAACATTCATTCATCAGTCAATTATCTCTTAATCATAACAATATAGAGAATTGGAGAATAGTATTGGCTCTGCTTCATGTACTAGGGTTTAGGCTGTCAACAATATTTTCTACTTTTTAAAAAACTGATCTAGTTCACTTTTAATCAAATCTGTGATCAATTTTTGGAAAAAGAAAATATTAATACTGTGAGTGGAAATACATTTGACATTTTTCTGAATGAATGAGATAATAGAGGAGTTTTCCAGATTCCCCTAACAACATTAAACTCTCACTGCTGAAATCAAAATTAAGTAAAAATGACTATGAATGCTAAATCAAGAAAAATGGAATTGCTGGAGATGCATATCACAGGAACAGAAGTAGGCGATTCAGCCCCTCAAGCCAGTTCTGCCTTTCAATTAGATCATGGCTCATCTATACCTTTGTACCCATATTTGCTCCATAATCCTTGGTATCCTTAGCTCACAAAAATTTTCAAACTCAGTCCTGAAAATTTCAATTGACCACAGGTTTTTCGTGGAGTGTTTCAGATTTGTGTGAAGAAGTTTCTCGTGAGTTCCCTTGTGAGTGGCCAGACTCCAATTTTAATTTTCTGCCCCCTTGTTCTAGATCCCCCACCAGAGGAAATAGTTTCTCTTCATCTGCCCTGTCAAATCCTATTATCATTTTAAACACCTTGATTAGATCAGTCTTCGATACTGACTGGAATACAAGCCAAACTTATGCAGTCTGTCCTCGTAATTTAACCCCTTTTTTTTAATTCATTCATGGGATGTGGGCGTCACTGGCTATGCCAGCATTTATTGCCCACCCCTAATTGCCCTTGAGAAGGTGGTGGTGAGCTGCCTTCTTGAACCGCTGCATTCCATTTGGGGTAGGTAGACCCACAGTGCTGTTAGGAAGGGAGTTCCAGGATTTTGACCCAACGACAGTGAAGGAACGGCGATATAGTTCCAAGTCAGGATGGTGTGTGACTTGGAGGGGAACTTGCAGGTGGTGGTGTTCCCATGTATTTGCTGCCCTTGTCCTTCTAGTTGGTAGAGGTCGCGGGTTTGGAAGGTGCTGTCTAAGGAGCCGTGGTGCATTGCTGCAGTGCATCTTGTAGATGGTACACACTGCTGCTACTGTGCATCGGTGGTGGAGGGAGTGAATGTTTGTAGATGGGGTGCCAATCAAGTGGGCTGTTTGTCCTTGATGGTGTCGAGCTTCTTGAGTGTTGTTGGAGCTGCACCCATCCAGGCAAGTGGAGAGTATTCCATCACACTCCAGACTTGTGCCTTGTCGATGGTGGACAGGCTTTGGGGAGTCAGGAGGTGAGTTACTCGCCTCAATATTCCTAGCCTCTGACCTGCTCTTGTAGCCACGGTATTTATATGGCTACTCCAGTTCAGTTTCTGGTCAATGGTAGCCCCTAGGATGTTGATAGTGGGGCATTCAGCGATGGCAATGCCGTTGAATGTCAAGGGGAGATGGTTAGATTCTCTCTTGTTGGAGATGGTCATTGCCACTTATGTGGCGCAAATGTTACTTGCCACTTATCAGCCCAAGCCTGGATATTGTTCAGGTCTTGCTGCATTTCTACACGGACTGCTTCAGTATCTGAGGAGTCACGAACGGTGCTGAACATTGTGCAATCATCAGCGAACATCCCCACTTTTGACCTTATGATTGAAGGAAGGTCAATGATGAAGCAGCTGAAGATGGTTGGGCCTCGGACACTATCCTGAGGAACTCCTGCAGTGATGTCCTGGTGCTCAGATGATTGACCTCCAACAACCACAACCATCTTCCTTTGCGCTCGGTATGACTCCAGCCAGCGGAGGGTTTTCACCCTGATTCCCATTGACCTCAGTTTTGCTAGGGCTCCTTGATGCCATACTCGGTCAAATGCTGCCTTGATGTCAAGGGCAGTCACACTCACCTCTCCTCTTGAGTTCAGCTCTTTTGTCCATGTTTGAACCAAGGCTGTGATGAGGTCAGGAGCTGAGTGGCCCTGGCGGAACCCAAACTGAGCGTCACTGAGCAGGTTATTGGTAAGCAAGTGCCGCTTGATGGCACTGTTGATGACACCTTCCATCACTTTACTGATGATTGAGAGTAGGCTGATGGGGCGGTAATTGGCTGGGTTGGACTTGTCCTGCTTTTTGTGTACAGGACATACCTGGGCAATTTTCCACATTGCAGGGTAGATGCCAGTGTTATAGCTGTACTGGAACAGCTTGGCTAGGGGCGCGGCAAGTTCTGGAGCACAGGTCTTCAGTACTATTGCGAGAATATTGTCAGGGCCCATAGCTTTTTCAGTATCCAGTGCCTTCAGTCATTTTTTGATATCACGCGGAGTGAATCGAATTGGCTGAAGTCTGGCATCTGTGATGCTGGGGACTTCAGGAGGGACTTCGGCACTTCTGGCTGAAGATTGTTGCAAATGCTTCAGCCTTATCTTTAACTTTGGTATCATTCTGGCGAGTCAGTGCATATCCCCTCTGAGGCTAATATATCCTTCCTGAGATGCAGACTGGAATTTTTCTTGATTTAGCATTCATAGTCCTATTTAGTTAATTCTGCTTTCAGCAGTGAGAGCTTAATGTTGGTTGGGGAAACTGGCAAACCTTTCCTCTATTATCTCACTCATTCATCAAAATGTTACATGTATTTCCACTCACAATATTAATATTTTCTTTTTCCAAAACATGAACACAGATGTGATTAAAAGAGAACTAGATCAGTTTTTTTGTAAGAGGAAAATAGTGAAGCCAGACTGGGAGTAGGCTGGAAGCAAGGTGGGGAGGGGTGGGGGGGTGGTGGAAGAGGGGTGGGGGGGGGGGGGGGGTCGTAAAATTGAGTGGGAGGCGGAGTTGCCATTTCCTTCAGCTACCAGCCCCTGCTGCCATTTTACCAGCAGCGGGGGAAGCTGAAAACGGCCTGCCCGCCCCAGACCAATTGAGGTCCTTAAGTGACCAATTACTTGCCACATAAGGGCCTCCTCCCACCGCTGCTGGTGTATTACCAACAGCGGCCAGGTACCTCAGCACCTAAGGAGGCTGCCTGGTAATGCCAGATGGCCTCCTTGCGGGTCTTGGGGGAAGGGGTACCCGCCTGTTCAAGCACTCTGTGCCACACAGAGGCCACCATCCCCTAGCAGTACAATCTGCCCCAATGGAACACCTCCCCCAGCCCTCCTGAATAATCCCCACCTCCCTTCTCTGGGCCCAACGGAGTGTGCTGGAGAAGCCCGAAATCCCGCTCACCTTTATGGAGGCCAACATCCATGAACCTCTTCTGGTTGGGTGCAGTCCCAGCAATGGCCACCGCTCCCGGTGCACTGCTGGGATTACTGAAGAGCTGCCAGCCAACCAGCAAAGGCGGGATGTCTTGCCTCAAGAGGGGCGGATGACGCCCCCCAAGGCAATCAAGGGCCTGGTCCATGCAAAATTGCTGTGTGACTTCCAGGCCCAGCGGAGGTAGGCCCGCTCCTGACTTTTAAACAGGTGGGCGGGGCTTCCGCTGTCACCTAAAATTCCAGTTGCAGTGTTGAGAACTGATTACAGCACTCCAGACAGGGTCCAACCAAGGTTCTATCCAACTGAAGCACAACTTCCTCCCCTTTGTATCCCAGCTGCCTTGAGATAAAGGTCAACATTGTATTAACCTTTTTGATTACTTTTTGTTCCTGCGCACTAAATTTTACTGATTTGTGTACATTAACACCCAAATCTCTTTGTTCCTCCAGCGTTCCTAGTTTCTCACTATTCAGAAAGTAGTGTTGATATATCTTTCTGGCACCAAAGTAGACGACCTTGCCAAAGTGATGACATCAGTCAGTCAGCATCTGAAAGAGATAGATAAACATTTAAGGCATTATCTTTCAACAGAGTTCCCAATGCATTAATCTTTCTCTTTCAGATGTTGATTGACTAATTTTGCATTGCCAGGATTTGCCCAGTTTTTTTTTTAATACACAATGATGTCAATGGTATTGAAATGCATCATTGCACCAACAGTGCATGTCGCTGTCAGTTTGTTTTTTCTTCAGCAAACAAGAAAATGTTTGTCAAACACGTCTTTGTGAAAACAGTGTCCTTTGAAATTTTACCTCTGCCTGAAGGGTTTGAAATGGCTGCCATTCCCTCTACATTCGGCACTAGTCCAAAAGACTTTGCTACTATCAGAACCATAAGCATTGCCTGAGATTTCAAATGACTAAATGAAGCAGTTTGCATTTTTTACAATGTTAGGACGTCCCAAAGTGCCTCCCAGCCAATGCAGTACTGCACTGGAGCATCAGCTGAAGTTACATGCTCACCTTCTAGGGTGGGACTTGAAACAATAACTTTCTGACTCGGGTGAGAGAGTCACCACTGAGCCAAAGGGTTATAGTTTTAAATCAGTTCTGTTAGAAACATAATTGAGTGCACCATCATCAAAGCCAATAGTGTGTAGAGGGGACATTAGACAAAGAGGCAGTTCAAGAAACAAACTCTGCCATGGAGTTCTAATCAAACTACGAGTAGATTTCTAAAAGAATGCATTGGTCCAGATTTTAATTCCCTCCACCCAGCAGAAACAGAGCAGGGGGAGCAGTTGAAATGAGGGCAGTGACTTACCCTCTTTGATCCCGCTACTTCCCACTGATGTTAGCCTGAGCAGGATACCGTTCTAAGCTGGCAGAGTCTTATTTAAATATTCAGATCGGAGCCCGAAGAAATCTTTGTGACCCAACTGCAATTTTGTTCAGAGGCCTGAGAGGGGAGCGGTGAAGGCTTCCCCGCTCAGCCAAACCTGCTGGGAGGGGGATCATAGACAAGAAGAGGCCCAAGCCTCAAACTATAATTTTTAGTTTAGTTGCCCTTCTGGGTCAGGGGGAGCAGGATTGCTGTTCCCAGCCCCCCAAGCAAGCTTTGAACCTCCCTTACCACAAGCTCCCCCGCCCTTCTCCCCGATTGCATCCAGAAACTCCCTTTAATTGTTTATTTGAATGCTGGGGGCTGATCCCATTGGTTCCGAGTAGAGGCCACCTGGAACTCGCATTTCTCGCTCCTGCCCGCCGGCCAGGGAGTGGCAGTTAAGATCGACAGGCCTCCATGTTCCTGGACTCACTGGGTCCCACCAATTTAAGGACTCAGGCACACCATACCCTCCCCCATCCCACCCCTCATTAAAAATTTAATGGCAGGACCTGATTGCCAGTTTTTTGCCCCTGTTTACGGCTGCAGCCAGCCAGATTGAGAAGCTGCCTGGTTATTGGGTGTTTAGGTGATCTGCACCAGACTGCAGCCGGGGAATGGAGTGGGGAGGAGAGAGCAAAGGCATGGGGTGTGGGCGAGATTGTAAACAGGAGAGATCAGATGAAGAGGAGGTGGGAGATTGGAAGAACTGGTCGGGCATTGAAGATCAGGAGGGTTGGGGGGAGATTGGAGGCTGCAGCCGAGGAGGGAGGAAGGGATTGGAAAGACCTCAGATGGGGATCTGATTGCATTACCCAGAGGGGAGTGCCCGATCCTGGAGATATTGGGGGAAGCAGGTTAGCTTGGTGAGCTGGTGGAAAGTATTCCTCTCATTCAACTTGCATGTCACCCACACCATGTATAGCCTCCCAACTGATGACCTCTGTGATAGCATCTCAAAAGGAGGTGAGACGTTTAGCCTGCTGAGACCTCCACCTGTCTGCTCTGTACCTTCTGTTGAAGGCAGCCTTTTTTGTGAGAAGATAAATATGCATTGACTGAGTGAATATTTTCTGGTGTATATTTAGGGAGCAGCTCCACAGCCCTATGACATGATGCTTAAATTACCTGAATGTTAAGTTCTTTGTCCTACAAAAGGTTTGTGAGAATGTTAGGATCAGGTGAGTATGCAGTAACTGTCTAAATAATGATTGTCATTCTTCAATCTTTCTCAGCTACATCACTTTGTCCTTTCATTATCCCGATTCCGCAGTGTAAGTCCGCAACTTTCTTCATTATTTCTCTTTATGTCACATTTGCAGCAGAGCACGAGATTAATTCAGATTAAGTATGGTCAGGAACTCATGTAATATCAGCTGACACCTATAACTCGTTATGGTTGGCACCAGCAGCTTCCTACACAGAAGGCAGCCTCTATACAGCATAGAATCATAGGCATTATTCATGTTCATTTCTCTTTTTTTCAACTTAGCACCTTTCTTCAAGTCTGACAGCTTCTTTGGAATATCTTTCCAGCTTCTCCTGGTGCAGATCACCATGCTGATATGCAGCCTGATGCCTTTCTCTGTCTGTTTTACCCTCTCAGTATTTATGGTTTCCCCATCTTCCCTCTCGTTAACAACTTCACTCTGATCTGGATAATGCAGACCATGACAAGTCCTGTTCAGAACATTGGAGCTCAAGGGCTCATCTGAGGCTCAAAGTGGGGTAAAGTCAAAACTAATCGGCAGAAAAAATAGTCGTGATCTTTACTGGGGTTGAATTTACAAACAGAGGGAGGAGTTCTGCTCGGGTTCCACAACGTGTGTTCTTTTCTCTGAACAGGATCCCTGCCTGGAAGCCAGACTGATTGTCAGGCTCCCTGTTGGGTGGGGAATGCAGGAGCACGTATGCTTCCTGTTGCTGGGGTAGAGATCGCACGTGGGTGGTGGGTGAATACAGCGTGGTCTATAGGATCAGAGGGAGATCACGGGGATTCGGAGACAGACCATGTGCAGAGATGGGGGAGTGAGGATTGGGGTTGGTGCTTGTGGGGAGGCGTCATGGATTGTGGGAGGAGTTGGTGATCATGGTGGTGGGGTCGAGGTATTATCATGAGAGGTGTGATCAGATTGTGGGCGGGTGGAGGTTTTCCATCTTGCCGGGTTGGAAAGCAGGTTAGTTTGGGGGAGCTGGGAGGAAGCGCTCCGCCTCCTTCTAGCCCACAAGTAATGCTGGAAAGGCAAATACCTCACCTCCCTTTAGCTGCTGGGTTTGTCGAGGCCTGAGAAACCCAGCCAGCCAACATTGAACCTAAAATGGAGAAATAAATCTGAGACATGCAGCCTCATTAAAATGTTTAAGTGAGGGACCCATCTCCGGTGAGTGGATTGGTCACCTGACTCCCTTTCCCACCTCCGTTAAAACTGAAAATGGGTGGGTTGGAGGCAGTTTGGGTTTGAGAATTTTAACATCACACTTGGCCCAAAGTCATCCATTTTTGGTGGTTAAAATTCCCCTAATAAGGTTTCAATTGGTCATTCTACAGGACTTTATTTTGCTCTTGGACCCTATGAGTTTTAACGAACTTTTCAATTTTGGAGCACATCACAACAGACCCTGATTCTGCCCTTATCTGACATCCACACACATGAGCATTGTTACAACAGAAGCTAGAGTATTAGTTAAATTTTCTCTTAATTGGCCTGAGGCATAGAGGCACCAAGACCAATTGTAGTCCCTTCTGCTGATCTGTCGGGCTCAAATCCACATGGGATAATGGCTTTATCAATTGAACCATTATGAGAACTTGGACATGAGCATATTTGGCGTGGAAAGTACTAACCTTCCTTGTTTTTGTAGACAAAGGATAGCTTTTGCCTGGGTTTACCTCTCCCAGTCTAAAATTGGCTGATCAGGGGGACCAATTTCTTGCAGAATGCAAAAGCCATTAATATTTTGCTGCCTTTGCCAATCTGAGAAATTAGAAGAGACAAAGTTCTATAGTGGGTTGGCCAGGAGATCAGTGGTACGGCAGACCACCAAATAACATTGTGTCTTTGTGGCTAAGGGGAGATTAATAAACAAAAAACAAGCTCTCTAATTTATAATAGTAAGGCCATTGATAAATTGCTGGGAATATGTAGACAGCATTGAGTTTCCTGTTCAGTCACACTTTCTCTTCACCTGTGAGTGGCAAACTTGAGTTCTAATGCTAAAACATGGTGGAAAAAGCAACAAATGTAAATGTCAAGAACCTGTCTGTAATAGTAAAAAGCAGTGTGTTGTGCTGTTGCCTGTCATGACATCGGAACCATTTTAATACCCCTAGCCTTGCGCTGTTTTGTCCCAGACAGAATTTATTCCACTTGTGTGAAATGGAGGCAACTTTCTGTTAGAAACATGAATCAAAACGTTGGCTGAAAGGGAAACAAATAATTCAAGCATGTTACCTACTTTACTATTCTAATTTTGGTTGTAAAAGATTGTTGTGGATAAATAGTGAAAATCTTGGAATATTCAGCTTTCTATCAGTGCTCAGAGATGGTGAGGTTAATGCATTTTTCTGTGCAAAGACCATCTTTTAAACTTGAATGCTTTGATGTTTATTTACATTGAACATTTCAAACAATTTTATAAAAAACTATAATTGATGTTGAGCCAGTAATCAATTAGGAAGTCAAATGTTATTTACAAAGAACTCTGATCTTTAGAAGCAACCCTCACACAAAACTTAAAATAAACAGACCATTTAGTTTAGTATTCACTGTTGATATGGTGACCCATGTTTGAGATTCCCTTTATCCCTGGTTTGGCTTGCCTTTACTCTGTTGGGACTATAAAGTTTATGGTCCTTGTTCATAGTTGGTATACTCTTGCTAGTGGTTGTATTTAAATGTAAGTGGCTTCTGGTTTCACTTCTATTGCCATATAAAATTGATTTGTCTTAACTCTGGTGTGTTGAATTCCATTGACACGACACACTGAAATAAAAACAGCAAGTGCTGGAAATACTCAGCAGGTTGGGCAGCATCTGTGGAGAGGTCTGTGACCTTTCATCAGAACTGAGGATGGTCTTTCCACCCCAGGCCACTTAAGGGCAGCTTCCCGCCTCAGCTCTGGTTTTATAGAAGTCGGAGGGTCCTGCCCTTGCATGGAGGCAATGCCAGGTGAGGCCTGGCAGCTTCCTAGTGGGCTTGGGGGGGGGGGGTGGGGGGAGGGTGGTGTCCCTCCTCTGGGGTCAATCCATGGCCCTCGGAGGGCCCCCGCCCCACCTCGGCTGTGATGGCTACCCCTGTGGCAAGTACCCTCCCCAACCTCACCAACTAACCCCATCCCCTCGCCGGGGGTGCCTGACTGGCAATGTTAAGATGTCTTGAGGTTGTGAAAGGTGCTATATGAATGCAAGCGATTTCTTTCTTCTTCTCCAGGCAGTCATGCGGACCGATGTACAACGACAGCATGCACACTATGCATTTCTGCACAGATTTACTTTTATATTAGCTAATTCATTTCAGAAAAAAAGTGCTAGGAAACATATTTATTTTACAATTTGAAACTTTTCAAATTTTATGATAGGTAATTGTGTAAGTAATGACATAAAGTAGATTATCTGGCCAAAACTCACGGACCTGGATCATATCTTTTTCAAGTTTGTTGTATTAGCTATATTATATATACATTTTCATCTTCCTTTTACAGTCCCTGCATGACCTATGCTGTTTCCTGCCCAAGTGTGAGACAAGTGACTGTTTCGTGTGTGCATAGAATTGGGAATGACCACTTTTACGAGCTTATTGTGCATTTATTCCTGTTTCTTAGCACCCTATTAAACCCTGAGTTCAGCTTCTGACCCCATATCCACTTCAGTGTAAAGATTTCCTGCTTCCACTTTCATGTGTCACATACCTTTCCCCCACCTCAGTCTATCTACTCAGCTCATGCCTTGTCACCTTCAGACTAGACTATTCCAATGCTTCCTGGACAGCCTCCCATACCCCAGCCTCCGTAAACTTCAGCTCATCCAAAACTCTTCTGCCTGTATCCTATCCTGAGGCAGCTGCCCCTCAGTTATCACCACTATCCTTGCTGACCTACATTGTTTTCTTGTACCCAATGCCTCCAATTTCACATTCTCATCCTCCTGTTTAAATAATGTCATTACCTCACCCCTTCCTACATCTGTAACCTCCTCCAGGTCTATGATGTTTCCCCTGAAGCCTCCACTCCTCTGACTCTGGTCTCTTGAGCAGACACCCCCCTCACTCGGCCCCCATTGCTAGCAGTGCCTTCAACTACCTAGGCCCCATTTCTGGAATTCCCTGTCTAATTTTCTCTATCTCTCCACCTCTCTCTGCTCCTTTAAGATCTGCCTTGAAACCTACCTCTTTAACCAGGCTTTTGTTTTCCCATAATGCCTCCTTCTTTGGCTCAGCGTCCATTTGTTTTTGATGATCCCTTTGTGAATCGCCTTGGGATTTTTTAAAATTAAAGGTGCTATATGAATGCATGTTGTTGTTGTTCACTTGTTTAACAATCATGTTCTTGTTAATGCTTTCCCTCTGATCTAGGAGCTTTATGTGGAGCTGTACCTCCATGACTAGGCTCTCCCGGTTAGATAAATATATCATTACATAATATTGTTTCAAAATACATCCCCACTTTTCATTCAAAATGATCAATCTTATCTGGCAAGCATACTGACTTCCAAATTATACACCAATCACAGTGTCAGACCAAAACATTATCAGATCAATTTTACAACTTGGTGCCCCAGCTCATTCCAGGAATTTGGGTGCAGGGATTAATGTGATCGATTTCCATTCATTTCAATGGACTGAAACTTACATGAATTGCATTGACCCCTATGTCTGAACACCAGCATGCACTACTGTTGGGTGATACTCCGACGGGCATTAAATTGCAAATTTTCCTCAATAATCAATTTAGTTTCTTAAGATTTTAACATGGAAGACGAATTTGTAGAGTGCATCAGGGATTGTTTCTTAGAACAACACGTTGCAGAACCTACCCGGGAACAGGCTATTTTAGATTTGGTAATGTGTAATGAGGTAGGATTAATAAGAGATCTCGTAGTTAAGGATCCTTTAGGGGGATGTGATCATAACATGGTAGAATTTCAAATTCAGTTTGAGGGTGAGCAACTCAGGTCTCAAACCAGTGTCTTCAACTTAAAAAAGGGCAATTACAGAGTTACGAAGAAAGAGTTGTCTAAAGTGGGCTTGGAAAATAGACTAAAGGGAAAGTCAGTAGATGAGCGGTGGCAGACTTTTAGCAGATATTTCATAACACTTAGCAAACATTTATTCCGGTCAAAATGAAGGACTCGATGAGAATGATGAACCATTCGTGGATAACAAAGGAAGTTAAGGAGAGTATCAAATCAAAAACAAAGGTGAACAAAGCAGAGAAAGCTAGTGGTAGGCCAGAGGATTGGGATTTTTTTAGGAACCAGCAGTGGTTGACTAAAAAGCTAATAAAGAGGGAGAAAATTGTTTATGAGATTAAATTGGCAAGAAATATAAAATCAAACAGTAAGAGCTTCTATGGGTATATAAAAAGGAAGAGAGTAGCTAAAGTAAGTGTGCGACCCTTCAAAGATGAGACTGGGGAATTAATAACAGGAACAGGGAAATAGCAGCTAATTTAAACAAATATTTTGCATCGGTCTTCATGGTGGAGGACACGATAAACATGTCAACAATAATAGATGAGCAAGGTGTAAATGGGAGGGAGGAACTTGTAACAATCTCTATCATGAGGGAAAAGGCTTTTGACAAACTGATGGGACTAAAGGCAGACAAGTCACCAGGACCTGATGGCCTGCATCCAAGGGTATTAAAAGAAGTGGCTGCAAAGATAGTGGAGGCATTGATCGTAATATACCTAAACTCACTGAATTCTGGCCGGGTACCAACAGATTGGAAAACCACTAACGTGACGCCCATATTCAAGAAAGGAGGGAGACAGTAAACAGGAAACTATAGACCAGTTAGCTTAATATCTGTCATTGGGAAAATGCTAGAGTCCATTATTAAGGAAGAAATAACAGGACATTTAGAAAAACATAATGCAGTCAGACAGAGTCAACATAGTTTTATGAAGGGGAAATCATGTTTGACAAATTTGTTAGAGTTCTTTGAGGATATAACAAGCAGAGTGGATAAAGCGAAACCGGTAGATGTAGTGTATTTGGATTTTCAGAAGGCTTTTGATAAGGTGCCACATAAAAGGTTATTGCACAAAATAAGAGCTCAGGATATTAGGGGTAATGTGTTGGCATGGATTGAGGACTGGCTAACACACAGAGGCAGAGAGTCAGGATTCAAGGGTCTTTTTCAGGTTGGAAAGCCATAACTAGTGGGGTGCCACAAGGATCGGTCCTAGGGCCTCAACTATTTACTATCTATATTAATGACTTGGAGGAAGGGACAGAGTGCAGTGTATCCAAGTTTGTGGATCATACAAAAATAGTTGGGAAAGCATGTTGTGATGAGGACACAAAGAATCTGCAAAGGGACATAGATAGGTTAAGTGAGTGGGTAAAAACTTGGCAGATGGTGTTCAATATGGGAAAGGTAATCCACTTTGGTAGGAGGAATAAAAAGGCAGATTATTATTTAGATGGAGAAAGACTACAAAATGCTGCAGTATAGAGGGATCTGGGTGTTCTTGTACATGAGACACAAAAAGTTAGCATGCAGGTGCAGCAAGTAATCAGACAGGCAAATGGAATTTTGACCTTTATTGCTAGGGGTTTAGAGTTTAAAAATAGGGAAGTCTTGTTACAACGGATACAGGGTGTTGATGAGGCCACACCTGGAGTACTGCGTACAGTTTTGGTCCCCACATTTAACAAAGGATATACTCGCATTGGAGACAATTCAGAAAAGGTTCACTAAGCTAATTCCTGGGATGAAGGGGTTGTCGTATCAAGAACGGCCAAACAAGTTAGGCCTTTACTCATTGGAGTTTAGAAGAATTGAAACATATAAGATTCTAAGGGGGCTTGACAGGGTAGATGTTGAGAATATGTTTCCACTGATGGGGGAATCTCGAGCTAGGGGACATAGTTACAGAATACACTTTTAAAACTGAGATGTGAAGGAATTTCTTCTCTCAGAGGGTGGCGAATCTCTGGAATTATCTACCTCAGAGAGTTGTGGAGGCTAGGGTCACTAAATATATTTAAAGAGGAGGTAGATAGATTTTTGAAATCTTGGGGAGTTGAGGGTTATGCGGAACAGGCCCGAAAGAGAAGTTGAGGCCTGGGACAGATCAGCCATGATTGTATTGAATGGCGGGGCAGGCTTGAGGGGCTGAATGGTCTACTCCTGGTCCTATTTCTTATGTTCTTATGTTGCTATGTTCTTATGTCCCAGAATCCTTCAGGTATCTAGGATCTCTTCGATTCTTTGGTAGGTTCTAGCAAATCAGAAACAAATCTCTCCATTCTGTTGAGTCTAACTCACTGGTTCCTCTTTCTCACCTTTAGCTACCTAATTTTCGCATCCTTGGAATCACATGTCAATCAAATCAGGTTTAACTTTCTTGGCTGACATTGTGAGGGAGCTAAATGTGTAGCGATATAACTACTAACCCCGAGTGATTCTGGATTATGTCAATTCAAATTGATGTGCCAGTTCAGCTGCCTCATGGATCAGGTTTTTTCTTCTGTTGAGTGTCAAACATGGTTCAGGAGAGTTTTTTTTACAAAAGTCGACATGTATATAAACATAAAAATAGATTCACTGAATTAGAAGTGGAAATGCTATTACAAGAGGAAGTGACTTATAGACACTTGCTGCAAAATATTTTCACAGCAACCTTTTCAAATGTTCTTCACAACTTTCTTACCTGAAATGTTTATTTCTTCCCTTGTTTCCCATCTTGCTGTTTGCCTTTAACCTTCCAAATACTGAAAGTGAATATCGGTGCAGTGTATATGATGGGCCAGAATTTTCTGCCAAAATAAGGGTGCGCCAAATGACGCTTGTTATTTATGGGTAAATGGTACAGCAATTTCAGGTGAGCAGCAGAAGTGCAGTTAAGTGCAAATATCCAAAAGTTCTGTCCGAGTTGCACTGCTCCGTCGCTAGCTTTGTGAAAATGCCATCTTGCTCTTAGCCTCCCCATTAATTTTAAGAACTTTCTGTATTTGCGCACTAATTGCCCATTAAACTCACCACAGAAAGTTAAGTCTTGTCATTACATGCATAAGTACATCTTTGATGATGTGATAAGAGTTAATTACTGCCAATCAACCCCTCTGGCACTGAAATTAACTCTGACAAGTGTGGAATCTTATTCTTTCAGCTTTTGAATTTTTCAGGAGATGTTAAAAATGCCAAATTTTATTTTCTTTTAATCACTTTTCCTATCTGTCACTTTTTCCCTCTTAATTCAATCTTTCTTCCCCCTCTCTTTATTTCACTTTCTGTAACTGATTTGACATTGGCCCATAATTTGCTGTCAAAATAATGGCTGGGCTAATGCCGCGCACTGTTAGTTATGTACAAATGCCATAGCAACTTTACTCCCTTCTCCCTCCTCCCTACTTGTGAAAATTCAAATGTTGCTGTCTGAATTGCATGTTCTGATGTTAGTTTCTCAAAATTGCCTTCTTGTTTTCTGCCTCACCACTGAAATGGATTCAACAGCGAGAAGATGCTGCATTTGCAAGTTAAGTCTTATCCATTTCAGTCTAAGCATCCTTTTAACAATGTGATATTAATTGCTGCCAAACAACCCCTCTGGCAGTGAAAATTAATTATTAAAAGTGTGGATTCTCTTCAGATCATTCAGGTTTTAATTGTTGGAGATTTTAAAAGTGTCAAACTAAATGTTTTTACCTTTCCTTTCTGTCTCTTTTCTTTCTCTCTCTTAATCTAGTCTAATCTTTCTTTCCCTCTTATGGTTTTTCTTTCTCTACCTGAGTTGACATCAAATTCGCTCACTCTCATTTACATTTCCTTCTCAGTCCTGGCGCTGTTAATGTCACAATCCTCCAATCTGTTTGGTTAAGGAGATACACAATTACTTGCCCTGTTTGTCCAGGTCCCAGATGCCCTGCTTCCCTCACTGTGATGTTATTAGCTCGCATTTTCAGCAACTTTGTGGACAAAAACTTTTTGAGTTGAAGGTTGCAGGGGCAAGTCTAACTAATGGCACATGCCATTAGATGCCCTGCTACAACAAATTTTGGCCAATTATATTTTTTGTGTGTGTACTTAAATATATATGCATATCCATAATATTGCACATTTTTAAAAGGTTTCATGGCTCCTAGAATTACTCGAACTTTTCTGTTTCGACTGCAGTAGAAAGAAAATGGGAAAAGCATTCAAACAGGAGTTTGAGCTCCCACTGTATCCTGCCCACTTCCAAAATAGCTGCTTACTTTCTCTGAAATCTAAATTAGGTGCGTTGGCTCTGTGTAACATTCAAATGACACCAGAGGGAAATACTGAGCAAATTATATTTATTATTTAGCAAATTATCGTTGTCATTTCTTAATTTCCATACTTCTTTCTGTCATTATTTATGAGTGCAGAAGCATGAAGGAACTTACAGGGAATAACTGTGGACAACAAAGGGAGAGTAGTTGGAGAACTAAAAAAGCCATGCAGAAATCCCAAAATCTCATGACATGGAGGCAGGATGAGCTGAGAAGAGGAACAGGGTCTTTTTCCCAACCATTAAACTAATAAAGTTGGTGCTTTTCGGGTACATGTAATATACAGTTGCATTCCTAGAGGTTTGTTCAATTTAAACCACAAAAGTATTATAAGTAGACTTTAAAAGAAAATGAATGATGGAAATCTGAAGCAAAAGCAGATAATGCTGGAAACTTATAGTAGGTTAGCCATCATTTAAAAGTTAGACCGACATTTCAGAGAGGACAGTTCACCAGAACTGTTCTAATTTTCTTTTATGAAGACATTAAAAGGTGAAGATCCTAAGGGGCCAACTTTAACTCCCAGTGGGAGATGTGCAGAAGACAAACTGCCCTCTGTAACAGAGGTCCAGGAGATTTTAAATCTCAGACTTCAAATACATAGACCTTATTAATCTCCCACCAAAACCTGACAGGAACCCTGTCTATCTACAGCTTGAACCCAGCAGGCAGCTGGAGCTGGCTGGTGGGCAACCAGCAGGCGATTGAGTCTTGGGGATCCAAAACAATGGATGCTGGTGCTCAGGTAAGAGCTTGTTGTCGGGTTGGGTGGAGGGGTGGTATGGGGGTGCGGCCAGTACTGTGGAGTTGGTGGAAGTGGAGGGAGGAGAGGCCCAATGTATCAGAGGAGCACTCTTGTTCCTTCTGTTCTACAAGGAAAGTATTAAAAAAATCAAGCTGCAGATTATGCAATTTATTTGAGAAATGGAAGCAAAGCAGAGAAGATGTATTTCAATTTACATAGAATATAGAGTTGCATAGCATTTACAGCACAGAAACAGACCTTTTGGTGTATGCCAGCGTTTATGCTCCATACGAGCCTCCTCTCACTCTCCTTCATATAAACCTATCAGCATATCCTTTTATTCTTTTCTCCCTCATGTATTTATTTAGCTTTCCTTGATTTACAGATCAAGATCTATTGGAACATATGTAGGAACAGAGGAATTACTAGATAATAACAGACCAAGGTTCATCTAGTTTGCCTTTCGACTATCCTGGCTATTGCATGATATGATAATTGAGTTGTTGACTAATCATAGCAATTAATCTCGATCAATTAGTCTATAACAGACCCAGAAATGACATGAGGAAAATTATGGCTTTTGGAGCCATTGGCTCAAATGCACCTGTTCCTTCCAAAGCATGCTACACTTGCCACATCTCTCAAATTACTTAGGTACTCTTCAAAAAAAGTTAATTTCTGAAAGAAATCTATCTTATTTTCATATGAATGCATACATACTAACTGCTTTCACCATCTCCCATTGGATCTTGTCCCTTAGATGGACCACTCACATACTGAAATATTGTTTTATGCGGACTAGTGTTGAATTTACCCCCCTAGGAGCACAGGCCATGCCGCTGGTTTGAATATTCTGGACAAGGCTTGTAGTGGTCTACATTTTCTGGGTCATCATAGAAGTTGTGAGAATAGAGTGAAGTTGCTCTCTAGAGAGAAGATGGAGAAGCCATAAGTACTTAGAGCATGAAACAGACTGAGAAAGCCATCATACTGGAAAGATATTCCAAAGAAGCTGTCAGACTTGAAGAAAGGTGCTCAGGTGAGAAAAGAGAAATGAACATGAATAATGCCTATGATTCTATGCTGTATGGAGGCTGCCTTCCTCTGCTGGTGCCAACCAAAACGAGTTATAGGTGTCAGCTGATATTACATGAGTACCTGACCATACTTAATCTGAATTGATCTCGTGTTCTGCTGCAAATGTGACATAAAGAGAAATAATGAAGAAAGTTGAGGACTTACACTGCGGAATCAGGATAATGAAAGGACAAAGTGATGTAGCTGAGAAAGATTGAAGGATGACAATCATTATTTAGACATACAGCTGACAGTTACTGCATACTCACCCGGTCCTAACATTCTCACAAACCTTCTGTGGGGCAAAAAACTTAACATTCAGGTAATTTAAGCATCATGTCATAGGGCTGTGGAGCTGCTCCCTAAATATACACCAGAAAATATTCACTCAGTCAATGCATATTTATCTTCTCACAAAAAAAGGCTGCCTTCAACAGAAGGTACAGAGCAGACAGGTGGAGGTCTCAGCAGGCTAAACTTCTCACCTCCTTTTGAGATGCTATCACAGAGGTCATCAGTTGGGAGGCTATACATGGTGTGGATGACATTCAAGTTGAATGAGAGGAATACATTCCAGCTATGTGAAATGATAACTGTATGCCTCTGTGCAAAATACATTTCCTCAGGTGTAAAGCAGTGAGTGGATTATTCCATAAAATGTGCTATGTACTGCTTCCGAAGCAACAGCATGCCTAACTACGTGCATTGACTTAACATTTGCCTGTTTCATGTTGTGAATATCTCACAACCTTAGGAGCAGCAAACCAGGCCCTCTCACCAACAAGCCTCATTAGGGCACACAGCATCACCACCATGTCAATAACTTAGAGACAACCACTTTGAAGGGTTTTAGGATGTACAGGAGGAATTGAAGGGTTAGTCACAGCTCATGGGAATGAAAGACAGTTAGATGTTGCTGAGTAGGGCAAGCAATGACTGCATACCTCAATCACTTATCTCATTGTACCTTATGCTGTAAACTAGATTTGTTTTAGTTGAGATATTCACTCAAGGAAGAGCAAAAATATGCAGAGCGGCAAGGGTCGGGGAACGGGACTAACTGGAGAGCTTTTTCAAACAGCCAGCACAGGTTCAATGGACTAATTGGCCTCTTTCTATGCTGTATGATTCTGTGACAGTATTCAATTGAGTGCCGCCACAAAAATGTTCTCTGCTGTGCAGTCTGCCATTGAGCAGCATGTGGCCACAGCATGAAGACCCTCAGGCAAGCAGGTGGCGAGCAGAGTTGGAGCTTCTCTTTGGAATATGTGCACTGATTATGCTGAGGTGTTGAGATTCACACCCATTCCTTCAAAATTTTTGGAGACAGACTTTAGAGGACCAATAATGAGGGATTCAGCGAGCTTGTGGTAGTGTAATGGAACACTCTGCATTCTCAGCCCACTACAGGTGGCTCCGAAGTCACTGTCAGTTCCTTGTCTGGACAAGTGACATGAGAAGCTTTGGAGAATAATCAAGCCCCTGTAGCCAGAATAGGACAGATATATAGGTGTGCATCTTGGTCATCCGTAAAATAAGGTAACCCACCAGTGGACCTGTCTGGAAGCTTTCACAGCTACTCTTCCCAGCAGAACATTACATAGGAATAGTAGACAGTGCACCAGGGATAGCTACAGCAGTGCATCACATTAATAACACACCACAACTTAATTAATTTTTAAGTAAAAACATAACGCGTCACATTAGTCTGTGTAGAACTCATAGTCAATAGAGTGGCTTTCTCCAGCCCATGTGCAAGGTTCAGGCCCAAGCTGTGAAGTGGTTTGTGGAAAGAAAAATAGTGAAGAGAGGGCGCTGGTCTACTCATTGATTAGTGTGGAGATGTCTGATTAACAGTATTCGGTGGCCACACCTATTTGGCAAAGACCCTCATAGAAGGACCTGGATTAAGTAGTTGGCGATGAATAAGCCTAGTATGTAGCATTGATTTGGACACCTAGAACATCAAGGTGGTTGACATAAGGCAGGCTGTCCTGTATTGGTCCTTCCGCCACACAAAGCAGATTTCTGTTGTCTTTCTTTTGGGCCTCCTTATCTCGAGAGACAATGGATACGCGCCTGGAGGTGGTCAGTGGTTTGTGAAGCAGCGCCTGGAGTGGCTATAAAGGCCAATTCTGGAGTGACAGGCTCTTCCACAGGTGCTGCAGAGAAATTTGTTTGTTGGGGCTGTTGCACAGTTGGCTCTCCCCTTGCGCCTCTGTCTTTTTTCCTGCCAACTACTAAGTCTCTTCGACTCGCCACAATTTAGCCCTGTCTTTATGGCTGCCCGCCAGCTCTGGCGAATGCTGGCAACTGACTCCCACGACTTGTGATCAATGTCACACGATTTCATGTCGCGTTTGCAGACGTCTTTATAACGGAGACATGGACGGCCGGTGGGTCTGATACCAGTGGCGAGCTCGCTGTACAATGTGTCTTTGGGGATCCTGCCATCTTCCATGCGGCTCACATGGCCAAGCCATCTCAAGCGCCGCTGACTCAGTAGTGTGTATAAGCTGGGGGTGTTGGCCGCTTCAAGGACTTCTGTGTTGGAGATATAGTCCTGCCACCTGATGCCAAGTATTCTCCGAAGACAGCGAAGATGGAATGAATTGAGACGTCGCTCTTGGCTGGCATACGTTGTCCAGGCCTCGCTGCCGTAGAGCAAGGTACTGAGGACACAGGCCTGATACACTCGGACTTTTGTGTTCCGTGTCAGTGCGCCATTTTCCCACACTCTCTTGGCCAGTCTGGACATAGCAGTGGAAGCCTTACCCATGCGCTTGTTGATTTCTGCATCTAGAGACAGGTTACTGGTGATAGTTGAGCCTAGGTAGGTGAACTCTTGAACCACTTCCAGAGCGTGGTCGCCAATATTGATGGATGGAGCATTTCTGACATCCTGCCCCATGATGTTCGTTTTCTTGAGGCTGATGGTTAGGCCAAATTCATTGCAGGCAGACGCAAACCTGTCGATGAGACTCTGCAGGCATTCTTCAGTGTGAGATGTTGTATAGCCAATAATACCATGCTGAGACTTGGAATTATAGGCTGCAGGAAAGTTGTTACCTAAAGGCTAGTTATGAGAACACATTCTTATATAATCCAGGGCTTGTGCCTACAATGTTTGGATTGTAGAGAGGAAAGGAACTGCTGCTGAACTTCTGCACCTCTCATGGCTGCACCATCCTATGGGCTATTGTCTATGTCCACATTGTGGTCAGGTGGAGGGTGGTGATGCACTCACACATCTGATGTTGAGTTGTGCTGCTCACCGTGCTGCTCATGATAAACTCCTGGCACTTGTTGTCCACCCATGGAGGTCTCAAGCCTGCACTTATTAACCCTAACCCTAACGTCTGACAACCAAATGGTAACTATTCTTCTTAGTGGTGGGGAAGGGAGATAAGCTGGTTCTCTTTGGGATTGAAGTGGCTTCAAACAAGCACCCTTCGATGAAAGCTTTGAACTAAGTCAACTCTATGATAGGTTTGGTAATTCAGTGCTTGAACCAGGGGTGCCTGTCAAGCTCTAGGGCACTGTTGAGACCCAGCCTTGCTCACGAGTGGAATATGGAGGGATAGACCTGTCACTGGGGGCCTGGATTCTTCCCACTTGGCTGCAAGCAAGTCTGCAAGTCAATGCTCCAATGGATACAGCAGTTACAGCTGGACAAACAATGAAAAGCAGCTGTAGTTAGCGGTGCAGATTTAGCTGGTGAAACTCCAGTGGCATCCCAGTGCACACTTGAAGGACCATAACCCTTGGTATTGGCTATGGCCTATCGGAAAATCTCAGGGGATGTAGGAGCACCAACAGGGAAGTGGCCGATCGGGATACTGTGGAATCGAGATATACCTGCTCTGCCTGGCTTGATAACAACAATTAAAGAAAAAAAACTTATATTATGGTGGCAGCTACCCAAAGACCATTTACAATCCCAAGCAAGCAAGCCTGGTTCCTGCTACTGCCCAATTTAGCAGCAGGGGCCTTAAACAGGTATTAGGTCCTCATTTGCATTTGCAAGGGGCCTCACACCTGTTTTATATGACTGCCAGGTATTCCTGTAAAATGGGGCAACCCAACAGGGGGACATTGGTCCCCAAAATTCTGGGCTTTATAAATAAAAACATGAAGTACAAAAGCAAGGATGTTGTGATGAACCTATATAAAACATTGGTTCAGCCTGAACTGGAGTTCTGGGCGCCAAACTTTAGGAAGGATGTGAAGACATTGAAGCTGGTGCAGAAAAGACTTACGAGAATGGTTCCAGGATGAGAGACTTCAATTACGAGGGTAGATCAGAGAAGCTGGGGCTGTTCTCTTTAGAGAAGAGAAGGTTGAAAAGAGATTTGATAGAGGTGTTCAAAATCATGAGTAGTTTGGACAGAGTAGAAAGGGAGAAACTGTTCCTATTGGTGGAAGGGTTGAGAACCAGAAGACATTGATTTAAGGTGATTAGCAAAAGAGCCAATGGCGACATCAGGAAAAACTTTTTTACACAAGTGTCTGAAAGCGCGATGGAGGCAGATTCAATCATAGGAATTGGATAATTATCTGAGCAGAAAATTTTTTACAGAGTTATGGGGTAAAGGCAGGGGAGTGGGACTAGCTGAGTATCTTTTTGCCAGCATGAATATAACAGGCCGAAGGGCCTCCTTCTGTGCTGTAACCATTCTATGATTCTAACTGCACCCCCCCCCACCCATTTCACAGAGACAACAATATCTAATTTCTTCCTCAATGTGGTTTGGCTATTTCTGAGAAAGAATCCTGCATTCTGGTTGGTCAGACATTCACAAATCTTTGTGATGACATCCTGGCTACTGTCTCAGCTTCCTTTCAGAAGGTGCACGTCCACCTGCTTTAGTCCACCCACATGTGAAGAATGTTCACCTCTATCTCCAGGCAGGTACAGATGGGTGGGCACTGAACATTTCCCATGCAGCTTGATCTCTACAGGTTCTCCTCATCTTTCACAAGCAGCAGGCAGAGGGATTCCCATTTTGAAACTCATTGGAGCCAGTCGTGGTACTGGGAGAAAATTGAGTAATTACCAATCATGGGCATAAAGGTACATGATTTCCAAGAGGAAAAAAAAAGTTACAAAATTGCTACATTATACTTACATTTATAATGTTGTGCCCTTTCTGTGACCTTGCAGCAACCCTGGATATCCATTATTCTCCCCAAAATATACTATGTTCATAAAATTTTTAAAAATACATTACATACCCATTCAAATTTGACATTACATAAAGTACATACAGATCAGTTCCTTTCAATATATATGAGGTGCTTCACTACACCTGCCTTTACAGATTATATTTACAAAGTACATTTACTTTCCATGTCAAACATTCTCTCGTGCTTTAGATCCACCCCATCTCTAGTTCCACCCCATCAGCCTCCAGATCCAAAGGATCATCCTTCGCCATTTCCGCCACCTCCAGCGTGATGCCACTACCAAACACATCTTCCCCTCCCTTCCCCTGTCAGCATTCCTAAGGGATCGTTCCCTCCATGACACCCTGGTCCACTCCTCCGTTACCACCACCACCTCGTCCCCTTCCCATGGCACCTTCCCCTGCAATCACAGGAGGTGTAATACCTGCCCATTTACCTCCTCTGTCCTCACTATCCCAGACCTGAAACACTCCTTTCAGGTGAAGCAGCGATTTACTTGTACTTCTTTCAATGTAGTATACTGTATTCGCTGTTCGCAATGTGGTCTCCTCTACACTGGGGAGACCAAACGCAGACTGGGTGACCACTTTGCGGAACACCTCCGCTCAGTCCGCAAGCAAGACCGGTTGCTTGCCATTTCAACACTCCCCCCTGCTCTCATGCTCACATCTCTGTCCTGAGATTGCTGCAGTGTTCCAGTAAACATCAACGCAAGCTCGAGGAACAGCATCTCATTTACCGATTAGGCACACTACAGCCTGCCGGACTGAACATTGAGTTCAATAATTTCAGAGCATGACAGGCCCCCATTTTACTTTTATTTTTAGTTATTTATTTCTTTTTCCTTTTTTCTTATATATATATATATATATTTGTGTTTATTTTATTTTATTTCATCTTAGTTTGTTCAGTTTGCTTACCCACTGTTTTTTTTTCATGTTTGTACTTGCGGCTGTTCAATTTTCAGTCCGTTAACACCCTAGCTGTACTAATGCTTTGTCTTTCAACATACCATTAACATATTGTTTGCCTTTGCTCCACGACCTCCTGGTCAGCTATTCTATGACCTTGTCCTATCTACACTTTCTCCTTTGTTATCTCTTGTCCCACCCCTGCTTTACTTTCTTATAATCTTTTACATTTCTAATATTTGCCAGTTCTGAAGAAGGGTCACTGACCTGAAATGTTAACTCTGCTTCTCTCTCCACAGATGCTGCCAGACCTGCTGAGTATTTCCAGCATTTCTTGTTTTTATTTCAGATTTCCAGCATCCGCAGTATTATGCCTTTATTCTCTAGTGCTCATTTGAAATGGTTGTTCTTCGCACCAGGCGCTTTGCACTGCAGAAAGTGATGTGCAGGTCTGAAGCCTCCAAGAACATATTAAAATGAGGTGCCCACCCTTTTCAGAAAATGTAATGGGACCCAACCTCGGTGCGTTTGCAGCAAGGTGCGACTTGGTTCGATTTTCCTTTTCTAGTTGCTCTAATACTGCTCAAAATTCTGCAGGAAAGCTGAGCAAAATCCAGCTTATTGATAGTATTGTAAACATGATTTCATGAACATGATGTGGACAGCATGGCAAGAATGTACAAGTTTCCATGTTTGCCTTTAACTAGTGCTTCACAAGCCCAAGGAACTTGTTAATATCAGCCCTGCAGAAATGTGCATTAAAGCACTGCAATTCAGGAGAAATGTTGTTACGGTGGCTAAAACGTATGAATGCTGCTTTACAGCTATATCAAATGACTACACATGAACAAGCACATAGTGCATGTGTTAACACAAACACACAGTTGTAATTTCACCCTATGTATTAAACTAACCAAGGTGGCTAGAAATTGACTAGACCAGATCTAATGCTGATTTTATATCCCACTTGAATTCTCTCTCTGTTAACTTCAATGTGCAGCTTGCTTTCAACCCAATCTATTCAGTTTCCTGCCATATGGGTTAGGGTAGAATGATCTCCAATATGACTGATCAGTACTCAAATCTTCATTATAATTCAAAGGCCCTGATATTAACAGTGCCGGGTTTTCCAAGCTGGGGAGCAGAGTTTCAAATGGGAAACATGGGAAGTATGGGGTTTTCCCGTATGTTGTGGAGTCTTAACTTTATCTTTTTGACAGGATCCCCACCTGGAAGTCAGCCTGAATGACGAGTTTGGCTTCCAGTCGGACGGGGAGCACTCTGGAGAAGGCCGCAGCCTCGAGTTGCTAGTGGGAGGATGGGGTGGGTTCTGTTCCCTGATCCTGGGGTGGCCTTTAGATTGGGGAGTGGTGAGGGGGGGGGGGGGGGCGGGGTGGGCTGCTGATGGGTGGAGTATGGTGATGCCAGGGAATCAGGTAGTTTGGTGGGCTAGGGCGGGGGAAGCATTCCTGCTCCTCCTCGCCCACAAGCAGTGCTGTAAGGGCATTTACCTTTTCCCAAAGCTGTCCTTGTTGCCCTTAAGCTGTCTGTTTTCCCAAGGCCTGGAAAAACTGGTTGGCCAAAGTCAAACCTGTAAGACAGGTTAAATGTCTCATTATTATATTTAAGTTGTCAACCTGCCTCCTTGGAGCGAGTTGGCTGCTTACCCCCTGTACCATCCTCTTTAAACCCCGAAGTGGGCAGGTTGGGGGTGGGTTTGGATTGGGTTTGAAATTTTACATTTTTTAACATCTCACCAGACCCTAACCCATTTGGGGCTAAAATTCACTCCAAAATGCCACTTTCTAATAGATTAATCTGTGTTGGAATGGTTGTTTGACCTACCTCCCACTGATGAGGTCAAGTAAAATTTATGAACAATGCAATAATTTCAGGACACTTTTGTCTAATGAATTCTAGCTTGTTTCATTTTAAAACTAAATGTAATTCATGTACAAGAGCTAATGCAAAGTCCGCATTAAAGGGACTGTTAGTTATAAATGCGGAAAGAAGCCCAAATTGGATTTTCCCTTTGACAGAGATAACAATGGTTTATGATTTTTGATTGCACTGAAAGTAAATTAGAACATTTCTGTCCTTACACAATGTTATTCCTAACATTAAAAGAGCAGCATTCACAAATAGTGTGCAAAAACTCTATTCTCACTCTTCACCTATCCTTTTCAGAATGGAAACTGATAAATTGCAAACAGCTTTATGCTGCAGACTTGACTACCTTGGGAACTGGAAACTAGACTCCCAACATGCCTGAGCCATGACTTCACTAGCTTTCCCAACAGATGCTGTTCATCCCATTCTATGACCCATGTTTAAATGTAATAAGCAAGAAGAGGCATTAACTGTTCCACCATCCCAGTTAGTTCCAGTTCTAATTTCTGAATGGTTGCCAATAGCTATTTAATAAATCAAATGATTATGGCTCATATCTTCAAAAACTGAATCCAAAATTGCACCCTTTTTTTAGCAGCTTGTAATGCAAGTGTAGAATTCCACATTAATCAATTATGAGTTATAAACCCTTGAGGTAATTCAAGGTATTTGAGCTTTTCTGACAGAAGAAGGGCAAATTTCACCCTTTTATTACAAAAGTAATGATATTTGAATAGACACTAAAATAAAGATAAATAATATTATTTGGCTGAACTATGCAAGAAATTTCAATCAGTTCGAATAATCAATCAAAATGTAACATTGTATATTATTGCCAGCATGTATTGTTCAGTCAATATAACATTCATTTAATGCTATCTTCTAAAATGATGCAATTGTGCCAAGTAATTCCTATTATACTAAAGTAATTAATCTATCAAGTCGTATAATTGATGGCAAGTAACCTTTTATGGCATGCAACATGCAATTGCAGTTGTGATTCCCAAATCTTGATGCACAGTTTGCTTCAGGATGGTTGACATCTTGAGTAGGAATCAGCAAGATTACCTCAGGCAATGCATCGACCTAAAAACAGAATTGTTCTTTGACTTACATTTGAAAATATTAACTCTGTATCCTATCTTTGTGGTCTACATCATCAATTTCTCTCCCACTCCAACTGGAACTTCTAATGACCTCTCAATGCAATGTAGCCTCCAGCAACCCATGGAAATCTTTAGGCCAAAAAGGTTAATATTCCACTGAAATTCAAAATAAGGTTCCTTTAATTCAACTTGCCATAATCTGCACTGCTACTGTGTATTCATTTGTCCTTGTCCTGATTTCAAATATTTTGGTGGTACCTTTTCATTCTAGACAAGAGCAGCAACATTTGTAGAAAAACATGAGAATTGATTCCATATCAAAGCCCCTCACTTTCTACTTGTGTTATTTTACTTAGCGATATTGACTTTATCTTAAATATGAATTGTTTTGAATATTTTAATAGGAACATCTTCATTAGCTGAGCTCTGAAATCTGAAATGGTAAGGCTTTGTTCCTGAATTTATAATTCATGACAATTTTACTGCGTGTACACATTGGAGATTGTCCAAACTTACGTCACGAAAAAGTGCACATGCTTGGATCACTAATGCAGTATTGTAGAATTTGTGCAATTTGTTTAATGCTAATTCTGATTAAATTTGGTTAGTTTGGTGTTGCAGATCGTGCTCACAGAGAACCTGATTAACACTGTTACAGTTTGGGTTCTCTTGCAAAACCTTTTATTGATGTACACACTACGATGGCACAGGCTGACCTGCATTTCCTATGAAATGAAACTTGCTCTTTTATGTATCACATGAATGGAATGGTGTACCACAGAACTGTCAATTATGACCAACTCAGGTAAGCATACTGGAGATTTATGTGGGCTATGCAATGCATTCTCCTGTCCATTGTAAAATTCTGTCAGCCATATTGTTAGGCTACAAGTAATGGGTTAGTTTATTTACAACGCTCTTTTCCATCTTTTGCGCCAAAACACGCCACTTCATATCCATAAAGCTCCCTGCCGGAGTAGATCTACTCCACAGGACGAGCAGGAAAGTATTTAACCTACGTCGCCTCCAGTCTCAAAACAAGGTCACTGTCATCAAGCTGTAGTACACCGATGACACTTGTGTATGCGCACACTCAGAGGTCGAGCTTCAAAACCTCGTTGATGCATTCACGGAGGCGCATGAAATAATCGGCCTCATCAAACACCACCTGTCCCACCTGTGGCAGAGTGTGCGGATCCAGAATTGGACTATTCAGTCACCTAAGGAACCACAACCCTGGAGTGGAAGAAAGTCATCCTCGTTCTCAAGGGACTGCCTAAGAAGAAGAATTTATTTGCAAGTAATATAGTTGCTCCGATGCACAAACGTATAGCAAGAGATTAATAGTAAAAATTCTACTGAAACAACAAATTGAATGCTTTCACAGTAGCTTAAATATCTTCTTCGCTACGTATTTATCACACAGTTTGATAATCTTCAAGACATTAGGAGAATACTAATTTTCATAGACTTCCTGATGTAATATTTCTCTGTGGATGAGGCAATATTACTGCTCCTTCAAACTACACAAAAAGCTATAGCTCATGAATAAGTCTGTGAATAGAGAATGGTCAAACAATTCAAACACACAGTGGTGAATTAATGCATAGTGTTGACATTCACACCTTGCTGGGCCTTATGTGCTTAATTAATACCTTGTTTAATCTGCATACTGTAGGAAAAAGATCCTGCACCTAGTCTAATATTCTGAGGTGCAATGCCCTGAAATAAATGCAATACCCTAGATGAGATCTGACCAAGACTCTGTATAACTGAAGTATAACTTCCTCACTTTTCCATTTCAACTCCCTTGAGTTAAAGAAAAAAGTACAATCAAAAAAAAGCACTGCCAACATGTTAGGCAAAAGTATCAAGGGATATGGAGCAAAGGTGGGTAAATAACATTGAGGTACAGATCAGGTGGAGTTGTGATGCACCTGGCCTTGATCTAATTGGATAACAGTGCAGGCGGTGGGGGAGGGGGTGTGGGTGGGGAGTCGCGGGCTAAATGGCCTACTGCTGGTGCTATGTTCCAATAGGCTGGATGGCACGTACACAGAATATATTCAAGTTCATGGTATGCTGTTAAATCCACTTGTTAAAAATAATTAGAATTACAACTGCTGCTCAAGCAAGTGCAAGCTGAGGAAAATTAAAACACCACTGTTCTGTGTGCTCCATCACTGAGAATGGACCACATCAGCACAACACACACCTCTGTATTTTGCTTGTTAGCAACATGCTTAATCCTTTGACCAGATGACAAATGTTCACATGTCCAGAGATGAGCTTTGCTTATATGGAGAGATTGTACATGTTGATACTCAATTTCTCTTCACATGCATTACGCAGGGATGTTGTGTGGAGTGCCATAGGCCACTTGTATCGTGTGTTTTGTCATGGGTGTGGACAATGTATGTTCAGTAAATTCTGGACATGCTGCACATGTAGCAATTTATCAAATTACCTACCGGAGAAAAGCTTCAAGGATCTGTTATTGCTTTCATAGATAAATGCAGGTTTTCACAACATATCTTCCAGTCCTTCCTCCCTACAATCGCTCCAAGACCAAAATTGATACTCATGTTAAATAATGTTGTAAGATCAACAGCTACGAAAGGAACAGGTTCTGCACAGAAAAATTTCAAAAATGCATGATGATTTTAGTGGGTTAGCGAAAGGCTTACAGACCCTAGTATATGCCCTTGATATCTGTCTAAAATGCTCTCTTACCTCCTGTAGTACTTCCATGAGGTACAATCCCACTGGCTGCAAATGGGAGGAGAGAAGCTTCTGTGGCTCAATCAAGGGCTCATGAGATGTCTGTGGTCATCTCTAGGGGTTTCAACCTGAGAGGACTCTGCTGTAGACTGCAACAATTCATCATCTCCCAGGGAGACTGACCCAGCTTGCTCTCTCGAACCAGGGTGGGGATTGGTTTAAGATGTTGCAAAGATACAGAATTGTTGTCATAATGAGAGATGACATAATGTTTCAGTCCCAGTGGGTGATTACTGATCTGTGGAAGAGCACACTCTGTGGAGATCAGTGATCCAAGTGAAACCCCTGCTCTCCCAGCCTGTCCAAAACAAAGCATGGCCCAAGTATAAGGATCCCTGAGCAATGTTATTATTCATGTGACAGACTCCTGCAGGGTGGGCCTAGCTACAACAGCCATTAAGATGACCACATGCTCAACGGTTTACTGCAGTGTTGGTACCAGGTGTGAAAATCTCAACAAGCTGACGGTGGGCTCCACCATACTGCCTAATGATTTTGGCAGGCTGTCCAATGCATTCAGCAATTGTTGCACAGATGTTATCTTTCTTTTAAAAGCTGGGCACTTGAAATCGGCAACCCTGTCCTCTTCAGCAGGGCCAGGATGTGAACTGGCCCTTTGCTTTTCTCTTTCTTGCTACTTCCACCAGCTCACTTGTTCTTAGAACATCTCCCAGTGTAGTCCCTTTTAACTCACCTGCGATGCTGATTCGTCTGATTTCTCATGCATTGTCAACAGGGTTTTCATCAACAGGTTGTCTGACACTAGGGAGGCTTCTGATTAGCCTAGATAAAGGGGAGAGATTACAATAGTTAGGATGTAGTTGAGAGCATAAATACAAACAACTTGGTGGTAGTACAATAATACAATACAAGATTATCATATTCAGAGTGTGACAGAGTTAAATAGAAAGAGAATGGAAAGGGAAGATGCCAACAAACTTTCTGCACCAGGTCTCCAGCCTCACCATCTCCAATGTTGTTGTCTGTCTGTAACTATACAATAAATGGAAAAGTCCTGGGGAAAATTGATGTACAGAGAGATTTGGGTGTTCAGGTCCATTGTTCCCTGAAGGTGGCAACGCAGGTGAATAGAGTGGTCAAGAAGGCATACGGCATGCTTTCCTTCATCGGACGGGGTATTGAGTATAAGAGTTGGCAGGTCATGTTACAGTTGTATAAGACTTTGGTTTGGCCACATTTGGAATACTGCGTGCAGTTCTGGTCGCCACATTACCAAAAGGATGTAGATGCTTTGGAGAGGGTGCAGAGGAGGTTCACCAGGATGTTGCCTGGTATGGAGGGCACTAGCTATGAAGAGAGGTTGAGTAGATTAGGATTATTTTCATTAGAAAGACAGAGGTTGAGGGGGGACCTGATTGAGGTGTACAAAATCATGAGAGGTATAGACAGGGTGGATAGCAAGAAGCTTTTTCCCAGAGTGGGGGGTTCAATTACTAGGGGTCACGAGTTCAAAGTGAGAGGGGAAAAGTTTAGGGGGGATATGCGTGGAAAGTTCTTTACGCAGAGGGTGGTGGGTGCCTGGAACGCGTTGCCAGCGGAGGTGGTAGACGCGGGCACGATAGCGTCTTTTAAGATGTATCTAGACAGATACATGAATGGGCAGGAAGCAAAGAGATACAGAACCTTAGAAAATAGACGACAGGTTTAGATAGAGGATCTGGATTGGCGCAGGCTTGGAGAGCCGAAGGGCCTTTTCCTGTGCTGTAATTTTCTTTGTTCTTTGTGTTCTTTTGTCTTCCCATTATGTCACCAGTAGGCTTGGCCATGGAGACGAGTGTTTGCAGTATGGTGGATCATCATTCTAATATGGTTGTGTCACTCCTGTTGTCTGTTAGTTACCCCTGCAAGAAGAATGGGAATAGATTAATGTGCCTCCTGGACAAGAGCCTTTGATTCTTACCATATATGAGCCAGTTTACCATAACGTGCATGAGGTGAGGGAAAAACAGCAAATGAAATCAAGGAGGAATAATCTTTGGGAACAATAGCAGCTCATGAGGTTGTGATTGGAAGCAGAGAGGGAGTGTAGTGATGTATTCCCTGCTGACTCATGGACAGCATGGCGAGAGTGGAAGGGAAGGATTGGGAGTGCTGAAGCAAAGTAATATCCTCTGAGGCTGTGCAGAAATTATGACAGATGTGAAGGTGAGTCTTACCTCGGCTTTCCTGGTGAGACCATCATATTTCTTGCAGCACTACAGTCAGGTGATGGAGATAATGTTGCTTGCATTTGCATGTGGTATTATACCCATTCACCAATTTTTCTTGGCGAATAGGACTGCATTTTCAGTATAAAATTGCTCCATGAGCACCTCTACGGAGGTCTCTGAAAACCTTGGTTCTGCTGGCACTCTGCTTACCTTTAAAAAATATTCATGCAGCATCACAGCTTTCGTGTTTTGGTCATAAATAAATGCAAATCCTTAACAACCTGCAGCAGTGCCTGATCTCCTTCCTTCTAACCAGTGAGCTGCCTATAGGGAGCAAATTCCATCTTGCAGCTCACCTCAACCATGCAAATCAGGGAGAGGTGATAGACTTTGATAGGCTCCCCACTGACTCTTCCAGGTGGCTGTTGCTTATGCCTCCCACATGGGAGACCAAACACGACCGCTTAGTCCTCAGGATGTACATATTGGTTCAGCAGATGAAATTTACCATGCTGAGTGCTTGCAAAATCCAAAGTAAGTGCAAAAGGAAGTGCTGGAAGATAATTCAGAAATCAATGGGTTCTATAAGAAGGAGATGATCTGTTGTGCCAGGTGAAGAGGAATATCTACCTCTCTATATTCCCACTGTATTTGTGGTTTTAGTGTTAAACAGCCACATTTCTGCTTCTGGTTCTCCAGTTCACCACCTGTTCAGAATGTACTTAGCTGCCTGAAAAGGTGCTGAAGACATTGGTATTTTTCACTTACCCATGGGAATTTTGGCCTGCTGCATGTACAACATACCCATGAAAGATAGGCAGAACTATTTAAAAAAGAATGGTTGGATTGGATGTTCTATCAGATGGAGAAACATCCAAACACCCATTCTACCAACATAGACCAAAACACAGGCTGAGCGAGTGCAGAAAATACACAGCCCTGAGGTAGTTACGCAACCAACAAATTGATATGGGATTTGTGTACTGCTACGCATATTTATGAGTTGTACTGTCTGTGGTATCAATTATTTACATTCAAATTAGGTACATTCTTCATCAGTATTTCTTCATACTAGTTCTACTTATATAATGAATTTGTAAAGTTCCAACTGCATATAATTTACAATTTGATTGATGCCAAAATCTGCACCAGAACGGGAAGACAAGAGTGCAAAATTCATATCCGTATTGCCGCAGGAGATGTGGCGATGGAAGGCAGTTGCCACCTTGTGGGTGTGCGCTGTGCCACTGGCTGCTTCTGCCATGGCTGGCGTGGCACACTCTTTCAAGAAGGGTGCTTATGCGGGTGTCCCCTGCATGCACCAGAAGTAGCTGAACCGATGCTATCCTGATATCACACAGCCCTGACAGCTGCCGTGACACCCATTGTCCTAATTTGGATCTCGCAGGTCCATACAGAAAATTCGTATGTCACTCCAAAGATCAAGTGTTCAGCTGCAAAAGGGACCCAGCTCTCGTGTTATTTAACGGGCCAGGCACCCAACTTGCAGATAAGGCGAATTTGAAGAACTTCTGCTACTGCAAAGTGTCTGGAAGTACTCTGGAGGAGTTTTGGAGTTGGTTTCTGAGGGCTGGTATTTGCAGTCAGGGAGGACAGAGGAATACCTGACCCAGAAATGGGAGCTGTGGTTGATCTTGATCTGCGACATGACCATGAAATGCAGAAAGGGGAAGCTCTGTGAAGAGGAACAGGAACAGGAGGCATCTGGATCCCTTGTAACCAACAATTTGTCAGAGAGTGAATTATCAGCCTTTGTTTTCAGTGATACAACTTCCCCGACTAACGTGGACCCACTATTCCCCACCGTTCCATTCATCTGAGACATCCCATCACAATGTGGCCACCATTCAACAATAAAAGCCACCAACAGAAAACATTATGGAACATCTTTATTCAACAGCACATCCGATTATACAAACAACAATTAACTATTCACCCTAGCGCGATCCCTGAGTGCCTGTCTTGCATGCACCTTTGCCTGGCCTCGTGCTCCCTTGCAGTACTATCCCAGTGATTGCAGTATGGCTGGTGGAAGGCTGCTGAGTTTCACTGGCAGGCACTGCTGGCGGTTTGTAGGATGCCCTTGCACAGGTCTGGGCCTTGAAGGTCTGGCTTTGGGCTGCATTGTCTCAGCATGGGCAGCAGCAACCAACAGCCAGCTGGCTGAGAGGCAACAGCAAGGGCACTGGTGGAGTGGTAGGGATGGGAGCATGAATGCCGTCATCCTGAGAGGGAGGTTTGTGCTCTACTGTGTAACTGCCACTCCGTTTGGATGTCACTTCTGCAAACCTAGTAATCTGTTGAAGGACAGATTGCTGGACTGCTGTGAGAGTTTGTAAGCCTCTCTGAGTACTCAGATCTGCAACAATGATGGCAGCAGTCTGAAACTGCATGGAAACAAGCATGGATCTTATGACCTCTGTCTGAGTTTCCACTGCAGCACTGAGACTTTGTGTGGCTTCCATCTGTGCTGCAGTAGAAGCTGAGACAGTGGCCATCAGACGCTGAATCACAGTTGGGACTACTAGTGCGGTCATGGAATTGGCCACCACTTCCACTGTGGAAAAGATAGGTTACAAGCTCTTTGTGATGCCCTCTACCACCTTTAAGCTGGAGACCTCCTTTACAGTTACAGAAGGCAGTCTGGCAGGCCTGTCAATGCACCGAGCATCTCAGTGTGCATGCTCATCAGCCTTCTCCTGTGTGCCAGTGAAGGCCTCATCTCACTCCCCTGAAGCAGAGCTTGTCTACGATCTCACTGTCCGGGGATCTGGCACATGAGTTACGCTTTCTTTCTTGGCTGGCTGCAGCCCACTCAGGCCCGGTGATTCATCATGTGTGGATCCTGACTCAATACTATCCTCTAAGGAATGCGTGGTGCTAGTATCTGAGCTGGTGGCTGGGATTGTCAGATCAAGTGATAGTATCTGCTCATCACTGGCGTGGGGTTGCTTTTCCTCTTCCTCATGTGTGTTTTCCAGCTGGCCAGGCAGCAGTCCTTGGGCATCTGAAAGCATAAATGCAGAAGAGGAGGGTTGTGTTGAGGGAAGGTTTGGTGGGGAGGAAAACAGGAGGTCCACGATCACACCTCCTGCAGACTTCACTTCAGGGCACATCACAGGGTGAGGAGGGAGGAGGGAGTTGAGAAGTCACAAGGCAGTCACTTACCATCAGCCTCAATGGCCTCAGTGACACCAGATGCCATGGGCTCTGTTACAGCCAGCCCCATGATTCTCAGCACCATCTCCTCCATCTGGTTGAGTGGATGGAGTCCTAACATTATCCTTGCTAGCCAATGTTGTTCCTTTGTTTAAGAAGGGTAGCAAGGATAATCCAGGAAATTATAGGCCGGTGAGCCTTACGTCAGTGGTAGGGAAATTATTAGAGAGGATTCTTCGGGACAGGATTTACTCCCATTTGGAAACAAACGAACTTATTAGCGAGAGGCAGCATGGTTTTGTGAAGGGGAGGTCCCTCATGGCAGACTGGTACAAAAGGTGAAGTCACACGGGATCAGAGGGGAGCTGGCAAGATGGATACAGAACTGGCTTGGTCATAGAAGACAGAGGGTAGCAGTGGAAGGGTGCTTTTCTGAATGGAGGGATGTGACTAGTGGTGTTCCGCAGGGATCAGTGCTGGGACATTTGCTGTTTGTAGTATATATAAATGATTTGGAGGAAAGTGTAGCTGGTCTGATTAGTAAGTTTCTGGACGACACAAAGGTTGGTGGAGTTGCGGATAGTGATGAGGATTGTCAGAGGATACAGCAGGATATAGATCGGTTGGAGACTTGGGCGGAGAAATGGTAGATGGAGTTTAATCCAGATAAATGTGAGGTAATGCATTTTGGAAGGTCTAATGCAGGTGGGACGTATACAGTAAATGGCAGAACCCTTAGGAGTATTGACAGGCAGAGAGATCTGGGCGTACAGGTCCACTGAAAGTGGCAACGCAGGTGGATAAGGTAGTCAAGAAGGCATACAGCATGCTTGCCTTCATCGGTCGGGGCATAGAGTATAAAAATTGGCAAGTCATGCTGCAGCTGTACAGAACTTTAGTTAGGCCACACTTAGAATATTGCGTGCAATTCTGGTCGCCACACTACCAGAAGGACGTGGAGGCTTTGGAGAGGGTACAGAAGAGGTTTACCAGGATGTTGCCTGGTCTGGAGGGCATTAACTCTGAGGAGAGGTTGGATAAACTCGGATTGTTTTCTCTGGAACGACGGAGGTGGAGGGGCGACATGATAGAAGTTTACAAAGTTATGAGTGGCATGGACAGAGTGGATAGTCAGAAGCTTTTTCCCAGGGTGGAAGAGTCAGTTACTAGGAGACATAGGTTTAAGGTGAGAATGGCAAAGTTTAGAGGGGATGTGCGAGGCAAGTTCTTTACACAGAGGGTGGTGAGTGCCTGGAACCTGCTGCCGGGGGAGGTGGTGGAAGCAGGTACGATAGCGACGTTTAAGAGTCATCTTGACAAGTACATGAATAGGAAGGGAATAGAGGGATACGGTCCCCGGAAGTGCAGAAGGTTTTAGTTTAGGCAGGCATCAAGATTGGCGCAGACTTGGAGGGCCGAATGGCCAGTTCCTGTGCTGTACTGTTCTTTGTTCTTTGTTAACAGCTATCAGGCGCTTCTCTGGCTCTTTATCCTGTTATGTACAACCTTCTTTTGCAAGAGAGAGGGCAGATTGTGTGGCACTGTGCTTGGGTGTTGTGATTGCCATAGCTGAATAGCTTGAGGTAATTGGAGGCAGCGAGAAGTGGGTGTGAGGCTGGCACCATTGGAAGGTGTGTGTGAGTGAGATGGAGTATCTGGATGTTAGGCCTGAGTCCTGAGTGCTAGTGAGTGCTGTTGGGTGAGTGATAGGGGTGTAGTCCACTGAAAATCTTGAGAGGCTGGTGCTCTGGTGGGTGTGAGATGTGATGTGAAGACGCATTCACTGACCTTGACCATGCGCATGAGCTCATTAAACTACTTCCAGTACTGCTGGCAGATCCATGAAGACAAAGTCCAGGAGTTCACATCCCTTGCCACCTACTCCCATTCCCTGGCGAGGGCATCTTCAAATATGACGTTTTTTGCAGCGTTTGGTTCTCCATTGCAGCTTCCCTTTCAGAGGATAGACTGCCTTTAAGAGCTGGAGGCTAGCTGCAACACATGCTAAACTTGCACACTCTTCACTCCCCTATTGTGCCTGCAGCCAGCCAGCAGTGCGGGTTATGCTGGGCTGCACACCATAATCATTCAAATGCAGCACAAAATTTACGTGCCACCTACCTCTACTGGAACTACAACCCCCATACCTGAAAAATGGGGCAATCCAATTTTTAGCCCACAGCATTTATATAGTACCTTATCAGGCCCTCAGAACGTTGCAACCAACAAATTATTTTTAAAGCTCACCTACTATTACTACAGAGTCAAATGCAAAATGCAAACAGCATGGTCACATGAACAGCAAATTAGATGAATGACCAGTGAAGAATATTGACCAGGGGAACATTCTTGGAACCTTTGACATTTGCTTGAACAGACAGATAGTTCCCATTTAACATCTCAAATGAAAGACAGCACCTCTAATAGTACAGAACTCCATCAGTACCGTACTGAAGTGTCAGCCTAGATTATATGCTCATACTCTGGACTGCAGCTTGAACCCATGACCATCTGACGAGAGGCAAGAGGGATATCCATCTTATTATGTTTTAAAAACAACAGAGTTTAATCTTTAATATTTCAATCCTTTGTATTTTTGGTTTTCATATGAACTTACTTGTGTTCATTTTCTCATTTTCTCCAATTGCCTGTGATAACCCAAATCCTTTCTCTTCTCATCAGCATTGGCGGACTGTCCTCCAAGAATAAAGGAAGCTATAGAACCTATTTCATTGTGTATTAGGGTTACTGGAGAGGTTGCTTTCAGACCAGGATGTAGACCAGTCATTTAGAAAATAAAAAAAGTGTGAGGAGACAGGATGGTACAATTCATTATAATCCTTCTTTGGCCTCCTTATCTCGAGAGAAAATGGGTAAGCGCCTGGAGGTGGTTAGTGGTGTGTGGAGCAGCGCCTGGAGTGGCGAGAAAGGCCAATTCTAGAGTGACAGGCTCTTCCACAGGTGCTGCAGAAAAATTTGTTTGTCAGGGCTGTTACACAGTTGGCTCTCCCCTTGCGCCTCTGTCTTTTTTCCTGCCAACTGCTAAGTCTCTTCGACTCACCACACTTCAGCCCCGCCTTTATGGCTGCCCGCTGGCAACTGACTCCCACGACATGTGATCAATGTCACAGGACTTCATGTCACGTTTGCAGACGTCTTTAAAGCGGAGACATGGACGGCCGGTGGGTCTGATAGCGAGCTCGCTATACAATGTGTCTTTGGGGATCCTGCCATCTTCCATGCAGCTCACATGGCCAAGCCATCTCAAGCGCCGCTGACTCAGTAGTGTGTATAAGCTGGGGATGTTGGCCGCCTCAAGGACTTCTGTGTTGGAGATACGGTCCTGCCACCTGATGCCAAATATTCTCCGGAGGCAGCGAAGATGGAATGAATTGAGACGTTGCTCTTGGCTGACGTACGTTGTCCAGGCCTCGCTGTCATAGAGCAAGGTACTGAGGACACAGGCTTGATACACTCGGACTTTTGTGTTCCCTGTCAGTGCGCCATTTTCCCACACTCTCCTGGCCAGTCTGGACATAGCAGTGGAAGCCTTTCCCATGTGCTTGTTGATTTCTGCATCGAGAGACAGATTACTGGTGATAGTTGAACCTAGGTAGGTGAACTCTTGAACCACTTCCAGAGCGTGGTCGCCAATATTGATGAATGGAGCATTTCTGATGTCCTGCCCCATGATGTTCATTTTCTTGAGGCTGATGGTTAGGCCAAATTCATTGCAGGCAGCCGCAAACCTGTCAATGCGACTCTGCAGGCACTCTTCAGTGTGAGATGTTAAAGCAGCATCGTCAGCAAAGAGGAGTTCCCTGATGAGGACATTCTGTACTTTGGACTTCGTTCTTAGACGGGCAAGGTTGAACAACCTGCCCCCTGATCTTGTGTGGAGGAAAATTCCTTCTTCAGAGGACTTGAACGCATGTGAGAGCAGCAGGGAGAAGAAAATCCCAAAAAGTGTGGGTGCGAGAACACAGCCCTGTTTCACGCCACTCAGGATAGGAAAGGGGTCTGATAAGGAGCCACCATGTTGAATTGTGCCTTTCGTATTGTCATGGAATGAGGTGATGATACTTAGTAGCTTTGGTGGACATCCAATCTTTTCTAGTAGTCTGAAGAGACCACGTCTGCTGACAAGGTCAAAGGCTTTGGTGAGATCAATGAAAGCAATGAAGAGGGGCATCTGTTGTTCACGGCATTTCTCCTGTATCTGACGAAGGGAGAACAGCATGTCAACGGTCGATCTCTCTGCACGAAAGCCACACTGTGCCTCAGGGTAGACGCGCTCGGCCAGCTTCTGGAGCCTGTTTAGAGCGACTCGAGCAAAGACTTTCCCCACTATGCTGAGCAGGGAGATTCCACGGTAGTTGTTGCAGTCACCGCGGTTACCTTTGTTTTTATAGAGGGTGATGATATTGGCATCGCGCATGTCCTGAGGTACTGCTCCCTCGTCCCAGCACAGGCATAGCAGTTCATGTAGTGCTGAGAGTATAGCAGGCTTGGCACTCTTGATTATTTCAGGGGTAATGCTGTCCTTCCCAGGGGCTTTTCCGCTGGCTAGAGAATCATGTAAAAAAACAAGGTGATGAGGCACAATGTGTGCCCTTTTAAATTAACATCTCAAAGTATTCTGTGTATACATAGGAAAGGCCTGCATTTTACATAATGGATGTGCATTAATTGAACCTCATAAGCATTATGCATAATCTCTACAGGCAGCAAGGTGTTCAAAAAGAGAAACAAGTGTCAAATTTCTTTTGAGTGCCATAAAAAAAAGCAGTGAGGAGGTCATTGAAGATTGGGCAGGATTTGTCTTCAGTGTCTGGGCAGTAATCCGGTGGAATAGTTTGCCCAGTTGCCCTTTATTGAAATAAAAAAAGAAAGTGCTGGAAAGCAGGTCTGGCAGCATCTGTGCAGAGAGAAACAGAAGAGTCATGTTTGACTCGAAACGTTAACTCTGTTTCTGTCTCCACAAATGCTGCCAGAATTGCTGAGTATTTCCAGCACTTTATGTTTTTATTTCAGATTTCCAGCATCTAAAGTATTTTGGTCGTCTATTGAATTCATTTGATTTTCATTCCATAATGGATCCTCCAAATTACTGCCCAGACAGTGACAATGATAATCAATCCCAATACGTTTGCCTGCAGTGTTTGCGCCATCTTCAAAATGAATTCAGAAATACTTTAGGATTCTGTGAGATATTCCATACCTCAGCAGTAAAAGGGAGTAACAGAATATGCATTGAAAGATACTGAAAATTCCACTAAAACTTTATAAAAAGTATGGGCAGGATTTTATGCTCTCCCATATGAAGGTGGGGAGGGCGTTTAAGTAGGTGGGATGGTGGTGGGTGGGGAACCCACCACCTTCCCACCTCCACCCCAATTAATTCTATGGCAGGAAGGCCTGTGGACGGCCTTCCCACCCTGCCACCAATTGTGGCCCTTAAGTGGGCAATTAATGCCCAATTAAGGGCCTCTTCCCCCAGTTGCCAGTATGAGCCCAGCGGTGGGCGGTCTTGTCGCCACATAGGGAGCACGACAAGCAACCCCAGGTGGGTTGCTCCTGGGTGGTGGGGGGGGGGCGGTGTCTCTCGTTCAAAGGCACCTAGTGTCTGATAGAGGGACCCAGCAACAGGAAGGGGGGCTCCCACTGCGAGCCACCCCCCCCCTACAACCTCCTCCCACAAGACCCCACCAAACCCCTCTTGCCATGACTAACCTGTGGCTTGGGTCCCTCGATGATCTTGGGCCTCGGGTGGGTGTATTACTGGCAGCAGCCAGCGCCTCTGTTGTGGCACTGCTCAGTAAAAGAGTTACCAACTTCTGATTGGCTGGCAGCTCTCAGCAGGTGGGACTTCCATTGCTAGGGTACTTAATCCTGGCGAAGGCCTGTTGCTGCCCAGTTAAGTGCCTGAATGGCACATGATGCAGTGGGCCAACCCGCAAAGAGGCGACGCGGGGTTATCGACGGCTCTTCAGATGGTGGTGAAGGCCCCGTCGCCTAAATAAAATACCGCCCTACGTGTACAAATACATCATAGGTGCATTCTACCATTATATTGCCAACCCTGTACATCAACACCATTACTTGTATGAAGTTGCTTGTTTAAACCCACTGTTTAAATTAACAAGAATAATGTTCACAGTGCAATAGTTCAACAGTATACAAGGGAGAATTTATTCCCCAATGCTGACTGTTGTGAGAATTAAGCCTCTCCGCACAATATACCACAAAAAGATACAATTATTTAAAATATATTTTAAATAGCATTGAAATTTGATTGAGCATTTTCATCCGTTATGGTCAGATGAGGAAGTTTCCTCACCTTGTTTGACCACAGCAGGTTTAATTCTTTTTTAATGTACTGACCATTTCACTAGGTGTTGATTACTTACTTGCTATCAGCGTAACAAGAACCAATCGGACAGGATTCCTTGAGTGTAACAAGGGAAGAAGTTAACTCTATTGTGCTTAAAATAAACTAAGTAAAATAATAAACTATGCTCCAGTTTTCACACACACACACACACACACACACACACACAAATACGTTACAGAGTGGGGAAGGGTAGATTGGTTGAGTTGGAGTCCATAGAAAAAAGGGATATACAGTCTGTGAAGTTTGGTGATTCAGCTGGCTTCTAGCTGAATTCGATTTTCCTGAGGCTTTATTTTGAAGAGATAGATGATTGATTCGGTGGGCCTCTTGGAGCCAACAATGCAGATGATTTCCTTCAAAGGGGTTTCTGATTATAGCCGGAGTATGCAGCGATGGTCAGTCAGCAGGCGGGGTTTGTAACTTGTAAGCTGGAATGGAGTGTGAGAGAGAGAGAGAGAGAGAAAGAGATCCCCAATTGGGTCTGCATGTGTCAGAGTCCAGATGCTTCTCCTTGCTGCTGCAGAGAAACATCAGCTTAAAACCACAGATTGGGGGGGGGGGGATCTTGTCACATGACAGTCACTCAGTGATGCAAGCATGGTAGTTAGCTGTGTATTTCTTCTTGCTAAAAAGAACAGGCAGTTCCCTTAAACTTCCTGGGTGTTGGTTGTTGCTGGGATAAGCAGATATTTGCCTGTGTTGCAAATTAGCTGGCCATCTTAAACTGCCAGCAAAGTCAATGTTCATCTGTTCCTTTTCAAATTTCTTTAAAAAATATAAATTCAAATCTCCAGTCAGTGGATAAAAGAAAATTATCATTCAATAATGCACATTGGTGTGACATCATATAATAATTCTATTAGAAATCTCTTACAAAAAATAATTCAAGCAGATGAAGAACTTTTATGTCATTGTAGTAAATAGAATAATTGTAACTACTAAAAGCATATCTGTACCATATCCAATATTATGCATTTGACTACTCTATGTGCTTTAACATGCTATATTTCCGAAGAAAACTCATGCGTTGTTAGACTAAAGATGGCATTTTGCTGCTATTTTTGAGTCAAATATATTGGGGGAATCTTAATGACCCACAATGGGTGGGAGAGGTGTGGACTAGACGTTATCATTTCAAAAACTTCACCTAACTTGCTTCGAACGCACCTAGCTCCAGTTTTAATGAGGCAGCTTGTGGGCGGGCAACCAGCTCTCGACATCTGGTCTTTTATTTAAATATGCTAATGAGGCTTTGTGCCCCAAATTTGAACAGACTTTAGATTTCACGCCTGCAGGCTGGGTTTCCCAGGGTTCAGGAAACCCGACAGCTGAAGTGAGGTGAGAATGACAGGATCCAGCCTTTCTTGCACCGCATGTGCAGCAGGAGGAGTAGGAGTGCTTTCCCTTGATCCCCCAAGCAAACTCACTTCCCTCCCTACGATCGGTCACCCAGAACCACGTGATCTGAAGCCCTCCCCTCCCACCATGATCTTCCCCCACTGACCCACAATCTCCCCCTCCCTTGTCCTCTTTGCTCCCTGCTGAAGCCTTCCAGCTAGCCTCTCAATCCGGCTCGTTGCTGGCCGGGAAATGAAGGAACATAATTCAAATTGAGGTCTTGCCTCAGCGTTACCCACAGTTTTGGGTTTTCCAGCTGCTTCGACTACCCCACACCCCTGTGGTTTCTTCATGTAAACATCAGTATAAGCTGCAAAGTTTCAACCATATTCGCATTCTAAGTTTATAAACTGAAGTCAAATGTTCTAATGCACCTCCCTTACATGCTTCATTGTGATTGTTGTTTTATTTCTGAACTTTGTCCTGTATTTATGGACCAAAAATATAAATGAATAAAATTCTTTCACACCTCCATAGAACACCAATCAGATCAGGAGAATTGAATTTTAGCTCCCAAAGGAGGTTAAAATTTGAATTATCAAGAAAATGTCCCTAAAGGAGTCCAGAAAAATACCTGTGGTTCTTTGTTATATTGTAGCATTCTGTATGAGGTATATTTAATCTGATCATTCTTCATAATGACACATTTCTGCAAAAATAAGGCACCTTATTCTGCAGTGTTTCTTCAGAAACTACGCTCCTGAGAATATTTTTCAAATACAAAATTCTAAACACATGCTTTGAATTGAAAGAATACAACAAAATAATTGCTTTTCATACGCTAATGAATGTTTTAAGACTAGATCTTGCGTTCAGATCTATTTTCCAATTTACATAGAAATAACTTCAAAAGGGAATTGAGGGAAATAAATTTGTAGGGCTACAGGGATAGAGTGGGGGAATGGGACTGACTGGATTGTGCGACGGTGTGCCGGCATTGACTCGATGGGCCGAATGGCCTCCTTCCCTGCTGCTATGACTTTATGACTAGCTTCTCACGCTTTGAAAGTCTCATATTTTTTCGCAAAAATATGCTGGAGTTGGACTTGCCAGTGGTCAGTGCCTGCAGTTAGATTCAGATCAGGCCAGGCCTCTAAGTCTTATAACGAGAAGAGGTTTTCATGTAGGGTTGATACAGGGGGCATCAACAAACTTGTCAAACTGATGTTCCATAGCAGTATAGTAGCTGCAGGACTTGATGGCTTTCTTCATTAAACAAAAGAACACAATGGCTGCCACTATGACAAACAGCAGTAATGACAAGCCAGATCGGAATCATCTCCAGTCTACTTTCTTTGGGACGCAGGTGAATAATAGCGTTTGTGACAGATGAGCTGGGGACTGACCTAGAAACCACCTTGATTTGGTTCAGTCTGACTGCTGAGCCTTCAGCGTTAGACGCCAAACAAGCATAGATCGCAGAAAATGTAACTGCGCTGATGTGATATTCAACAATTCCATTTTTCTCCATCAGTGAGGAAACTATTCAATTCAATGCCTGTATGTCATTGGGAAGAAACCATTGCATATTTGGCTTGGGAAATCCATGTCCAACACAGGATACAGTCAAAGAAGATGGGCTGAATTTTACTAGCTCACCTTTTACTCCGCGGAGCCGCTGCGATATTAGATGCAGCAGTTCATTTACACTGTCGGAGTGGACCGTCCCCCCAGTGATGTAGAGGGGGCAGGTGCTCCAACCCTGGTAATGGCATCAGGCCCTTCCATTGTATTCAAATTTCTAAAGTTATATACACAATAAAATTAAAGTTAAAAATTTAATAAAAGAATCAAGTCGCTCTCCCAACCCCCCAATGAATAAACAATTTATTAATTGCCCTCTCACCCCCCCAAATAAAACTTACCTTATGATCCCGACCTTCCTCCCCGAAGTTTATTAACTTTCACCTTCAACTCCTTCCCACTATCTCCTCCACCAGTCGCAATAGTTTTCCCTGATGCACCGCCCCCCCCACCAATCCCCTGAAAACGTACCTCCTCCCCACTCCCCACCAGTGTTCCGCCATGCTTCACTGGTTGGGGAGTGCCGGCCACCGACCATATTATGGGAGCGGGCGGCGAGCGCGACAAGGTAAGTAATTATTCGTTCATTAGAATATTTAAATTTCGGCCCCGTTGCCGAGCGGCGGGGGGGAGGGGGGAGGCGGGTGGGGGGCTCCGCCACGAGGCCTTGCTGCCGCAGGTAATAGGGGGAGGGGCCCCCCCAGCTTTAAGGCCTGTGGTGGGCCTCGCCTGGAGGCATTTTCCAGGCCCTCCGGCCATGACCCCCGACATCGGGGGCCGGTAAAATTCAGCCCGATGATTCTGTTGTGTAGATTTCTTTGCAGACTGGTGAAAAGTTCAGTGCATCACATGGAGGAGTGTGGTAGTTCCAATTACAGGTCCAAATATTGACTGCAGTAGCCTGACTGAACCACTGGTTCTCTTTACACATGGTTCCTCTATATGGACACTCAGGTTGTTTCCAAGAAGATTCATTTGAAAATCTGTCTTGTTGTGAAACGCAACATCGAATCTAAAAGCATCACAGTTATGAGCCTATTGCTGGCCAGGTTTAATTTCTTAAGTTTAGTTAAGCTTGCAATTGCCTTGTCCTTAATAAGTTGATTGAGTTTCCTGACAGGTCAGTGTCTTTAAGATTCTCACTATCTGCACATATTTGTTGGTCTACATGGGCAGTCTATTATTTTTAAGGGACAAAATCTTTGCCCACAGACCAGCAAAGGCATTTTGATGAATTACTGCATTACTCAGGCTGACATTTCCAAAATTAATGTCTCAAGACAAGTGAAGACATAAGCGTCTATATGTGCAATAGTCATTTGCTGAATTCCTAGGTATCTGACAAACAGGAAATTCTTGAAAGTTGAAACATCTATAACAAAGGTATCGCCCATGGTCAGCTTTCGAGTTCTTGTTCCCAGTGACTGTTCAAGGAAGAGAAATGGCCACATCTTCATAGCAAATAATGGTGAAATCAGTGCAGTAGCTGCTTGATAGACACATCCAGACTGTCGAGCACTGGATTATCAGCAGCACAAAAATGCAAAGGAATGCTTCCATGTTCCTTTGGAGAAACAAAAGTGATATTAATTTAGTAAATGCAGAAAACATTAATTGCTGCATTTTGCAGTGGGTGGCGGTGAGGTTTGCTGCCAATGCAGTTAGAAAGCTTTCTCTTTGAATATTTAAGTCGCCCACTATCATATTTCATATAAGACTACCAGAAGACAGGCATATGCCAGGCTATTTAACTCAAATAAAATAGGGAACATGAATTGGTTCTAGTAATGGAGAAAGTGCAAATAAATTGCTTGACTCCAATCCAGCTGGCATCATAATTCCGTGAGGACACCCCTCTAGCCATGTTCAACTTGAAAATGGGCCTGAATTTTACACCATCCACCAACCCCAGGAGCGGGCTGGGAGCCGAGGGGGTGGGCATAAAAGCGAGTGGGAGGCACGGGGGTGCCATTTCCTTTGACTTCCCGCTCATGCTGTTATTTTACTGGCAATGGGGGAGGTGGCAAACAGCCCACCCCAGGCCAATTGAGGCCCTGAAATGGCCAATTAATTGCCACATAAGCACCTCCTCCCACTGCTGCTGGTATCTTACTGGTGGGGGACAGGCACTTCAACACCTGAGGAGGCCGCCTTGTAACAACCGGGGGCCTCCTTGTGGGCTGTTGAGGGGGTCCCTCCTGATCAGGCACCCTGTGCCCAACGAAGGGCCCCCAGCAGCACAGACCATCACTGCTACAACTACCCCTTGTGCCCTACAGTCCAAACTCCATCCCCCTCACCGGAGCCCTGCCATTTGTCTCCAGCAAGGCCTGATCCCCACTTACCTTCCTGAAGGGTGACGTCTGTCATCTGCTTCTGGCCGGGTGCAGTCCCAGCAATGGCCACCACTCCTGGTGGCGCTGCTGGGGCTGAGGAACTGCTGGCCCTCTGATTGGGCAGCAGATGGGACTTCCTGCCTCAGATGGGCAGAAGTCCCAACCGAGTCCAATTAAGGGCCTGGGTCATGCAGATTGCTGCCTGGCTTCCAGGCCTGGTGGAGGCAGGCTCTCCCCCAACTTTTTAAGTCAGTGGGTGGGGCCACTGCCTCAACTTAAATTCTGGCCATGGCTTTTAAACAAACAATAGTCCCCCAATCAGTGCTGGTCATAATCAATGCTCTTTGTGACTAACCATTGTGTCATATTCTTCCTGCTTCCCTTCAGTGTTTGATATGGTGGATCACACCATTCAGCTGCACTGCCTTTCCTCCATTATTGAACTCTATCCCAACCTATCCAAATACAATCAGCACATCTCCAGCAATGGCTTTTCTTCCTGCTACCAATTTCACCTCCAAAGTTATCCAATGCCTACTTCTTGTTCTCCCCACCCTTCTTCCTTTAAATGCAGCTCCTTTGCAAAACTATCTGCAGACACAAAGTTAGCTTCTGCATCTATTCTATTGATACCCATTTCGATCATTCTAGGAAGTTCTCTGTGTTGTCAGACTGCATGTCCAATGCCAAGTCATAGATGAATCACAACTTCCAACAACTTAACATCAGGTCTTAAGCTTTAATGTCGTGCCACCTCTATAAACTCTGCTCCTTTGCCACTGATTTTATTCCCCTGCCCATTCACTCAATCCAAGTGAACCAGAACATTCAATACCTTGGTGTAGTGTTTGAGAAACAGTTGAGTTTTAAATTCTACATCTTACCATTCATCAGCTGCACAACGTTATCGACCTCCCCCTTGACTCAGCCCTTCCAATATTGAAACTCTTAAAAACTGATTTAGTTACCTCTAGCCTCACTTACTTTAACACCCTTCTTTCTGGCTTCTCATTATTCACAAACTCTGACATGTCCAAGATGCAGTCATCCATATCCTGTCCTACAATAAAATTTGCTTACCCATCACCCATAGCCTCATTGACATACATTGGCTTCCTGTCCTCCCTTTGCACAAAATTTAAATTCCTCGTCCTTATCCACAAATCCCTCCCATCCTTGCTTCATCCTATTCTCTGTAATCTTCTCCAGCCTTCTATTCCCCCCCCTCTACTCCGGAGTCCTTTGGCATTGGTCCTTGGTGCATTTGCTCCATCATAGGTAACAGAGCATTTAGGCACCTTGGTCACCAACTTTGGAATTCTGTCTCCTTTGAAAATGTTTCCATAGCTATCTTTTTGATTGAGCTTTTAGATACTCCCTCAATGTCTTGGCAACTGTTTCCCTGTCTATTTAAATTGTGAGGTAGCTTGGAACCTAGATAGTCAAAGAAAAGCTCTGAAATCTAGTCATCAGTGGTAAAGAGGGTTAACATAAACCACACTGCATCCAGCAGCAAGATGCCAAAAACATAGACAGGCTAGTTTATTTTCAGTCACCGTATTTTAATATGCACATACACCACTAGGCCTATTAAAGCATTCCAGTATCTTTAGAAAAAAATAGGTTAGACTTTCTTATTGCTAAATAATTACATGGCTAGTTCTCATGCATTTTAAAGCAGCAGTGCACGATAATCCAGGAAGCTGAAGTAATTACATTGTAATTGACGCACAACAGAAAATGACATTCTATCCATCTTCTTCTGGCATTTTCCAGCAAAGTGGGTAGGCAGTTGTCTTGACCACTGGCTTCAACCAATACAATTCTGTAATCAATTAGTGTACTGAGTTTACTGGATCTGAAGTACTGTGCGGATTTGTTCAAGTCCCTAATCCCCATTTGGCCAAGAGCAGGTTGTGGGAAATCATGGCAATGGCAGGTTTGATTCTGAGTGAGCCGTTCCACCCTATCATTATATAAGTATGGGATAGTATCAAAACAAAAGGGTGATTTCATTCTGTATTATCTGGGCATATAATCTCTCATAAATGTAGGACCAACTATGTAGGGAAGATCAAACTATGGAAATAAAGAACAAATAGAAATCATGCATATCAACAGAACGGAACAGTACTTTTGGCCTTCTTTTTGGTAACCCTCAACAAACTGTTCCAATCAGCTCAATCCTTTCTCGGTTAATTAGCATACAAGAGGATGTTCTCTGAAGATGTTTATTTTGCACTACACAATGACTCTGTAAATGATACACCTAACTCCCACGAACAATGTCAGGTAATTATACAGTCCAAGTCCACGTGAGCACACCTAGGCTGGGATTTAGTTGAGCTCCCAACGTCGGGTTCCATAGCGGGTGGGGGGAGCGGGCGCATGCCAGGAATTCTCAGCAGCCCGATGCTGAGATTGCCAGCCCTGATCTTCCCAGCGGTGGTGTGGCTTTGTGGCAGCCCCCCGCCTCTGCTCGGTGATGGGACACAACTTTAAATATTTAAATAAAGGAAATGAATACATTTAAATACCATTGATGTGATCTTACTGGCTGTCCAAGATCTTACATAAGACGGGTGGCACTCTTCAGTTTCCCGTCCAGGGAAAGCTGGCACCACCGAGGTGGGGAAGGGGGAACTGAGGATTTTTAGGAAGTGGCAGGGGGAAATGGGGTCAACTCTGCATTTCTAGTGTATGGGGGAGGGGGGAAGGGTGACTTTTGCATTTTGTGCAGTTATGGGGTGCGGTGGTGGGGGAAGAGATCAAATCTTCAATATCAGTGTTTGGGGGGCGGGGGGTGCAATGGGGCAGGCATTTATTTTCATTGTATTCCGGGGGGGGGGTGGGGGCGGTGGAAGAAGGGTCAGAAATTTATTCGCGGGAGGGGCTACGAGGTTCAACGCTGTAGTTTCTGTGCAGGTCTGGCAGCCCTTTAGAAATGGCACCAGTACCAGTGCAGAGGCAGATGACGCTGTTCACGTTGCTGAGGCCACCCCCGCCACGGGATTGGGGGATGGTCCGCCCTGTGTATTTAAATGAGCCACCATGCGCTAGATCGGGAGCGGTGGTGGGAGGATATAATTCAGCCCCTAAAGTACCCTAGGCCACTCAGAAATAAATTGAAATAAAATCAAAAACAACAACAAAAGACTGCATTGCTACCTTGCAGACATCGAAGTCCTGAGGCTTAAATGTTTTATATTCTAATTACCTAATTTGAAACCTTGCACTTCTTTTCTGGTCCTACAGTGTAAACTTTTGTCCTGCTACTCCATGGTGTAGTATGTTGCCGCATGAAATTCAATAAACCACTGCCTTCTACGACAGTAAATTTCCTTTCACAATCACTTCTTGTTTATGAAAAGAATGTGAAGTAAGAGAATTCATCAAATATTTGGTGCAACCAAATTCATTATCGGACTCAAACTGAATGGATTATGTAGTTTGATGGCACTCAGTTTATATTTTCAGTGAATTTTCGTATGCATGCTGTACTTGTTTATTACATTGGAGTGTTGTAAGTGTGACACAGTTATCAGGAGTGCATCTACAAATCTTGCAATTTTATTGCATCTTGCTTCATTTTACATTTTGTGTAAGATAAAAATCACATTAATGCCAAGACCAGATAGGATAATGCCCTCCAAAATCTTCTATTTGCTGTGATTTTTGACCGGGTTTTCTATGCATACAAGTCACTACAAACACATTAACGGGAAGGGAGATGGCTATGCCAACATAGAAATAACTGAAATACAACTGCAAAGCTCAGCCAGCCAGCTTTTCAGAAAACATTGATTTTGGCAGCAATGTGATATTTTCATAAATTGGCTCAAAAGGTCATGGTGGAATTAATCCATTTCATAAATTCTTTCATGGGATGTGAGCATTGTTGGCAAAGCCAGCATTTGTTGCCCATCCCTACTTTCCCTTGCGAAGGTGGTGGTTAGCCCCCTCTTGAACCGCTGCAGTCCATATGGTGTATGTACACCCACAGTGCTGTTAGGGAGGGAGTTCCAGGTTTTTGACCAGGCGACAGTGAAGGGATGGCTATAAGGTTCCAAGTCAGGATGGTGTGTGACTTGGGGGGAACTTGCAGGTGGTGGTGTTTTTAAAAATTTTTTTTAATTTTAGAGAGACAGCACTGAAACAGGCCCTTCGGCCCACCGAGTCTGTGCCGACCATCAACCACCCATTTATACCAATCCTACATTAATCCCATATTCCTACCACATCCCCACCTTCGCTCAATGCCCCTACCACCTACCTACACTAAGGGCAATTTACAATGGCCGATTTACCTATCAACCTGCAAGTCTTAGGCTGTGGGAGGAAACCGGAGCACCCGGCGAAAACCCACGCGGTCACAGGGAGAACTTGCAAACTCCGCACAGGCAGTACCCAGAATTGAACCCGGGTCGCTGGAGCTGTGAGGCTGCGGTGCTACCCACTGCGCCGCCCATGCATCTGCTGCACTTATCCTTCCAGATGGTAGAGGTCCTGGGTTTGGAAGGTGCTGATGAAGGAGCCTTGGTTAGTTGTTGCAGTGCATCTTGTAGATGGTACACACTGCTGTCACTATGCACCAGTGATGGAGGGAGTGAAAGTTTAAGATTGTGGATGGGCTGCTGATCAAGCGGGCTGCTTTGTGCTGGATGGTGTCCAGCTTTTTAAAAAAAATTTATAGATACAGCACTGAAACAGGCCCTTCGGCCCACCAAGTCTGTGCCAACCATCAACCACCCGTTAATACTAATCCTACACTAATCCCATATTCCTTCCACATCCCCACCTGTCCCTATATTTCCCTACCACCTACCTATACTAGTGGCAATTTATAATGGCCAATTTACCTACCAACCTGCAAGTCTTTTGGCTGTGGGAGGAAACTGGAGCACCCGGAGAAAACCCACGCAGACAAAGGAAGAACTTGCAAACTCCACACAGGCAGTACCCAGAATTGAACCCAGGTCGCTGGAGCTGTGAGGCTGTGGTGCTAACCACTGCGCCACTGTGCTGCCCCGGTTGTTGGAGTGTTGTTGGAGCTGCACCCATCCTGGCAAGTGGAAAGTATTCTATCATACTCCTGACCTGTGCCTTGTACATGGTGGGCAGGCTTTGGGGAGTCAGGAGGTGAATTACTGGCCACAGAATTCCCAGGGCTGAATTTTACTAGCCCCTCGATGTCGGGGGACATGGCAGGGGGGCCCGTAAAATACGTGTGGGAGTGGCCTGCCACAACCCCCGACGCTGAGAAGGCCTTGCAGCATTTTACTGGCGGCGGTGAGGCCTCGCTGCTGCCCCCCCCGACACTTGGTGGTGGGGCCTTCATTTACATATTAAAATTAATTAAAACAACATGCAAATCAACTTACTTTTTTCCGGCTGCCGTTCCACGCCAATATTACGTTCGGCAAACTGATGTCCTGCGCCTTCAGAACTCTGTATGGAGTTCTGAGGCATGACACTGGTGGGGAGGAGGGAGGAGTGAAAATTTCAGGGCTGGGGGGCGGGGGGGGGGGGGGGGGGGTGTGTGTGGGTGGAGGGTGAGGATAAATTTTAATTGTGAAAATTTGAAAGAATGTTCCTTTCATTTTCAGTCGTTAAAGGTACATTAGAAACAGTGTTACCCTGTTCCCTCTTCGTTATTTTAAACAGCATAAATTACCATTTTGTGGAAAAGTATTATTTCCAAAAAATGTAAAAATTGGTTGAGGATTCAACAATCACTTTTGGACCCTCTCTGTACAACGTGGCTGGGCAGTTACCACTTTAAAAGCATTTATCAAATATAAGAAACTGCTGGGTTATTATATTAAATCACTATGTTTCTCAGCCCAAGCACCAGGTTCAAAGTATACAATAAAAACAACTTAGAATTGCATAGAAGGTACAGCACATGAATAGGTCATTCAGCCAACATGTTTATGCTGGCTTTATGGTCCATACAAGCCTCCTCCTACCCCTCTCGATCTAACCTATCAGCATAACATTTTATTCCATTCTCCACCCTGTGTTTATTTATATTCCCCTTAAATGCAGCTATGCTATTCACCTCAACTACATTTGTGGCATTGAGTTTCACATTCTAACCACTCTCCTGAATTCTCAAGTGACAAGTAACTATCGTATATTTATGGCCACAGTTTTGGTCTCCACCACAAGTGGGAACATCTCTTCTATGCCTACCCTATCAAACTATTTCATAATCTTAAAGACCTCTATCAGGTCACCTGAAAACTGTCTCTTTTCTAGGGGTAGGAGCCCCACCTAGGGGTAGCAGTCCCAGAGATATAACTTCTCAGTTCCGGTATCATCCTTGTAAACTATTTTTTGCACCCTTGTCTGTGCCTCTATATCCTTTTTTTTTATAATATGGAGACCAGAACTGTCCACAGTACTCCAAGGGTGATCTGACCAATGTTCAGTATGAGTTTAATACAACTTCTCAATTCTATCCCTCTAGAAATTAGGACTAGAAAAAATGGCAGACATTGTAGGCTAGATCACCTGAAATGGGAAGGGCTGTGAGCCACAGTAGTTTTTAATTTCAATGTAAAAATTAATTACAAAACAGAACTGCAAATGAAGTGTCCAATGAAAAATTTAGGAGCTCCAACAGAAAAGGTCAACAGCCGCAAAGAAAATTAAATCCTACCACAAGAATGTAAAGAGTCATTGGATTAGAATCAGTGCATTCGGGGAAAAGAGAGTTTTTCAGCTAAGTAGAATATTATGATATAGACAAGGCATAACGATCACTTTTATCAAACAGCCTTTCAATTTGAGCTAAACAGCAACACATCAGATCCAATTAGCTGAGTTTAAGTCATGTCTGGCAGTGTGAAGATTTATTTGGAAGCCTGATCAGATTAGCAACACTCACGGATAACATTAATCTTGATTGATGTCCTTGACCAGGTTAAATCCCAAACGCTTACGTGAAAAGTGACAAACTTCGGCAAAGTGACCAAATAGGGCCAAAAGAAAGAGCAGTTATTAAGATGGTCACCAAGTTTTCCTGCAGTTTCTTTCATTGTATGTGGCATTTAAATTTGCATAATTCAACGTTTTCATCATGACCTCGATTCAATTAAAATAAAGTGGTAGAAACAAAAAATTGCATTTATACCATTTTATGATCTGCGAACAGCTATCCTGCTTTAAATCCTCATGACTCAGCTTAGAGGAATTGAGTCTTTGAGCAGGAAAGAGAACTGCTGTTACTTATTTGCATTGCTAAATTTTATGCTGTCTACTGCTGAACACAAAAGGAGGTAATTTTGTCTTTAGATCACAGTGTGAATGTGTGATATTGGGCTGGTCACCTGTTAAACACTTATCCTGACTTTGATTTCCTTTGAAGTAGAATTTAAAATCGGGACACATGTTTGCCACTTTTGAACAATGGTAACAATAATACCAACAATATCGAAAAATGTCCAAGGCAATTCACAGAGGTGTAATCAAAAAATGGGCACTGATCTAAAGGAGATATATGGACGACTGGCCAACATCTTGGTCAAATTGGCGGGTTATAAAGGTGGGGGGTAGGGAGGTAGAAGTGTTTAGTAGGGAGGAGATTCCAGATTGTGGGGGCCTAAACAGCTGAAAGGTGGGCACTATTGATGGGATAAAGGTTGTGGGGGGATGGGGGGGGGGGGCGGAATGGCGAAGGAAGCTGGAGGCTGAGGAACAGTAAATCAGGGGACAGGGGCTTGTAGGCCAGGAGGACATTAGAGATAGGAAAGGTCAAGGCCATCTATGAAATTTGATATGAAGGTGAGAAGGTTAGAAGGTTAAACTGGAGGCATTGGAAGACAGGGAGCTAATGTAGGTCAATGAAGACAGGGCTGGTAGGTGAGCAGGACATGGTTCAAGATAGGGTATGGGCATCAGAGTTTTCGATGAGCAAAATTTTGCAAAGCGTGAGAGATTATGTGGGAAATATTGCAATTGTTAAGCCTGGATGAGACAAGCACATAATGAGAGTTTCAGTGGCAGATGGGCTAACCCGGGTGGGCGATGGCAATATTTTGGAGGTTGAAGTGGAGGGTCTTTGTGATGGAGAAGGTATGGGTTGGAAGGTCATCTCAGGGTCAAATAGTTCTTTGAGATTGTGACCATTCTGCTGCAGCCTGAGACAGTGGCTAATGAGGGAGTGATAATAGTACGGATGATATGGTAGGGACAGAAGTCTATGGCTTTGGTTCACCCATTCTTTAGCTTAAGAAAATTGTAGCTGTTCCAAAATTGGAAGAGAAGAAATGGACATGAAGATGAGATGGCAGTTTTCAGGACAGAAAGGTACAGGGTGGGTTTTTTAAGGATGGAGGGCTGACAACGACGAGCAGATGACAGTGATCTTGAAAAGAAGGGCGACAGTGCCTGAGGAGAGAGAACCATTTACAATCTCATCCAGCATATCAGCCAGGAAGGGAAGTTGAGTGGCCAGCTGTTTATTGAGAATGGGGTCAAGGAAGCAAGAAGAAGGTCACATGGATGAGATCAACTCAAGAGTGCGCATGGGGCCAGATGGGAGAGAAGCAAGAGAGAGACATGGATTCATGGCAGAGCCTCAGGGGAGGTTTGGCTTTTTGAGCAAGAAGGATGAAGCAGCCGCAGAGGCAAGGATGGACGCACAGGACTGATTGATATATACCTCTGCAGCCATCAATTTGCTCAAAGTGAATGGAAGGCCAAAGGCTAGGTAATTGGGGATTTAAAAGTATAGGACTCGGCTAAGAGCTTTTTCTATGGCTGCGTGAAGGAGGATGTGGGGCTGGAAGGAGGTATGCTGCTGAGGGATATAGGAAGTGGTCAAAGATGGCCTCATCAGCATTCAAGACCATGGGAGTAGAGAGGCCATGGGTGAAGGCAAGGTCCAGGAGATGACTCAGAGTAGGTATATGAATGTTTATGTAGAGAGAAAGGTTTAGGTAGGATAGGAGGGTAGTGAATTCACAGGAGTGAGGGCAAGAGGAGCCAAGATGAAGATTTAAATCACTGAGATGAGGAGTTGGACAGTGCAGAGGCTAAGGGAGGAAAGAAAAGAGGAGCAATTCAGGGTGGGCTTAACGAGAAAAGACAACGAGGATTTTCAAGAGCTCATATTATTTAAATATTTGAGATTTGACAAGGTTAAGGAGATCAATCAAGATTACTGTTCCCTGCAAGTTTTGCTGAACTGGTCAAGTTTGATAATAAAGATTCATGCTCTCAGACACAATTCACAGCTAAACTATGATGTATCGCTCGCTACATAACACAAATTGAGCGAATATTTAATAAAAGGGACAAATATTGTAAACTTATACTAATCCAAGGACTTTAACAAGCTGTAGAAGAAAATTCTTAATACTCACCAGTTCTGATTATACTCGTTATAGAGGTTAACAAAACTTTTCTTTTGAAGTCCCAATCTCCCCTCCCAACCATTTATTTTTTTCCATATCGGAAACCGGTTTGAGATGACTCATATAAGTGGGAAGATATTCCCCACAAGGCAGGTTCCAGATGCCAGCCAGATGGTTGAGGGAGACACTCATCAGGAGCTAGGAGCTCCCACAAAGAAGGATAGTGCTACAAAAATGTTGGATAGTGACTTGTACTGCTTTTGTATACTGCTTACTGGCTGCTAAGATGTCGTGTTGGTACGTAGATGGAAGTAATTCGCTACTGTACCATATTGGCCAGAGAGAATCAAACCCCAAAAGTAATAAAATGGCTTTAAATAAATGAGAATATTTGAAATATAACTGGGCTTGATTGGATATAGGTATATGTTTCCAAATGGAACAGGGAATGAAAATTTGTATTTGCCTTCTTAAAGGCAAACAAACTAGACTCAATTTAAAAGGAATTAATGTACTGAGGCATGTTTTTGTGCATTAGAGAATTAAATATAATTGGACCCCTCTCTATTGTCAATCACATAGTGCAACTGAGACACATTCAGCTTTTAATGGCTGGTGCCTTGGAACTGAAATATCTTTCATGGACTTTTCAGTACAGCTCCCATAAACACCAATTAAAAATTAAATTAAAATGTTCAACCGAGTTTAGCAGCATATCTAAAGCTTTTGTCTATGTATGTAACAACAGTTTTAAATGAACTGCACAAAAGAGAACAAAATTCAGTCACGTCAGTTCTGTGACTTTTTATTCAACATGCATTATAAAAAATTCACCACCCTGTGAGAAACCCACAAGTAAACAAAATTTAATTTGCACTCATTACTTCATCTGACAGATACATTCATTAACATATCTAAAGATGCAGCTTTTTTTTTTATTGGTCTATATGATTTGTTTTCCACAAGAAAAGGTAAAAAAAAAAGCAATGTCATGGAACATTATTCTCAGTGACAGTTCTTCATACCTAGGAAACTGAGCATACTTATAAAGGAAAGATGAAGATGTCTCTTGTGACAGTTGTTTAAGGTCACACAGTGACTCCATAGCTATAATTCTAGTCAAATAGATCTATGTTATTAGGGTGTCTCAACTTTATGCCTAACCAATCATACAGGATGCAGTGTAATATCAGGTCAGTGCAGCACAAAAGTTGAGGTATTAGATTCTTGGGCTTGGCTGTGGTAACTTTCATGGTCACTCAGAGCCTTGGCTCACAGATGAACGATCATCGAAGGTTTAGGCACAGAGTTAGGCTATTTGGTCCATCAAGTCTACACCAGTGTTTTTCTCCATGTGAATCCCTGAGTCCAATCCCACTCTCCTGCTCACTTCCCCATCCCCTTAAATATTGCTGCCTTCATGTACCTATCTACTTCATTTTTAGAAGAATGTATGGACACTACTTCAACAATGGTGTGCGGCAGGCAATTCTACAACCTAACTATTTTCACATGAAGATTTTTTTCCTAACCTATCATTTGCTTGATTTTGTGATTGGCTGAAATTGATGGTGTCTCGAAACCATCTTGCAGCATAGTGGAAACAATCTATTACTGTGTTAACTCCGTCCATTTTTTAATGCTTTTCTTACACCACCAGGGATAAGCACCTTTGCTCAAATAGCAGCCAGAAAATTTTACTTCACCAGGTTACATCTTGGTCCAATCTGCACCAGAATTTTAAATCTATTGACATTTTGAACACTGGTGCTCAGGTTTTTTTGAATATTTCTAAATTTTCTGCCAGTGCTGAATACTAAATTAAGTATTGCCATTCCGAGTATCAAGACATAGTCCACCACTATAAATGGGTAAACCTGATGGGCCTTCCCTTCCTGTATGGCATTGTAATTTTCAGTAACTAAGGTTCCATAAGCATTCATGCCAAACATCTTTGCTTGACACACAAACCAGTCTATTCTCTCCCCTTGCTGTTAAACTCCAGAAAGCTTGTTATGGAAGGATAATGCTGGAGCCTATCTTTACTCAGTTTCACATTTATTGTACAGAGTAAAAGGATTACAAACATGTAACCTCTCACTCAAAACCCTTCACCAGTCTCGGTAAGTGTCTGCTTATAAGTGCTCAAGTAAGACCCCAATTAACACCCTCCACCTGCATATAATCAAACAATTGATATACAATTAACAGATTCCCATCTTTCTTTTATAATAGATTAACATGCTCAAACAACATTTCAATATAAATCAAAATAAATTCCATATTGGGATCAAAGTATTAAAAATGTAAGATGCCCCTCCTCTAGCACCCCTAATAATTTCTTTGTACTAGCAGTTCTTTTTGTGAAACAATCGGATAGCTGATGACTTGCACCTACCCATTTAAATTTGTAGATTTCCTTTCTCCTCAGCATTTGTTTCAATCCAGCAAGGTCAATACCTAGTCTCTTCTCACTCACACTTTTTGTAGAGTGTACATTGTCTCACAAAGAACGATGATCCACATAACATTCAATGGGCATCCTATCTTCAGTATGTCCCTTGTTCACAATTTCACCCAAAATATTTGCCAAATAGAACCCCATATCCACTGCCTCCACAAGACCAAGTGTTTCTGCAGCTAAAGTGCTTTTAAGGACCCATTTTATTTTCTTAGTCTCCCAAGCTAAAGGACAAAATTTCCCATTTTCACCCATCAGAAATATTATGAAACCAGCTGCACTTGATTACCCATCAAGATTAGCATGTGAAGCATCACTAAAAATTATTAGCTTCATATTCTTTGGGTCACCTGAGGATGGGAACTTCAGGACACATTTCTTCAGATTTAGTTTTTTAAATGTTTTATTTGCCATTAAAACATTCTCAACTTTCGGATGTTTCGTCATTGTGTTTAACTCCAGCAAATCAAAACTAGCATTAGTCCTAGTCTGAGAGCACAACCAGTTTAGTTAACCAATCAAGCTTCGCAATTGCTCAGTCTCCGTTTTAGATATATCATCTTTCTGTGATGACATAACACGATTAACCAGGATGGGAGTAACACTCTAAATAGGATTGTTGATTTGAACTTAATCCACACTTAGTCTGCTTAATATCGAAACCAATATATTTAAAGGCCCACAAGCCTGACTCCAAATCTTAAATTCTGCCCTAATTTTTTAAACATATTTCTCAAAATCCGCAGTACCACCCCATAAGAAATCATCAACATGCATCATGGAGATGCCTGAAAGTTTTCCTTTATGATACCCATAAAACATTGCGGGATCTGCTTTTAGTTGAACACAACCAATCTTCAACAAAACAGATCTCACCGAGAAATACCGCACTCTGGAAGCATAAAGGCCATTTGTTCAGTTTCCATAATTGCCCTTCTGCATCTGCTGCCTCTTTAGATGGTTTCAGAAACATTTCTGTCTGTAAAGTGTCACCCTGCAGAAATGCGGCTTTTCTGTCAATGGATCTACACTCCCATGACTATGTGACCAAAACAGCTAAAAAAATTATCATGATTACTTTTCCAGCTATGGGAGAGTCCACTCTAACATCGGTATCACTCAGTCTCTCTTCAAAACCCCTCTCAATGAGCCTTATAATTTCCATTGGGAAGGAAATTTTCGGTACAAATCCATCTGTGGATTTGGCTGTCCCCTCTCTGGTACTTCACAATAAATTCCAAACTCTCTCCAACTCTCTAATTCCTTATGTTTTCCCTCACTTATTAGTTTATCCTCAAGTTTATTGGCGGCCAGTGAAACTTCAGTCATGAGGACTTCTGCTTCTAGTTCTGTTCTGAGACTGCTCTCCAACCTTCATTTCATTGTTGAATCTGCTCAAACTATGGCCTCTATTAGCACTTTGATGCTTTTTGAGACTACTGCCAGATCTCCCTCGCACCTTATTGGAGGCTTTTTCTCCAGGACATGATCACTTCTTTATGCAAGAGCCACTTTCAGAGCCACTACGAGAACTTGCACTGGGCTTTCTTACCCTCCACTCCACCCTTTCACCCCATTCTTGGCCATCATCTCAAACATTTAACCAATATTTAAACTTGCCTGTAGATTTTCCTGCACGTCCCACAATTGTTGCATCCCTCCATCTATTCGATCCCTCTGGAATATATATTACCCAAGTAACATATTACCCAAGTGAATTTTCTCAGAGACCTCAGTCTTGATGAAAGCCCATCTCTCTGCATGTAAAGCATCCAAATATGCAGAAAAATTTGAACTAATTGTAGTACCTTCTAGAGCAGGAGGACTGTCACACAGTACAGAAAGAAACTTGGGATTCTGCCCATAGACTAATTGATAGGGTCTATATCTATAGAGAATTCTTTTCATGAACCACCCAGGCCAGGGCAGTTGTCAACTTGCAGTTTGGCTGGTCAAGTAAGATTTTATGCAGCATTTCATCAACCACTGCATGATTCCTTTCAAAAAGCCCATCGCTGAACAGACTTTCAGCTGCAGTATTCATAACCATAATGTTCATGTTTTCATACATGTCTCTGAACTCATCATCGGTAAATTCCCCTCCATTATCAGTCAGAAACTTAGCTGTGCCCCAAGTCCAGTTCTTATCCATTTCTCCATATTTTTCACCCTATAATCACCCTTTTGTCCTTGCTATTATTGTAGAAAGACTAAATCTAGTTGCTAGGTCTATAAAATGTAGAATGAAAGTCTTCTCGTCTTTGTCCTACACCTTTAAATCCATGGCAATTACCTCGTTAAAGTCATGTACCAAAGGAAGGTTGATAATAAGATGTGATGGTGTCCTCTGATTCTTTTTACAGATTTCACACTTTTTACTAATCGCTTCTAATATCCTCATATACTCTTCATCAATCATACCTGCATCCTTTAGTAGGCTTTTTAATCTCTGGTAGGAAGGGTGAAAAAATTGTCTGTGTAACTTTAAGACAATTTGCTTTTTATCTCTGATTTTTAACACCTGATGCCATTAATACTTGTCTAACAATCTGACTAGAAGCTTCAGGTTTTGTTAAGGGGATACAATAATGCCCTGACTGGGGAAACTGCAAATTCGCTGACTTTCCAAAAACAATTACCTTATCAAGCTCCATATCAAGTTTCATTTGTGCCTTTTTTATTGAAGGCTTACTCAACAGTAAAGGTATCTCAGTAGAGACTACATCAATACTGATAAAGTGGCTTATTCAAATGTGTTGTCATCACCAAACCTAAAGCTGGTAGTACTTTTATACTCCTTAACCTTGCGTCGATCCTCACTACTGAGTGAATCCAGATAACATTGTAACCAATCAGTTCCACATACTGTCGACGTGCAAGCACTAGCCAAGACAGCAGAGTTGAATGAACCCAGAACTAACACATTCATCACAGAACTAAAACTTCTTGTGACTAGTACAATTCATTCAGATTCATCAGTATCGTCCTATTCTGCCTCAGAATTCTCTGCGTTGTGTATTATTTTGAGGACTCTGTCCCTTCGCTTAGGGCAGTTCATTGCATAATGATACTTTGAGTCACATCTGAAGCACCTATTAGCAGTTCCTTGGGCATTCCTGGGATTCATTCGCCTATGATTGCTGTTCCAATTCTATCTTCCACTGTAATAGTCAGACCTGTTAAAGGTGGTTTCATCCTTATTTCTCCTGTCTTTAACTCTTTCATAGTATCTGGACTATTCCAAAACCTAGTAAACATTTAGTCCTCCATTCTTTGTGTCACCGCAGAATGCCCTGTTTGTTCTACCAGGGCTGAAGGAAATGACCATTTCCCCAGGAATTTCTTTAAGGCAGCAGACATTTGATCCAGCAGGGAGTCTTTGTCCAATAACCAAATCCCAGCTAGAACCAGGAGCCTGTCTGTATGCAACACCCTATCACAGTCTACCAATTTAAATGCTAGCACTGAACCAGGGATCTCCAAATTGAATTTTCTCAATCTTCTATACAGTCTGTTAAATTCCATCATATAATTCGGGCGGCACAGTGGCACAGTGGTTAGCACCGCAGCCTCACAGCTCCAGCGACCCGGGTTCAATTCAGGGTACTGCCTGTGTGGAGTTTGCAAGTTCTCCCTGTGTCTGCGTGGGTTTCCTCCGGGTGCTCTGGTTTCTTCCCACAGCCAAAAGCCTTGCAGGTTGATAGGTAAATTGGCCATTATAAATTGCCCCTAGTATAGGTAGGTGGTAGGGGAATATAGGGACAGGTGAGGATGTGGTAGGAATATGGGATTAGTGTAGGATTAGTACAAATGGGTGGTTAATGGTCGGCACAGACTCGGTGGGCCGAAGGGCCTGTTTCAGTGCTGTATCTCTAAATCTAAATCCAAAAAATTCCTCCATTGAATAACCATCTGTTTTCTGTCTAACCATGCCTGATATGTATTCAATAGGTCATCTTTTTTGTACATTTCATCCGAGAATTCTCACAGACGATCCAACCCTTCATCTGTATCCAACTGACGAGCATCCAGTTTACAAAACACTTTACTTCTGATTTTACTTTTGATCGGAAGTGACAGCGGCAAGGCCATACCTTGTTTCCTCTTTTGTAGAGATGTAACCCGTGTCCATATATCCACTTCATTCTTTCACTGGTCATATGGTTCGGACTCAGAACATCGGAGGGTAATCATACCCTGACAATTTACACTTGCTTTCTGCCATATTTTCCACAATAGCCCATGAGATTTTAGTTTTCTATGTAAAAAGAAAAATTCCTAGTTTCCAATCTTCAGCTTTAGGCAACCATCCTGTGTTACCATGTTAAACTCCAGGAAGCTTATTATGGAAGGATAATGCTGGAGCCTATCTTTCCTCAGTTTCACATTTATTGTATACAGTAAAAGGAATGCAAACGTGTAGCTCTTCACTCAAAACCCTTCACCAGTCTCATTAAGTGTCTGCTTATAAGTGTTCAAGAAAGACCCCAATTAACACAGTGGCGCAGTGGTTAGCACTGCAGCCTCACAGCTCCAGGGACCCGGGTTCGATTCCGGGTACTGCCTGTGTGGAGTTTGCAAGTTCTCCCTGTGTCTGCGTGGGTTTTCTCCGGGTGCTCCGGTTTCCTCCCACAAGCCAAAAGACTTGCAGGTTGATAGGTAAATTGGCCATTATAAATTGTCACTAGTATAGGTAGGTGGTAGGGCAATATAGGGACAGGTGGGGATGTTTGGTAGGAATATGGGATTAGTGTAGGATTAGTATAAATGGGTGGTTGATGGTCGGCACAGACTCGGTGGGCCGAAGGGCCTGTTTCAGTGCTGTATCTCTAATCTAATCTAATCTAAAATCTAACACCCTTCACCTGCATATAATCAAACAATTGATACACAATGAAAGGATTAACACTTGCACCTTCACCGCCCCACGCACCTTCACCACCACCCCTCCCACCCCCAACTGTGCCACTTGGTGCTCAATTCATGCTGTAAGTGACTGAATCCTGCTGTATACTTTGAGTGGGTAGCCTTGTGAGATAAAGAAGACAAAAGCAGCACTTGGGAGGGAAAATAAGGTGCCAGCATTAACTAAGGGACAGGAGGTTCTAGCTTGAAGGGGTTGGAAGAAAATTACCAGCTTGAATTGGAAGGAGAAGAGAAATGCCAGTTTGAATTAAGGGAGAGTAGGGAAAGAGCTCCAACAGGAAGAAATGGATAGGAAAAGGAACAAACTGAATTGGGAGGCATTGGAAGGGGTGTCATATTGACTACAGAGCAAGACAGAGAATAATATCAGCATCAACTGGGCAGAGGTGAGGGGATTTGGGGTAATGGAGAATTAGAGGGAGAGAGGAACACCAACTTGAACTGGGGGTGTAGCAAGAAAAATGCTACCTTAATCTGGAGTGGAGGGCTAAATTGAACAATGGGAGGTAAAAGGAGAAGAGTGGCAATGTGAACAGGGGGGGGTTACACCCGGAATGGCACCCTGCAGTGGATAAAATGTCTATGAACTTTGGAAGGACATGAGAGTGGGCTACTTCTGTGAAGTTGGAAGGCTATCTCTGTGGGGAGGGAGCAGAAGAGTGTTTAAGTAAAGGGGATGGAGAGGAGTGACTGTGCAGATACCTTGTGGGAACCTGGCTTTCTGTAAAACTCAAATGCCATTTTATTTTTCTTCTTTAGATTAACTTGTGAAGTATAAAACCATTTTGCATTAACCAAAATACACTATTTTACTCTAAGCATTCAAGAATTTCACCTAGAAATTTACCACCAGTTAGCATGGGGTTGGGATGTGTGGTGAAAGAATGTCAGTATTTGGAAGGACTGAGTACAACTTCATATTTCTTTCCTCCAGGCTTGAGTGGAATCATCCCATGGTCAAGTCATCTTTTTTACTATTAGGCAATTTCTTTTGAAAGAAAATTAATTAAAACTTTATTTTCTTCTGGTAAAATAAATATCTACTAAGACAGGGATATAAGAACTTTACAGTAATTAATTCCCAAATGGCAGATAGAGAACAGGGGCAGGATTGTGTGTTTAGGTTGGCCGTACATAAATAACACCTTTTCTTTCTCAAAAACCATAGAATTTCTTCCTCTTTCCTGGCCGATAGATAAACTCAAATGTTAAAATGTCCTTCTCTCCCTTTCTATACTAAGCTAAAACGCTTCAAAGAATTTTCCTCTACTAGCAAAGTAATAACACCTCGCCATTTTTTGTTTTATTCTTCCTGTTCAACACCATTTCAAAATTTGGTTAAACATATTTAATTCACTTGGGTTCACTTATTGTAGAAATACATTGAAGCATGATTTGGTAACTTTCTCTAAATGTCTAGTTTTGAACAACTTTTCATTGCACAGGACATACGTATTTATCACTGATTATGTGAAAATGTCCTTGATTGGAACTGTTTAGGGAACGGCAAGATACCTGAGAATTCCTGTAACTGCGTCAATGAAACCCAAATAAAATAAACTTAGTTTTGCATCCACATTTCTGATGTACAGGCTTTGGTCTCACTGAATACATATTATGATACCTTAATTTAGTATAATGCACTTAATAATATTCACTGTTAATTAGACCAGGATTAAGGTGATAAAACTCTAAGGGAATAAAATGACCATAACATTTTCTGAAACAGATAGGGCTGAATTTTATTGGGGCGCCGTGGTCCACAGTGGCGCCCTTTGAACTCGGCGGGGCGTCCGAATTCGCCGGCCGCCGCTGAGCCCCCACAATATTAATCGCACGGGCTCATTAGAATCACGGCGCCCAGCCACCCTCCCCTATTTACGTGGGGAGAGGCGGGACATTCGGCGCAGTGGGAGAGTCTTTGACAGTTGTGCAGCAGGTGCTGGGGCCCTATTTTAAATGCCCCAGCACCTGCTTCCTGACAGCTGTCAAAGAGATACTTAACTGACTGCTGAAGAGTGGGGCTGCTGTCAATCTGGCAGCAAAGCAGAAAGTGCTGCAGAAACCCAGCAGGTCAGGCAGCATCTGTGGAGAGAGAAGCAGAGTTAACTTGTCCAAGTTCACAGACCTGAAATGCTGCATGACCTGCTGAGTGACCCCAGCACTTTCCGCTTTGCTGCCACATACTTACCCTGCTGTGTCCCAGTGTCCTGTGAAGTTGCGATCCTCTTCTCCCACTCACGTGTAACATTCCTTCTTGTAGGCGTGCCGCACCTGGGTGAATAATCTTAATTTTTCACATTCCAGGACGTGGGACTTAAATAGACTATATTACAGAGGTTTACAGAGAACACACTGACACAAATGGAAATGCACGGGTGTCATAGCAATGTAAATACGTCTTTCACTAAATGTTCTTCACCAACATGTGGGTCCTTTTCTCTGTGTGAATGATGTGTGCCAGCATGTAGCGTCAATGTCACATCACTTTGCACCATTGGCCCTTCAAAAGAGCCAACATATGCAATAATATCATTGCCATGCCACCATTACTCATGAGCATCTCCACGGATGCAGTGACATGGACATTGGCTCAGTCAGCTGCTGCCTCTAATGGTTTACACAGAGATGCTGCAGATGTGGACTGGTGCACAGCGGGTGAGTGAGGGTGATGTGTGGCTTGCAGAGCTCATGTCGGTTCCTATGGTGCAGACAGCCTTTGTCTGATAAGCCACTTCCATACATCCTTAGCTTACAGCTAGCCCTGCATGCAGAGCCTGGGTGCCATCTGCCCTCCCATGCGTCTTTCATGTTGCAGGTCCTCAGTTTCCTCATAGTCTGAAGAGGAATCCTGTTGACATCTCTTCAGGCCTGGCCCCTGTTGGGTGTGTAGTTGTGCAGAGCAGCAAAGAAAGGAGCTGGCCTTTTCGGCCCATAGTACAGGGCATCACCCTATCCATACAGGCATTGGAGGTGCTCTTTCAGCATGCCAATCTCCGACTCGATGGTGGCTGATGTAGCTCAGTGGCTGGCGATGTATCTCTCCTCTGCAACAATGGTGGAGTCTCTCACTGGTGTTGGGAGCCATGTCTGCAAAGGATAGCTCTTATTGCCAAGAAGCCACCCTTCTATCTGAGCCAGTTCAGTGAACAGCGGTGGCAGCCGGGACTGGCACAAGACCCAGGCGTCATGGCATTTGCCTGAGAAGTGGTCACACATTCGCTGCAAGCATCTGCGGTGTTCAAATACCAACCTCACCTCGATTGAGAGGGCTCCTTTAATGGTGATGTCTGCAGGTGGTAGCCTGGAAGTAGGCCTGATGGTCACATGAGTACAGTCTATGAATATTACAATCTATGGTTCTCCAGCAATGATGCCAGAACCATTGGCCCCCTGGGCCTGGCTGAGAGAGTCCGTCCTGAAGCGGACATCCTCACTGGCCCTCCGGTGTAGGGCAATGATGACCTCCCTGATGCAGGGGTGCACTGCTGACTGTGTGACCCCACAAAGGTCTCTGGTGGGCCCCGAAAAGGCTGCAGAGGCATCAGGTGTGAGAACCGCTGCCACTATGAGAAAAAGGCATGGGATGTCCACCCTTGGGCTGCAGGTCATCCTTGAGCAGGGCACAGAGATGTGTCACCGCCCTTTCTATACGCGCAATCTCCTCTAACACTGGTGCTCTGACATCCGATGGCATGTCATGTGGGGCCTGCAGATGCATGGCAAATGTAATAGCGGGCTTCCCTTGGGGGCTGCTGCTCATGACCAGGGGCCTCTATGTGGATCGCACCTGCTTGTTGGTAATGCCTCTGGAGCATATGGACACTCACGTGCAGAGGATCACACAATGTAGGATGAGCCATACCTGTTTCCATGTGATAAATAAAGTTGAACCCTGCATGTATTCGAAGGTTCCTAACAGGGCAAGGATCGGTGTTGACGGGTACATCAGCTGCTTTCTTGGATTAACTATGTGGCGTGCCATAGCATTGCCCATCTTGGACAACACTCAGAGTGGCACAGCAGGACCACATCAAGATCCTACCAGCTGAATCGATTGACCCCATCATCCATAAAACCTTAATACTCCTGCCCTTTCTGGCACCCTCCGCACACACAGGGTGCCTAGTGTGCCATTGCCCGCTCAAAAACACAGAGCGTACACTGTTAACGGAGGGATGGTACACGGTAACTCCCTTCATACCAGCACAGCTTTCCCTCCAGTAATCCCAGATCCCCTTCCTTTCAGAATGCAGAGTTAGACCCCTGCATATCTCCCCCTTGAAGAATGCAGAGTTAGACTCCTGAATATCCCCCCCTCCCTCCACCCTTTAAGAATGCAGAGTGAGGACCCGCCGGCTTTTCAGATCGTGAAGGGGACGACACATGACGGCCGCCCGTTCAACGAAAAATCCGGCAGTGTCGGTGGAGGGGCAGCGGGCTGCATAATCAGCATAGGTAAGTAATCATGGTGGTGGTGCCGCTGTGCGGCGAGTGGCTGCACCAAGGTCCCGCCGGTGCCGGTAAAATGCGGCTGGCCCGTCTCGAGGTCGTGGGTCGAGGCGGGTCTCTCATCATAGCATTTTACTGGTCCCCGTGTCACAACCCGTGACGCCGAGGGGCCGGTAAAATTCAGCCCATAGTTGGATAAGAACAAAAGCAAAATACTGCAGATTTTGGAAATCTGAAATAAAAATAGAAAATGTTGCAAATCCTCAGGTCAGACAGCTTCTGTGGAGAGAGAAAGGAAGTTAACTTTTCAGGTTAATAATCTTTCATCAGAAATGGAATAAACTTTCTTTCTCTTTGGCCTCCTTGTCTTGGGAGACAATGGGTAAGCACCTGGAGGTGGTCAGTGGTTTGTGGAGCAGCGCCTGGAGTGGCTATAAAGGCCATTACTAGAGTGACAGACTCTTCCACAGGTGCTGCAGAAAAAATTGGTTGTTGGGGCTGTTACACAGTTGGCTCTCCTCTTGCGCTTCTGTCTTTTTTCCTGCCAACTGCTAAGTCTTTTCGACTCGCCACACTTTAGCCCCACCTTTATGGCTGCCCGCCAGCTCTGGCGATCGCTGGCAACTGACTCCCACGACTTGTGATCAATGTCACAGGACTTCATGTCACATTTGCAGATGTCTTTAAAGCGGAGACATGGACGGCCGATAGGTCTGATACCAGTGACGAGCTCGCTGTACAATGTGTCTTTGGGGATCCTGCCATCTTCCATGCGGCTCACATGGCCAAGCCATCTCAAGCGCTGCTGACTCAGCAGTGTGTATAAGCTGGGGATGTTGGCCGCCTCGAGGACTACTGTGTTGGAGATGCGGTCCTGCCACCTGATGCCAAGGATTCTCCGGAGGCAGCGAAGATGGAATGAATTGAGACGTCGCTCTTGGCTGACATACGTTGTCCAGTCCTCGCTGCCGTAGAGCAAGGTACTGAGGACACAGGCTTGATACACTCGGACTTTTGTGTTCCGTGTCAGTGCGCCATTTTCCCACACCCTCTTGGCCAGTCTGGACATAGCAGTGGAAGCCTTTCCCATGCGCTTATTGATTTCTGCATCGAGAGACAGATTACTGGTGATAGTTGAGCCGAGGTAGATGAACTCTTGAACCACTTCCAGAGCGTGGTCGCCGATATTGATGGATGGAGCATTTCTGATGTCCTGTCCCATGATGTTCATTTTCTTGAGGCTGATAGTTAGGCCAAATTCGTTGCAGGCAGCCGCAAACCTGTCGATGAGATTCTGCAGACACTCTTCAGCGTGAGATACTAGACATGTTAATTAAGCAAGTACCGAGGCAGGGAAAGGGGGAAGGGAAGGAAAGATCAAAAGAGAAGCCCTGTGATAGGATGGAAGGCAGGAGACATTAAATGGCAAAAGGGATGATGGTGCAAGGCAGAAAAGAATGATATTGGGACAAGTAAAGAAACAAAATATGGGTCTCGGGGACAATGCTGCACTGAAGTGTCAACCTAAATTTTGTGCTCAAGTTGATGGAGTGGAACTTGAATCCACAATCTCCTGACTCAGAGCTGAGATTGCTATCAACTAAAGTTCAGTATCTGACAGTAATAGCTATATTTTCAAACAAGTGTAGATGCACGTGAGCAGATTTCCCATGGCATTGCTCACTGTAAGTCAGAGGATTTGTTTGGAGAGATATCTGAAGTATAAGGGCTAAAGTGGGATGGAAAGTAAGTGCAACATTTGCAGGAAGTATGTGCTGTATGAAAGAAATTTAATATATTATGGATTTAAGTAATATTTAACCATAATATGTTGTCACAGTGAGAGACATTTAAAAAATTCTACGTTCCACAATAAAAATAGACACATTTTTAACATCAGTGAATGATTCAAGTTGAAAGCTAGAAAGCTGAACTTCGGAAAGAAAAGAATTAATTGTGAGCCTGGAACTTCTTGTAGCTAAATTGAAATGTAATTTTCTTTAAAAATATAAAACTCAGTAGGTGCAGTTAAAATGAAATGATTGGCCTCCACTGAATTACATCCTTCCCCTTGGCAATGTCTGCAGGCATAGGGTCAACATGGCAATGACACCCAGCTCTACCACTTCACCTTTTCCAGTCCCACCACCTGTGTTAGCCTTTCTGACATTAAGTCACGATCGAGTTATGTTTTCCTACTTCCTGATCATCAGGAAGAGCAAAGCCATTACTTTCTAACTTTGCCATAAACTCTCTTCCTTCACACATGCTTTATTCCCCAGCCACTTGCTCAAGCTCAACTGGATTGTTCAAAACTTTGGCATTTGGTTTGACTCAGAGCTGAGCTTCAAGCCCTATATCCTAACCATCACCAAGACTGCTTACTTCCAATGGCACCATTATCTCACTGTTGTTGAAACCCTTATCCACACTTCTGTCATCCTTATATTTGATTTCTTCAATGCTTTGCCAAGCTCTCAACCTTCACTCCAAGTTCTATACAGTTCATGACTTGTACCACACTAAGTCACACTCTTCAATCACTTCTGTTCATACTGACCCACACTGGCTTCTGGGTTGCCCCCCAACCCCCAACCTATGCATCACATTTGTAATCTTTGTCATCACCGATGAACCCCTCGAGGGTCTTGAGCTACTTCACTTTTGTAATTGCCTTTATCCCGACATGTCTTTAGAATGTTCTATTCCTACAGGCTGGATTTTTTTGAGGTCCTGATGTCAGGATCCGTGGTGGTGGCGGGGGGGTGGGGGAGTGGGGGTGTGGGGTAGAAGATTGTACTAGCAGCAGCCCTCCACGGAGGCAGATGCTGAGCCTGATCTTCCCGGTGGCGGCAAGGCTTCATGGCGGCCCTCCGCCGCTGGGCAATGGGACCCGCCTTTGAATGCGTAAATTAAGAAAATGAAAACGTGTAACTCATGCGCCTTCAATTTCCCATTCAGGTAAGGCTGGCACCACTGAGGTGGGGAAGGGGGTTATTTAGGATTTTCAGTGTAGTGGTGGGGGGTTTGGGGGAGGACAGGGGGTCAAATGTGCATTATTAGTGTAGGGGAGGAGGTGAAGGGGTGACCGCTGCACTTTGAACAGTTTGAAGTGGAAGGTCAAGTCTTGCATGTAAGTCTTTTGGCGGGGGGTCAGGGGGTAGAGGGCAACTATTATCTGCAAGTGTTATTGGGGGGAGGCGCAATATTTTTTATTATGGAGTACTGGGGGGGGCGCGATTTTAAATATTTAGATTTAGTGGCAGGTCTGGCTGCTCTTTAAAAATGGTGTCAGTGCCTGCGCAGAGGCAGCTGCCCCATTGCCGGCATCTCGGAGCCTGCCTCCACTGCGTGATTGGGTGGGTGGGTGGGGGGCGCAGCCTGACTGGCGTATAATCTTGAGCCGTCTTACAGCAGATTGTGGTGGCATGGCGGCGCACGGCTCGTGCGTACGGGCTGCCATTTATCACCTGCTGCCGCTCCCGGCGGTAGGACAAATAAAATTCAGCTCTACAACTCAAGCCTCTTCCCCTTCTTTTGCCAACTGCTGGTAGCACATCAATCAGCCACCTCAGTCCTACTCTTCAGACCAACCTCCCAAAAGCTCTCCGCCTCCCTCTTTCTCTCTGCATCTTTAATAACTTTCTCAAGACCAATATATTTGGCTAGGCATTTGACCATTCTTCCTAATGCCTTCTTTGAAGCTTGCCTCTATTTGTGATGTGCCTTGGCACTTATACTAAAGAGGCTATCTGTATAAATAAGTTGCTGCTAGACTGTAAAATCAATTGGAAAATATGGGAAGGTGATTAACTGATGCAATGTATTTGCACATTATCCTTTTACCTTTGGGCAAAAGCAAAATACAACAGATGCTGGAAATCTGAAATAAAAGCTGAGAATGTTGGAGATACTCATTAGGTCAGGCAGTAACACTGTGGAGACAGAATCAGAGCTAATGGCCCTGAAATTTATGGGGAGGTGGGGAGGAAGCGAGGGGGATTGGGAGAGAGGGGCACTGCTGGCTGGCTGCAGGCACAATAGGGGAGTGAAGAGTGTGCAAGTTTAGCATGTGTTGCAGCTAGCCTCCAGCTCTTAAAGGCAGTCTATCCTCTGAAAGGGAAGCTGCAATGGAGAACCAAACACTGCAAAAAAAGTCATATTTGAAGATGCCCTCGCCAGGGAATGGGAGTAGGTGGCAAGGGAGGTGAACTCCTGGACTTTGGCTTCATGGATCTGCCAGCAGTACTGGAAGTAGTTTAATGAGCTCATGCGCATGGTCAAGGTCAGTGAATGCGTCTTCACATCACATCTCACACCCACCAGAGCACCAGCCTCTCAAGATTTTCAGTGGACTACACCCCTATCACTCACCCAACAGCACTCACTAGCACTCAGGACTCAGGCCTAACATCCAGATACTCCATCTCACCCACACACACCTTCCAATGGTGCCAGCCTCACACTCACTTCTCGCTGCCTCCAATTACCTCAAGCTATTCAGCTATGGCAATCACAACACCCAAGCACAGTGCCACACAATCTGCCCTCTCTCTTGTAAAAGAAGGTTGTGCATAACAGGATAAAGAGCCAGAGAAGCACCTGATAGCTGTTAACAAAGAAAAAAGAACAGTACAGCACAGGAACTGGCCATTCGGCCCTCCAAGCCTGCGCCGATCTTGATGCCTGCCTAAACTAAAACCTTCTGCACTTCCGGGGTCCATATCCCTCTATTCCCATCCTATTCTTTTATTTGTCAAGATGCCTCTTAAACGTCTCTATGGTACCTGCTTCCACCACCTCCCCCGGCAACAAGTTCCAGGCACTCACCACCCTCTGTGCAAAGAACTTGTCTCGCACATCCCCTCTAAACTTTGCCCCTCTCACCTTAAACTTATGTCCCCTAGTAACTGACTCTTCCACCCTGGGAAAAAGCTTCTGACTATCCACTCTGTCCATGCCGCTTATAACTTTGTAAACCTCTATCATGTCGCCCCTCCACCTCCGTCGTTCCAGAGAAAACAATCCGAGTTTATCCAACCTCTCCTCATAGCTAATGCCCTCCAGACCAGGCAACATCCTGGTAAACCTCTTCTGTACCCTCTCCAAAGCCTCCACGTCCTTCTGGTAGTGTGGCGACCAGAATTGCACGCAATATTCTAAGTGTGGCCTAACTAAAGTTCTGTACAGCTGCAGCATGACTTGCCAATTTTTATACTCTATGCCCCGACCGATGAAGGCAAGCATGCCGTATGCCTTCTTGACTACCTTATCCACCTGCGTTGCCACTTTCAGTGACCTGTGGACCTGTACGCCCAGATCTCTCTGCCTGTCAATACTCCTCAGGGTTCTGCCATTTACTGTATACTTCCCACCTGCATTAGATCTTCCAAAATGCATTACCTCACATTTGTCCGGATTAAACTCCATCTGCCATTTCTCCGCCCAAGTCTCTAACCGATCTATATCCTGCTGTATCCTCTGACAATCCTCATCACTGTCCGCAACTCCACCAACCTTTGTGTCATCCGCAAACTTACTAATCAGACCAGCTACAGTTTCCTCCAAATCATTTATATATACTACAAATAGCAAAGGTCCCAGCACTGATCCCTGCGGAACACCACTAGTCACATCCCTCCATTCAGAAAAGCACCCTTCCACTGCTACCCTCTGTCTTCTATGACTGAGCCAGTTCTGTAACCATCTTGCCTGCTCCCCTCTGATCCCATGTGACTTCACCTTTTATATCGGTCTGCCATGATGGACCTTGTCAAAGGCATTACTGAAGTCCATTTAGATAACATCCACTGCCCTTCCTTCATCAATCATCTTTGTCACTACCTCAAAAAACTCAATCAAATTAGTGAGACACGACCTCCCCTTCACAAAACCATGCTGCTTCTCGCTAATAAGTTCATTTGTTTCCAAATGGCAGTAAATCCTGTCCCGAAGAATCCTCTCTAATAATTTCCCTACCACTGACGTAAGGCTCACTGGCCTATAATTTCCTGGATTATCCTTGCTACCCTTCTTAAACAAAGGAACAACATTGATTATTCTCCAGTCCTCTGGGACCTCACCTGTAGCCAATGAGGATGCAAAGATTTCTGTCAAGGCCCCAGCAATTTCTTCCCTTGCCTCCCTCAGTATTCTGGGGTGGATCCCATCAGGCCCTGGGGCCTTATCTACCTTAATGCTTTGCAAGACACCCAACACCTCCTCCTTTTTGATAATGAGATGACCCAGACTATCTACACTCCCTTCCCTAGGCTCATCATCCACCAAGTCCTTCACCTTGGTGAATACTGATGCAAAGTACTCATTTAGTACCTCGCCCATTTCCTCTGGCTCCACACATAGATTCCCTTCTCTGTCCTTGAGTGGGCCAACCCTTTCCCTCGTTACCCTCTTGCTCTTTATATACGTATAAAAAGCCTTGGGATTTTCCTTAATCCTGTTTGCCAATGACTTCTCATGACCCCTTTTAGCACTCCTGACTCCTTGCTTAAGTTCCTTCCTACTGTCTTTATATTCCTCAAGGGATTCGTCTGTTCCTAGCCTTCCAGCCCTTCAAATGCTTCCTTTTTCTTTTTGACGAGGCTCACAATATCCCGCATTATCCAAGGTTCCTGAAACTTGCCAAACTTATCCTTCTTCCTCACAGGAACATGCTGGTCCTGGATTCTAATCAACTGACGTTTAAAAGACTCCCACATGTCAAATGTTGATTTACCCTCAAACAGCCGCCCCCAATCTAAATTCTTCAGTTCCTGCCTAATATTGTTATAATTAGCCTTCCCCCAATTTCGCACCTTCACCCAAGGACTACTCTTATCCTTATCCACAAGTACCTTAAAACCTATGGAATTATGGTCACTGTTCCCGAAATGCTCCCCTACTGAAACTTTGACCACCTGGCCGGGCTCATTCCCCAATACCAGGTCCAGTACGGCCCCATTCCTAGTTGGACTATCTACGTATTGTTTCAAGAAGCCCTCCAGGATGCTCCTTACAAATTCTGCCCCATCCAAGCCCCGAGCACTAAGTGAGTCCCAGTCAATTTAGGGGAAGTTAAAATCACCCACCACTACAACCCTGTTACCTTTACATCTTTCCAAAATCTGTCTACACAGCCGCCAAACTGAAAGGGCAAAAGCAGGTGCTAAGTGGTTGCTGTGTTAATAAGACAAATTTGTTTGAAAGTCTGGATTTAACACACAATATTGGTCCTAATTGTTGAAAACCATAATTCGAACGGCACAGTGGCGCAGTGGTTAGCACCGCAGCCTCACAGCTCCAGGGACCCGGGTTCGATTCCGGGTACTGCCTGTGTGGAGTTTGCAAGTTCTCCCTGTGTCTGCGTGGGTTTTCTCCGGGTGCTCCGGTTTCCTCCCACAAGCCAAAAGACTTGCAGGTTGATAGGTAAATTGGCCATTATAAATTGTCACTAGTATAGGTAGGTGGTAGGGAAATATAGGGATAGGTGGGGATGTTTGTTGGGAATATGGGATTAGTGTAGGATTAGTATAAAATGGGTGGTTGATGTTCGGCACAGACTCGGTGGGCCGAAGGGCCTGTTTCAGTGCTGTATCTCTAATCTAATCTAATCTAAAGCGGACATCTACAGATGCAGTGCTCGAGTGCTGAAACAATTTTCATGGAGACTGTATGTGGGCTCCTTCCATTGAAGGGGCTGAATGTTGTTTCCTCGCTGCCAGGAGCAGTGGTGAGTGAAAAAAATGGCATCGACACACCTGGAAAGTGCTCCTGGGCTGTAAGCTCCCGAGGAAGCTCCCTTGCTGCTCAACTCTATCCATGGCCATCTGCTCCCATTCTTAGTGTTTCCTCCCCCAATCTACCCTCTTAAACTGTTTAAACTCCCCTGGCTCTTTAATCAGTTCATTTTAGCCCTAACTGCAAGCTATCAGCTAGTTTATGTTACCTGGGCCCACTGCCCTCCCCCAGCCTTAGCTGCTCTTTGTTTTCTCAATGAAATTGAACGAAATACAGACGAAACTGCAAAGTACATCTGGTGATACTTTGATCTCCGATCCTGCTGTCTTCACCGTCAGGAGTGTCCGCGGCCACGGCGTGCGGTAAGTCCATTGCAGAGAAGGAGCAGTGGGACCCTAGGGAAATAAGTATCACAGAGGGGAAGCCCCAAACCCGCAAATAGCCACGAACAGCTCCTCGGCCGCAACTTCAAAGCGCCCACGGGAGATGGCTTGGAGAGCATCTGCAGCGCACCGTCGGCAATGCTGGTACCGGCGCACGAGGATGTCGCTCACCTCCCGAAGGACGCGGATGAGCTTTCCAGGCGTCGATGGTGGGAACTGAGGAAATGGATTACCTGCATCCCCTTTCCCTCCCCCCTTCCCAGCTCCACTCTATCAGCTTCCCCCCGCCCCACCCACTGCAACCCCTTCCCCCTCGCACCCCCTTCCCAGCCCCCCCTCGCACCATCTTCCCCCTTCCCAGCTCCCCCTCGCACCCCCTTCCCCTCACAGCCCCTCCTCCCACCGGAATCCTCCTACACCTGTGTAGGGGCTCTAACAACCCCACTGCCTTGTGGGCGTCTCGGGAGAGACCAAGGCTAAGGGAGTACACCCTAACAGAAAATCCAGAGCGGAACCCCGTCGGCGGTCATGCGTCACCTTTGGCATGTTTCCGGCAGTTCCTGCAGCCATAACAGTGCCAATCGTCGTGCTCTGCACTCCTTTGGACCCCACCAGAATGGCCGAGAGGGGGGTTTTGACGCTTGGGCAACTCTCAACCTCCATACATTCGCCCAGGCATACGCCATGGAGAGGTCACTTCATTGTCGCCTCACAGCGACTGAAACAACACGGAAGGCAGCAGTTACGGGTTATAAGTCCAGCTAAATTGGCATAGAGATTGGGCGCCATGGGTTGCCTTTGTCGGTGGGAGAGGTCATCGCACCTCACTGGACAGCTACCGCCCGCCTCAAACCGGGCAGCCCCCAGTCACTAAGGTTCTGTCCCGCCACAGTCCACCTGCCTCAATGGGTGCTTGGAGCTCAGGGTCATTGCCTGAAAAGCGGACTGCAACACCGCACCAAACAACATGAAAAAAGGAAAGGAGGTACCAGCCCTTCGCTTTGCAAGCTGGAACGTCAGAACTGTGTGTCCTGGCCTGTCGGAAGACCTTACACAAATCAACGATTCTCAGAAGACCATCATTAACAATGAGCTCAGCAAACTCAATGTAGACATTGCAGCACTTCAGGAGACATGCCTCCCCGCGAGTGGATCTCTAGCAGAGCAAGACTACACCTTCTTCTGGCAGGGCAGGGATCCTGAAGAACCAAGACAGCATGGAGTGGGCTTCGCTATCAGAAACTCCTTGCTCAGCATGATAGAGCCACGCTCAAATGGCTCGGAACGCATACTGTCCATCCGACTGCTCCACTTCTGGTCCAGTACACTTACTCAGCATCTATGCTCCAACACACTGTTGCCCACCTGAAGCTAAAGACCAGTTCTACGAGGAACTCCATAATATCATTAGCAGCATCCCCAACACCGAACACCTGTCCCTGCTGGGGACCTTAATGCCAGAGTTGGGGCCGACCATGACTCATGGCCCTCCTGCCTTGGGCGCTATGGCACTGGTAGGATGAATGAGAATGGGCAGAGACTTCTTGAGTTGTGTACATATCATAACCTCTGCATTACCAACTCGTTCTTTCACACTAAACCCTGTCACCAGGTTTCATGGAGGCACCCAAGATCGCGTCGTTGGCACCAGCTAGACCTCATCGTCACGAGGCGAGCCGTCCTTAAACAGTGTTCAAATCACACGCAGCTTCCACAGCGCGGACTGCGACACCGACCACTCCCTGGTGTGCAGCAAGGTTAGACTCAGACCAAAGAAGTTGCATCATTCCAAGCAGAAGGGCCACCCGCGCATCAACACGAGCAGAATTTCTCATCCACAGCTGTTATAAAAATTTCTAAACTCACTTGTAACAGCCCTTCAAAACACCCCCACAGGGGATGCTGAGACCAAGTGGGCCCACATCAGAGACGCCATCAATGAGTCAGCTTTGACTACCTACGGCAAACGTGAGAAGAGGAATGCAGACTGGTTTCAATCTCATACTGAAGAGCTGGAACCTGTCATAGCCGCTAAGCGCATTGCACTGTTGAACTACAAGAAAACCCCCAACAAGTTAACATCGGTAGCACTTAAAATGCCAGAAGCACTGTACAAAGAACAGCCAGGCGCTGCGCAAATGACTACTGGCAACACCTATGCAGTCATATTCAGCTGGCCTCTGACACCAGAAACATCAGAGGAATGTATGATGGCATTAAGAGAGCTTTTGGCCAACCATCAAGAAGATCGCCCCCCTCAAATCTAAATCAGGGGACATAATCACTGACCAACGCAAACAAATGGACCGCTGGGTTGTGCACTACCTAGAACTGTACTCCAGGGAGAATGTTGTCACTGAGACCGCCCTCAATGCAGCCCAGCCTCTACCAGTCATGGATGAGCTGGACATACAGCCAACAAAATCGGAACTCAGTGATGCCATTGATTCTCTAGCCAGTGGAAAAGCCCCTGGGAACGACAGCATTACCCCTGAAATAATCAAGAGTGCCAAGCCCGCTATACTCTCAGCACTACATGAACTGCTATGCCTGTGCTGGGACGAGGGAGCAGTACCTCAGTACATGCGCGATGCCAACATTAGCACCCTCTATAAAAACAAAGGTGACCGCGGTGACTGCAACAACTACCGTGGAATCTCCCTGCTCAGCATAGTGGGGAAAGTCTTTGCTTGAGTCGCTTTAAACAGGCTCCAGAAGCTGGCCGAGCGTGTCTACCCTGAGGCACAGTGTGGCTTTCGAGCAGAGAGATCGACCATTGACATGCTGTTCTCCCTTCGTCAGATATAGGAGAAATGCCGCGAACAACAGATGCCCCTCTACATTGCTTTCATTGATCTCACCAAAGTCTTTGAGCTCGTCAGCAGACGTGGTCTCTTCAGACTACCAGAAAAGATTGGATGTCCACCAAAGCTACCAAGTATCATCACCTCATTCCATGACAATATGAAAGGCACAATTCAGCATATCGGCACCTCATCAGACCCCTTTCCAATCCTGAGTGGCGTGAAACAGGGCTGTGTTCTCGCACCCACACTTTTTGGGATTTTTTTCTCCCTGCTGCTCTCACATGCGTTCAAACCTTAAGAAGGAATTTTCCTCCACACAAGATCAGGGGGCAGGTTGTTCAACCTTGCCCGTCTAAGAGCGAAGTCCAAAGTACGGAAAGTTCTCATCAGGGAACTCCTCTTTGCTGACGGTGCTGCTTTAACATCTCACACTGAAGAGTGTCTGCAGAGTGTCATCGACAGGTTTGCGGCTGCCTGCAACGAACTTGGCCTAACCATCAGCCTCAAGAAAACGAACATCATGGGACAGGACGTCAGAAATGCTCCATCCATCAATATTGGCGACCACGCTCTGGAAGTGGTTCAAGAGTTCATCTACCAAGGCTCAACTATCACTAGTAACCTGTCCCTAGATGCAGAAATCAACAAGCGCATGGGAAAGGCTTCCACTGCGATGTCCAGACGGGCCAAGAGAGTGTGGGAAAATGGCGCACTGACACAGAACACAAAAGTCTGAGTGTATCAAGCCTGTGTCCTCAGTACCTTACTCTATGGCAGCGAGGCCTGGACAACGTATGTCAGCCAAGAGCGACATCTCAATTCATTCCATCTTCGCTGCCTCCGAAGAATACTTGGCATCAGGTGGCAGGACCGTATCTCCAACACAGAAGTCCTCGAGACGGCCAACATCCCCAGCTTATACACACTACTGAGTCAGCAGCGCTTGAGATGGCTTGGCCATGTGAGCCGCAAGGAAGATGGCAGGATCCCCAAAGACACATGGTACAGCGAGCTCGTCACTGGTATCTGACCCACCGGCCGTCCATGTCTCCGCTTTAAAGACGTCTGCAAACGCAACATGAAGTCCTGTGACATTGATCACAAGTCGTGGGGGTCAGTTGCCAGCATTCACCAGAGCTGACGGGCAGCCATAAAGGCAGGGCTAAATTGTGGCGAGTTGAAAAGACTTAGCAGTTGGCAGGAAAAAAGACAGAAGCGCAAGGGGAGAGCCAACTGTGTAACAGCCCCGACAAACAAATTTTTCTGCAGCACCTGTGGAAGAGCCTGTCACTCTAGAATTGGCCTTTATAGCCACTCCAGGTGCTGCTCCACACACCACTGACCACCTCCAGGCACTTACCCATTATCTTTCGAGATTAGGAGGCCAAAGAAGAGTACCCCAGAGACCCAGGATATTTCTCTTGGGACATGGGTTCGAATCTCACCACAGCAGAAGGTGGAATTTTAATTTAATTAATAAAAAAAAAATCTGGAATTAAAAAGCTAGTCTAATGATGGCCATGAAACCATTGTCGATTGTTGTAAAAACCGATCTGGTTCACTAATGTCGTTCAGGGAAGGAAATCTGCTGTCCTTACCTGGTCTGGCCTACATGTGGCTCCAGACCCACAGCAATGTGGTTAAATCTTACATGCCCTCTGAAATGGCCTAGCAAGCCACTCAGTTGTATCTCACCGATAAAAAGTCTACAAAAAGTAATGAAACGGACAGACCACCCTGCATCGACAACGACAACGACAAACCCAGCCCTGTCGACCTTGCAAAGTCCTCCTTACTAACATCTGGGGGCTTGTGCCAAAGTTGGGAGAGCTGTCCCACAGACTAGTCAAGCAACAGCCTGACATAGTCATACTCACGGAATCATACCTTACAGACAATGTCCCAGACACTGCCATCACCATCCCCGGGTATGTCCTGTCCCACCGGCAGGACAGACCCAGCAGGTGGTGGCACAGTGCTATACAGTAGGGAGGGAGTTGCCCTGGGAGTCCTCAGCATCGACTCCGGAGCCCATGAAGTCTCATGGCATCAGGTCAAACATGGGCAAGGTAACCTCCTACTGATTACCTCCTACCGCCTTCCATCAGCTGATGACTCAGTACTCCTCCATGTTGAACACCACTTGGAGGGTGGCAAGGGCACAAAATGTACTCTTGGTGGGGGACTTCAATGTCCATCACCAAGAGTGGCTCAGTAGCACCACTACTGACCGAACTGGCCGAGTTCTAAAGGAGATAGCTGCCAGACTGGGTCTGCGGCAGGTGGTGGGGGAACCAACACGAGGGAAAAACATACTTCACCTCGTCGTCTCCAACCTGCCTGCCGCAGATGCATCTGTCCATGACTGTATTGGTAGGAGTGACCAGCGCACAGTAATTGTGCAGACCAAGTCCCGCCTTCACATTGAGGATACCGTCCATCGTGTTGTATGGCACTATCACCGTGCTAAATGGCATAGATTTCGAACAGATCCAGCAATGCAAAACTGGGCATCCATGCGGCGCTGTGGGCGATCAGCAGCAGCAGAATTGTACTCATCCACAATCTGTAATCTCGTGGCCTGGCGTATCCCCCACTCTACCATTACCATCAAGCCAGGAGACCAACCCTGGTTCAATGAAGAGCGCAGGAGGGCATGCCAGGAGCAGCACCAGGCATACCTCAAAATGAGGTGTCAACCTGGTGAAGCTACAACCCAGGACTACTTGCATGCCAAACCACATAAGCAGCATGCAATAGACAGAGCTAAGTGATCCCATAACCAACCGATCAAATTTAAGCTCTGCAGTCCTGCCACATCCTGCAGTGAATGGTGGTGGACAATTAAACAACTAACTGGAGGAGGTGGCTCCACAAATATCCCCATCCTCAATGATGGGGGAGCCCAGCAAATCGGTGCGAAAGATAAGGCTGAAGCATTTGCAACAATCTTCAGCCAGAAGTGCCAAGCTGACGATCCATCTCGGCCTCCTCCTGAAGTCCCCAGCATCACAGATGCCAGACTTCAGCCAATTCGATTCACTCCACGTGATATCAAGGAATGACTGAAGGCACTGGATACTGCAAAAGCTATGGGCCCAGACAATATTCCGGCAATAGTACTGAAGACCTGTGCTCCAGAACTTGCCGCGCCCCGAGCCAAGCTGTTCCAGTACAGCTACAACACTGGCACCTACCCTGCAATGTGGAAAGTTGCCCAGGTATATCCTGTACACAAAAAGCAGGACAAGTCCAACCCAGCCAATTACCGCCCCATCAGCCTACTCTCAATCATCAGTAAAGTGATGGAAGGTGTCATCAACAGTACCATCAAGTGGCACTTCCTTCGCAATAACCTGCTCAGTGATGCTCAGTTTGGGTTCCACCATGGCCACTCAGCTCCTGACCTCATTACAGTCTTGGTTCAAACATGGACAAAAGAGCTGAACTGAAGAGGTGAGTTGAGAGTGACTGCCCTTGACATCAAGGCAGCATTTGACCGAGTTTGGCATCAAGGAGCCCTAGCAAAACTGAGGTCAATGGGAATCAGGGGGAAAACCCTCCGCTGGCTGGAGTCGTACCTAGCGCAAAGGAAAATGGTTGTGGTTGTTGGAGGTCAATCATCTGAGCTCTAGGACATCACTGCAGGAGTTCCTCAGGGTAGTGTCCTAGGCCCAACCATCTTCAGTTGCTTCATCGATGACCTTCATTCAATCATAAGGTCAAAAGTGGGGATGTTCGCTGATGATTGCACAATGTTCAGCACCATTCGTGACTCCTCAGATACTGAAGCAGTCAGTGCAGAAATGCAGCAAGACCTGGACAATATCCAGGCTTGGGATGATAAGTGGCAAGTAACATTTGCGCCACAAAAGTGCCAAGCAATGGCCATCTCCAACAGGAGATAATCTAACCATCTCCACTTGACATTCAATGGCATTACCATCGCTGAATCCCCCACTATCAACATCCTAGGGGCTACCATTGACCAGAAACTGAACTGGAGTAGCCATATAAATACCGTGGCTACAAGAGCAGGTCAGAGGCTAGGAATCCTGAGGCGAGTAACTCACCTCCTGACTCCCCAAAGCCTGTCCACCATCTACAAGGCACAAGTGAGGAGTGATGGAGTACTCTCCACTTGCCTGGATGGGTGCAGCTCCAACACTCAAGAAGCGCGACACCATCCAGGACAAAGCAGCCCGCTTGATTGGCACCCCATCTACAAACATTCACTCCCTCCACCACCGACGCACAGTCGCCGCAGTGTGTACCATCTACAAGATGCACTGCAGCAATGCACCAAGGCTCCTTAGACAGCACCTTCCAAACCCGCGACCTCTACCACCTTGAAGGACAAGGGCAGCAAATACATAGGAACACCACCACCTGCAAGTTCCCCTCCAAGACACACACCATCCTGACTTGGAACTATATCGCCGTTCCTTCACTGTCGCTGGGTCGAAATCCTGGAACTCCCTTGCTAACAGCACTGTGGGTCTACCTACCCCAAATGGACTGCAGCGGTTCAAGAAGGCAGCTCATCACCACCTTCTCAAGGGCAATTAGGGATGGGCAATAAATGCTGGCCTGGCCAGTGACGCCCACATCCCATGAATGAATAAACAAAAAGCTGGACAATGCCTACTGAAGGGCATCTCTGGATCTGCCCAAGCACCCTGAGCACATCTTCAGCATGCTGTGCCCTATGCAATTGCACACCTAGTGGTGAAATTGCTTTCATTGTAGCACTGTTTGGCTTCAGTATTGGGATTTCTGATGAATGTCGTGAGCTAAGTTTGCAGTGGGTGTCTCTAGTCGCCTAGCAGCTACCCCTTGACTCTGCTTCTGAAGAGATCAGGGAGCTCTGACTGCTGCTGGATGAAAGCATCGTGGCACCTCCCCAGGAATTCTGTGCACACCTGGATAAAGATCTTTTGTGGTTGCACACCAGCTGCACACTGATTGATTTGCAGCCCTTGCGGTTGATGAATACTCCTGGTTGTTCTCGGGAGCCCAGATTGCCATGCGCGTGCAGTCGATGGTTCCCTGTAGGTGTGGAAAGCCAGCCAGCCAGCATTGTAAAGCTGAACACCTGCTCATTCTGCCTGGTATCGTCGCAGGCAAAGTTGACATAATTGCCAGCCTTGGCAAACAAGCCATCTCAGGAGGCTCAGGAAGTTATATCAGAAGGTGGCAGCCATCTGCTTGCTGGACCTGGTGGTCATACATTACCAGTGGTTGTCAAAGTCACTGCTGCCCTCAACATTTTTGCCGCAGACATATCCAGGATTTTCCTGTTGGCAGCCCACAAATGTCTCAGATGAGTCACAAGGCAGCAGGTCTTCCTCTAGGAGGCTGCAGATGTCTACAATCTTCTATATGATTTCCTGAGCCTCCTGAGACACTGGTGTTCAGACATGCCACAGAAACCCAGCCTCTGCCAGTAGACCCTGTTTCGTGGGTAGTATCTCCTGCAATCTGCACCTCTCTGTTGGTCACTTTTCTGTTGTGCAGCTATAGGTCTGTGACCAGCAGGCTTGGGGTGCTACTGCTGGTGATCTTTGTCCCCATCTGAAGTCCAATCTAAGGCCGCATAATTGGCACCCATGCTGGTGTGATAGAGCAAACCTTCAAAGTGTAGAAAGTAACCTCCAAAATGTAGAAGAAACCTCTCAGTAGAAGTATTATGAGCAAACCCTTTCCTACTGCCAGGTAAAGCAGCTGTGAGTGCTGAGTAGTCATTGACATATTTCCCCGAGATTCATTCAGCCTCAATTGTTGCTTTGTACTCACCTTGCTTTCAATGTCAAGCTTCAGGAAGCCCAGGAAATCTGTTAAATTCAAAAGTGTGTTGAAATATCTCTGTAATTGAGGGATGAACAGATGTTAATTGATAGCCCGAGGGGGTTGTGCGCAGGCAGCCTAATGCGTCGAATGAAATGTGGAAGTCAGCAGGTTGGAGCCGGCTTCCTGACACACTCTCAATTTCACCTCTCCCTCCACCACACAGAGTCCTGCAGATTCAAATTCAGCCCGTTAACTCTGTTTCTCTCTCCAGAGATGCTGCCTGTCCTGCCGAGTATTTCCAGGATTCTCTGATATTACCTTTGGAGCTAGGTTTGAACCCTACTCAGATTCATGGGATGAGAATGGCACCTTTTTGTTGAGTAGAAGGGTACTTTAAATTAATTTGGGTATTTGCAATTCCGCTTCTGGTGGGATGGATCTAGAACAGAAAAGTGCCTGTAATGCAGCAGTCTTAATTCCGGGACCATAAGGCTATAGAAACAGAAGATACACACTGATGCAATTGGAATTTAATTTTTTAAGAGTGGAATTAAGGGACCTAACTGGGACAGAGTATAGGGATCTCTACTCTATATGCACCATCGCCTGTCCTGCATGTATGTGATGACGATATTGGTTTCCAAAGTGCAAAATTATTCTGCTCGCCAGCACTGACATATTTTACTTGATAAATTCACTAAAAGAACATAACAAGTTTCTAGCGTACTTGAAGAATCTAATCAAGATGTTTGCTTTATTGACTAAATAGTTGCAGATTAGCACTTAGATTTGCACTATTAACAAGCATGAGTTGTATTCCATTTGTTACATTATTGAGGTTTGTTTCCTGCTCTACCTCTTATTTTCCTGGGACTTTGGCATTTTACAACATCTTACTTCCCTCAGTTTTCTCTTTGTTCTGCAGTCTATAGGAGTTTAGGAACCAAGTTCAGCAACACCGACGTTTTCATTATGTGTGGATTCCAAAGTACTGAAACAAATCTGTTTTTAATTCCAAAGAGCTAACAATTGCCTTAAAATTGATATGATTCATTGCAGAAATGGTGGAATAACTCCAATCAGTTTAACAAACCTGACACTTTAATGTAATTAGATTGAAGTCAAAAAACTTTTTTGCAGGATTAAATACATTTGTGTTAAAATTCTGATGGAACCCTAAAGCTGACAGGATTTCTTACAAGAAAATGTTCAATGATTTCTTCAAAAAAAGATTAAATGCAAAAAGGCCACCTTCTTGAGCCACTGGGTGAAATTTCTGTTGGAATTATGATATACCTAAATATGGGCATGAGACAAAATACACTCGAAATACACTGACAGATGCACCCAGAGTAGCTCTTGCCCATTGCATCACAGAACACTTTCTCTTCACATTACCATGACAACAGCACAATTGCTCAAACAAAACAAAGAGGAAGATCACAGATGTTCTTCCTTCCAATGCTTCATATTGTCTGATACAATCTGGTCCTAATTTAATTTCTAGCTGTGGAGAATGTGTTAGAGTAGCAGAGTTAAGCTCCAGGATTATCAACAATACTTGTCATTAGAGGCAACAAAAAAAAATGAAACCTGGTCCAAACGGAAGACGTGCTGGGGCTGCACTGGCCACAATATTTGACAAGGAGTCCATTGAAAAAGCAATCACCCATTGAATAAATATTGTTTCCAGTGAGAATCAGCTATGTGTTCTCTGTATGTGAGATTTAAGGAGCTCCGCTACAAACGCTGCCTAAGCGCAGCATTAAACACTGCTGAAATCTTTATATTGTTTACCTTCTGCATTTTCCAGGAGTTGGAATTTTCTGGCAACTTTATAAATCTTGAGCTAACTGTGCTTGTGTAAGAACTAGAGGATAGGGCAGTGTAGCTGCTTGGAGTCTGGATTCCAAAATGGTAATGCTGAAGAAAGATCAGGTTAAAAATAAAAGGAATTAATTGTGGAGATGTTGCCTGATCATTGACTGACTAAAGTGCCATGACTTTGATTCATCTGAAAAATACACAAATTGGAGCAAAAACACTCATCTAGAACTATTCAAATAGATTACTGCTTCATAAAAAAAGTGGAATTCACTGACTGAGTGCTTATGCTACAGACAGCTACAAAGAATGAAAAAGTTATTACATTTAGTACTGGCATGGTCCCCATATATGCAATGCTTTCTTTGATTTGTGAAACTCATTTAAGGTTTTACGCACTTGAACTTCTTGTAATCTTTATCAGTCCAACAGTTTTTAAAGAGTAGCTCAGCTGGCCTGTTCCAGTGACATTTGTGACCACCCTGAACAATTGAAATTTATCAAGATAAGTGCACTGCAGCTACAAGCCTGAAAGACATCTTTGTTCAGCTTACTCCTTTCTGTAAAAAGAAACCCCATTGACAGGACATTGTGCCATTTAAACAAGGTTATTCCCCAAAGTACAAGTAAGAATCTCTGTCTCCAATCTAATTCTGAGAAAAAGATGTCTAGACCTAGAAAAGATTGTGCACGATTTCTGCAGAAAGAAATGGATGCTTAAATAAGTAGTCTTCTGGTCTTTTTGATCAATGCCAATGAGAGACTTAACCCTTTATTAGATAGGTACTGAATGTCTTCTCTTTTGGGCCTCCTTATCTCGAGAGACAATGGATACGCGCCTGGAGGTGGTCAGTGGTTTGTGAAGCAGCGCCTGGAGTGGCTATAAAGGCCAATTCTGGAGTGACAGGCTCTTCCACAGGTGCTGCAGAGAAATTTGTTTGTTGGGGCTGTTGCACAGTTGGCTCTCCCCTTGCGCCTCTGTCTTTTTTCCTGCCAACTACTAAGTCTCTTCGACTCGCCACAATTTAGCCCTGTCTTTATGGCTGCCCGCCAGCTCTGGCGAATGCTGGCAACTGACTCCCACGACTTGTGATCAATGTCACACGATTTCATGTCGCGTTTGCAGACGTCTTTATAACGGAGACATGGACGGCCGGTGGGTCTGATACCAGTGGCGAGCTCGCTGTACAATGTGTCTTTGGGGATCCTGCCATCTTCCATGCGGCTCACATGGCCAAGCCATCTCAAGCGCCGCTGACTCAGTAGTGTGTATAAGCTGGGGATGTTGGCCGCTTCAAGGACTTCTGTGTTGGAGATATAGTCCTGCCACCTGATGCCAAGTATTCTCCGAAGGCAGCGAAGATGGAATGAATTGAGACGTCGCTCTTGGCTGGCATACGTTGTCCAGGCCTCGCTGCCGTAGAGCAAGGTACTGAGGACACAGGCCTGATACACTCGGACTTTTGTGTTCCGTGTCAGTGCGCCATTTTCCCACACTCTCTTGGCCAGTCTGAACATAGCAGTGGAAGCCTTACCCATGCGCTTGTTGATTTCTGCATCTAGAGACAGGTTACTGGTGATAGTTGAGCCTAGGTAGGTGAACTCTTGAACCACTTCCAGAGCGTGGTCGCCAATATTGATGGATGGAGCATTTCTGACATCCTGCCCCATGATGTTCGTTTTCTTGAGGCTGATGGTTAGGCCAAATTCATTGCAGGCAGACGCAAACCTGTCGATGAGACTCTGCAGGCATTCTTCAGTGTGAGATGTTAAAGCAGCATCGTCAGCAAAGAGGAGTTCTCTGATGAGGACTTTCTGTACTTTGGACTTCGCTCTTAGACGGGCAAGGTTGAACAACCTGCCCCCTGATCTTGTGTGGAGGAAAATTCCTTCTTCAGAGGATTTGAACGCATGTGAAAGCAGCAGGGAGAAGAAAATCCCAAAAAGTGTGGGTGCGAGAACACAGCCCTGTTTCACACCACTCAGGATAGGAAAGGGCTCTGATGAGGAGCCACCATGTTGAATTGTGCCTTTCATATTGTCATGGAATGAGGTGATGATACTTAGTAGCTTTGGTGGACATCCGATCTTTTCTAGTAGTCTGAAGAGACCACGTCTGCTGACGAGGTCAAAGGCTTTGGTGAGATCAATGAAAGCAATGTAGAGGGGCATCTGTTGTTCACGGCATTTCTCCTGTATCTGACGAAGGGAGAACAGCATGTCAATAGTCGATCTCTCTGCACGAAAGCCACACTGTGCCTCAGGGTAGACGCGCTCGGCCAGCTTCTGGAGCCTGTTCAGAGCGACTCGAGCGACTGAATGTCTAATAAGAGATTAATTACATATTTTAAAATTTGTTCTTGGGCTGTGGGTGACACAGGCAATCCAGTATATTTTGCTGATACCTAGTTGCTCTGAGTGCAGAATTGACTCCATATGCTACAGAAAGAAAAATATTGACCATCTAATATTTAATTTGTTATGACCCAGGTGGGAGGAGTGCACTGTCTTTTCCAGTCCCACTTCTCTGCAGGTCACAACATATATTTAAAAAATGTTTACCCAGTTACCCATTCGGTCAATCTTGTACTGTACTCATCCCAGAATAAAAAACACCAACCAGGTTTCTTTAATAAACAACAAAATTATCAGTTTATGATAAACAAGATTTATCCAGTAACGAAGCAAAGCATTAACACACAGATTGAAATATGAAAGTTCCTTTTTTAAATTTCCCGCACACACACACTCACATACACTGAAAAAAATACAGAAATTCTGTCTGCAGAGGTCTGTTACAAAAAAAGACAAAAAAATACTTTGGCCTAATACTTGCTAATTCTTCAAGAAAAAAAAAGAGAAGCTATGGAAGGAAGTCAGTTGTCTCTTTTGATCTGGCATCCGGGTATACAGAGAGGAGTCATTGGGATCTTTTCTAAAGCAGTTATTTTCAAGTGGCATTGAGAGTTAATCTGGCAGGCTTTTCCAGCTTCTCAGGAGAGATGCAGCACCAGGGATTTAGTTCTCCCAGACTGGATCTTTGCAGGGTTTCTTCAAAGAGATAGAGAAAGATGTGAGCGAGGTGAATTTTCCTTGTCAAGTTGATCTCCAGCGGTCTTCAAAACAGTTCACACCCCAAACGGAAAGTCAACCGCCTGACCTCCATAAACCTTGACATGTGGCTTCTCTGTAAACATCTTCCCCAAGTCAGCAAGGCTTCTGTTGTTTATTGAGCTTAAAGCACATGATTTCCAGCACAGGTTATTTTCAAACAACATCTCAAGTGTCCTTTCAGTGAACTTGTTTAAAAAAAAAATCCATGGAATCTTTTCAGTTTTAACACAAATCCTCAAAAAATAAAATATTAAAAATGGAAGCACTTTCGTAACAATTTTCAATGGTGATATGCTGAGTTTTTACTCCAGTTCGGTGGGTGGAGGTGCAGTTAACTCCAGGTCAGTTATATGCCTTGCAGCCACCAGGAGATGATGAGTCATGATTTGTACCTGTTCCATGAGCAGGCCCAAAGCTGACGGGGTCCTTTTTCATATATACATGTTGGGTCCTGATGACATCATCAGGACACAACTGCAAGTTTGTACTAGTAGGCCCAAATGGGAAACTCCGAGTTTCTCACAGACTTACCCAGAATAGGCCCCAAAAGGGAAGATCTTGATTTTAACCCAACCCAATTCAACCTGGGTGAATGTTTAAAATCGTGGGAATCCACTTAGCACCCGATCCCATTACGAACTCCTCAATTCTGATTTCCTCAGTATCACTGATTGATGTTGGAAAGGCACCTGCCAGAAACCAGTGGGTGCTGGTGTATTGTATATGTATATTCAAATTGGGGTCCCATGATGTCATTGGAATCTCAACACTATTGTTACTGAGTGCTCCTGCAACCTCACCATGCCTGAGCAGCACAGGGGACCAAAAGAAAGGGGGGCACAATATTAGGTGGCCAAAGAGGCCAGGGAACTATTGATTGCTCAGTGCCTTTATTGACTTGCTCAACCCACTCACCTAAAAAGTGACAAAAGCCCCACTGCATTGACATTTCTAATTACCCCTTCATCACTCCCTTCATTCAATATTAAACTCGGTGAGATTCTGACATTGCAGACTATCTGGCTACAATGAAATAAGGCCAAAACAAATTCCCAAATGTGAAAGCGGCGATGAATTTATGTGCACACAGAAGATCTTTTACACGCAAATGTTCAACCCATAGTGCTTTCTTTAACAAAAGATTTTGTCACTCTGTTACCCCTACAAGGTGCTCCACCAGTGAGTTCAGCAGAGCTAGTGGGAAACTACTGTTTCTCATATAAGGGAGCCCTGAGATGACCATGGCTGCCAACGCATGGGTACTCAAGCCTAAGGTGTCCTGTTTGCAGACTTGGCTTCTACTGGAGCAGCCTGGCCCAGCTGAATGTGAATGAGAGAGAAAAAGAGAAGGAAGGAGAGAGATGGGTGGGATGCTACCAAGGAAGCTGTGGTATCCTATCAAATTTTCCCCCTCTCCATTATATCACATTTCATATATTACACTAGCTGAATAATGGTTTTATTATAAAGCAATGAGGAACAGCCTGACTGAAGAAAAATGGCAGCAGCAGGTCTCCAACCCTCAACCCTCCCCTTCAATAAAAACACAATTCCATCTTTGAAAAATAGCTCCTCTAAGCATTGTCTTCACTTTCCCTGTCAGTGTTTTCCCTCAATATTTTTTAAAATCATGCAAGCCATGAAGTACCCAACAAATTAAATCATTGAAATCTCCGCTAACCGTAATAGTAGATTAAATTTCTGAAATCGTCTGACATTTGTCAAATTTCATTCACATGACACATGTTTTATTTAGAGATACAGCACTGAAACAAGCCCTTCAGCCCACCGAGTCTGTGCCGAACAACCACCCATTTATACTAACCCTACAGTATCCCATATTCCCTATCACCTCCCTACACTAGGGGCAATTTACGACGGCCAATTTGCCTATCACCTGCAAGTCTTTGAGGGGATTTGAGGAAAAGAATTTTCACTCAGAGGGTGGTTGGAATCTGGAATGCACTGCCTAAAGGAATGGTAGAGGCAGGAACCCACACAACATTTAAGAAGTATTTAAATGAGCACTTGACAATGTCATTGTCAGTCTCTGTTGCAGAGAAATATTGGAGTCTAAAGGTCACAAGAAGGACTGAAAAGAGCATCGTTCTGTGTCAGGGAGTGTCTGGTAGGCTCGGTTCCTGGAAAAGCCTGCTGAAAATTGGAAATGTTTGCAGAGGGTGGATGCACTATCTGCTAGAGTGTAAATGATTGAAGCAGAGACTTTATGACACTGTCATGCAGGCCCCCACCTGCCAAGCATGAGGCATATTAATTTTGCCACATGGACATTAAATTTCAAATTGTTGTTGAAGTGAAGAAAGGACTTGCTTTAAAAAATTGCCAGATCTTGGATGGAAATACATTTGCATATTAACAGATTGTGTTTGGAAGGACAAAGCAGCCATTCCCTGACACGTTCAACCCACAATGGACCCTTGGCTGGAAAGATATTTGCATATTAACAGACAGTACTTGGAAAGGACAAAAGAATATTCCCTGACACACTCAACCCACAATGTGAGGTGATGCATTTTGGGAGGACTAACAAGGCAAGGGAATATACAATGGATGGTAGGACCCTAAGAAATACAGAAGGTCAGAGGGATCTTGGTGTACTTGTCCATAGATCACTGAAGGTAGCAGCACCAGCTAGATAAGGTGGTTAGGAAGGCTTATGGGATACTTGCCTTTATTAGCCGAGGCACAGAACATAAGAGCAGGGAGGTTATGATGGAGCTGTAAAAAACACTAGTTAGGCCACAGCTGGAGTACTGTGTACAGTTCTGGGCACCACACTATAGGAAGGATGTGATTGCACTGGAGAGGGTGCAGAGGAGATTCATCAGGATGTTGCCTGGGATGGAGCATTTTAGCTATGGAGAGAGACTGAAAAGGCCAGGGTTGTTTTTCTTAGAGCAGAGAAGGCTGAGGGGGGACACGATTATTATTACAATTAATAATTACTATTACAATTATTACATTACTACAAAATTATGAGGGGCATTGATAGGTTAGATAGGAAGAAACTTTTTCCCTTAGTGGAGGGGTCAGTAACAAAGGGGCATAGATTTAAGGTAAGGGGCAGGACGTTTAGAGGGGCTTTGAGGAAAATAATTTTCACTCAGAGGGTGGTTGGAATCTGGAATGCACTGCCTAAAGGAGTGGTAGAGGCAGGAACCCACACAACATTTAAGAAGTATTTAAATGAGCACTTGAAATGCCATAGCATACAAGGCTATGGGCCAAGTGCTGGAAAATGGGATTAGAATAGTTAGGTGCTTGATGGCCAGCACAGACACAATGGGCCAAAGGGCCTGTTTCTGTGCTGTACAACTCGATGATACTATGATTCTATGGACCTTTGATCACCAGACGTTGAAGGTGGGAGAGCTTGCATTTCAGGTTGACTGCTAAGATGGCCGAATACACAAACGGACATGGCCAAACCAACTAGTCACATGACTAAACTGCTGGGCAATCTGAGTTTTTTGAATTTGTACAAACAGTTCGGGCAGAAAGCAGAATGCTCCTGGACTGAGAAGATCTCTCCTGGCTGGCTTGCCACAGCCTCTCCTATCTGCCTGCTCCCATCTCTTTTTCACAAGCCTCTGAATCCACTGAAGACACATGAACCCCAAGAGAGAAAAGTCTCCTACAGTGAACAAGGTTTAAGAAGAATACTGGGCCCCAATGAAACGCAAGATCTACATACAATAAAGGACTCTACAGTGAGTTCGAAGAACCGTAACAAAAACCCTTCAGATATTGCCTCAGACTTCCACTTTATTTTTCTTCTGCTCTTTTCTGTCTCTATTTGCATGTATGTATCACATATGCATGCCAGCATGGGTGCGTCATGTATCCATAGATGTTAACCGAATTAGAGTTTAAGTTTAAATTTAATTAATTTCAACTTTTCTTTAAACCTAAGAAAGCCTGTTTGTTCTGGGTTATGTGCCTTATAATTGGAAAGTGGTGAACAAGGATTCACCAAGGAAGAGCTAAAAACATGGTGTGTTTAAAATTAAACCCTGTTACGGTAAGACCAGGTGAAGGCTGAAAGGGAACCCTAGACCTCTTTCTCACCTGGTCGTAACAACACATTTAAAAATAAGTTAGAAAAAAAGGACATTGGAACATGGTGGGCACTTGGAATTAGGACTATGGCTTAAATGGACGATAAACATCAGTATGGACTGGTTGGGTTGAATAACTTGTCTCATTATTATAATTTCTATGTAATCTATGTAATTGTGGAAATATCTTGTAATTTTTAGATAATCATAAAGAGGGCACAAAATGCTACCTTTGAAGTTAAGACTCCTAAATTACTTCATGGAATACGCTATAAAATACAAGCTTATAAAAGTTTTATATAAACTTGGGTCTTTTGCAGGAAATAAGTTCAAGGTCAGGTGAAGCACTGTACGTTTATTAAATTGGTATGTAGTATCATCACCAGGTTCAATGGTTAAATTCAACACTCACTGTAGTACTGAGCCATACAGGTCCTGTTTGATTCATGTTTGTATTGTGTTAGCTGATCTCAGCCTTGCTGCTGTGAAGGGATGGAGCCTGGGATGGGATGGGGAGGGGAAGGGGGAGAAAAATAACCCAAGTTCTTATTCTTGTTGCTATTCATTACTAACCAGTCAGCCCTGTTGAAAAGTATGTAAATATGTGTGAGCAGAAAATGGATGAGGGATAGGTCATGCACAGCTGTAATGCCTACCACAGTCAAATAGCCTGCCAACACTCATCACCTGGGATCAAGTATGAAGAATGTCTTGGTGTAGATAGTGGAGAGTTATTGACACAAGTAAAACTGCACCTTAGCAGGAATCAGCACTTTATAGAGAGGAGGTTAGAAAACAACATGCTGATCATTTTGCCCAGAGGACTGCGGGCTTTTTCACAACAGGGCAGGGCTAGAGGACAGAGGTGTCCCCTATTACTGAAGTTAAAAAATGGTTGGGGCATTAATACCAGTGTGACAGGATGGTGCAGTCACCTTGCTTCAGCAGACGACTGTCACACAAATAGTTAAACACAATAGTGTACCAACAAAGATTTCCAGTTTACTTGGATTTGAAATTAAATAAAAGATGGGGCACATTTTAGCCAATAAGGAGGCGGTACCATTGTCCTCTGAGCCCATATTTAAATCACTTTGTACATCATTGGACTTTTATTTTCCAAATATGTTCCCAGCAGAGACTAAGATTAATGAAGTAAAAACATCACTAACACGTAAATGAATCTGTAGATCACACCGGTTGCTAAGAAGCAAGCAAATCCCTTGAGTCTGTGAATAGAACATTAGGTAATTGCTTGCTTGCCCGTGTGCTGTAAATTACTGGGAAGTGCTTTCTGGAAAAAAAAAGACGTGGTAAGCAACAGTTAAGGATGTAGATTTGGAAGAGAAAAAAAAAAGTAAAATGGTACACCTCCCCAGAGTAATAACAGATTGTTAGTATCCCTTTCGTGAAATGTGTCTATTATGGGTTCACCTTACAAATGTCAAAACCTAGTTACCTGCCGCTTCTATCTGTTATAATTCATGTGCGTGGAGATCATATAATGTCACTGTGTCCGTTAGCTTATTTACAGCTGAAAAGTGCACACCAACCTGGTCTTAAATAACAATTAAAATAAATTATCCAGCTCACACGAAAAAACATATTCAACTAGATAATCCACTTTAGAAGAGACTCTTTCATTCTTTTAACAGCAGGAGTTTTGTAAATCAGTCCAGATCCATATCCTTAGGATCAAGGCAAAACTTCAAAAATTCTCCACTGGGTCCTGGTCTAAAATCCTGACTCAGGCTTTGCTTTTACCCTACTGTCTTCATCAATGGTTTGCAACTAAATACACAGAACAATTGAAAATCACAATTGCCAGTAAGTTCAACCCAATAATTTAACGGGGTATGTGATAATGGGATCAATTGGTTTCAGAAGATAAAGTGCCTAACCAAACTGCATTTGGCTATTCGTAATGAATGTTATTTTCAAGAGGGAGACAGGTGGCAGCAGGCTACCTTCCCCAAACCCAAGCAAAAGGATGAGTCTCCTATTTTGTCCAGTCTAGTGGCACAGTAATAAATTTGCTCCAACAAAGCCTCAAAGTCACATTAAATGTCCACTACCATGTTTGTGCTCTCACCTGTGCACCTTGGCTCAGACCAAGGAGGAAACATTCAATAGAAAAAGGCAGGATGTGCTTCGAAGACGACAGCAGGCAAACTCGGTCCAGCTCAAGCCAACCTCAAAAGGAGAAAAACACAAACACACACAAGGCCACAAATAACAGCTCCCTGTGGATCAGTTTACCTTGTGAGCTCGACCACAATTCAAATTAAAACAAAAATACATTTTTCTGGGATATCAATCAATTCCAAATATCTATACATAAAAAGACAAAAAGTATATTTTTTATAACTTCTTTCATTGTTTTGGTTGATCAACCTGATCGGATCATTCCTGTTGTGACTAGAAACTCTTTTATATCCCTACGTGACATCAAGAGCTGAATTTTACTGGCCCCTCGATGCCTCGGGTCACGGCACGGGGACCAGTAAAATACTGCGGGGAGAGGCCCGCCTCGACCTGCGACGGCGAGATGGGCCCGTTGCATATTACCGGCGGTGGTGGGACCTCGGTGCAGCCACCCCGCCGCATGGTGGCGGCACCACAATTAGCATATGGTAATGCTTACTTACCTATGCTGATTATGCAGCCCACTGCCTCTCCACCGACACTGCCGGATTTTTCGTTGAATGGGCGGCTGTCACGTGTCTTTCCATTCACGATTTGAAAAGCTGGCGGGGCTCACTCAACATTACGGAAGGGAGGAGGGAGGGGGGATAGACAGGGGTCTAACTCTGCATTCCGGGAGGGAGGAGGGAGGAGGAAGGGGGGGATATGCAGGGGTCTAACTCTGCAATCTAAAAGGGAGGGGGTCTGGAATTACTGGAGGGAAAGCTGTGCTGGCATGAAGGGAAGTACCGTGTACCATCTCTCCATTAACAGTGTATGCTTTGTGTTTGTGAGGAGGCAATGGCACACTAGGTACCGTGTGTGTGGGGAGGGTGCCAGAAAGGGCAGGAGCATTAAGGTTTTATGGATGATGGGGGCAACGATTCAGCTGGTAGGATCTTGATGTGGTCATGCTGTGCCACTCTGTGTGTTGGCCAAGATGGGCAATGCTATGGCATGCCACATAGTTGATCCAAGAAAGCAGCTGATGTACCCGTCAACACCAATCCATGCCCTGTTAGGCACCTTCGAATACATGCAAGGTTCAACTTTATCACATGGAAATAGTACGGCTCTTCCTACATTGTGTGATCCTCTGCATGTGAGGGTCCATATGCGCCGGAGGCAATAACAGGCGGGTGAGATCGACGTAGAGGCACTCGCTCGTGAGCAGCAGCCCCCAAGGGGAGCTCGCCATTTCGTTTGCCATGCATCTACAGGCCCCATATGACATACCATCGGATGTCAGAGCACCAGTGCCAGAGGAGTTTGCGCATATAGAGAGGGTGGTGACACACCTCTGTGCCCTGCTCAAGGAAGACCTGCAGCCCATGGGCTCCGGTGGACATCCCATGCGCTCCGGTGGACATCCCATGCCTTTTTCCTCATAGTGGCAGCTGTTCTCAAGCCTGACGCCTCTGCAGCCTTTTAGGGGCCCACTAGAGACCTTTTTGGGGTCATACAGTCAGCAGTGCACTGCTGCATCAGGAATGTCACCAATGCCCTGCACCAGAGGGCTAGTGAGTATGTTCGCTTCAGGACGGACTCTCTCAGCCAGGCCCGCTAACCATTGGTTCTTGCACCATTGCCAGAGAACCATAGGTTATAATGTTCATAGTCTGAACTTATGTGGCCAACAGGCCCACTGCCAGGCTACCAACTGCAGACATCACCAGTAAAGGAGCCCTCTCAATCTAGGTGAAGCTGGTATGTGGACACCGCAGATGCTTGCAGCGAATGTGTGACCGCTTCTCAGGCAACTGCTATGACACTTGGGTGTTGCACCAGTCCCAGCTGCCACTGCTGTTCACTGAACTGGCTCAGATGGAGGGGTGGCTTCTTGGAGATAGGGCTATCCTTTGCAGACATGGCTCCCAACACCAGTGAGAGATTCCACCATTCCTGCAAAGGAGAGAATGATCGCCAGCCACTGAGCTACATGAGCCACCATTGAGTAGGAGATTGGCATGCTAAAAGAGCACCTCCAATGCCTGTATGAATAGGGGCCAGGCCTGTACTATGGGCCGAAAAGGCCAGCTCCTTTCTTTGCTGCTCTGCACACCTACGCACCCAATAGGGGCCTGGCATGATGAGGAGAGATGTCAACAGGATTCCTCCTTGGACTATGAAGACGCTGAGGACCTACAACGCGAAAGATGCATGGGAGGGTAGATGGCAACCAGGCTCTGCACACAGGGCTAGGTATGTATGGAAGTGGCTTATCAGACAAAGGCTGTCTGCTCCATAGGAACCGACATGAGCTCTGCAAGCCACATATCACCGTCACTCACCTGCTATGCACCGGTCCACATCTGCAGCATCCTTGTGTAAACCATTCGAGGCAGCAGCTGACTGAGCCAATGTCCTTGTCACGGAGTCAGTGGAGACGCTCATAAGTAATGGTGGCATGGCAATGATGTTATTGCATATGTTGGCTCTTCTGAAGGGCCAACGGTGCAAAAGGATGCGGCGCTGGCACACATCATTCACACAGAAAAGGACACACATTAGTGAGGAACATTTAATGAATGATGTATTTATATTACTATGACACCCATACATTCCCATTTGTGTCAGTGTGTTCTCTACAAACCTCTAATATCTTTTATGGTGTATTTAAGTCTTATGTCCTGGAATGTACAAATTTATTATTCACCCAGAAGGAATGTTACACTTGAGTGGGAGAAGAGGATCGCACCTTCACAGGACACTGGGACACAGCAAGATACGTATGTGGCAGCAAAGCGGAGAGTGCTGAGGTCACTCAGCAGGTCAGACAGCATTTGTAGAGAGAGAAGCAGAGTTAACTTTCAGGTCTGAGAACTTGGTCAGGTTAACTCTGCTTCACTCTCCTCAGATGCTGCCTGACCTGCTGGGTTTCTGCAGCACTTTCTGCTTTGCTGCCAGATAGACAGCAGCCCCACTCTTCAGCAGTCAGTTAAATATTTCTTTGACAGCTGTCAGGAAGCAGGTGCTGTGGCGCTTTGAATAGGTCCTCAGCACCTGCTGCACAACTGTCAAAGCCTCTCTCACTACGCCAAATGTCCTGCCTCTCCCCACATAATATGGGAGGGCAGCTCAGTACCATGATTCTAATGAGCCCCCACAATTAATATTGCAGGGGCTCGGCTGTGGCCAGTGAATGTGGGCGCGCTGCCAAGTTCAAAGGGTGCCACTGCACATGGCAGTGCCCCAATAAACTTCAGCCCCAGTCTATCTTGGACCTGGTGTAATGAGATCATTTGAATCTTAAACTTGATTCAGTGTGACAGAAAATATGTAAGTGTTAATGCTTTGTAGGTGTTATGGTCTCAGTGAGATTGAGAACATTAAAAATACAAGACATGAACCTCCAGACCAATTTAAAGAATTACACAAGATTTCACGTTAAGACTTTTATTATAGCAACCATACTAAAAAGAAACCCCTATTAACTAAATAATACTTTGTAAGTAGCTGATATCCCAAATGAAAAGAAAGGTGATTTCATGATTTATTAAAACACTTGAAAACTTCACACCACAGTCCTCTCTGTTGGTGAAATCTTTGCAGTTAAAAGTCCTGAACTCCTTCCAATTGCAATGGGTTGGATCTCCCAGATCTTTCTCAAGGTAAATGTCCTCTTTGCTCACTTCTGAGCACTTGCAACCTGACCGTCTGTGAATAAGGTGATTCCTGGTGATCCTGCTGGACTTCTACTTCTCCACAAGCTTCATCTTTCAAAACAAGTTTGAGTTTTTGTAGCCTTGCACTGCACCAGTTTTTCCTGTGTGCAGGTGTACCCCTTCTCTCTCCCTTGAGGCTTCAACCACTTGCTGTCTTCCTTTCTTACAGCCTGTCTTTGTCTTCAGAAAATCTGTTAACTTTCTGGAACCAAAAGTCAATAGCTCATTGTCTTTTTCCAATATGCCAAGTCCACAAGTCTGGTTTCAGTAGCACCACCTGGGTTTTCCAGGTGTTAGCAGCTGCCATGCACATTTGCATCCTCGGAATCACTGATTCCTTGTTTATGATTCAGAAGTCTGGGAGGGTGAAACTCCTTGTTCTTCAGTTGTTGTACCCATGCAGTTTGTTTTTCAAAAAAAAAGTCTTATCTGTGTTCTGTTGTCCTGGTAACGAGGATTTGTTTATCTTGAAGCAGAGTTGATGTGAGTTCACCTGACTTCTCTGACTCCACCTTGACCTTTAAAAATCACAGTTTAGAAAACTATAATTTTACAAAGTCCAGCATTCATAGCAGTAAGTAACTGCAATCATCTGCGAGTGCCATGTAACATAGCGACAAAGATTCTCAATGTATATTAAATCTGGTTTATATGGATGGAGCAACATAAAATAAAAAAAACTTAAACTATTTCACTCTTTGATGTCACTCCTAGTCACACTGTATATTCAAAGAATACATTGGTGAATCACCCAAAAATTAATGTCCATGTGAAGAGGGACACAAAGCAACAAAATATCCATCTGTCTCTCGATGGCACCATTTTGTTTTTCAGTATGGATATAGCAAACTGGCAAAGCAATTTGAATCAGAATAAACTTGCTGTATTTTTGAACCAGTTTGGATTCAGCACTCACCCCAAGCAGTTACCACCTTCTTGTTCATGAGCAATTGGAGTTTGAGAAAACAGTTTTAGTCGGAATCACAGGAGTCTGTCTGTCGGATATGCTGAAGTTACATTAATTTAGCTCAATTCCTGAATGTCCTATACTTTGTTCACAAGAATCTAATCAGTAATTCATTGTCTGTTTGTCCAGCTACATTTCAACCACATTACATTATTGCTTTTCCTGTTTCAGTTAATAATAGCCATTTATAATTGAGAAGAAACACCGAGATACCATGCCTTCTCTAGTTACCTTCAGGCAGAGACTCTTAATCACATGAAGAGGTGAAGTTCCAGGAGTTGTAGAATTCCCTAGATGTACTTAACCATGAGTAATGCTTAACTGGTAATCAAGGAGGAAGAACTGGGAATGTTTATGTCCTCAATTAGCATATGGGCTATGGATGCTTGAAACAAATTTCATGTAGCTCAATAATTTCATTTAAAAATTGCATATACTTTTGGAAATTTCTTCTCCTTCATCTTTAATTTCTCCATTTTCATTTTTTTTCTCCAGTTATTCAGTTTTTCCAATTCCAGATAGCTAGGGCAAAATTCCTCGCTGCTCACTCAGATTTGTCCATCTTTCTGTAATGGATTCCAATCCAGATTGGGACTCACTCAAGGTTAGTCACTGTTTGGTCTGGGGGAACCCATATCAAACATTACTCGTATGGGGAAATACTAGACAAGAATTGAGACAATTAAAAGCATAGGAATTATATTAGCATATGCCTAATTGTTCCATGTGACATCCCTCTGCTATTTTAAAACTGCTCGTTCTCAATGGATTAATATGACTGCTACAATAGTGGATAGAAAAATGTCATGCAAACATCTTGGTAGCCATCTTCTCACATACAACAGTAGGTTTTAGCTTACAATGCGAATTTAAAATAGAGAATTATATTGGGGCACAATGGGGTGATTTTTGGCTGCACAATCAGGTCCTAAAGAGCCGAGGTGGCCAAGATGGGGTCTTGAGCTGCAATGCTGGTTTAGCCCAAGTTTAGCGCAAGATGCTATCTTCGTAAAAAAAAAAGTTAAACCTGTGCTAGGAAAGGCTGTCCTGAGGCTCATTAAGGAGCTTATTGCCACTTAAAATTCCTGCTAGCACTCAATTAGAAATCTGGATGGCATTCTGGTGGCTAACACTGTTCTAATGCCCTCTAACAGTGAGCTGCTATTTTTGGATAAATCAAGGTGTTGTGGATTTCAAGCACTACTTAAAGGGATGCTCACTATTTCATGTTCCCTTTCCGCTGGAGCTGTGAAGAGAACGCAAGAAACACATCAGGGAAACATTCAGGGACACTTTGTCAAGATGCCAACAACACTTGAGCAACATTTATTCCACAAATTCTATGAGAACTTTATCTAAAAACTGCAAGTTTGTTTTTAAATATGTGTTCAAGGCATGTGGACATCGCTGACTAGGCCAGCATGTATTGCCTATCCCTAATTGCCCTCTAGAAGGTGGTGGTGAGTGGTCTTGAACCACTGCAGTCCTTGGGGTGTAGGTACACCCATAGTGCTGTTAGGAAGGGAGTTCCAGGATTTTGACCCAGTGACTATGAATCAACGGTGATATAATTCCAAGTCAGGATGGTGTGTGGCTTGGAGGGGAGCTTGCAGGTGGTGGTGTTCCCATGCATTTGCTGCCCTTGTCCTAGTAGAGAGAGGTCACAGGTTTAGAAGGTGCTGTCCAAGGGGTCTTTGTGAGTTGCTGCAGTGCATCTTGTGGATGGTACACACTGCTGCCACTGTGCGTTAGTGATGAAGGGAGTGAATGTTGAAGGTGGTGGATGGGGTGCCAATCAAGCAGGCTGCTTTGTCATGGATGGTGTCAAGCTGGAGTGTTGTTGGAGCTGCACCCATCCGGGCAAGTGGAGAGTATTCCATCACAGTCCTGACTTGTGCCTTGTAGATGGTGGACAGGCATTGGGGAGACAGGTGGAGAGTTAATTGTTGCAGAATTCCCAGCCTCTGACCTGCTCTTGTAGCTATAGTATTTATGTGGCTTGTCCAGTTCAGTTTCTGGTCAATGGTGACCCTCAGGATGTTGATGGTGGAAGATTCAGTGATGGTAATGCCATTGAACGTCAAGGGGAGATGATTAGATTCTCTCTTGTTTGAGATGGTCATTGCCTGGCACTTAAGTGGCAAGTAACATTTGTGCCACACATCAGCCCAAGCCTGGATGTGGTCCTGGTCTTGCTGCATATGGACACGGGCTACTTCATTATCTGAGGAGTCACAAATTGTGCAATCAGCAAACATCCCCACTTCTGACATTATGATGGAGGGAAGGTCATTGATGAAGCAGCTGAAGATGGTTGGGCCTAAGACACTAACCTGGGGAACTCCTGCAGTGATGTCCTGGGATTGTTGTGATTCACCTCCAATAATCACAACCAGGTATGACTCCAACTAGTGGAGAGTTTTCCCCCTGATTCCCATTGACTCCAGTTTTGCTAGGGTTCCTTGATGCCATAATCAGTCAAATGCTGCCTTGATGTCAAGGGCAGTCACTCTCACCTCTGGAGTTCAGCTCTTTTGTCCATGTTTGGACAAAGTCCAGTACTACTCAAACTTATTGGAGTCACCAGGAGAAAAGGGGTGCTTTGTCATCAGCATCTCATTAGGGGTCCTTCATGGCTGGACAAGGAATAGGAACAGGATATGAGGCCAAGCAGAGCAGTACCAGCTTCTGAGGGAGAAGAGGGTGAGGTGATATCCTTACCCCATGCAGGTACAGGACATCCCTCCTCCTCAGGACCTCCTCCAACAGAACTTGTGTACCCTCTTCCTCAGTCCCAGAGACATCCTGCAATGTACCATTATGAATCAGTTAGCACACTCCACACCTTCAGTGGAAGTGAATGCAAGCAGCCCACATCCACTGCTCCATGGAAAATGCATCTAATCAGCACTTAAGTGCTAAACCTGAAGAAGTTTTCTGCTTTAGTATTTCCAGGCAAGTTCAAATTATGGAATCAGCAATTAGGACCAAGATTGTGTGCCAGATCCAGACTTTCAAACAGATGTGATTTATTGGCACTGCATCCAGTTAGTGCCTGTTTCCACCCTTTGGGCAAAATAACCCCCTTAGAGAAACATGTTACTCTGTGTTCAAACTCAGAAAATATTTCCCCTTGACTAATTTAAGTTCATTAAAATAGCTTTGGAATTAGTCCCCCACATTTTTCATTTTTTTCTCCTGTAATATTCTAGATGAGAAATATATACTGCTTCCCCTGCTTCTACTGCAATGCTTGAAATTCTTACATTTTATGACATGAAAATATCTGTGTTCACACAATGAATTACTCTCAAATAGTTATTGTAAGCAAACACAGGAGCCATTCTGCACCAGTAACATTCACAAACAATATCAGATAAATGACTAGTACATTTTCTAATCATATTTGTTAAAGGAAGAATGTTTGACCAGGACAATAGGAGAAATTCCTGCAAAAACTGCTGGGGATTTTCATACTCAGCTGAATACACAAGACAGGGTTTCATACATCACCCAAAGGATGTCACCTCCAACAATGCAGCACTCCATCACCACTGGTCTGGAATGTGATTGTAGATTATCCACTTCAATTCTGACATGAGTTTCCAATACACTATGTTGTAATCTTTAAGCAAGAGTCTGGCAACTGAGCCTACCAACATACCCTTCAATCTTCTCCCTTCTCTCCTGAATCAGCCAACTCATGCTAGGGTGTGGTTTTCAGGGCTTTTGCAAATCTCCAGTACCCTAGCAAGAGGTAATTCTGGGGGTCTGAACCTATATGGAGAGCATTGGCAAGCAATTAACTGGATGGAGGAAGGGAGAATACAGCCAGCTTTTTATTGTTTGATCTGTTAACAATTAAGGATAATTACATTCTTCTGCAAGATAACTGAGGATGGTACCTCACTTTAGGCAGGTCATTCATCTTCTTTAAAAGGGAACACATGATACATGTGGTGGCACAGTGGCGCAGTGGTTAGCACCGCAGTCTCACAGCTCCAGTGACCCGGGTTCAATTCTGGGTACTGCCTGTGTGGAGTTTGCAAGTTCTCCCTGTGTCTGTGTGGGTTTCCTCTGGGTGCTCCGGTTTCCTCCCACATGCCAAAGACTTGCAGGTTGATAGGTAAATTGGCCATTAGCAATTGCCCCTGGTATAGGTAGGTGGTAGGGCAATATAGGGATAGGTGGGGATGTGGTAGGAATATGGAATTAGTGTAGGATTAGTATAAATGGGTGGTTGATGGTCGGCACAGACTCAGTGGGCCGAAGGGCCTGTTTCAGTGCTGTATCTCTAAACTAAACAAAACATGTCAATAATATTCATGTGACATTTAATTACTCTGCACATACTCATCTCAGGGTTTGTAACATCATTCCTACTCAATTATTTATCAATTAATGTCAAGGCCTTCTAACTGCTTTTCTTTATTGAGCTGGTTCTATTTAGCACTGACATTAGCCACAATGGCCCACATTTTGCAATTGTAATAGCAGTAGAACTGTCAGCACTCGCTATAATTACCCTGTGAAACTTTGCCACTGGCTGCAAAATTCAGGCCAAAATTGTTTCCAGTCCTTCTAGACTATTGCACATCATCCAATTTAGGAGAAAACACTCCAAAAACAGATGGGTCACTGGCTGACCAGATATAATGAAAATTGAAAAACAGGTATGCAAAAAATAAATTCAAATATGGTTGACCAATATGGGAAGTTCTATTCTAGAAAATTATATTTATGCTTAATTGGATATAATTGAACCATATTAATTAATCACTTTGTTTGAAGTTCTTCTTGTTTTCGTGGACATCTTAGCCCAGTTATTTTAAACCAGATAAAATCTCTCTTAAAATAAGGGAGGAAAGAATGTCAGGCAAACATGCCCCATGATGTAATTTCCTGGACTGTTTTTTTTAAAATTTCAACTGAAGGTTTGCATTTCAATTCGGTTGTTACATTATTTGCTTTCACAGTGTTCTAGGAGCATATATTAATACAGTAGGTCTGTTGTCATAGTAACTAGTTTCTTAATTAAGATATTTTGTTTTATTTTCAGAATAAATGTCTGTTTGATTTATGAGCCAATATTGTGTGGAGAGGTCAATCCAGTACAAAGGCTGTCAGAGCAAATTACTATACTTCCCAGAACATAATGCAGCAATAGAGTGTGCCTGTCTTACCACAAGCATTGATATGAAATTCTGTTTTTTGTCCATTTGGTTGGATGACATGTGCTGTGATGCAACAAGTAATATCTGTTGTGTCAATGTCAGCATGGCTCAAAAATCAGCTCAATTGACTTTGATGACTGAAATTAATTATGTAGACAGTCGCCCTGAATGTCTTGAAAGGTTTGGACCTAGCAGAAGTACATCTGGTTGACTCCTGCATTTGGTGAGTTGCTGATCTTGGCTTTGCAGCATATGGAGATGCTGAGCAGAGAACAGTTATCAACTTGGGATTTGGGTGGATAATTAAACTGAGTCTCATAAGAGATCTCTCTCCCTCACCCGCTCACTGGGCTAAATTTTAGTAGGGCACTGCAAATTGTGGCAGCGTGCGTTGAAGTCAGCTGCCCACCCGTGCGCAGCGGCTGCCACAGAGCCCCTGCGATATTTAAATGGAGGGGGTGGAATAGTTTCCCCGTGACATAGAGGAGGCAGCTGCTTTGTCCCAGGCAATGGCGTCCGGTGTCACCACGCAGGCGTTAGTGCCATTTTTAAAGGGCTTCAAGCCCTTAGAAGAACTTTGAATTTTTAAAGGGAACTAACGTGTAAAATTAAAGTTACACATTAAATAACATCTTCACTCCCCTCATCCACACCCCCAAAGAATAATCATTCATTAATAGCCCATTGCCCCCCCAAAAAACCTTTACTCAGATCCCGACCTTTCTCCCCCACTGACATTTAATAACTTTAACCCTCAACCCCTTCCCACCAACCCCCACCAATCCAAAGAGTTTTCCCCACTCCCCACCCCCCCAAAACCTGACCTGAAAATTTCACTCCTCTCCCCTCCCCATCAGTGTCATGCCTCGGAACTCCAAATGGAGTTCCGAAGTTGCGGGAGTTCTGGCCGGCAGCTGGAATAGCGGCGTGGGATGGCCGTGGCTACCAGGTAAGTAATTATTCTTTAATTATAATATAATTTGAATATTTAAATGAAGGCCCTGCCACCGAGCGGTGGGAGGCTGCACTGAGGCCTCGCTGCAGCTGGTAAAATGCAGTGGGGCCTTCCCAGCATTAGGGGTTGTGGCGGGCCTCTCTCGGAATAATTTTCCGGGTCCCCCCACCACGACCCCCGACATCGGAGGGCTAGTAAAATTCAGTCCACTGTTAATGATCCAAGAGCAGCATTAGCAGAATCCTGAGATTAGGCAACCTATTCCCTCAGTTAAGAGATGTGTGATGAACATGGGGCATGGAGTGGGGTAGGGGGAGTGGATGAGCCGTTGGGGGTAGAGAGGATGAGAATTTGCTTTCAAGAACAAAAGTACATTTGATTTGAAGGGTTAAAGAACTAGAAGGATGAAATTTTTTAAACTAATGTCAACATTTTCATGAAACTTAGCAAAAACTGGAATTTGACTTCAATTATCTAAATCTGAAATTCAGAGAAGAGGGAGAGCCTCCACTAAACTATCAGGGCAATGCATACCAGGCCCAGACTACAATCAACTCAGACATATGTAAGTAGGACGTATTTTCATGGGCAGAATGTGTCTATTCCACGTTGGACAGACAAATCCTCGAGCCATGTGCATTTGTCAGTTGCTTTGTTTTGGGAAATCATCATAGGAGCATTGGAACAGGAGTAGGCCATGCAGCCCCTTGAGCCTGTCCCACCATTCAGTTAAATCATGGCTGATCTGTACCTTAACAGCATCGACTTAATTTGGTGCTGTAACCCTTAATACCCTTGCCTGACAAAAATCTTTTAATCTCAGTTTTGAAATTTTCAATTGATGCCCAGCTCTTTCTAGGAGGGAGTTCCAGATTTCCAGTTCTGATCAAGGGTCATAGACCTGAAATGTTAACTCTGTTTCTACAGATGCTGCCTGATCTGCTGAGTATTTCCAGCATTTTCTGTTTTTATAGCGGATTCCACTACTCTTTGTGTGAAAAATTGCTTCCAAACCTCAGCCTAGAATAGTCTAACTCTAATATTAAGGTTATACCTCCTTGTTCTGAACATCCCCACCAGAGGAATTAGTTTCTCTCTAAAAACCCTATTCATTCCTTTGATGGTGTTGGGTCTCTATGTGCAGCGACACTCCACTGATCAAACAGTTCAAATGAAATGGACATTGCACAAACATATTTTATATCAAGAATCTGTGATTAAAAAAAGATAATTCAGACCAAAGAATTATGAAATAGATAAAAAGTCTGATTCTAACCATTATGATTTGTTAAAAGGAACTGGGCCTCATGTAACAGGAAATGCCTTTAAGCAGTTTATACGTACAGTCCCCATTTGTCTTAATTATACTTTATTTTGTTTGTGTAAAGATCATTGCACTCGACGATAGAATGAGTTCTTTGTGAAAGGAGGTTTTAGCAGATGCTGCCCTGAGGTAGAACTGATCGAGGTTGAGTATTCTGCTTGAGAAAACTGTCAGACACCCAGGATACAGCAGCCACTCACAAAATTTTAGTTTACATTTTTCTATTATATTAAATGTTGCTATTAAGGCCAGAAATTCGTTGTGTAGACTTGAATTTTTGGTGCTACAGGTGTCATTTCAGGTCCAAAATGACACCTGTGCCCTTTATTCTTCTGGTGCGGGACACACTGGGGTAAGTTGCTAGCACGGGCACTGTGAATGTATGGCAGAAGCATGCAGAGTAGGCAGATTGTGAAGTCAGTCAATGTGTAATGCCTTTTTGACTCTTGCGATGCTATTTTCGACCTGGATGCTTCAGCTAAAGCACTCTCGTAAACTCGCACAGCTGATCATGTATTCAGCAGCAGGAAGGAGCAACCCCACCACCCCCGCACCTCCCGCGCCACTCCCATCACTAGCACTATTTAAAAGGTTCATCAAACACTTTCAGGTTAGTTGCTGATTGATTTCTACTGGCTTTGTTGAGTTAGTAGGTGTTTGGAGGTTTGTACAGGCAATTACAGTTGCTAAAGTCTACAGGGAGCGGTGTGACATGTGATGAAGGCCTGCGTTCCCAATTCAAGGGCTTTGCTCAGACCACTTGTTCCCAGGCATGGGTGCTGTAGTTTCTATCCCCCTTGGCCTGTAGTATGACAGGGAGAATGAGAAATGGTGACACAGAGCTGCTCAAATCGAGAGGATGTTGTGATAGAGAAGGGCTCTTAGCTGGAGACCATATTCACTCAAGGTCTTCAGGGAGCAGTTCTCCTGTCTCAACCTCAGCAAGATGTTAGGTGCCTCCATTTCACTAAGGAGGTGCTGACGGAAATCTCCCACCTGTTACAGGCAGACTTGCTGACTCAGAGCAGGGCGAGAATGCACTGCCAATGTTTGAAAAGGTGACTGTGTCCATAAACTTCTTCGCACTGAGTTCCTTTCAGGCTGGAGCAAGCAACATCTTCAACATCTCGCAGCTTTTCATCCCCTGTTGTATGAGGGAGGTGGTTGATGCTCTGTATACAAAGAAAGGGGAATACATTGCATGCAGGTGGAGCATTTCACAACTTCCAGCTGGTGTGCGATCATACTCAGTGCATCATGCAAGTTAATGTCTGGTATCCTGGCAGCAGTTATGATGCCTTCATTCTGCAGCAGTCCACTGTATCATCAGCATTTAAGCCACCAAGAGAAACCAGACGGTGGCTACTGGGTGACAAGGGCTATCCACCTGGCTCATGACTCTGGTGCTCAACCCATGCAAATGTAGGGCTGGATTTTACCAGCTCTCTGGGGACAGGCGGTGAGGCAGGGGGGCCGTAAAATGGTGAGGGAAGACAGGAGGGTTGGAGTGCCTGTTGATTTCCCACCGCCATGGCATTTTACCAGTGACGGGGAAGGTGGAGGTCGGCCTTCCTGCCCAGAGGCCAATTGAACAGACATTTAAGGAGATATTTCATAACTCTCAACAAAGATAAATTCCATTGAGAAAGAAAGACTGTATGAGAAGAATGCACCATCCAGGGCAAACTAAACAAGTGAAGGATGGTATCAAATTGAAAGAAAAGGCGTAGAATGCTGTGAAGATTAATGGGAGGCCAGAAGATAGGAAAAATTTTAGAAATCAGCACAGGATGACTAAAAAATGGAGAAATTGGAGTATGAGAGTAAACTAGCAAGAAATATAACCGCAGACAGTAAAAGATGCTACAGATATATAAAAGGGAAGAGATTAGCTAAAGTAAGCACTGATCTCTTAGAAAATGAGGCTGGGGAATTAATAATGGGAAACAAGGAAATGGTAGAGATTTTGAACAGGTATTTTGATGTTATTGTAATATATAAGATTCTGAGAGGGCTTGACAAAGGATGTTCCCATCCTGGGAAATCTAGAACGAGGGGGTATGGTTTCAAAAGAAGGGATCTCCCTTTTAAGATGGAGATGAGGAGGAATTTCTTTTCTCTGATGCTTGTTAATCTTTGAAATTCTCTTCCCCAGAGAGCAGTGGAGGCTGGGTAATTGAATATAGTCAAGGCTGAGTTAAACAGTTTTTTAATCTACAAGGGAGTCAAGGGTTATTGGGGGACAGGCAGGTAAGTGGAGTTAAAGCCACAATCAGGCCAGTCGTTATCTTGTTGAATGGCGGAGAAGACTTGAGGGGCCGAATGGCCAACTCCTGTTCCTTTTTCTTATGATCTTATGAGCCACTTAAGTGGCCAAATAAGGGCCTCTTTCTGCCACCCCTGGCATTTTACCAGTAATGGGTGGGTCCTACACCGTGTGGGGAAACGGCCTGGTAAACCCTGGCACCCGCCTTGTGGGTTCAGGGTGTGGGGCTCTTCTAATTGGGCACTCTGTGGCCCATTGAAACCCCACCCCATGGCAGCAATGACTGCTCCGCAGCAACACCTCCCCTGCCCTCGTCAACCCCCTCTCGCTGGAGTCTGCCTGACTGGCCCAGGCAACCACAGACCTTGTTGCAAGGGCGGCTTCCATTGCTGCATCCTCTCAGCTGAGTGCAGTCCCAGTATTGGCCACCATTCCTAGTGATGTTGCTCAAACTGAAGAGCTACAAGCCCTCCGATTGGCCAACAGCTCTTGGGGGCGGGCCCCCATTCCTTTAAAGGACGAGAGCCCGCCTGACTAATTAATTGCTGGGTGGGCAGAAAATGTGGCCAGGAGTCCCATAAATGGTTGAAGTGGGATTGGCCCCTAATTTCGGGTCTGTCCTATGGGCTCTCACTGCCCTGACTAAATTCAGCTCGTAGGCAGCATGCACTTCGTGGGCTGCATTTTGTGCCCACAGCGAGGCTCCCGGCACCGGGCTGGAAAAGTGGAGTGGGGGGGAGAATACTGCCTCTCGGCCAGCTGGAACCACCCCCCCCACCCCAGAGCAATTCTACAGCCAATTAACAGTCCGGCGCCGGGATCTGCAACTTTTAAAGATGGGGATCCCGCCAATCACATGACCAGCAGCTCAGCAGTATTGGGGGCGGGGTCACTGCTGGCACTACAAGAGGCCTTGCACCCCAAGCCCAGTGCTGGAGCCCGGATCCAAGGTAAGTGAGAGGGGTGGGGGGGGGTATCGCTGGGGCCAGACCGGCAGGCCCTGGCAAGGGTGGGGGGAAGGTGGTGTTTGGTGCGTGGTGATGGGGGTGGGGGTTCAGGGAGGTACAGGTTTTCCTGGGGGGGGGCAACACTCCATGGGCCACAAGTTGCCTACATTTGGGGCGGCACAGTGGTGCAGTGGTTAGCACCGCAGCCTCACAGCTCCAGCGACCCAGGTTCAATTCTGGGTACTGCCTGTGTGGAGTTTGCAAGTTCTCCCTGTGTCTGCGTGGGTTTCCTCCGGGTGCTCCGGTTTCCTCCCACATGCCAAAGACTTGCAGGTTGATAGGTTAATTGGCCATTAAAAATTGCCCCTAGTATAGGTAGGTGGTAGGGGAATATAGGGACAGGTGGGGATATGGTAGGAATATGGGATTAGTGTAGGATTAGTATAAATGGGTGGTTGATGGTCGGCACAGACTCGGTGGGCCGAAGGGCCTGTTTCAGTGCTGTATCTCTAAAACTAAATCTAAAAAGAAGTGGGTCCCCGCCACCCCCCCCCCAAGCCCACAGGGAGCTCGCCTCGTTTCAGTGAGTGACCTCCCCGCCTGGCGGAAGCCCCACCCGGTCGCTGGTTAAATCCCAGTGGCGGCAGGAAGAAGCACTTAAGGGCCTCAATTGGCCATTGGGTGGAAGGCTGTCTTCTGCCTATTCCTCACCGACAAAATTGTGCTGCGATCAGGAGGCAACGGGCCCTCAGCGTCCCCACCCCCACCTCCCATCGCAATTGTATGGGCCCCTGCTTCCCAACCTGTCTCAGGGCCCATAAAATTCAGCCCAATGAAAGCCATGGTGCTTGACAAAATGCCAATGAACAGACAATTGGGATGTTTAATGCAATGCTTCCACTGCCTGGACCACTCTGGAGGAGCCCTACAGCACTATCCATAGTGCATGTCAAGTTTCATTGTGGTTTTGTTTCCTGTTCTTCAAGCTCACTGTAAAGTCCTTGATTTCAGGTAGGTCTTGCTTTTCGTTGGGGCTCAGTATTTTTCTTAAATTTTTTTCGATGTAGGAGACTTTTCTCTCTTGAAGTTCACGTGTCCTCAGTGGGTCCAGAGGCTTGTGAGAAAGAGATGGGAGCAGACAGGAGAGGTCTTCTCACTCCAGGAGCAAACAGTCTTTCTTCAATTCAAAAACTCTGTGGTTAGTTCAAAAAAGTTAGTCATGTGACCAGCTGGTTTAACCAGTCCTGGCTTTTGTGAATTGTTTCACCATAGCAGTCTCTGGAATGCTCTTCCTTACATCTTCAATATCTTGTGATCATAATCCATTGTGGGTTGAATGTGTCAGGGAATGGTCTTTTGTCTCCCCAAGCACTGTTTGTTAGTATGCAAATGTTTTTCAACTAAGTGTCTGGCAGCCCTTGTAACAGGCTTTCTCTTCTTCCCAGTAACAGTTTAAAATCAATGTTCATCTGACTAAATGAATATGCCTCATTCTTGGCAGGTGGGGGCCTGCATGACACTATCAATTTTTCACAGATAATCTGTATCTAGGTTTGTTGTGTATTTTCCAATGAAAAACAGTTCTTTTTACGTGGAAAAATTGCCTTCAGATTTGTTTAATTAACTTCCAATTCAAATTTGGTGAATCATGCAGAGTTGGGTTTCAGGCACCTCTTTGACTGAAGTAGTTTTTATTGTATGCACAAAATTCCATTATATGCAGTCACAGTAGCCATGTGAATAATCAACTAGAATGTACTGCATGAAAGGAAATAAGCAGTGTGACCTGAATTCCCCCACAGCAAAGCACCATGAGAGTCCGACAAAAGCAAAATACTGCTGATGTTGGAAATATGAGACAAAAATAGAAAATGCTGGAACTACTCATCAGGTGAAGCAGCATCTGTGACGAGAGAAACAGAGTTAACCTTTCAGGTTGTGAAGGTTCTGATGAAAGGTCAGGACCTGAAATGTTAAATCTGTTTTTCCACAGATGAGCCAGACAACTTGGCACAGTTTCTGCGTAACCCAATGAATTTGACTTTTTTAACAGGAAACAAAACAAAATACTATGGATGCTAGAAATTTGAACTACAAATGGAAAATGCAAGAAAGCTTCTGAAGAAAAGATACCAACCTGAAACGTTGGGCTGGATTTTCCCACAGGTGCTGGGAACCTGATAACAGGATCACACGTGGATCCCAAGCCTGTGCTTGTTGTCAAGGCACCCGCCGACGCAGCTTTACATGAGGTGGGCTCCTAATTGGCTGCCTCTGCATTTGCTTTCCAATTAAGGATGGTGGGCAGGTTCCTGAGGCAGGAGGCCCCAATGCGAGGGCCTGAAGCATTGGCCAGTCAGGCAGCACCACCCGGAGAGGTGAGTGCTGCTGTGGTAGAAAGGCATGCGTGAGGGCACCTCAAAATGGAGGTGGTCTTGGAAGCCTGTGGAAAACTTAAAATTAAATAAGGCCCACAGTAGTTAGGAGCATCAGTGTGGAGAGGAAACCCCTCCACAAGAATAGTTTTGGTTTTGGCTGTGGCATTTTCATACTTGCGGCTCATTCGTTGAGCCAGTGAGAGGAGGCATCGATGGCTCTCCGTCCTGCCACTGGGAGGTTGCTTCCAAGTTGCTGCTGGCCGCCGAGCTCAATGTGGGGCCAGTCCGATGTCAGGAAAATGTCAGCGGGTTCTGAAAATCACCCCTAAGTGGGGCCTTAATTGACTGCCCACCTCTGTGGAGTGGGTTGCCAATTCCCGTGGCAGCCTGTCCCTGGCAAATGCACCCGGAGGCAGGATGGCATCAGGGAGCCATCCCGACGTGCAACTATCTGAATTTTCTCAGTTGTTCTCCCCAAACCTCCGAACCTGCCTCAGCCTCCGTGGCAAAATTCAGTCCATTAACTCTGTTTTTCTCTCCACAGATGCTGCCTAACGGGCTGAGTGTTTCCAGCATTTTCTGATTTTATTTCTTTGAATAGGTTTGAGTTCTCCTTTAAAATTCATAGCTTAGTTCGTACAATTTGAGTATAAAAACTGAACCATTCAACAATGTTTTGATGATATCGATTGTTATTTGTGTGTCTACATGAACTGCATTCTGAGCTAGCCGTGCTATCAATCTCTAATGTATGCCCACTGAGTTTGAGCAATGAGTCTTTCAATCAGGATATTTCTGCGTACCTTGCAATTAATGTTTGGTTCTGAACGTAATTGCAACTTCTGAAGTAGAGCTTTTGCAGCCAATGCTTCAATTAAGACCAAAGAACAAAGAAAATTACAGCACAGGAACAGGCCCTTCGGCCCTCCAAGCCTACGCCGATCCAAATCCTCTATCTAAACCTGTCGCCTATTTTCTAAGGGTCTGTATCTCTTTACTTCCTGCCCATTCATGTATCTGTCTAGATACATCTTAAAAGACGCTATCATGCCCGCGTCTACCACCTCCGCTGGCAATGCGTTCCATGCACCCACCACCCTCTGCGTAAAGAACTTTCCACGCATATCCCCCCTAAACTTTTCCCCTTTCACTTTGAACTCGTGTCCCCTTGTAATTGAATCCCCCACTCTGGGAAAAAGCTTCTTGCTATCCACCCTGTCTATACCTCTCATGATTTTGTACACCTCAATCAGGTCCCCCCTCAACCTCCGTCTTTCTAATGAAAATAATCCTAATCTACTCAACCTCTCTTCATAGCTAGCGCCCTCCATACCAGGCAACATCCTGGTGAACCTCCTCTGCACCCTCTCCAAAGCATCCACATCCTTTTGGTAATGTGGCGACCAGAACTGCACGCAGTATTCCAAATGTGGCCGAACCAAAGTCCTATACAACTGTAACATGACCTGCCAACTCTTGTACTCAATACCCCGTCCGATGAAGGAAAGCATGCCGTATGCCTTCTTGACCACTCTATTGACCTGCGTTGCCACCTTCAGGGAACAATGGACCTGAACACCCAAATCTCTCTGTACATCAATTTTCCCCAGGACTTTTCCATTTACTGTATAGTTCACTCTTGAATTGGATCTTCCAAAATGCATCACCTCGCATTTGCCCTGATTGAACTCCATCTGCCATTTCTCTGCCCAACTCTCCAGTCTATCTATATTCTGCTGTATTCTCTGACAGTCCCCTTCAGTATCTGCTACTCCAGCAACCTTAGTGTCGTCTGCAAACTTGCTAATCAGACCACCTATACTTTCCTCCAAATCATTTATGTTTATCACAAACAACAGTGGTCCCAGCACGGATCCCTGTGGAACACCACTGGTCACACGTCTCCATTTTAAGAAACTCCCTTCAACTGCTACTCTCTGTCTCCTGTTGCCCAGCCAGTTCTTTATCCATCTAGCTAGTACACCTTGGACCCCATGCGCCTTCACTTTCTCCATCAGCCTACCATGGGGAACCTTATCAAATGCCTTACTGAAGTCCATGTATATGACATCTACAGCCCTTCCCTCATCAATCAACTTTGTCACTTCCTCAAAGAATTCTATTAAGTTGGTAAGACATGACCTTCCCTGCACAAAACCATGTTGCCGATCACTGATAAGCCCATTTTCTTCCAGATGGGAATAGATCCTATCCCTCAGTATCTTCTCCAGTAGCTTCCCTACCACTGACGTCAGGCTCACCAGTCTATAATTACCTGGATTTTCCCTGCTACCCTTCTTAAGCAAGGGGACAACATTAGCAATTCTCCAGTCCTCCGGGACCTCACCCGTGTTTAAGGATGTTGCAAAGATATCTGTTAAGGCCCCAACTATTTCCTCTCTCGCTTCCCACAGTAACCTGGGATAGATCCCATCCGGACCTGGGGACTTGTCCACCTTAATGCCTTTTAGAATACCCAACACTTCCTCCCTCCTTATGCCGACTTGACCTAGAGTAATCAAACATCTGTCCCTAACCTCAACATCCGTCATGTCCCTCTCCTCGGTGAATACCGATGCAAAGTACTCGTTGAGAATCTCACCCATTTTCTCTGACTCCACGCATAACTTTCCTCCTTTGTCCTTGAGTGGGCCAATCCTTTCTCTAGTTACCCTCTTGCTCCTTATATATGAATAAAAGGCTTTGGGATTTTCCTTAACCCTGTTTGCTAAAGATATTTCATGACCCCTTTTAGCCCTCTTAATTCCTCGTTTCAGATTGCGCCTACAATCCCGATATTCTTTCAAAGCTTCATCTTTCTTCAGCAGCCTAGACCTTATGTGTGCTTCCTTTTTCCTCTTAGCTAGTCTCACAATTTCACCTGTCATCCATGGTTCCCTAATCTTGCCATTTCTACCCCTCATTTTCACAGAAACATGTCTCTCCTGCACTCTAATCAACCTCTCTTTAAAAGCCTCCCACATATCAAAAGTGGATTTACCTTCAAACAGCTGCTCCCAATCTACAGTCCCCAGCTCCTGCCGAATTTTGGTATAGTTGGCCTTCCCCCAATTTAGCACTCTTCCTTTAGGACCACTCTCGTCTTTGTCCATGAGTATTCTAAAACTTACGGAATTGCGATCACTATTCCCAAAGTAATCCCCTACTGAAACGTCAACCACCTGGCCCGGCTCATTTCCCAACACCAGGTCCAGTATGGCCCCTTCCCGAGTTGGACTATTTACATACTGCTCTAGAAAACCCTCCTGGATGCTCCTTACAAATTCTGCTCCATCTAGACCTCTAACATTAAGTGAATCCCAGTCAATGTTGGGAAAATTAAAATCTCCTATCACCACCACCCTGTTGCTCCTACAGCTTTCCATAATCTGTTTACATATTTGTACCTCTATCTCACGCTCGCTGTTGGGAGGCCTGTAGTACAGCCCCAACATTGTTACCGCACCCTTCCTATTTCTGAGTTCTGCCCATATTGCCTCACAGCTCGAGTCCTCCATAGTGCCTTCCTTCAGCACAGCTGTGATATCCTCTTTGACCAGTAATGCAACTCCTCCACCCCTTTTACCTCCCTCTCTATCCCGCCTGAAGCATCGGTATCCTGGGATATTTAGTTACCAATCATGCCCTTCCCTTAACCAAGTCTCAGTAATAGCAATAACATCATACTCCCAGGTACTAATCCAAGCCCTAAGTTCATCTGCCTTACCTACTACACTTCTTTCATTAAAACAAATACACCTCAGACCATCAGTCCCTTTGCTTTCATCATCTGCTCCCTGCCTACTCTTTCCCTTAGTCACGCTGACTTCATTATCTAGTTCCTTACAGGCTTTAGTTACTACATCCTTACTCTCCACTGACCTCATTTGGTTCCCATCCCCCTGCCACATTAGTTTAAACCCTCCCCAACAGCGTTAGCAAAAGCACCCCCAAGGACATTGGTTCCAGTCCGGCCCAGGTGTAGACCGTCCAATTTGTAATAGTCCCACCTCCCCCAGAACCGGTCCCAATGTCCCAAAAATCTGAACCCCTCCCTCCTGCACCATCTCTCAAGCCACGCATTCATCCTGACTATTATTTCATTTCTACTCTGACTATCACGTGGCACTGGTAGCAATCCTGAGATTACTACCTCTGAGGTCCTACTTTTTAACTTGGCTCCTAACTCCCTAAATTCTGCTTGTAGGACCTCATCCCGTTTTTTACCTATATCATTGGTGCCTATGTGCACAACGACAACTGGCTGTTCACCCTCCCCCTTCAGAATGTTCTGCAGCCGATCTGAGACATCCCTGACCCGTGCACCTGGGAGGCAACATACCATTCGGGAGTCTCGTTTTCGACCACAGAACCGCCTATCTACTCCCCTTACAATCGAATCCCCTATGACTATAGCCCTTCCACTCTTTTTCCCGCCCTTCTGAACAGCAGAGCCAGCCACGGTGCCATGAACCTGGCTACTGCTGCCTTCCCCTGGTGAGCCATCTCCCTCAACAGTATCCAAAATGGTATACCTGTTGTGGAGGGAGATGACCGCAGGGGACACCTGCGCTGCCTTCCTTCTCTTTCTCTGCCTTTTGGTCACCCATTCCCTTTCTCCCTCAGCAATCCTAATCTGCGGTGTGACCAATTCACTAAATGATTAGGATTGCTGATTATACTGCACCTTTGGCAAAGGTGCCAATCCACAGCATTATTGGAGGCAAGGAGATGCCCTCACTTGCTTTAAGTTTGCAACATTTGATATAATTTACCATTTAGTGGTACAGTGTGCCATTTGCAAACACCCTAATAATTTAAAGCTTTTGCAAAGATAAGGTGCAGGTTAACTGGTCTCCTGTAGTGCAATGAGAAAATAGAGGCAACATTATACACGGATAATCAGAATCTAGGTTTTGTGAGCATTGTCCAATGTAAAGCACTGCTTATGTGGAAAACATTGTTTTCAAGTTTGTTTAACTATTTGCCTATTTAACATGCATTTGGCGAATAATTAACAGTTGGGTTTCAAGCATCTATTGACTGTAAGATAGTTGGTATTGTATGCATAAAATTACATTAATTGTCCAGAATGTATTGGATGAAGGAAAATAAGAGTTGTTAACCTGAATTCCCTACAACACCCTGTGGGTCAGACAACTTGGCAGAGTGTTGTGTTTCTGTGTAATTTATTTATTTAGAGATACAGCACTGAAACAGGCCCTTCGGCCCACCGAGTCTGTGCCGATCATCAACCACCCATTTATACTAATCCTACATTAATCCCATATTCCTACCACATCCCCACCTTCCCCTACCACCTACCTATACTAGGGGGCAATTTATAATGGCCAATTTACCTATCAACCTGCAAGTCTTTGGCTGCAGGAGGAAACAGTTCTAAGGAGAACAAACCCAGCTTTTCCAACCTAACCTTGTTGCTAAAATCCCCCATCCCTGGAACCATTCTGGTAAATCTCCTCTGCACCCTCATGTCTTTCCTGAAGTGTGGTGACCAGAACTGGGCACAATTCTCCAGCTGGGGCCTAACCAGAGCTTTATAAAGGTTCAGTATAACTTCCCTGCTTTTGTACTCAATGCCTCTATTTATGAAGCTCAAGATTCCATATGCTTTACTAACCACTTTCTCAATATGTCCTGCAAACTTCAGAGATCAATGCACATGCACCCCCAGGTCCCCATTCCTGTACACTTGTTAGAACTGTGCCATAAGTATACATTGCCTCTTCCTATTCCTTCTGCAAAAATGCATCACTCACACTTGTCAATTTTTCAGTCTATTGAAAGGTATTTCCTTTAAAATCCAGAGCTCAGCTCATACAACTTGAGTATAAACACTAAAACATTTAACAATATATTCCAATTCTGTTGAAAATTGTATTTGTTTATTTGTCTTATTTTCCTCCAAAGGAGTAAGTTCAGTTTAGCCCACTGAGCTGCAGTTTACAGCTTCACACCATTGCACCATGATCATAACTGGAACTCAAAATAAAAACCATTATCCTGCTTCACTGCGGATCATAGGCTAAAAGATCCAAACGAAGATTGAATAGGTTGGTCAGAATTCATATTAAAGCTACCAAACAATTAACATTTATTTCTGACCCTAAGTCATTAATTAAACATTACAATTGATATTGTTTAACCCTGGCTATTGCATTCCACAGAAGAAATTTCTATGGCCCTGACCGGATGGGAGAGTTTCATCCTGTGTTTGGCCAATGCTTAATCTTATAGCCTTCAATCCTATAACTAGGGCCCTACCAAATTCATGGTAAAATTTTACAAATTTCACAGTCATGACATTTTAAGAATCATGAATTTCATGATTTCACGTATTTAAATCATAAATTTCATGGTGTCGCAACAAACCATAGATTTAAAACACAAAAAAGACAAGGGAGGTTTCTGGTTTCAAATAGCATTTATTGTATATTCAAAAACTACTGTAAAAAGCTAACTATAAACAGGTCACATTCTTTACTCACTGAAGTCAGTCTACCACCATCAGCATGTAGAATTTGGCTTCCAAATTCTTTCATTTGATGTGGTGCAGTCATGGTTGTGGCCATTTTTGATTTGCTTATTATGCATTCTCACTTGTCTGCTAACACTTGAGACTGCTTCTCTCAAAACTGCTGCAGAAGCCCCCCCTCATCTACCAATCAGGGAGGTGAGCCTTGTGTCAATGAATAAAACGTGCAATGCTCGCAACATGCCCAGCAATCAGCGAGATGAGCCTTGTGTCAATCTCAAAAATGCGGGATGTTCGCAGCATGCTCAGCAATCAGTGACTTCAGCCTTGTGTCAATGAATAAAATGCTCAAAATTGACAAAATGACCAATTTCACGGAGGACCTGCGATTTCATGGACAACTTGAGATTTCACGGTCCGTGATGCATTTTTCATGGCTGCGAATTTTGTAGGGCCCTATCTATAACCAAGAATTTTAGAACGTTACAGCACAGGAACAGGCCATTTGGCTAATCGTATTTGTGCCAAAGTTTATCTCCATGAGCCAACTAGTCAAAAGCCACATTCCTGCTCACTTCCCAGACTTTTGTTTAAAAGGAATTAGCATCCATAGCATTAACTTACTTAGGTGGATGTCGATAGCTTTGTGCGGAAAAGATGACTTTTTACTTGTATCTTTGAGCTCTGCAGCCACTGTATCATATGTGTACTATCACTGCCTTTCAACATTTTCGAGAACGGAATCATCTACTCTCTCAAACTTCTTTGCTCCAGTGAAAAAGACATTCACCTCATAAGTTTATGCCCTAGAATGATCCCGTCTGAACTCCCTCCAATGCCTTTTTGAAAGTAGGATGTCCAAACTTGGACAATATATTCAATTGGAATAAAATGCCTGCCTAAGGAATGCTCCTGAAATGTTCTCTATCATATTGTATTAGGTTAGATAAAATACCAGAAAAAAAACATTACACAACTCAGGAAAATGTTCCAAATGATCCAAATCACTACTGCAACCTCAGAGAAGAATATGAAAAGCCTATCTGCAACAAAAGTGAGGAATTAAAAGGATGTGGAATTATCACAAACTATAAATGAAGTGAGGAGGTGTGCAAGGATACGATACAAATTATCTCAGCATAAAAAGAAACGTTAGAAGAAAAACACTGATAAAAATAACTCCACTACAAAAGGTAAACTGTGATATTGAAAAGATTCCAGTCAAGGCTGTGTAGTTAAATCAAACACTCAATGATAAAGGTAAACCATCAACAGACAGATTGATGCTTCTACCTGCTAATCAAGTGATTTACTCACATCTCAGAACAGGACTGTTCTTGCATCATGGAAATCTACAGATATCTCTTCACAAGCTCTTTCATGATGAAGGACTGTTCATGCTATTAATTGGATATCAGAAAAGGACCCAGTTTCTTTGCCAATGATTTATTATAACAATGATTTCTGGAATAGTTTTCATTCTAGGTGCAGCTTGAAGGAAATAGAGATGAAGACGCAGTAAATTGTAAGTCAAAATCTCTATCTATCAGCACTTTGGGATGTTTTACTACATTAAAAGTGCTATATAAATATTATTGTAACCTAGTGATCTTTGTCTCTAATGAACATTTGAACATTCTTGCCATCCTCCAACCAAGAGATGTACTGATTAGGAGTCAGTCCTGCAATTGTCAGGTTCTCACTGTTGGTGAAGGCTGCACAAAAAAGGGTGGCACAGTGGCGCAGTGGTTAGCACTGCAGCCTCACAGCTCCAGGGACCCGGGTTCGATTCTGGGTACTGCCTGTGCGGAGTTTGCAAGTTCTCCCTGTGACCGCGTGGGTTTTCACCGGGTGCTCCGGTTTCCTCCCACAGCCAAAGACTTGCAGGTGTTAGGTAAATTGGCCATTGTAAATTGCCCCTAGTGTAGGTAGGTGGTAGGGAATATGGGATTGCTGTAGAGTTAGTACAAATGGGTGGTTGTTGGTCGGCACAGACTCGGTGGGCCGAAGGGTCTGTTTCAGTGCTGTATCTCTAAATAGATAAAAATAAAAAATAAATAAATATCAAAAATGGAGCTGCGCCAGTGAGAATGCAAAATTTACATCAAAACCAACCCAAAATTCATCCTCAGGGACATGATTTCTGAGACCAGATTTGGCACTAGGACTCTCAGTATTACAGTGATGTTCAGAAACAGCTCTCAATAGCTGCACTTTCTCAAGTTGTGCCACTGGATTTTAGCTCACTCCCCAGAATCTATTATATCTTGATGTGAAGTAGAAAGTTCTGCATTTAAAAAAAAAGACTGCATTTTGCTCCATGGTAAATTTGAAATTTTCTTACTTCGTGGTTGATCATTCTGATTGTCTCAGTAGATGGAAAATACAGTTTTACTGCTTTTGAGCTTTCAGCATTTAAAAATAAATTATTTTCTTCTATATATTTGAGAAGTTCAGAGAGGAATTGGGAAATTTCTTCCTGAGACCCTGAGCAAGATGGGTACAAGAAAGGAGACTACCTTGCATTCCTTTCAATTTTCCATTCTTGTTCTTTATATTTTATGATGCAAATATCTCCATTTTAAGGTATTTATCTTGCATGGTTTATGTCTCCAACTTAGTCCCAAAGCCATTGACAATGATACCTTGTAACCAGTTGCAAGGAGGTGAGACCACCTCACTGCTCTCACCTTCCTTTCTGGGAAATGGCTATCATTTCATCTCTCTGCCATCATGGCCAAGCTGGGGAATTCAACACTTGGAGAGCTGTCACTTCTAACCCACCTCCTTCCTTTTCATGGCACAGCAAGACAATTATTCATCATTTGACCTTTTAACTACCATTCTTTGGACTGCTGTTTGAAACTATCTCCACACACAGAACTGTGTTGTACAACATCAGATATTGCTTATATCATTTATTTTGCTTCCCCCTTTTTATTGAATCAGTTTTCTATCAATGCTTTAACTGGGAGAAAAAAGCCATTTGCTTGACTAACTCTTCCAGAGCTACCAGTGGCAATCCCTACTTTAGTTAACATTGCACTTTAGGGGATAGAGCATTTCTCCTAAGTGATTACATGAGTATTAAATATCCCTGCCTCCCTTTTGGAACATTCTATCTGGCACCATATCTAATAATCAATAAAGCTTGTTCATTGAGGACAAATTCAAATGATAACCTAAACAGATATTCAAACACACTCTTTGACAGCTAGAGCTACCCAAATTATTTTTCAAATTGCTTTGATTGGTCGTTTGAGGAATACTTTGACCAATGCCTCAGACTTTTTCCGTCTTGTTCCACTGCCTTTTGAGTCTTTTGGGCCTTTTCATTTTAAATTACATCCCAACCATATTATATTTTCACTTAAAGTTCCTTCTGCTCTTTTTTATCTATAACTCTATGCTCCATGGCTGATTTGTTTATTTTTTACTCCACAGTTCATCATTTCCCCTTTTATTTTTCTGGTTGAATTTGTGTTGCCTTAGAGTATTTGATTAAGATTTTTTGGCTATTACCCTTTTCTCCCGATGAGGCCTTTTCTAATTCTTCTTTCCCTTATCTAAAGCGTCACTGCTGGTTTCGATCCAGTGCATTGAAGACACAATAGCGGTCATCTCATTTAATCAGACTCCTCAGGGAACTGCTACAACTGTATTAACATTAATTCCTGACAGTAGTTCTTTTTTATGTAATTTGGGGAATAAAAAATGTATATAACTTGTGTTCTAATAATATATACACACACAAAAGTATATGCGACATGGTCAGGACACCAAATGCAAATATATCTTTGACCGATTATCAGCTTGGAACTTTATATTCACGAGGAATAGTAGCTGTGTCTGCAAAAGCTCCTCCAAAATAAATCTGAAGCCAAAAAAACAAAATATTGCAATCATTGGAAATTAGTTCTGGAGCCCCACACAAGCCTGTACTGTACCTCTGGAATTCCATCGTATCTCTTACATTGGCAACACTTCTTTTCTACAAAACAAAAGGCCATTTTTAATTTTACTTATTGATTATCATTAGTCTGGAATTGTTAATAGAACTTTGTAGAACTATCATAAATGACACCAAAATAAGGTTTTTTCAGTGATTTTTTGTTACTTTTGAGATTGTTTTGAATTACTCAATAAACATTAAATGTTGCCCTAATGTGCATTGCAAAAATTAACATTATGATATTAAAATGCAGCCCACACTACAACCTTGATAGTGATTTTATGGATTGTACACATAGTTTAATCTTAGTTTTCATTAAGAAGTTACATTTTTTCCCAATGGATGCAGCTGCTGATTTCATAGAATTTTAATTTGAAGAAAGAAATTACCCCCAAAAAATCTTCAACTTCCTTAATATCTTTCACCAAAACTACATAAATATATTATCTTGCAGACCCCCACCTGCCAAGAATGAGGCATATTAATTTTGTCATATGAACATTGATTTTAAACTGTTGCTGGAGTGAAGAAAGGACTTGTTAAAAAATCACCAGACATTAGGCTGGAAGGATATTTACATACTAACAGACAGTGCTTGTGGAGACAAAGGGCTATTCCCTGGTCCACTTAACCCACAATGGACTTTGATCACCAGATATTGAACATGTAAGGAAGTGCATTCCAGGCTCTGCTAAGATGATACAATGCACAGAGGCAGGTTAAACTGGTTAAACCAGCTAGTCCCATGACTAACTGACTGGTCCAGGTTTTTTTGAGCTAGCCACAGGACAGTTTGAATTCAGAAGGCTGTTTGAAACTGAAGCTGAAACAAGCAAGTCTCTGGTCTGGCTGTCTCTCTTTCTCACTTCCTCCTAGCCAGGAGACCCAGGGAAGACCGGTAAACCTCAAGAGAGAGAAAAGGCTCCCACATCGGGACAAGCTGAAGCATGAACTGGGCCCCAGTGAATTGTAAGACTTACCAGCAACCAAAGACTCCACATTGAACTTAAAGGACAGTAAAATAGAAACCCATCCATTGCCTCAAACTTTTCCCCTTTATTCTTTTCTACTTTTCTGTCCCTATCTGTGTGCGTGTTTACGGCGTATGCATGCTAGTGAGGTCACGTTGCATATTCGTAGTCGTTAATTGGATTAGAGTTTAAGATTAATAAACTTCCACTTTCTTGTTTAAAATCTAAGAAAACCTGTCTGAATTGATTTCTTTATCTTACAATTGGAAAGAGATGAACGAGGATTTACTAAGGGAGAGCTAAAATATGGTGTTTAAAAAAAAAATTAAACCCTGTTATGGTTAAACCAGGAAAAGGCTGAGAGGGAACATCTAGACTTTTTCTCACCTGGTCCTAACAATGTACATGGGATTTACTGTGCAGAAATAGGAACATGTCAGTGTTTATGCTCCACACGAGCCCCCCCTCCCCCTTCTACCTTACTGTTTGTGGTATATATTAATGATTTGGACTTAAATGTGGGAGGCATGATTGGGAAATTTGCTGATGACACAAAAATTGGCCATGTAGTTGATAGTGAAGTGGATAGTTGTAGACTCCATAATTATATCAATCGTTTGGTTGAGTGGGCTGAGAAGTGACAAATGGAATTCAATCTGAAGAAATGTGAGGAAATGCATTTCGGGAGGGCAGACAAAACAAGGGAATACACAATAAACGGGAGAATATTGGGAGGGGTAGAGGAAGTGAGAGACGTTGGAGTGCATGTCCACAGGTCCCTGAAGGTGGCAGGAGAGGTAGATAAAGTGGTGAAGAAGACATATGGAAATCTTTCCTTTATTGGACGAGGTATAGAATACAAAAGCAGGGATGTAATGCTGGAACTGTATAAAATGCTGGTTAGGCCACAGCTGGAGTATTGCGTACAGTTCTGGTCACCACCTTACAGGAAGGACATAATTGCTTTGGAGAGAGTACAGTGGAGATTTACAAGAATGTTGCCAGGGCTGGAAAATTGCATCTATGAGGAAAGATTGGATATGAAGGGTTGTTTTCCTTAGAACAGAGGAGGCTGAGGGGTGACTTAATTGAGGTGTACAAAATTATGAGGGACCTAAATAAAGTAGACAGGAATGACCTGTTTCCCCTAGTGGAGAGGTCAATTACCGAGGGCACAGATTTAAGATGATTGGTAGAAGGATTAGAGGGGACATGAGAAAAAACATTTTCACCCAAAGGATGGTGGGTGCCTGGAATTCACTGCCCAGATCAGTGGTGGAGGCAGAAACCCTCAATTCATTTAAAAGGTACCTGGACCTGCACCTGAAGTGCTGTTACCTGCAAGGCTACGTACCAAGTGCTGGAAGGTGGGATTAGAATGGGCGGCTAGCTTTTTCATCCGGTGCAGACACGATGGGCTGAATGGCCTCTTTCTGTGCCGTAACATTTCTGTGGTTCTATGGGTCTATGTGTAAGAACTGTAGAGTGGGGATATTGAGGCACTTTAATTTCCCAAATATCGATTGGGATAGTGTTAGAGTGAAGGGTATGGTGGGGACAAATTTCTGAAATGTATTCAGGAGAACTTCTTTCACTGTAATGAGAAGTTTTTATGTTTTTTGATGAAACATAAGTGAGATGCATGGAGTTCAGTTGTTGAAGATCTTAAACAGGTTTATTAACAGCGAACAAGTATATACAGTGCAGAGCTAACTATTTACATGACTTGCCTCTAGGTGTTACAGTAGTAGAGTGACTCTGGCTCTGAGTCACATAATTGTATCTGGGTAATTGGCTCATTAGCATACTAAGATCTCAAAGGGACATCACTCTTCAAGGCAATCACACAACATCCCCCTTCTTCCCAAAGATAAGTATCGTATGCTAAAAGAAAAAAAGTATAAAATTAGATAACATCAAAATTATTTACTCATGGATAGAGATTGTGAAGTTTACAGGTATAGAGGCTCAAAAGTGCATAAATTGCCTCTGTGGTTTGACAACGTTTGCTCAGGGAGTTTGCATTTCATCTGTTGCTGTTCTTTCTGAAGTTTCTCCCTCTTTGCATTCAGTTTCTGTTGCTCTGTCTTCAGCCTGCTAACATACTCTGTTGCTTTTCTCAAGGTGACCACCTTTGTGGCCTTGTCATTCTTGGAAAGTTCCGGCACCTCATCTCGAAGAGCCAAGACACACTGCTTCAACTCATTGCCCTTCTGCCTCTTCAGGACATTGCATGTCCTTCGCGTCTCCACGTCCTCCGTGTCTGAAGGCATGTGGCTCAAGGTCAAGGACTTGTTAGGGGAAGAATACTTTGGCTCACGGTGGTACCTGTCCCTTCTTGCTCATTGTGGTGTTGGTGGTTCTCTAGATAGCAGAAGTGAAGATGCAGTATAGTTGTGATGTTGCTGGGTTTCCGGACTGTACTGTTTGATGTTAGCAGAGTCTTGGCAATGCTGTCATGGATAATTATGATTTTGAGGTCCTTACACCCTGGTAGTCTAGCCACTGATGGTCAGCTCGTATCTACTAGGTAGAACATTTATGCTTTCCGTGTCGACTTGCCATAGCTGCATTGCATTGTTAATGTGCCACAGCACGGAATGGGTGACCCATTGTATGCAGATAACATGGCAGTTGTCAGTTTTATCATTGATTTCCAGTGACTCCGGTACATATCTGGACTGTTAGGATATTTGCACTAGTGCTGGTGTCAATCTTGACCTTGAGTTTTTGTCTGCCAGCTTTCTTTGGGCATATGATGTTAATAGTGGCGAAAGCTTCCAGTTGTCTGACTTCATCAACATGATGCATCAGGTTCACAATGTGGAATGCTTGTTCGTCTTCTCGCTGAGAACTACTTCTCTCTGAGTCTTGTCTCAGGTCTGCTTCACTGTGGACCTCGTGTATCGGCTTGCATTTATGTAGGTCTCTGGTGCTTTCCTGTTGCCCTGTTGTTTGTTTCTTTGCATCTGACTGTGACTTCTGGCTTCAACTTTGGAGCCAGAATTCCTGCATAGGCAGGCCCAGTGTCCTTTAGTACCATATGCCTTATACAGGTCATGAAATGTAGGATAACATGGCCATGAGTGGGACCAACCACATTTACCCCACAGCTTACTTGCCCTTTTTGTCTTGGTTATGGTGCTGATACTCTTGGCTGCACCTAATGCTTGCAGGTGCTGTTGTCCAACTACAATGGCTTCATATTTCTTGCCATCTTCCAGCAGTGCGTCGATGCTGCGACCTTTCTTTTTCTCCAAGAGGCCTTTCTGAAATGCTTCAATGAGTGCTAATATAATCACCCGCTCCATTATTGGGTGTGACAGCTCAGCTTTTGAGAAATCGCATTTGTTGCCCTTCATACAACATCTTCTGATTCCTGTGGCTGTGGCTGTTGCCGGTAGGACATCAATTCCAGACAATGAATTCTAAAATTCACTCTTAATCAGAGCTGATCTTCTAGCACTTTCTATATCTTTGCGGGATCTTCCTGGTTCCATTCAGATAATCCAGGGCTATTGATTCTGTGCGATCCCTCATTTACAATTGCTATCATTATTTTTACAGTCTGTTTTTCTGGTTCTACAATTACTTGGTCTGTAAAGTATAATTGCATTCACTGTTGGAACACTTTGAACTTTCTGCTGTTGTTTTGCATTAAAACTTATTTTAAGACCTAGCATTGTGACTCTGTACTGTCTTCTCTTTAAAAACAATTCTGTAGACTGGCTGCTTTGATTGACAGCAGCAGGTGTTTAGCATTGCTTTCTGTTTATCTAGCTTCCAGCCTCTAGTCTATTTACTTACGTAGTTTTGCAATAGACATTTCAAGTGTTTGTTTTGCTAGAGTTTGTTTATAGAGCAAATCAGTAGGTAATTCTTCATGCCTGAGTGGTTCGATGAGTTTTTAAAAATTCTGGCTGAGTGAATGAAAGTTCTTCATGCTGAAGTGCTTCTATAGGTTTCTTTTTATAGCTTCAGCTGTGAGCTGCATGAATGGAGGATTCCTGTGCTTTTTGCTGTCAGATGCCTCCTGTAATGGCATGGACCTGATCAGCCTGGGGGAGGAGTCGGGTCTTGTCGAATATTTTACTCTCTCAGGCAGCCTTTGAGAGACAAAAAAAAAATCAATCTTTTAAGGACTTGAAGACTTCTCTTCCTCGACCAATGGCTCATTGACTCACCTGCTCACAGTGATTGATTGTAGCCTGTTGTTCACAGCTCTATCTTCTGCAGCTGGTGAGTTTTTTTTACACTTTTTGGGCCAGTGTTTCTTTTAACTTTTTCTTTTTTTAGCTGTAGGTAGTTTTTAAAGCTGTTTTCCTGTGATCTTCAATCTTGAATTCTGTCTTCTCACTACAGCTGCGACCATGTAATGAGAAGCCTGATGAAGAATGTTGATGAAGGGAAAGCAATGGATGTTGTCTATATGGATTTTATGAAAGTGATTGATAGAAGTATCACAAAGAAGGCAGGTTATCAAAATTGAGACTCATGGAATAGGAAGGCGAGTGTCAGTTTGGATAATAAATTGGCTTAAGGACAGAAAACAGAAGACAGCAAGTTGTGTTAAATGGTGTTTTTCATAAGGGAAGATGGAAGACAGCAGTATTCCCCAAGGGTCAGTGCCAAGACCACTGCTTTCTTTGATGTTTATAAATCACTTGGATATTGGAATGCAGAATAAAATGTCAAAATGTGCCAATGATACCAAACTTGGAGGAGTGGCAAACAGTGAGGATAATACAAATCGACTGCAACATGGCATAGATAAGCTACCAGAATAGGCAGACTAGTGACAGATGAAATTTAACGCAGAGAAGTATGAGGTGATGCACTTCGGCAGAAGGGATAGGGAGAGTCAATATAGACTAAATGGCACAGTTCTAAAGAATGTGCTGGAACAGAGGGACATGGGGGTCCATGTGCACAGATCCTTGAAAGTGGTAGGACATATTGAGCAAATAGTTAGCAAAGCATATGGGATCTTGGGCTTTATAAATAGAGGTATTGAGTATAAAAGCAAGGAAGTTATGCTGAACTTTTATAAAGCTCTGGTTAGACCAAACTAGAATATTGAGTTCAGTTCTAGTCACCACACATTTGGAAAGATGTGAAGGTCCTTGTGAGGGTGCAGAGGAGATTTACCAGAATGGTTCCAGGGATGAGGCATTTTAGCTACAAGGTTAAGTTGGAGAAGCTAGGGTTGTTCTCCTTGGAGCAAAGGAGATTGAGGGGAGATTTGATGGAGGTGTACAAGATTCTGATAGGTTTAGATAAGCTGGATTAAGAAAAGCTGTTCCCATTAGCTAATGGTACAAGGACTAAGGAACACAGATTTAAGGGGGTGGGGGGGGGGGGCGGTTGTTGGTGGTGGTGGGGTGGGGTGTGAGGAGGAACATTTTTGCGCAGGGAGTGTTAATGACCTGGAACCCACTGCCTACGAGGGTGGTGAAACCGGAGATAGTGAATGATTTCAAAAGAAGATTGGGTGGGACTGATGGATTGCTCTACAGAGAGCCAGCATGGACTCGATGGGCTGAATAGCTTCCTTCTGTGCCGCAACGATAACAATAATGACTCTAAAGTGGTGGGACGGTAGTGGTTAAAATTGACCATATATTCTTATCAAAAGTACCCCATGAAAAACTGTTGGTTGGCTTACTGCAGACTAGCAGCTCTTGTGACTGATGTGTTGCTTCCAAGGGAAGTTAAACTGAAATGATGACAAGTTTTAATGTTCCAATGCACTGGTTAAATATCATATAACATCCAATGGTATGTATGAAGTCCACATAAATAAATGTATAGAAGTAATGAAGTCATTTGCATTTAAAGTATGTACTTTTCAAGAATGTATTTTCAGCTCTGTAAGGTCTCTGCAATTAATATTCCTGATTCTTCATATATTTTAATTATTGACAAACCTTTAAGATGTATTAAACAATATTAATTGATTTCCTGTGGCATTGCTCATGGGTAGTGAAGGTCTGAAGTTTAAGGCCTAGATACTTGCTGCAGGAAACTGATCTAACCAGATCCTGAGGTTAATTAGTATTGGTGAGAATAGTTTGCAGATGGCTGGATGGTCACATATTTCCAGTTCCAGTTTAATTGGCAAGCTTCTCTGATGAACCAAAGTTAATCTGTAACTGGCCCCAGCATAAAGTGACTGCCTTTCTATTTTCTTCCCCAAAGGTTTTTGACATTTTTGAACTACAATGCCTGAAGTGTGATGGATGCTTTAAACTTAAAATAAATGAACAAACTTACACTGAAAAAATCCACATAAGGACTCCCCCCACACCAGCAATTGAAGACATTGTGAAATGGAGGCCTTTTATAGAGACGTTAGCTATGAAGTGCTAATGATGGCTGTTTCAAGCTGCAAGAGGACCTCAATCTGATTAAAACGCTTCTTTAATCTTGTCTTGATTTACTCACCAGCACCAATTTCTGCATGAAATAAGCAGATGCCATCATTAATACCGTAATGAGTACACCGTTGAGCAGAACCCAATATTTGAATAGGTTGAGCAGCAGTCATTAAATTGAGATAAAAATAATGCAATTGAAGAGCAAATCCTTCTATTTGGGCATGAATTCTATCTCCAAAGCACTGCCATCTGTGGTGGTCCGGATCTGGTTGCAGCCCACTTGTGCTCAGATGCCTCACTATGTGCCGATGCCAAGTCTATACCTGCCTTGAAGGTGCTAATTGTATTAATTGGATTTTATTGTATGCAGCTGGTCAGCATTAACTGGGGATTCACTTGTGCTCCTATAAACAGGAGCAGCCTGAAACTCTGGTGGGTGGGTTAGGAGGTGCATGTTTGTAATGAGTATCTGTAAATAAATGCTTATAAAAGTGTGTAAAGATTGGCTCGAGTTTTATCCTTGACCACCTGTGTTTCTGGAGATATAACATGATAGTAGAGGATGGTTGCCTAAAGGTGAAGGTTGGAAACTAAGAAAAATTTTTCAGACAGAAAACTGAAGTCCTAGTGGCCATTGTGGAAAGCAAGTTTAAATTGTCCAGATATGATTATCTTCTGATGTTCAGAGTCTGAACCATACAGCCAGTGGAAGAATGAAGTGGATATCTGGACATAGGTTACATCTTTACCAAAGAGAAAACAAGGTATAGTCTTGGCATTGTCGTTTTCAATGAGAAGTAAAATATTTTGTGAACTGTATGCCTGTCAGTTGGATGATGATCTATTAAATGCCTATGAGGAATGATCAGAATTTGATAGATTTCAGAAAACAGATGGCCATTCGACGGAAGAATATATCATGAACTTTAACAGATTGTATAAAGGATTGACAAAATTCAATTTGGGATCCCCAGATCGGTACTAACATTTAAATAACTGAATTGTGATAAGGTGTCTTATATGGACAGGCTATTAGTTCTAAATGGTGGTTGGTTCTCAAAGAAGGAAACCCTGTTGGATCAGCTGTCTGCTGCCTTAAAAAATTTCTGGGAAAATAGTCATTCCCTTCAGCCTTCATGGAACAAATGGGACATTCCATGGTGACAGAATGAATAGAAGACTCAATGATTGGCAGGTTTTGAAGTAGTCCAGAAACCAGTCGCAGGCATCAATACAACAGAAGGATTAAAGACAGGCAGAATGAGAATGAAAGCACCTTTAGCAGATCTGGTTATTACAGCAGAAGACAAAATTGGAACAGAAATGATAGGCAAAGGAACAGTGCTTCAGGTGTGATTTGAAGTATCATTATGTGATGAACTGCCCAAAGTGAAGAGGCAGAATCCTCAAAATAACACATGGTGAAGAGAATTCTAAGGAAGAGGATGAAAATAATGATGAATCTGAAAAATTATATTGGTCACAAAGATGTTTTAGTCCTGTGATGAATGTATTAGTCACAGACCCCTTTAATTGTGCATAGTAGATCCTGCTTGCACTTCAACAAGATTGGGTTAAAATGTTATCTTGATTCAGTAAGTAGTGAGGATCAACACAATTTTAAGGAATATAAAAGTACTACTTGCTTTAGGTTTGGTGATGAACATGCAAAAGAGAGTTGTAATTCCATGTTCAAGAAGCTTCAAGAAGGCAGCTCACCACCACCTTCTCAAAGGCAATTAGGGATGGACAATAAATGCTGGCATAGCCAGTGATGCTCACATCCCATGAATGAATAAGAAAAAATGTAAAATAGCTGGAGTAAGCATTTTATAAGTACTGATCTCTAGACTCTAGTAAGATACCTATACTGTTTGGAAACCTTCTCTGAAAAAGGCACAAATCAAACTTGACATGGAGCATGATAAGGCAATTATTTTTGGAAAGTCACATGATCTTCAGTTTACCCAGTCAGGACCTTATTGTATCCCCTTAACAAAACCAGATGTTTCTCATCAGAGTGTTAGACAAGCACTAATGGCATCAGTGATAAGAATCAGAGAAAAAAACAAATTATCCTAAACTTACATAGACTATTTTCTAAAGCTGCTTGTCAAAGTTTAAAAATCCTGCTAAAATATGCAGATGTGGTTGATGAAGAATATACAAGGCTAACAGAAGAGATTAGTGAGAAGTGTAAAATCCATAAAAAGTATTGAAGAATGCTGCCATGTCTTATTGTAAGCCTTCCATTGGCACTTGACTTTAAGGAGGTAGATACCCATGGATTTCAATGTGTGGGATAAAGACAGAAATATTTTCATCCTACATTTTGGAGATCTGGCAACAAGATTTACTCTTTTTACAATAGTACTTAGTAAGAACAAAAGAGTTATTATAGACAAAATCATGGAGCAATGGATAGGGACTGGACTTGGGACATCAGCAAAATTTCTGACTGATGATGGAGGGGAATTTGCCAATGCCAAGTACAGAAACACATGTGAAAATATGAACTTCGTGGTTGTGAATGCTGCAGCTGACATTCCTTTCAGCAATGGACTCTGTGAAAGGAATCATAACCGGACTGCAGGTCGGCAACTGTCCTGTCATGGGCAGTTCTTGCAAAGAATTCCCTCCTGATGGTTGGAGGATATAGGGCTGAATTTTATGCATGAGGCAAGGCTCCTGGCACCAGGCTGAAAAGGTGGGTGGAACCCCCGCCTCTGCATTTTTTCTGGTCCCTGGAGCGATCCTCCTTTTTTGGCATCAAAGTTTAAGGAGGCGAGATCCCCAATCACAGGGCCGGCAGCTCAACAGTATCGGCAGTGCGAGTGAGAGTGGTGGCCACTGCTGGTACTTCAGAGATCTCAGACCCAAACCCAGTGTTGGTAACCCGGACCTGACGTAGGTGAGGTGGGGTCACCAGGGTGTGGGGAGGTGGGCATTCGGTCTCGGGCGGGTACAGTGGTTGCTGCTGGGAGGGGGCTCTTCCGTGAGCCACGAATTGCCCACATAGGAGGGACCCCACACCGCCCCAACCCCCCCAAGCCCGAGGTGTGCTTCCTGCGAGCTTGGGGGGGGGGGGTGGTTCCCTCCTATGTGGGCAATTCGTGGCTCACGGAAGAGCCCACCCCCGCAGGAAGGACACCTCGTTTTCCAGGCATCCTCCCCGCACAGCAGTGGCCACCCCCCCACACACCGCTGGTGAAATCCCAGCAGCGGCAGGGAGGCCCTTAATTGGCCATCAATAGGTTTAAAGGCCTCAATTAACCTCTGGGCTGGAAGGCCAACGTCGGCCTATCCTGCCCCTGGGAAAATAGGGTCCGGCAATCCCGGTGTCAAGTTCCGTGGCAGCCGCTGCCACTCCGATTCTCCGGCTCTCTCCTGCCACAGAACCCAAGTCGGGCTGGGAACAAAATTCAGCCCGTAGTCCCTATCAGTTAGGCTGTAGGTGAAATCCAAAATTGCATTCTATTCTGTGTGATAGTCCTCCTGATCTAGAATTAGGTCCATTTGTTCTGCACATTTGAATGCTTTACATGCAGAGAGATGAGCTTTCATCAAGGCTGACATCTAGGAGAAAAGTCAGAGAGCACTGAGTCATCATATAGAACCATCTGAGATAATTGAATTCAAGTGATTTGATATACTATAAAAGAGAGGGTTGTAGGGAATGGAAAGGCTTTGGTAAGGTAGTAGATCGTGATGGTTCAATAATTTCAGACCATGAGCCCCATTATTTTTTGTTTATTATTTTGATTTATATATTTAGACTTTTTAAATTTTATTTATTTATTTTTTATCTAGTCTTAAATTATTTTTCATGTTTTTGCTTTTGTACAGATCTGTTCATTATTCTGCCATTAGCACTCTCTCTGGACTCGTGCTTTGTCTTTTACTACAACTACTTAGCACTCCATTTGCATTATGTTCTGTGACATCTGTCATTTAACCTCTCCCCCCTCTGCCCTATCACAGTCCTTCCTTCTTGTTCTACTTCTCCTCTCCCCCCTTTCACTTGCTCAAAGACTGTTACATTTCTAACTTTTGACAGTTCTGATGAAGGGTCGCAGACCTGAAGCGTTAACTCTGTTTCTCTCTCCACAGATGCTGCCAGACCTATTCAGTATTTCTGGCACTTTCTGTTCTCATTTCAGAGTTCCAGCATCCGCTGTATTTTGCTCTTTTTAGGAAAGTTAAGTCTGGATAAATGTGTTCTTAAATTCCGATCCTTAGGTGACCCAAAGAACATGATGCTATGCATGCTAATCTTCCTGATGGGTATTTTCCTGCAGCTGGTTTCATAATATTTCTGATGGGTGAAAATGGGAAATATTTTCCTTTATCTTGGGGAACTAAGAAAATAAAAAGGGTAGTTAAAAGTATTTTTGCTGCTGAAACAAGATCATTCCGGCAGTGCCTGGCACGGAGCCCGATGCTGCGAGGGGTCGGGCCCGATCTTCCCAGCAGCGGCGAGGCTCCTGCCGCTGAATGATGGGACCCGGATTAAAATATTCAAATTAGCAGATTGCATACATTTAAATAAAATTGACTCCAAGCTTACAATAGGGCCGCGATCCTTTGGTGCGGTGGTGGGGAACGGGGTCAAAGTTACATCATTAGTGAAAGGGATGGTGGGAAGGGGTGAACTGCGCACTTTGTTCAGTGTGGGGAAGGTGGAGTTCGAGTGTGGAAGGTAAGTGCTTTGGGTGAGAGAGAGGGCAAATATTGAATTTTATTATTATTGAGGGGGGGGGGGTGGTTGGGAAAGGGGTGGCAGATTTTTAATCAATACAGTGGGGATGGGGTATAACTTAAAAAATTTAAATTAGCCGACAGGGCTTTAAAAATGGCGCCAGCGCCTGCGCACAGGCAGCTGATGCCATTGCCGGAGTCGGGAAGCCTGTCCCCTCCACGTGATCGGGGTGAGAGGGCGGCCCGACCGGCATACTATCGTGGGCCACTGTGAGGAAGATCACGCCAACATGGTGGCATGCAGCACATTCATGCAGGTCGCCAGCGGCAGGCACTTAAAATCTAGCCCAATGACTCTTGTGGAGACAGTGGATATGTGATGCCATTTGTTAAATATTTTCGGTGAGATTCTGTACAATGGGTGCACTGAAGATAGTATACTCACTGAATGTTATGTAGGTAATGGTTCCTGGTGGGTTAATGAACCCTCTATGAAAAGTGAGTGAGAAAAGATTACAGATTGACCTTGCCGGCTTGAAACAAATGCTGGAGAGGAAGAAAATCTCTAAAATAAATTCAAAATAAAGTCATCAGCTGTAGGATTGTTTTACATAAAGAAATGCATGTGTGAAGAAATTGTTAGGGGCCCTAGAGGAGGGGCATCTCGCAATGTAATGTTTTGCACAGGGGTCTTTGATTTAATTTGTCTTGCCATTTTGGTTGTACATATAAAATCTAATTTTTCTTTAAGGAAAGAGAGGAGAATCTATTAATTGTATATTCATTGCATACAGGTGGTGGGCATTAACTGGGGATTTACTTGTGCTCCTATAAATAGTAACGGACTGATATTGTGGTGGCTGGGTTAGGAGGTGCATATTTGTAAAGTGCATCGCTAAATAAATGCTTATCAAAGTAGGTAAAGATTGTCTCGAGTTCTCTCCTTCACCACCTGGCCTTCTGGACACATAACACAAGGTACCAGTGTCTAAGCTTGTGGCTGAGTGTCAGATCAAATTACGGGGCTTCTTCATCAATGGTGTGGCGTTGCTCTCTCTCTTCCACCTTGTCCTGCAAGAGAGGGAGGAATGTCAGTGATTGTGTCACACTGTGTTTGGGTGATGTGCCTGCCATAGCTGAATAGTTGGGGGTTGAGGCAGTGAGAGGTGATTGTGTGGCTGACAGCATTGGTAGGTGTGTAAGGGTGAGGTGGAATATCTGGATGTTAGGTCTGGGTCCTGACTGCCAGGGAATGCTGCTGGGTGAGTGATGGGGGTGTGAAACATTAAGCAGTGTGAGAGGTTGGTTGTGTGTTGGGCTGGAGATATCATGTGAAATGCATGTGAGGTCATTAGTCCTCTTGTGATACTGCTGCCAGGTCCTTGGGTCCAGACTCTCGGAGTTGACCTGTCTGGCTACCTGGTCCCACTCTGTTTGAGGGTGATCCTTGAGGGCCCTGCGGAAACATGGTGTCTCTCTTCTTGCTTACTTCTGTAGGATATTGTACATAAGCTGTTGCTGGGTAAATTATGTATATGGACCTTAAGCATCATCACAGGATATGATGTCATGAGTCTGTACCTCATGCTGCTCAGTTTTCATGTGGATACCTTAGTGAGAAGATCCCTGCAAATAAACTCCTGTTACTTTGACCCACAGTCTACGTTCCTCATTCTACACCAATAGCACACTGACAAAATAGTATATGGTGGCAGTGGTAAAAATGACTTTTGCAGAATAAGAAAACAGAAGAGATCAAAAACGTTGAGGAGGCAAGGAAAAGTTGATGCTCTTACCAGAGAGCTTTGAGCGAGCAGCAGCGCCCAAACAGGCTGAAGCATGGCCGAGATGGATTTGAGGATTTGACAGGTATCGTTCTGCTTCAGGTTTAACGGAACAACCAGACAAAGAACAGGTCAATGTTCTGCTTTACCATGGGAGACAGTGCGGATGACATTCTGACTACCCTGGGGATCGATTAATAAGAAACCCTGTATGGCGAGGTTATTAAAGCATTGGAGGGACACTTTCAGATCAGGAAGAATGTAATCCTGGAAAGAGGTTAGTTCAACAGACACACCCAAAAAGTCGGTGAAAGCATTGATTCATTTATTAATGATCTGTTTAAAGTAGTGGAGGATTGCGACTATGGTTCTGTAAGAGGAACTGATTTGGGACAGAATAGTAGTCGGGGTTACAGATGAAGCACTGTCAGACCAGCTTCAGTTGAAACAGGATTTGACTTTGATAAAAGCCATTTTATTAAGCAGGCAGGCAGAAGTCCGAAAGTTTAATTGACTACTAGTTTGGGGGGATCGGGGGAGTCCAGCCTTGAAGGATCTGGAATCAGTGGACTCTGTAGAAAAGACAGAGAGAAATGGTGCCAGAAAGTCTGAGAGGCGGAAAAGACAGCTACAGGCAGCAACGCTGAATTGCAGTAGGTGTGGCCAGGAGCGGCACCAGCGGGAAATATGCCCAGCCCGGGAAGCTGACTATTTCTGGTGCAAGAACAGGGGGCACTTTCAGCAGGTCTGTCACAGCAGAAAACAAAAGCTGCAGAGGAAATAAAGAAGGGACAAACAATTAATACTCCCTTCTGAGGAGAAGTGCAAAGAAACAATGAAGATTGCTGGGAAGCAGAAATCTTAGTGGGAGAAAATAAAACTAATTTCAAATTAGAAATAGTAGAAGCGGTTTATATCCTGTCTGACCAAACACCTTGGTTGAGGAAGGAAAGGCTTAGGAAAACCAACAAGAAATTATACAGGCCAGGAAGGATTCAATTGAAGGTTCTGGGAGAAATAAAGACAATCTTAACACACGGAAACAACTCACTTCCAGAAATGCTATATGTTATTAGGAACCAAGCCTATTCACTATTCAGTAAGAAAGCTTGCCCAGTCTTACAGCTGTTATGCAGGGTGGAAGAGATCAAGGGAAAAGAGGAACAGCTCAGTGATTTTAGACTGTAATTCCCCAAATTATTCAAGGGTTTAGGGAAATTAAAAATGGAATATCATATTACTCTCATCAAAGAGGCGGAACCAGTATGCTTGTTCACACTGTGAAAGGTCCCACACCCGCTCCTAGAAAAAGTAAAGAAAATAGATGCCACACTAAACCAAAGAGTTATCTCTGCAGTGATAAAACCCATTAGGTGGTGCTCTGGGATGATCCCAGTAAGGAAACCAGATGGGTCCATTGGGATTTGTGTGGACCTTCTTCTTTGGCCTCCTTGTCTCGGGAGACAATGAGTAAGCGCCTGGAGGTGGTCAGTGGTTTATGGAGCAGCGCCTGGAGTGGCTATAAAGGCCAATACTAGAGTGACAGACTCTCTTCCACAGGTGCTGCAGAAAAAATTGGTTGTCGGGGCTGTTACACAGTTGGCTCGCTCCTTGCGCCTCTGTCTTTTTTCCTGCCAACTGCTACGTCTCTTCGACTCGCCACACTTTAGCCCTGCCTTTATGGCTGCCCGCCAACTCTGGCGATCGCTGGCAACTGACTCCCACGACTTGTGATCAATGTTACAGGACTTCATGTCGCGTTTGCAGACGTCTTTAAAGCGGAGACATGGACGGCTGGTAGGTCTGATACCATTGGCGAGCTCGCTGTACAATGTGTCTTTGGGGATCCTGCCATGTTCCATGCGGTTCACATGGTCAAGCCATCTCAAGCGCCACTGACTCAGTAGTCTGTATAAGCTGGGGATGTTGGCTGCCTCGAGGACTTCTGTGTTGGAGATGTGGTCCTGCCACCTGATGCCAAGGATTCTCCGGAGGCAGCGAAGATGGAATGAATTGAGATGTTGCTCTTGGCTGACATATGTTGTCCAGGCCTCGCTGCCATACAGCAAGGTACTGAGGACACAGGCTTGATACACTCGGACTTTTGTGTTCCGTGTCAGTGCGCTATTTTCCCACACTCTCTTGGCCAGTCTGGACATAGCAGTGGAAGCCTTTCCCATGCGCTTGTTGATTTCTGCATCTAGAGACAGGTTACTGGTGATAGTTGAGCCTAGGTAGGTGAACTCTTGAACCACTTCCAGAGTGTGGTCGCCGATATTGATGGATGGAGCATTTCTGACGTCCTGTCCCATGATGTTCGTTTTCTTGAGGCTGATGGTTAGGCCAAATTCGTTGCAGACAGCTGCAAACCTGTCGATGAGACTCTGCAGCCACTCTTCAGTGTGAGATGTTAATGCAGCATCGTCAGCAAAGAGGAGTTCCCTGATGAGGACTTTCCGTACTTTGGTCTTCGCTCTTAGGTGGGCAAGGTTGAACAACCTACCAACTGATCTTGTGTGGAGGAAAATTACTTCTTCTGAAGCCTTGAACGCGTGTGAGAGCAGCAGGGAGAAGAAAATCCCAAACAGTGTAGGTGCGAGAACACAGCCCTGTTTCACGCCACTCAGGATAGGAAAGGGGTCTGATGAGGCGCTGCTATGCTGAATTGTGCCTTTCATATTGTCATGGAACGAGGTGATGATACTTAGTAGATTTGGTGGACATCCGATCTTTTCTAGTAGTCTGAAGAGACCACATCTGCTGACGAGGTCAAAGACTTTGGTGAGATCAATGAAAGCAACGTAGAGGGGCATCTGTTGTTCGCAGCATTTCTCCTGCAGCTGACGAAGGGAGAACAGCATGTCAATGGTCGATCTCTCTGCTCGAAAGCCACACTGTGCCTCAGGGTAGACACGCTCGGCCAGCTTCTGGAGCCTGTTTAAAGCGACTCGAGGGAAGACTTTCCCCACTATGCTGAGCAGGGAGATTCCGCGGTAGTTGTTGCAGTCACCGTGGTCACCTTTGTTTTTATAGAGGGTGATGATATTGGCATCGCGCATGTCCTGTGGTACTGCTCCCTCGTCCCAGCACAGGCAAAGCAGTTCGTAGAGTGCTGAGAGTATGGCAGGCTTAGCACTCTTGATTATTTCAGGGGTAATGCTGTCCTTCCCAGGGGCTTTTCCGCTGGCTAGAAAATCAATGGCATCACTGAGTTCCGATTTTGTTGGCTGTACGTCCAGCTCATCCATGACTGGCAGAGACTGGGCTGCATTGAGGACGGTCTCAGTGACAACATTCTCCCTGGAGTACAGTTCTAGGTAGTGCTCAACCCAGCGGTCCATTTGCTTGCGTTGGTCAGTGATTGTGTCCCCGGATTTAGATTTGAGGGGGGTGATCTTCTTGATGGTTGGCCCTAAAGCTCTCTTAATGCCATCATACATTCCTCTGATGTTTCTGGTGTCTGAGGCCAGCTGAATATGACCGCATAGGTGTTGCCAGTAGTCATTTGTGCAGTGCCTGGCTGTTCTTTGTGCAGTGCTTCTGGCTGTTTTAAGTGCTACGGATGTTAACTCGCTGGGGGCTTTTTTGTAGTTACCAACTCAAAAAAGCAGTAGAGAGATTCACGCGACAGTGTCAGTCGATGACAGCCTTGCCAAGTTGAGAAAAAGATCCATATGCACAAAGTTGGACACAAACAGTGGGTTCTGGCAGTTGCCTTTAGATGAAGAGTCTAAATTGTTAACCACCTTTATCATACCCGTCGACATATTCTGCTTCAACAGGTTGCCATTCGGTATTGCGCCAGCAGCAGAGATATTCTAGCAGACGATGTCAACCTGTCCTAGAAGGTTTGGAGGGAATCATCTGCCACACGGATGCTGTTCTGATTCATGGAGCAAACCAAGAAGAACACAATGCAAGGGTAAGAGTGGTATTACACAGATTACAAGAAGCAGGGCTCAGATTACATGACGTGTGTATTCTCACAGTCGACAATGAGGTTTCTTGGCCACATAATTGATAGATCTGGAATCTTGATAGACGCACAGAAGGCGAAGGCAATAAAAGATTTCCCAGAGGCAAGGAATATAAGAGATCTACAATGATTCATGGGTATGGTTAACCAGGTGGGGAAATTCCTACCAAGTCCAGCAAGTATTAATGACCCTCTATGACAACTATTAAAGAACAGCAATGCCTGTTGCTGGGAGTCGCCCAGAAAGATTCTTACAAGCAGATCAAAGAAATGTTGACTTTACCAGTTGTTTTGACACATTATGATCTGAACTGGTGACTGTTATTGCAGCAGATGCATCGGCAACAGGATTAGGTGCCGTCCTGTTCCAGATTCAAAAAGATGGACGATGAGGGCCGGTGTACTTTGCCTGTTGTTCGCTGTCAGAGACAGAACAAAGGTACACAGTGATTGAAAAGGAAGCATGAGCAGCCACATGGGTGTGTGAAAAATTTTTGGACTACCTATTGGGCCTCAAGGTCATGATCGAAACTGACCACAAGCCACTAGTGACATTGCTTAATTCCAAGGAGTTAGCAAAATCAACACAAGGGTACAGAGATTTCGACTATGACTTATGAGAAGATGATGCAACAACTGAATATGTCCCCAGGGAAGCATCAGGTGACACATTATCGAGGGAATCAAGCTCTCTACCTGAACTGGGATATGTTTCATTATTGGAGGAAGTGGGAGTCATTGCTTTAGCTATTTCGGAAGATTTTCTGGCATCTGTTCAAAGGTTATGCCAAATTAGAAACCTACAGAAAGTGTTTGACGTCTGCGATAAAGTAAGGCAGTTTTGCCAAGTAGATTGGCCAGAATATATGCCGAATAACCCAATCCTGAGAAAGTATTGTGAGCAACTAAGCCATCTTACTATTGTCGAAGACTTACTAGTCTACGAAGAAAAACTAGTTATTCCAAGGGCTTTAAAATTAGACGTCCTAGAAAAACTACACCAAGGGCACTTAGGAATCACCAAGTGTAAAGCAAGAGCTAGGAACTTGGTATGGTGGCCGGGGTTTCCAAGGAGATCGAAGACATGATTTCCAATTGTGTTGCATGTGCTACTCCCAGACAGGACTTGAGAGTGCCACTGATGTCATCTTCATTTCCGTCCAGGCCATAGGAGTCCCTGGGAATGGACCTGTTTGAATACAGAGGGAAGATTTTCCTTTTAGTCATTAATTATTCTTTAGATGGGTTGAAGTCAAACCAATACATGGCCAGAGTTCTGAAGCGTAATCAAATCACTAAAAAAGATTTTTGCCACACATGGCGTTCCAGACCTAGTGATCTCTGATAATGGTCCACAATTCGCAAATGAAGCCTTACAGCATTTTGCAGAAACATCTGGGTTTGGCCATGTTACAAGTTCATCGAGGTATCCCTAGGACAATAGAGAAGCAGAAAGAGGTAAAAACAAGAAATGCTGGAACCACTCAGCAGGTCTGGCGGCATCTGTGGAAAGAGAAACAGAGTTAACGTTTCGTAACCTCCTGGTGTTTGATAAAGAGTCTACCAAAACTCGTTTTCACAGCCACATCTCCTTCCTCAGTGACTGTCTCCAGCTCCGACTTATTCCACGTGGATTCCAACTGCATTTTCACCCATCATGTTTTGAATCCACCCAGGATTACAGGTATCTCCGAGAAATACAACGTTCCTCGGACTGCTACTCTCGCCGCATCCTGAGATCCACACTCAGTGCTATGCGCCGCCACATGCACACACTGAACCTCTCTCTCCAGCAGCACCGCCTCACCTTATCTCAAAGCTGTTCTACTCCGCAGTTTCATTTCATCTTATGTCTCATCCGACGCATTACGAAATGTTAACTCTGTTTCACTTTCCACAGATGCTGCCAGACCTGCTGAGTGGTTCCAGCATTTCTTGTTTTTATTTCAGATTTCCAGCATCCGCAGTATTTTGCTTTTATATAAGCAGAGAGAGGTGTTTGAACCATGAAAATGCTGCTGAAAAAGAATTAGGATTTTCAGCTAGCGCTATTAAACAACCAATCAATACCACTCCAGATTGGGCTGGCTTCATGTGAGTTGCTAATTGATGGAAGGTTGAGAACACAACTATCCACACTCCCAAGCACCCTTCAGGCATGAATCTGCACAGAGGACCAGGAAAGGGTGAGGGAGAATCATGACAGACGCTATAGAGCAAAAAACCAAACAGACCAATGACCTGGAGATTAAAGATCAGGGTCAATATGGGGAAGTGATGGAGAAATCTCCATATCCTCAATCCTATATAGTCCAGCCAGACCATGGATGGATAGGAGGAATAGAAGATCTTTAGTTCTGGCATTTCCGATAAAACAATTGATGAAAGATCAACAGAATCAGCCACCAGAGAGTGCTGATGAGCCAGTGATATAACCAACGGCAGATAACCCAGATGACAGTGAAGGCAGAGAACATGGAACCAGTTCCACTCACCCACAGGAAAGTGAGGAACAAGAACTGAAAGACTCAGTACCATAAATAAGTGAAAGATAAACACACTATGGCCAAGTTGTGACAATCCCACAGCGATACAGACCTGATGAATGAAGTCAGAGACTTGGGGGGAGATGTAGTATGTTATACATAAGCTGTTGATTATGTATATAGACTTTAACCATCATCACAGGATATGAAGTCACAAGTCTGTACCTTGTGCTGCTCAGTGTTCATGTAGATACATTAGTGAGAAGACCTCTGTAAATAAACTCCAGTTACTTTGACCCACAGTCTACTTTCCTCAATCTATACCAATAGCACAGAGCCAAAATAGTACAACCTCCACCACTAATGCCTCCAGCACCACATTAGTCACCTTGGAACTCTCTCTCTGGCCTGGTGTTCCATTTTCTATGTTTTATATTCCAGCAACATTCTTCAGTGTAGCTTTCCTATAAGAAGGACAGGTTGCCTTTAAGAAAAGCAGGCTGACAGCACAGCTGATCGGCCTCCTGCTGAGCGTAGAGGCAGCCAGTAATGTGAAGAGAAAGCCAGCAGCGAGGCAAACGTTCGACCCCATGCGATAATCAGGTAATTGAGGTGGGTGCATGAAATTTGAGTGCTGCCCGCTTCCAAAGGAACAGACATGGACAGGTCTCAAATTATGACCCCTGCAGCCAAAAAAGCGGCCGATAAAGTTTTAGCCCTTTACCTTTAACAGAAAGGAACGAAACAAAAGGAGACTAGCAAAAAGTTCCATACTTAACTGGTATAATCCTCTTCTATTATATTCACTACCATGTGGAGTGGTTGAGGTGAATAGCATTTAAAGGGAACCACGATAAGTACATGAGGGCGAAAGGAATAAAAGGATATGTTGACAGTGTGAGATGAAGTAAATAGAGTGGGAGGAGACTTATATAGAGCATAAACACCAGCAAACCAAGGCCAAATGGTCTCTTTTTGTGCTATAAATTCTACGTAATTCTTGCCTTATGCCTTAACTAGTACTCCGTAACAAAACCAAGGATATCATTCAATAATGTCATATTGCAATGGACCTTTAAGCAATATTTCCTGTAGAGTTAGACATAACTGAGGAAAGAAGATTGAGAGTTACTACCTCTTGCGAAAATTTTATTTACATGTAATTTGAATATGATGTGACCAAAGGGAGGCATGCTGGGCTGTTCACTGCCATAACTTGCTCTGTCGTGACAGCAGGGACTGCTTTTACACAGCAGAGCTAAATCAATTACATCCTAATAGTGTGCAACAGCATTAAGCACTAGCTCCAGGAAGCAGGAGTAAAACGTGGATCATAAGCGTATTATTATTGTCTATGAATAAAATTGTTGTTTTTCTCTCTGTAGAAACCTGGCATGTTAAGTTACAGTTACCGATATATCAAATTTAGGCATAGGATTATTGTCTTATTGCTTTTTCCTGCAAGTCCTCTACAAACTAATAAGAACACAGACAAAGCAAAATTACACAACTATTCTGTTAATGTGCTTAATAAACTGGAGATACAAATTGACTGTTAATATGATTGCTGGGTATAATATCCTACTTAAGAATAGAATCCATTAGTCTAGATAAAACTGCATAAATTTATCATGCAATTATTTAAATTGAATTGGTAAATTACTAACATGGATTCCAGTCTTATAATGCGCTTCATTCAGGATGGTTTTAACTCGGGTTAAGTAAGGAAGCAGAATGATGTAAGATGTAAGGAATGAATTCCAGCATGAGAGGTGGAACTCCATGGGCTGGCTTGTGTGATCGGTTGGAAGGTGGGTTCTATGCCTAGAGGAGAGGGAAGGGGGGAGCATCGGCACAGATTCGTCCACCATGGAACCTGACACTGGAATGCCAGGTTTTCTTGGAGGCAACGAGGTTCCGTGGTGGTACCTCTGCTGCAAAGCGATGGGATTGTGGTTTAAGTATGTCAAATACTGTTTTGCATGCGTTAGTATATAATGACCGTTAGTCGTGGGAGTCAGTTGCCAGTGATCAGCAGAGCTGGCAGACAGCCATAAAGGTGGGGCTAAAGAGTGGCGAGTCAAAGAGACTTAGCTATCGGCAGGAAAAAAGACAGAAGTGTAAGGAGAGAGCCAGCTGTGTAACAGTCCCGACAACCAATTTTATCTGCAGCGCCTGTGGAAGAGTTTGTCACTCTAGAATTGGCCTTTATTGCCACTCCAGGTGCTACTCCACAAACCACTGACCACCTCTAGGTGCTTACCCATTGTCTCTCGAGACAAGGAGGCCAAAGAAGAAGACGAAGAAGAGAAGAAGTATATAATTCACCGGGACCTTACCAGGCGTTTGTGATCTTCTGCATCGTGACATTGCCACTAAGCTCAATCGGCAGATGTGAGGGAAGGGGGGATCTCTGCCAGTGGGTACTGTGGGGGGGTGTGGAGGGTTGATCTCTGCAATCCAGCATCAGGAGACACCAAAGCTGCCCCTGCCACTTGAGTGGGGGTGACGGCCGCCGTCGTTATTCTAAGTGGCGGCCCACTGTGTCATCGCAGCAGCGCGCTGCAAACGTCACATGCGAGACGGCCGACATTTTGCACACCCGTCGTTAGAAGTGGAGGCGTGATAATAAAATCCAATTGCATGTCACAAGTGAACAAAGATGACTCAGCAGAGCAAAGATCCATGTTCAATTGGAAGCTTCCAGCAAATGTCAGTTTTTAAATGAAATGTTGTTAATTATGCGGCAGTGTTTTGCGAACAGTATGCCAGATTTGTCACTAGTCATTTCTTCACACACAGCCCTATTTTGCATGCACCACTGGCTGTTGGCAGCCTTTCAGAGTGAAGCTTGGCGGAAAGAATAAATATAGGAATGTCAGTGGATTTGAATAAGTGGGCTCAGGAATGAAGTCTGTAAATCACTAAGGCTTTGATTGTAATCATAATTGAATGAGTAGAAGCTGAGAATTATGGCTGAAAATAATGAAACTGCAACATGGTAATACTGTCATGCACTTTTTATGTTTAGATGACAGGTTGAAATGAATTGAATGGCATGTACATCGCATCTGGAACCAGGCACTATGGAGTTTCTGGGAAGAGGGGTAAACAACACGACCCAGTAGCTAATGGCACGATCTCCCTGATATTTTTATGACCTTCCAATTTTATTTCAGTAAGGTGTTGCTTAGGCAAATTATCTATTTGAATTGAGATAGGAATCTTCTTTGGCCTCCTTATCTCAACAGACACTGGGTAAGCGTCTGGAGGTGGTCAGTGGTGTGTGGAGCAGCGCCTGGAGAGGCTACAAAGGCCAATTCTAGAGTGACAGGCTCTTCCACAGGTGCTGCAGAAAAATTTGTTTGTCGGGGCTGTTACACAGTTGGCTTGCCCCTTGCGCTTCTGTCTTTTTTCCTGCCAACTGCTAAGTCGCTTTGACTCGCCACACTTTAGCCCCACCTTTATGGCTGCCCACCAGCTCTGGCGAACGCTGGCAACTGACTCCCACGACTTGTGATCAATGTCACAGGACTTCATGTCGCGTTTGCTGACGTCTTTAAAGCGGAGACATGGACGGCTGGTGGGTCAGATACCAGTGGCGATCTCGCTGTACAATGTGTCTTTGGGGATCCTGCCATCTTCCATGCGGCTCACATGGCCAAGCCATCTCAAGCGCCGCTGACTCAGTAGTGTGTATAAGCTGGGGATGTTGGCCGCCTCGAGGACTTCTGTGTTGGAGATACGGTCCTGCCACCTGATGCCAAGTATTCTCCGGAGGCAGCGAAGATGGAATGAATTGAGACGTCGCTCTTGGCTGACATACGTTGTCCAGGCCTCGCTGCCGTAGAGCAAGGTACTGAGGACACAGGCCTGATACACTTGGACTTTTGTGTTCTGTGTCAGTGCGCCATTTTCCCACACTCTCTTGGCCAGTCTGGACATAGCAGTGGAAGCCTTTCCCATGCGCTTGTTGATTTCTGCATCTAGAGACAGGTTACTGGTGATAGTTGAGCCTAGGTAGATGAACTCTTGAACCACTTCCAGAGCGTGGTCGCCGATATTGATGGATGGAGCATTTCTGACATCCTGTCCCATGATGTTCGTTTTCTTGAGGCTGATGGTTAGGCCAAATTCGTTGCGGGCAGCCGCAAACCTGTTGATGAGACTCTGCAGACACTCTTCAGTATGAGATGTTAAAGCGGCATCGTCAGCAAAGAAATGGCTTATTACCTGCACCCCCTTCCACCCACCTTCCCCTTCCCAGCTCCACTCTCTCAGCTCACACCCCCCGCACCCCCCTCCCCCCTCACAACCCCTTCCCAGTCCTCCCTCGCACCATCTTCCCCCTGCACCCCCTTCCCCTGCACCCCACTACCCCCTTACAGACCCCTTCCCAGCTCCCCCTCGCACCCGCTTCCCTCCACCCCTCCCCCTCGCACCCCCTCCTCCCACCGGCATCCTCCTACAACTGTGCAGGGGCCCTAACAACCCCACTGCCTTGTGGGCGTCTCGGAAGAGACCAAGGCTAAGGGAGTAAACCCTAACAGAAAATCCGGAGCAGAACCCTTTAGGTGGTCATGTGTCACCCTTGGCATGTTTCCGGCAGTTCCTGCAGCCATACCGGTGCCAAACGTCGTGCTCTGCACTCCTTTGGACCCCACCAGAAAGGCCGAGAGGGGCGTTTTGACGCTTGGGCAACTCTCAACCTCCATACGTTCGTCCAGGCATGCGCCATGGAGAGGTCACTCCATAGTCGCCTCAATGCAACTGAATCAACACGGAAGGCAGCAGTTACGGGTTATAAGTCCAGCTAAATTGGCGTAGAGATTGGGCGCCATGGGTTGCCTTTGTTGGTGGGAGAGGTCACCTCACCTCACTGGACAGCTACCGCCCGCCTCAAACCGGGCAGCCCCCAGTCACTAAGGTTCTGTCCCGCCACAGTCTACCTGCTTCAATGGGTGCTTGGAGCTCAGGGTCATTGCCTGAAAAGTGGACTGCAACACCGCACCAAACAACATGAAAAAAGGAAAGAAAGTACCAGTCCTTCGCTTTGCAAGCTGGAACGTCAGAACTATGTCCTGGCCTGTCGGAAGACCTTGCACAAATCAACGATTCTCGGAAGACCATCATTAACAATGAGCTCAGCAAACTCAATGTAGACATTGCAGCACTTCAGGAGACACGCCTCCCCACAAGTGGATCTCTAGCAGAGCAAGACTACACCTTCTTCTGGCAGGGTAGGGATCCTGAAGAACCAAGACAGCATGGAGTGGGCTTCGCCATCAGAAACTCCTTGCTCAGCATGATAGAGCCTCCCTCAAACGGCTCGGAATGCATACTGTCCATCCGACTGCTCACCACCTCTGGTCCAGTACACCTACTCAGCATCAATGCTCCAACACTCTGCTCCCCACATGAAGCTAAAGACCAGTTCTATGAGGAACTCCATAATATCATTAGTAGCATCCCCAACACCGAACACCTGTTCCTGCTGGGGGACTTTAATGCCAGGGTTGGGGCCGACCATGACTCATGGCCCTCCTGCCTTGGGCGCTATGGCGTTGGAAGGATGAATCGGCAGATACTGCTTGAGTTGTGTACCTATCATAACCTCTGCATCACCAACTCGTTCTTTCACACTAAACCCTGTCACCAGGTTTCATGGAGGCACCCGAGATCGCGTCGTTGGCACCAGCTAGACCTCATCGTCACAAGGCGAGCCTCCATAAACAGTGTTCAAATCAAACGCAGCTTCCACAGTGCAGACTGCAACACAGACCACTCCCTGGTGTGCAGCAAGGTTAGACTCAGACCAAAGAAGTTGCATCATTCCAAGCAGAAGGGCCATCCGCGCATCAACACGAGCAGAATTTCTCATCCACAGCTGTTACAAAAATTTCTAAATTCACTTGTAACAGCCCTTCAAAACACTCCCACAGGGGATGCTGAGACCAAGTGAGCCCACATCAGAGACGCCATCTATGAGTCAGCTTTGACCACCTACGGCAAACGTGCGACGAGGAATGCAGACTGGTTTCAATCTCATATTGAAGAGCTGGAACCTGTCATAGCCGCTAAGCGCATTGCAGTGTTGAACTACAAGAAAGCCCCCAGCGAGTTAACATCCGTAGCACTTAAAGCAGCCAGAAGCACTGCACAAAGAACAGCCAGGCGCTGCGCAAATGAGATAGGAATAGGTGTGCCTATTCACTCCCAACACCGCCCCACCCCCGACTGTTTGAATCCAGCTTGCACCACCAAGACTGCCCGGGCTATAATCACAAACAACATTCCTTTTAACGGTGACAAAGTGGTGTTATTGATGCTCATTCTCCTTGATCTCTGCAGCATTCAAAATGGTTGACAGCACCACCTCCTCCATCTTTTGACTTCACACACCTACATATCCTCTACCTGTTTTATTTTATTCCTAAGAACTTTCCATTTATATTTGCATCTTCAAATCCCTCCACACCTTCACCCCGTTCAAGCTTTACCCATTCTGGAAAGTTCATGGGTAGACTTTGGATGAGAACATGACTGGACTTGGCTTCTGACTGTCAAATAGCTTGCTAACAGTTAATGAAGAATGACATAAAAACAGAAAATGCTGGAAATACTCAGCAGGTCAGGTAGCATCTGTGGAAAGAGAGATAGGGTTAATATTTCAGGTCAATGACATTTTAACAGAACCAGTGGTCAATACTTTGAGTTCTTCACTGCAGTGTCCTCGGCTCAACCATCTTTAGCTGCATCATCAATGACCTTCCCTTCATCATAAGGTCAGAAGTGGGGATGTTCGCTGATGATTGCACAATGTTCAGTACCATTTGCGACTCTTCAGACACTGAAGCAGCCCCATGTCCACATGCAGCAAGACCTGGACAACATCCAGGTTTGGGCTAATAAGTGGCAAGTAACATTTGCGCCACAAAGTTCCAGGCAATGACCATCTCAAACAAGAGAGAATCTAACCATCTCCCCTTGATGTTCAATGGCATTACCATCACTGAATCCTCCACTATCAACATCCTGGAGGTCACCATTGACCAGAAGCTGAACTGGACCAGCCACATAAATGCTGTGGCTACAAGAACAGGTCAGAGGCTGGGAATGCTGTGGTGAGTAACTCACCTCCTGTCTCCCCAATGCCTGGCAACCATGTACAAGGTACAGGTCAGGAATGGGATGGAATACTCTCCACTTGCCTGGATGAGTGCAGCTGTAACAACACTCAAGAAGCTCAACACCACCCAGGACAAAGCAGCCCACTTGATTGGCACCCCATCCACCACCTTCAACATTTACTCATTCCACTACTGACGCACAGTGGCAGCAGTGTGTACCATCTACAAGATGCACTGCAGCAACTCACCAAGGCTCCTTCGACAGCACCTTCCAAACCTGCGACCTCCACCACCAAGAAGGACAAGGGCAGCAGATGCATGGGAACACCACGACCTGCAAGTTTGGCTCCAAGCCACACACAGTCCTGACTTGGAACTATATCACCGTTCCTTCACAGTCGCTGGGTCAAAATCCTGGAAGTCCCTTCCTAACAGCACTGTTGGTGTATCTACACCCCAAGGACAGCAGCAGTTCAAGAAGGCAGCTCACCAACACTTTCTCAAGGGTAATTAAGGATGGGCAATAAATGCTGGCCTAGCCAGTGACGCCCACATCCCCCAAATGAATTTAAAAAAAGTAGGAAAGAAGGGAAAAACTGTAAAAAAAAAAGAGTAATGGACATGAATGAATATCTATTTGTGAATGAAAGGAAGATTTGCGAATCTTTCTCATTACGCTGTGGAGATTTATATGCTCTCAGCTAGCTAACTGCGTATGATGTCCAAGTCACAGTGCATATTAATCCCATAAGTGCATGTTCCACAATCTGTTTTGCATGCTTTGATATTATAATTCTTGGTTGACACTATGATTGTGTACCAACTCTGTTCCTATATGTCCCTTTTGTTTCAAACCAGTGTCAGTTAGCCAAACCAACTCCTTTTCCTAAGTAATTCTAATTCTGAAATTACAAAGGAAAGGAGATGACTTGACTAACTGCTATTGGTTTGAAACAAAAAGGACAGGTTTAAAGAGGTTACATTTACATTACATCTTACAATGTCCTCACGTTGTCTCAAAGTGTTTCACTTCCAATTAATTATTTTAAAACATATTCCCTGTATAGACAAATACAATAGCCAGTTGCCACACATCAAGATCACACAAAGAGCAATTTACAAAAATATATTCATGGATGTGGGCATCGCTGGCAAGGCCAGCATTTGTTGCCCATTCCTAATTTCCCTTAGAAAGGTGGCAGTGAGACACCTTCTTAAAGTCCATGTGGTGTTGGTACACCTACAGTGCTGTTAGGGAGGTGCAATATTACTTGGTCCTATGTGAACTATCAAAAGATTCACCGAACTATAGTAATACAGCTTTTGTAACTGAACTAGAATATGTATATACAAACAGCTACTGCACGAGCCACATCTAAACACATCTCATCCTGTTGAGCTACACCCTCAACTCCCTGGTCATGTGTGACGCAACATCACTTCCTCTGGTGACCTTCACTTACAGTTCCTTAAGGTGGTCCACTCTTAAGGTGCTCCCACAGCATCCCGCATTTTGGCAAAGATAAAAAGACATGTACATTATACAATGATGTAGTCTGGACTAACTATATATGAATAAAACAAAACGTTATTTACAAGTAAGTAAGTTTAACACGTAGAGGAGGTCTGCTTATTCATCCCGATCTTGTTATCGTAAACCTCTTCCGAGTGCTAAGCTCGTCTTGACGACTCCTCTGAGACTCTGGTGACTCAGAACTCTGGTTAGCATGTTCTTTCTCTGTGCTCGTAGCCTCTGTATATTCATCTTCAGACTTTGTCTTTGAACATGTTCGCGATGCCACAGGATTGTTACATGTAGTGTTGCTGTACATCTCTCTGAGTTGACTTCAGTTCTGTCTGAGTATCGCACCATTGGGTGTCCAGACCTCATATGATCTGGGCTCGTCACATATCCTCACAACTTCTGCAGGATACCAAGTTCCTCACGGATGATTGAGGATTCTGACCTTCTGTCCTACTCGCAATCGAGTTAATTCTGGTCCTGTTTGCCTTTCATATGATGCCTTCATCTTCCTTTGTTTAGAAAGTTTAGAAAAACAATGAATGGCAACACCATCAATCACCGACAATCCCTCTGACCACCAGGTACTTGCTGCAATGAACTGAAGCCCGGGAAAGACTCCCAGTCATATTGCCTCTTCATGCCAAGACTCTCAGCCTTTGTGTCATCGTTTACATGGACTGACCGATATACTCGACCTGGATATTTTGTACCATCTTCGGTGCATTACTGAATTCATGTATTGCGACGATTTGTAAGTCTTGGCATACTGGAATTCCTACGACATCTGTTCCAGTTGTGTCTACAATATAAAACATTTGTGGTAGCCATTTGGAGCTCCCATAGCTGCACTGCAAGGTTATTGTTCCAATGCACTTGATTGGAGAATGATTGTAGGCAGTCAACCTAGCTGTGGTGGGTTTTACCATAGATTCCCATTTCTTTAAGTACATGTCCTTCAGTATATGGATGGGAAGAATATTTGCTCTTTCACCCTGAGTTTGTGTTTGCAACACTTCTGTGGATATATAATCCCAATCATGGTGAATGCCTGAGATTGTGTGATAGCATTGACATGTTGATCCAAGTTAACTATATGAAATGCTTGCTGTTTTTTTCAGGTTGTTTTTCTTCAGGTTTGCACTTGCTGCTGTTCAATATTCAGTATATTCACACCTAATCTGTACTAATGCTTTGTCTTTCAACACACCATTAACATATTGTTTGCCTTTGCTCCGTGACCTTTTGGTCAGCTATGTGGCCTGGTCCAATCTGCACCTTCTCCTTTGTTATCTCTTGCCCAACCCCCACCTCACTTGTTTATAATCTGTGACTTTTCTAATATTTGTCAGTTCCGAAGAAGGGTCACTGACCCGAAACGTTAACTCTGCTTCTCTTTCCACAGATGCTGCCAGACCTGCTGAGTGAATCCAGCATTTCTTGTTTTTGTTTCAGATTTCCAGCATCTGCTGTATTTTGCTTTTATTGAAATACTTGCTCGTTGTTCACACGAATGCATTCTTCACCCATGTCCTCCTGACAATCTGTCTCTCTGCTGACCTGATGTACCTGCTTGGGCTTTTGTTGTGTGTTGACATACCTTATGCTGTGTTTCCCATCCTGTTTTGCAGTATCTGAGCTCAGCTTTCGGCATTGCATTGCCCAATGTCCTCGCATTTCACAAGCTTGCACTGATCCTGGTATGCCGGACAAATGTGAATTGGGTTAGTTAGCCACATTTGTCACAAGGTTTAGCAGACTTCTAAGCTTTGGTTACCAAACCAATTGTGTAGCCACCCCCAATGCTTGCAGCTGTTGGCGCCCAGCCATAATGACTTCAAATCTCCTTCCAACATTAAGTAGTGCATCTATGGTATGCCTTTTCTTCTTTTCTAGCAGTCTTTTTGAAAGTCCTCTAGTGGGGTAGATGCGATTACTAGCTCCATAACCCATTCCGACAATTCGATATCTGTGAAGTCACATTCTTGAGCTTTGTCCTGGCACCTTGCACAAACAGGGCAATGGACCCATCTTGCCTTCGCTGATGGCACATAAGCTCAAGTCTATGTACTTGGAAATTTATCTTTACCTTAAGTTGCTCCTCCAGGTATGTCCATATCTTGTTAGGGTCCTTCTAATCCTCAGCTGACAATCCTGATGTACTGATCCATTGCAGGTCCTTGTTGCCCAGTGCGATCTTAATCTTGATAGCTTGTTTCTCTGGTTCGCTTGCTTCTTGATCCAGGAAACACATTTCCATTCGCTGTCGAAACAGTTTAAATTCAGATGCTATGTCTGATGCCTTCCAATCTATAACTGGATTTCTGAAAGCCATTGTCATACTGATCCTGCGTTTTTATATAAATATACGACTTATTATAGATTTTCATTTTCACAGGCACACTTCTTTTTTCCTTGTTTAGATTTATTTTTTGCATACCTGCCCCTTTAAGAGTGAGACTACATCATTTTTTAAACAGAGACCAGTTCTTTCTCTGCAGCTTGCAGTACCAGAAGATGCCACAGCCAGTCTTTCTCACTGTGCTGTGGACCTCCAGTGGCACAGTTGAGTTCTTCCCTCTCTTTTTTGCTGAGGTCCCACCCACAAAACAAAAAAAACTGGGAAAACTTAAACAGTAAAGGCTTCAGCTACCGCTTTTCAAATTTTACGACCCACTGCCTGACCAGTTGAAAGCTTAGATCCCCTGGGAAATTGCCCACTGTGCTACAGAGTTTCAACACCTCCCAGGGTCTTGTCTATGGTCCTGGATCACTGCACTGTTGTGGGGTCTCCTGCCAGTCACTCTCCAGGTTCTTCAGCCACTTCAGGTAGAAAATTAGCTGTCTTTGCTTGCTCTTAGTTTGTACTTCAGGGGGAAAAAAATCAAACATTGCCACAATATAATATTTGATGGACTTCAGAAAAAAGTCTCACCACGGCCATCATATAATATTACTTGTTCCTTTGATATAGGAACAATTGTAAGACTCACAGGACTACAAGTAATATCCAAAGAAAATGTGGGTTTTTATTATATCTTAACTAGAAGATATATATACTGCATGAGCCACATCTAAACACTAAGTCACTCTGTCGGGCCACACCCACAATTCCCTGGTCATGTGTGGCATGACATCACTTTGTCTGGTGACCTACAGCTGCTTAAGGTGGTCTGCTCTTAAGGTGCTCCCACTGACCCAGCAACTGTGAAGGAACATCGATATATTTCCATGTTAGGATGGTGTGTGACTTGGAGGGGAACTTGCAGGTGTTCCCATGCACTTGCTGCCCTTGTCCTTCTAGGTGGCAGAAGCTGTGGGTTTGGAAGGTGCTGTCGAAGAAGCCTTGGCAAGTTGTTGCAGTGCATCTTGTAGACGGTATACACTTCTGCTACTGTGTGCCTATGGTGGAGGGAATGAATGTTGAAGGTTGTGGATGGTGTGACAAACAAGCGGGCTGCTTTTCCCTCGATGGTGTTAAGCTTTGTGAGTGTTGTTGGAGCTGCACCCATCCAGGTAAGTGGAGAGTATTCCATCACACTCCTGACTTGTGCCTTGTAGATGGTGGACAGGCTTTGGGGAGTCAGGAGATGAGTTACTCGCCACAGAATTCCCAGCCTCTGACCTGCTCTTGTAACCACAGTATTTATATAGCTGCTCCAGTTCCATTTCTGGCCAATGGTAACTCCAGGATGTTGATGGTGGGGGATTCAGTCATGGCAATGCATTGAATATCAAGGGGAGATGGTTAAATTCTCTTTTGTTGGAGAAATGTGATTGTTATGACCAGGTGAGAAAGGTGCCTAGGGGTCTTTTACTCTCTTTGCCTGGTCTTATTGTAACAGTGCTTATGTTTTTAACACACAGTGATTTGAGTTCCCCCTTGGTGAATCCTTGTTCACCACTTTCCAATTATAAGGCAAAGAAATGAGCATAAACAGGCTTTCTTAGGTTTAAAGAAGAAAAGTGAAATTTATTAGAACTTAAACTCTAATATGGTTAATGCATATGGATATATGACGCGCCCACGCTAGCATGCACATGCGATACACACATGCAAATAGGGACAGAAAAGAGCAGAAGAAAAATAAAGTAGAGAGGTATGAGGCAATATCTGAAGAGTTTCTTATTACTGTGCTTTGAGCTCACTGTAGTCATTTTGTAAGTAGTGTTGCTTTTTGTTGGTACCAGTATTCTTCTTAAACCTTGTTCACTGCAGGAAACATTTCTCTCTTGGGGTTCGTGTGTCTTCAATGGGTCTTCAGTTCTGTGAGAAAGATGAAATGAGAGCAGACAGGAGAGAGGTGTTCTCACACCAGGAGCAAACAGATTTCCTAGTTTCAAACCCTCTGTGGCATGTTGAAGTTCAAACAGCCAGTTAGTCATGTGACTAAACTGGTCTGACCAGGTCTTCTGTGTATTGGAGAAGCATTTTGTTCCAACACTGTCTGCCAGCATGCAAAAAAGGTCTTTCCAGCGAGGGGCCTGGCAATTCCTTGTGATAGGCCCTCTTTTCTTCCCAGCAGAAAAGTTAAGTTTTAATGTTCATGTGGCGAAATAATGTGCCTCATTCCTGGCAGGTGGGGGTCTGCATGACACGATGAAAAATTAATCTGTTTTTGATGGTTGAGGAAACAGTGTTGGTTGAGTGAAGAATGTTGGCTGGGAAACTAACTGCTTTTACATTCACCTGAACAGGCCAAAAGGTGGCACTTCCAACAATTTAACACTCCTTCAGTACTGTAATGAATGCTGTGTTATCACCCGAGAAAGTGTATTCGAGTGGTGATGTAGAGCTTGAAAACATAACCATCAACAGTGAGGGAGCCACCAACTGAGCCAAGCTGATCTTAATAATAGTTGGATCATCAAACCAATCCCACAACTTGCCAAGCCTCCTTTGACAGCACCTTTCAAATCTGTGACCTATGCCACTTTGAAAAACAAGAGCAGCAGATGCATGGGAACACCACCAGGTGCAAGTTCTCCTCCAAGTCACACACCATCCTGACTTGCAACTATATCACCGTTTTTTTCACTGTCGGTGGGTCAAAATCCTGGAACTCCCTTCCTAACAGTACTGTGGATGTACCTACCCCACATGGACTGCAATGGTTCAAGAAGTCGGCTCACCACCACCTTCGGCACAGTGGCGCAGTGGTTAGCACCGCAGCCTTACAGCTCCAACGACCCGGGTTCAATTCTGGGTACTGCCTGTGTGGAGTTTGCAAGTTCTCCCTGTGTCTGTGTGGGTTTCCTCCGGGTGCTCCAGTTTCCTCCCACAGCCAAAAGACTTGCAGGTTGGTAGGTAAATTGGCCATTATAAATTGCCCCTAGTAGAGGTAGGTGGTAGGGAAATATAGGAACAGGTGGGGATGTGGTAGGAATATGGGATTAGTGTAGGATTAGTATAAATGGGTGGTTGATGGTCGACACAGACTTGGTGGGCCGAAGGGCCTGTTTCAGTGCTGTAACTCTAAACTAAACTTCTCAAGGGCAGTTCGGGATGGGCAATAAATGCTGGCCTTGCCAGTGATGCCCACATCCCATAAAAGAATAAATTTAACAAAAATTTGGTTAATCCCTTTAAATTCTATTTTTTGGAAGTTCTGTCCTACTGAACTGACCAGTGAGAATCTATGTAGACATTTGCCATGGGTCTATCTGTTAGTTTGAGTCAAATACAGATACATTCCTTTTTTAAAAAGTAAGTTTTCAGGAACTCTCTCATAATTACTGGAAAGAAACATTTACAAATAGATTTAAATGTTGTTGCCTTAATTCAACCATTCAGGTATTCAGAATAATAAAAATAGCTTTTTCATGCCACAGGAACAACATATGAAGAATGATGGAACATAAAAGGCCCACGGATCTATCCAGTTTGTTCCACACAACTGCGATCTCTTGTGCATCAGAATATACCCAATAGCAATGTTAAATCCAGGGAGAGACGGAAAAAAACAGATAAATACCTAGGGCAAGTAGAAAAATGAATTTCCTCTTTGACCCCTTCCAAGGGACCACTCTGGCACTGATTAATGTCATTCAGTGCCTACATTTCTTATGAGGTGATTTCTGCCCCAGTCAGAAACAGCACCAGCTCTCACTCAACGAATCAGTGTTCACTGCGCAAGTTCCTTAAAGAACAAAGAACAGTACAGCACAGGAACAGGCCATTCAGCCCTCCAAGCCTGCACCAATCTTGATGCCTGCTGAAACTAACACCTTCTGCACTTCCGGGGCCCATATCCCTCTATTCCCTTCCTATTCATATATTAGGCCCACTATTCTCTGGGAAAAGAACCACATCCTAACATCTAAAATAATTCTGCCTTAACATAACTTGAAAAAATCTGCTACAGAAACACAATCTATTCCCTTCATCATTTTATAAATCTCGTTCAAATTACCCCTTAGTCGACACTTCTTGAAAGAGTACAGTCACAGATATTTGAGCCTATTTTTGTAACTAAGATGCTTTAAATTGAATATTAATCTCCTGGTCTCTAGGGAGATACCAATAGATTTCAAATCCATCTTAGATTTGTAGAAAGCTTCACGCTATAATACTGGCCGGTACAATTGATTTTCCTAAAAAGAGTGCTTGCAATTGAATACTGTAGATGGCAGAGAAGTGTAGGCACATCCTTTGACTGGTCTTTAGTGACAAAGATGGGACTGGGTCAGTAAAGCAAATTTAGCTCTGTTCCAGCCCCTGCTAAATTTTTAATGAATGTAATATCCATTTTTTTTGTTATCTTATCATCATGAGATTTAGCTCTTGTGCTATAAAAATAGTAGTTTTCCTTTCAGCTTTGTGTGTATATGAGAGGAGAAGAAACCTGCAGAGAAAATGAGGGCCATCTGTGGTTAAGACTTGAGTGGATGTCGACAAGTGTTTGAGAAAAGCATCCATTGGGGAATCAAACAGAGCTATAAAAACCTATAAAAACAAAACAAAATTATGCTGTTTGTTAAACTGTGGCCTTTATTCACAGCTGATAATAAGAACAAGTAAAATAAAATTCTGAGGAAACTTTGAGAGAATCACTGACAGTTTATTAAATCTCTGCTCCTAGACTGTTTGGGGCATGGATGGGGAAGAGGAGGAATCAGTTTGGAAAGGCAGCAAAGGCTTGAGGAGCAGAACATGAATGCAGTGAGCAGTAAAAGAAACAACACAAGGATGAGTTGCTCATAAGAGATTGAACAGGCATTAAAGTTAACATATGACAACAACAACAACTTGCATTTATAAATCACCTTTAAATGAATAAAATGTCCCAAGGCACTTCACAAGAACATTACAAAACAAAATTGGAAATCAAACCACACAAGGCAATATTAGGGCAGATGGCCAAAAGTTTGGTCAAAGAGGTAGGTTTTGGAGTGTCTGAAGGGAGCAAAGAGAGGGAGAGAGATTTATGGAGGAAATTCCAGAGTTTAGGGCCTAAGCAGTGAAAGTACAGCCGCCGATGGTGGAACAAATAAAATCAGGGATGCTCAAGAGGCCAGAATTAGATGAGTGCTGGTATCTCAGAGGGGCTGGAGGAAATTACAGAGATAAGCAGGGGCAAGACCATGGACGGTTTTGAAAACAAGAATGAGAATTTTAAAAATCAAAGTGTTTCTTGACCGGGAGCCAATGTAGGTCAGCGAGCACAGGGGTGATGGGTGAGCGGGCCTTGGAGTGAGTAAGGACAAGGGCAGCATACTTTTGGATGACCTCAAATTTACAGTGCGTAGAATGTGGGAGGCCAGCCTGGAGTACATTGAAATAGTCAAGTCTAGAGGTAACAAAGGCATGGATGAAGATGATATTAATGAGGTGGAAAAATATGGTCTTAGTAGTTAAAAAAATAAAACCCCATGGGATCCAAGGAAACGCAGCAAAGTGGATACAAAATTGGCTCAGTGGCAGGAAACAAAGGGTAATTTTTGATGGGTGTTTTAGCAACTGGAAGGCTATTTCCAATGGTGTTCCGCAGGGCTCAGTACTGGGTCCCCTGCTTTTTGTGGTAAATATTAACGATTTGGACGTAAATGTAGGGGGCATGATCAAGAAGTTTGTAAACGTCAGAAAGACTGGCCGCGTGATCGATAGTGAGGAGGATAGCTGTAGTCTGCAGGAAGATATTGATGGTCTGGTCAGATGGGCAGAAAAGTGGTCAAATGGAATTCAACCCGGAGAAGTTACCTACCGGGAGCAGAGCAGACCTGTGGGGAGAACGCCGAGCGAGAGAAGGGGATAAATAGAGTCCGAGGATCGCGGCCTGGTCACTTACCTTCTGGGAGTGGAGTGGACCTGCAGGGAGAACGCCGAGAGAGGAGTGGATAAATACAGCCCGAGGATCGCAGCCTAGCACTTACCTTCCGGGAGCGGAGCGGAGCAGAGAACAGTCCAGGCATGCTGGAGTTTTGAAAAAAAGAGAAAAAGTCAACAGTGACATCACAAGAAAGCTGAAAAGTGATTTGTTGCTGAGTAACTGCTGTTAGGGAATAACTCTAAATAGCTGGGTAAGTAACTAAAAGTAAAGAGAAAAGTCTACAGTTTTTTTTTAATATAGTAGGTAGTTTTTTTTAGGGAATCAAGGTCCCTAGTGTAAATAATTTAATTTTTGGGTAATTTAAGGGGATAAATTAAGGGTAAGTCATGGCAGGGAAGCTCGGCATCGTGGAGTGCTCATCCTGTGCAATGTGGGAAGTCAGGGACAATTTGCGAACATGTGTGCAGGAAGTATCTCCAACTGCAGCTACTCTAGATCCACGTTTCGGATCTGGAGTGGCAGCTGGAGATACTGTTGAGCATCCGCAAGGCTGAGATCATCATGGATAGCACGTACAGGGAGGTGGTCACACCGTAGGTAAAGACTGCTCGGGCAGAAAGGGAATGGGTGACCACCAGAACTAGGCAGGTAGTGCAGGAGTCCCCTGTGGCCATCTCCCTCTCTAACAGATTTTCCACTTTGGATACTGTTGGGGGAGATAGCTTCTCAGGGGAATACAGCAAGAGCCAAGTCTGTGGCACCACAGGTGGCTCAGCTGCACAGGAGGGGAGGAAAAGGAATGGGAGAGCTATAGTGATAGGGGATTCTATCGTAAGGGGTACAGATAGGCGTTTCTGTGGCCGCAAACATGACTCCAGGATGGTATGTTGCCTCCCTGGTGCTAAGGTCAAGGATGTCACGGAGCAGCTGCAGGACATTCTGAAGTGGGAGGGTGAACAGTCAGAGGTCGTGGTACACATTGGTATCAACGACATAGGTAGAAAGAGGGATGAGGTCCTGCAACAAAAATTTGGGGAGCTAGGTAGCAGATTAAAAATAAGGAACTCAAAGGTTGTAATCTCTGTATTACTCCTGGTGCCACGTGCTAGTGAGTATAGGAATAGGAGGATAGAGCAGATGAATGTGTGGCTGAGGAGAAGGTGCAGGAGGGAGGGCTTTAGTTTCCTGGATCACTGGGTCCGTTTCTGGCGAAGGTGGGACCTGCACAAGTTGGACAGGTTGCACCTGAACTGGAACAGGACCAACATCCTTGCTGGGAGCTTTGCTAGTGCTGTTGGGGTGGGGGGGGGTTTAAACTAATTTGGCAGGGGGATGGGATACAGAGTGGAGGTACAGTAGTGGGTGATGCACAGTCAAATATAGAAGAGAAACTGAGTCAGTCTGGAAGGCAGAGCAAATATAGACCTGTTAAGGCACAAGTGAAAAATACAAGCCTGGATTGCATCTATTTTAACGCAAGGAGTCTTACTAGTAAGGCAGATGAATTGAGGGCGTTGATTAACACATGGGAATTTGATATTATTACTTTCACAGAGACATGGTTGGGGGAGGTGCAGGACTGGCAGCTTAATATTCCAGGGTACAGAATCTTCAGGCATGACAGGGGAGAGGGTAAAAGAAGTGACATTGCACTGTTGATCAAGGAGTCAATTATGCAGTATGGAGGGATGATATCTTAGAAGGTTCCTCAAATGAGGCCATATGGGTAGAACTTAAAACAAAAAGGGGACAATCACTTGGCTGGGAGTGTACTACAAGCCTCCAAATGGTCAGGGAGAGATAGAGGAGCAGATATGTAGGCAAATCTCAGAGAGGTGTAAAAATAATAGGGTAATAATAGTAGGGGATTTCAACTTGCCAATTTCAACTGGGACAGTCAGTGCAAAAGGCTTAAAGGGGTAGGAATTCTTAAATTGCATACAGGAGAACTTTTTGATCCAGCAGTTAGAAAGTCCAATGAGAAAAGGGGGCAGTACTGGACCTAATCTTAGGGAATGAAGCCAGACAAGTGGCAGAAGTGTCAGTGGGGGAGCATTTCGGGGATAGTGACCATAACTCTGTAAGATTCAAGATAGTTATGGAAAAGGACAAAGATGGACTGGAATTAAAGGTACTGAATTGGGGGAAGGCCGATTTAAACGTGATAAAACAGGATCTGGCCAAAGTGGACTGGGAGCAGCTACTTGTAGGAAAGTCTACATCAGGCCAGTGGGAGTCATTCAAAGAGGAAATAGTGAGAGTTCAGAGCCAACATGTTCCCGTTAAGGTGAAGGGTAGGACCAACAAGTCCAAGGAACCATGGATATCAAGGGATATAGAGGATTGGATCAGGAAAAAAAAGATTTATGGCAGTTTCAGAATGCTGAAAACAGCGGAGGCCATAGAGGAGTATAGAAAGTGCAAGGGGGGGGGGGTACTTAAAAAAGTAATTTGGAGAGCGATGAGGGGACATGAGAAAACACTGGTGTGCAAGTGAAAGGAAAATCCTAAGGCATTTTGTAAGTACATTAAGAGCAAGAGGAAAACCAGGGAAAGAGTAGGGCCATTAGGGACCAAAGTGGCAATCTGTGTGTAGAGCCAGAGGCCATAGATGCAGTTTTAAATGATTATTTTTCATCTGTGTTCACTATGGAGAAGGACAATGTAGGTGTAGCGATCAGGGAGGGGGATTGTGATATAATTGAACATATTAGCATTGAAAGGGAGGAAGTATTAGCTGTTTTAGCGGGCTTAAAAGTGGATAAATCCCCAGGCCCAGATGAGATGTATCCCAGGCGGTTATGTGAGGCAAGGGAGGAGATAGCAGGGGCTCTGACACAAATTTTCAAATCCTCTCTGACCATAGGAGAGGTGGCAGAGGATTAGAGGACAGCAAATGTGGTACCATTATTCAAGAAGGGTAGCAGGGATAAACCAGGTACAGGCCGGTGAGTTTAACATCAGTGGTAGGGAAACTATTGGAAAAAATTCTGAGGGACAGGATTAATCTCCACTTGGAGAGGCAGGGATTAATCAGGGATAGTCAGCATGGCTTTGTCAGGGGGAGATCGTGTCTAACTAACTTGATTGAATTTTTCGTGTTGGTGACTAGATGTGTAGATGAGGGTAAAGCAGTTGATATAGTCTACATGGACTTCAGTAAGGCTTTTGATAAGATCCCGCATGGGAGATTGGTTAAGAAGGTAAGAGCCCATGGGATCCAGGGCAATTTGTCAAATTGGATCCAAAATTGGCTTAGTTGCAGGAGGCAGAGGGTGATGGTCGAGGGTTGTTTTTGCGAGTGGAAGCCTGTGACCAGTGGTGTACCACAGGGATCGGTGCTGGGACCCTTGCTGTTTGTAGTGTACATTAATGATTTAAATGTGAATATAGGAGGTATGATCAGTAAGTTTGAAGATGACACGAAAATTTGTGGTGTCGTAAATAGTGAGGAAGAAAGTTTTAGATTACAGGACGATATAGATGGGCTGGTAAGATGGGCAGAGCAGTGGCAAATGGAATTTAATCCTGAGAAGTGTGAGGTGATGCATTTTGGGAGGACTAACAAGGCAAAGGAATATACAATAGATGGTAGGATCCTAGGAAGTACAGAAAGTCAGAGGTACCTTGGTGTACTTGTCCATAGATCACTGAAGGCAGCAGCACAGGTAGATAAGGTGGTTAGGAAGGCATATGGGATACTTGCCTTTATTAATCTAGGCATAGAATATAAGAGCAGGGAGGCTATGATGGAGCTGTATAAAACACTAGTTAGGCCACAGCTGGAGTACTGTGTATAGTTCTGGGCACCACACTATAGGAAGGATGTGATTGCACTGGAGAGGGTGCAGAGGAGATTCATCAGGATGTTGCCTGGGATGGCATATTTCAGCTATGAAAAGAGATTTGATAGGCTAGGGTTGTTTTCCTTAGAGCAGAGAAGGCTGAGAGGGGAATCTGTACAAAATTATGAGGGGCATTGATAGGTTAGATAGGAAGAAACTTTTTTCCTTAGGGGGGGGTCAATAACCAAGGGGCATAGATTTAAGGTAAGGGGCAGAAGGTTTAGAGGGGATTTGAGGAAAAATGTTTTCACCTAGAGGATGATTGGAATCTGGAACGCACTGCCTGAAGGGTGGTAGAGGCAGGAACCCTCATAATATTTAAAAAGTATTTAGATGAGCACTTAAAATGCCATAGCATACAAGGCTACGGGCAAGTGCTGGAAAATGGGATTAGGATAGATAGGTGTTTGATGGCCGGCACAGACACGATGGGCCTGTTTCTGTGCTGTACAACTCTATGACTTTATGACTCTAAATGTGAGGTGATGCATTTGGGGAGGTCAAGCAAGGCAAAGGAATACATGATTAATGGGAAAATACTGAGAAGTGTAGAGGAAGTAAGGGACCTTGCAGTGAATGTTCACAGATCCCTGAAGGTAGCAGGACAGGTCAATAAGGTGGTTAAGAAGGCATTTGGTATCCTTTCCTTTATTAGCCGAGGTATAGAATATAAGAGCAGGGAGGTTATGCTGGAACCGGATAACTCATTGGTTATGCCACAACTTGAGTACTGTGTGCAGTTCTGGTCACCTCATTAGAGAAAGGATGTAATTGTACTAGAGAGGGTACAGGAGAGATTTACAAGGTTGTTGCCAGGACTGGAAAAATGCAGCTATGAGGAAAGATTGGATAGGCTGGGGTGGTTCTACTTGGAACAGAGAAGACTGAGGGGAGATCTGATTGAAATGTATAAAATTTAGAGGGGCCTGGATAGAGTGGAGATGAAGTGTCTATTCACCTTAGCAAAGGGGTCAGTGATGAGGGGGCATAGATTTAAAATGATTGGTAGAAAAATTAGAGGGGAGATGAGGAGAATCTTTTTTACCCAGAGGGTGGTGGGGGTCTGGAACTGACTGCCTGAAAGGGTAGTTGAGGCAGAAACCCTCAACTCAAACAAAATGAGTCTGGATATGCACCTCAAGTGCCATAATCTGTAGGACTACGGACCAAATGCTGGAAGGTGGGGTGGATCTTTTTCGGCCAGCACAGACACGATGGGCCAAGTGGCCTCTTTCTGTACCTTAAACATTCTATGATTCTATGATTCTAGTGATGGCCAGATTCCGAGAAAAGGGGAGGTCTGGGTGTGAAGAATAGAGTGGGTTGGAAACTCTAAAAAAGACAAAGCTTAAAAATTAAAAAAAAGACTAAAAATAGATGCCTTAAGTGTCTTGGCAGATTTGAGTGAGCTATCATCCATGAGTTCAGCATGGAGTAATGGATTTCTCCATAGTGTCTCATAGGTGTAACAGACCAATCAGGAATGTTAGAAGTTCCCTGCAGAATTACAGATCTACTACCGTATGTTACAAATATAAAGGGGCTGAAATTCCACTGCGCTGGCGGGAGTGCATGAAACAGAATTCCTGCCTGCATGCCAGACCAAAATATAGAAATGGAGTCACGAACATAGTGTGTCTTTAAGGGTGCATCAGATGTACCACCTCCCTGCTGCACTGACTAACAGGCCCACTCCACTAGGAGGACCTGAAGACACTAAAGTTCTCATTCTATTGTAAAATAGTGATCTATATTATTGAAAAGAAGAGGACAGAGAGCAGATTGTGTGTAGACTTTCCAGTAAGCCGATAAATACCATAATACTGTTTGAAATCTTTGTGCGCAGAGTGTTCCTGTTGTAGCCTGTGATCCTGCAATGTTAGTTAACATGAATATCAATTTGTGTTGTTGAGCAGATGTCATTGATTGTCAGGAGGAAGAATAGGTGCAGATGCTGGATATGACAGTGCAACAGATTGTTCAGTTGAAGTTTTTTTCAATAAGCTGTTGCTGAATGCCCTGACTGAAGGCAACTGTTGGACCCATCATGTTTCCTCACTATTTGAATAAATACCTTTGTACACTTGGGCTTTCCATACACATGTAATCAGATGCTCAGATATCATTGGACTTCTGATGTCAAGGTAGATAAAGAAAGGCTCTCGCCATTTTGTATGCACCACATGGAACATGGTGCCAGAAGCAAGTCACTGGGATTTGAGAGGATGTGAGACTGCCAGGAGATGTGCAAAACATCAGATGATAATTATGGCTTCGGATTTTCTAGTACCTGCTCCTCTGGACATGAAGGGAAATTTTAGAGGGAATTAGCAATTCTCCCAGTCTCAATGGCAGAATTATAGGATTGCCACAGTTGGACAAGAAACCTGAACAGATAAAGTTAGCAATTCTGTTATCATTGATGGGGAAGGAGTGTTACAAGCTGAATTGCACCCTAGACACTGAGGGAAAGAAAAGCAAGACTTGTGAGATTTTGGAGGCCTTATAGACCCATGTTGAACCCCCTACTCATGTCATTTATGAACTCTATGGCTGGAATTTTACACCCCCAAAATGAGCGGGCTGGTGGCGGGTGGGGGGGGGGGGGGGGCGTAAAATTGAGTGGGGGATGGAGGTGGTGGCCATTCCCCACCCCCTCCCACCCCCGCTGCAATTATACGCAGGGCGGCGGTAGTGGTGAGAAATGGCCCACCCACCCCAGGCAATCAAGGCTCTTAAGTGGCCAATTAACTGGCACTCAAGAGCCTCCGCCCGCCGCTGCGGGTATTTTACCCTTGGCAGCCAGATGGCAGAAGTCTCAAAAAGCCCACCTGGTGAAACCAGGCAGCCTTCTTACAGGCTGGTGAGGGCCCTCCCGATCGGGCACCCAGTGCCCCACGGAGGACTAGCCTCCGAAGCCCCAACTGCCCTCAATGCATAACACTACCCTGGCCCCCTAACCGACCCTCCTTATCTTGCTAGGGCACGACCGAATGTCCCTGGCGAGGCCCTAAAAATGTACCTTTTTCCCGGAGCTGTCCTTCATCTTCTTCCGATCACTGGGTGTAGTACCAGCAGTGGCCATTGCTCCCGATTGCGCTGCCGGGACTAAGAGCTTGCCAGCCCGCTGATTGGCTTGCAGCTCCATTCGGCGGGACTTCCTGCCTCAAGGAGGTGGAAGTCTTGCCCAAGACCAATTAAAGGCCTGGCCAGTCTGGCTCCCCAGGCTCAACTGAGGCGGACTCGCCACTGACTTCTTGACTGGTGGATGGGGCCTCCCGCTGAATGAAAAATGCTGGCCTATGTGTTTAACACTAGAGCTCAGGAAGAGAGGGAGAATATTGATCAGCATGTGACTGTACTGAGACGTCTAGCTTAGTCTTGTGAGTTTGGGCAACTGAAGGATGATCCCATCAGATATACGATTGTCTTAGGAAAAAGAGATTCCACTGTGAAAGCATGTCTACTGAGAGAAGAGAAGCTTACTCTCAAGAAAGCTATTGACATGAGGCTCTGAGGTGGCTAATCAACAGCTGAAGAATATTGATGGGAGAACCAATGAGGCTGTGCACTATACGGAGAGGCAGTCCAAGTCTTCCAAGTATAAGTCAATGATGAAAAGGAAGGATAACTTTCTGAAGGGCCAGCAGAAAGATCAAAGCCAGAGTAACTACTGTGGAGGACATTCCAAGAAGGAAAAGGAAGCCTGTCCAGTGTGGGGAAAGCAATGCTCTAACTGCAAGAAGCTGAACCACTTTGCATGCAAGTGTTTTGCTAGAAAGAAGAAAAGCAAGCTATGAAGATGGCTGCTGGATAGATGTTGGATAATGATTCTGACGAATCATTCTACACCCTAGAACAAGACGCCATCAAGTCGCGAGGTCGAAAGTAGTTTCTGACTGTTGGAATGATGACTGCAGAAGGAGAGGATCAAGCTGGTGAGAAGTGTCAGATAGACATTGGTTACACATGCAACATCATGAGCTTCGCAGACTTGTGTGGAGTTGCTCAAGATGATGACTCAAATAGAAAGCGGTCAAATGTAAAGTTGACGCTCTACGATGGAATGATGCTCACCCCAAGAGGACAAACTAAGCTGAGAGTGCAATGCAACTGGAAGAAAGATGAACTTCAGTTCCAAATAGTGGACACTAAACAAACTCCCCTCACCTCGGCTGAAGCAAGTCAAAAGCTTGGACTGCTAACCCGCTACCAACCAGAAGAGATTTTCAACATTTCACATGACGCCAAACCACTGACTGCTGAGCAGATTCTGATAATTTACAAAGATGTTTTCACAGGTCTTTTATGCCTTCCTGGTGAATATCATCTCAAAGTAGATGTGGGTGTGAGGCTAACGCAACATCTTCCAAGGAGAGTTTCAGCTTCCCTCAAGACCAGCCTGAGAGACACGATAGAGGAGCTTGAAAAGATGGGTGTAATTAAGAAAATGACAACTCCTACAGACTGGATTAGCAGCACGGTAGCAGTGAAAAAATCTGGAAAGCTAAGAGTGTGTATAGATCCAAAGGGCGTCAAAAAGGCTTTAAAGAGATCGCATTACCCGATACGAGTCATTGAAGAAATTCTGCATCAACTTGTCAAGGCAAAGGTCTTTACTACCCTAGCTGCTGAGGATGAATACTAGCAAGTGAAGTTGGATGAAAGCAACAGCTTTCTGACTACTTTCTGGATGCCATTTGGGAGGTACAGATGCTTGCGCATGCAGTTTGGCATTTCTATTGCTCCGGAAGAGTAACAACGCAAACAGCATGAGATAGTTAATGGTCTACCAGGAGTGGAAGCGATCATGGATGGTCTTCTAGACTATGGATCTGGAGATATGATGGAAGACGCCATTGCAGATCATGATCGGAATCTAGTGAGACTGCTGGATGAACCTGAAGCTGAACATGAAAAAGTTTCAGCTGAAGATGACTGAAGTAAAGTACATAGGTCATGTACTGACAGCTAAAGGATTTTTCTCTGATTCTGATAAGGTGTGAGCTATTGCAGAGATGCAGGAATCAACAGATTTGAAGGCAGTGCATCAGTTTGTTAGATTTGTGAACTACCTAGCAAAGTTCTTGCTCAATCTATTGTCAGAGTGTGAACCTCTAGGCAAGCTCATTGCAAAGGATATTCAGTGGTATTGTGGCACAGAGCAAGAAACATGATGACATAAAACTAGGTGGGAATATGAGTTGTGAGGAGGATATAAAGAGGCTTCAAGGGGATTTCGACAAGCTAAGTGAGTGGGCAAGAACATGGCAGTTGGAATATGGTGTGGAAAAATGTGAAGTTAACCACTTTGGTAGGAAAAACAGAAAGGCAGAGTATTTCTTAAATGGTGAGAGTTTGGGAAACGTTGTGGTCCAAAGGGACCTGAGTGTCCTTGTTCACTGAAAGCTAACATGCAGGTCCAGCAAGCAATTAGGAAGGCAAATGGTATACAGGCCTTTATTGCAAGGGGATTTCAGTACAGGAGTAAAGAAGTCTTGCTGCAATTGTACAGATCCTTGGTAAGACTGCAAATGAAGTATTGTGTACAGTTTTGGTTTCCTTACCTAAGGAAGGATATACCTGCCATAGAGGGAGTGCAACGAAGGTTCACCAGACTGATCCCTGGGATGGCGGGATTGTCCTATGAAGAGAGATTGAGAAGACTGGGCCTGTATTCTCTAGAGTTTAGAAGAATGAGAGGTGATCTCATTGAAACATATAAAATTCTTACAGGGCGTGACAGGGTGGATGCAGGAAGGATGTTTCCCCTGGCTGGAGGGTCCGGAACAAGAGGACACAGTCTCAGAAAGGTGGTGAATCTTTGCAATTCTTTACCATGAGGGCTGTGGAGGCTCAGTCATTGAGTATGTTCAAATCAGAAATCGATAGATTTCTAGACATTAAAGATACCAAGGGATATGGGGATAGTGTGGGAAAATGACGTTGAGGTAGAAGATCAGCCATGATCTAGTTGAATGGTGGAGCAGGCTCTAGGAGCCGAATGGCCTACTCCTGCTCCTATTTCCTATGTTCCTAAGAAGCAGCTTTCAGTCGCATTAAACAACTATTGATGACAATGCCAGTGCTGAGGTACTATGATGTCAACGAGGAAGTCACCCTGCAGTGTGATCCCAGTGAAACAGGACTTGGAGCAATCCTCATGCAGCAAGGACAATCAGTCACATCCAGAGTGTTAACGCAAACTGAACAACACTATGCACAGATAAAGAAAGAATGCCTGGCTATTGTCTTTGCTTGACAGCATTTCAACCACTATCTGTTTGGGAGAGAGAAAGTGATGGTAGAGTCTGACTACAAGCCACTTCAAAGCATCTTTGTCAAACTGCTTCCATCTACTCCAAACGTTTGCAAAGGATGTTACTTTGGAAATGAAATACAAGCAAGGGAAGCAGATGTACATCACTAACTTGCTGTTGTCCCTTTAAGGAAGTTGATGATGCTAGTATACAGTGTGAAATATTCCAGGTTTAACAAGAAGCAACAGCACGACATGCTCTGGAAGTCATCAATAGCCCTGGAATTGAATCTGACAGACAAGCGTCTTGCTCAGATCAAGCAAACTACGAAATGAGATGCAACACTTTAAATGCTACAGGAAGTTGTGATGAAAGGATGGCCGGAAACCATCAAGGATACATCTGTTGCTGTAAGAGAGTATTGGGCATATAGAGATGAGATGACCGCCCAAGATGGCATCTTCTACAAAGGGATTAGGATCATTATCTCTAATGAGATGAGACAAGAGATGCGGAAGCGCGACAATGCAAGCCATCAAGGAATCGAGTCTGGTCTGAGGAAGGCAAAAGAAGTGCTTTGCTGGCTAAACATGAGCAATGAGATTAAGGACCACATCAGCAAGTGCAGTGCTTGCAATGAACATCAAATTGAGCAAGCTAAAGAGCCCCCTCATGGCTCATGACATGCCAGAATAAACCATGGGTGAAGCTTGGGGTAGACCTCTTCACTCTCACTAGAACTGATTATCTCATCACAGTCGAATACTATTCAGGCTACTGAGAGTTCGAGCAACTGGCATCAATGACTACCAGTGAGGTTGCTGAACATCTGAAAGAAAGAACACCTCAGTCGTCATGGCATTCCTGAAATTGTGAGGAGCAACAATGGTCCTCAGTTCATGAGTGAGGAATTCAGACGCTTCATGAACATTTGGGAAATTCAGCACGGTGCAGCATCTCCACACTATTCCCAGTCAAACGGAAAGGGTGAGGCAGTGGTGAAAATTGTCAAAAGGATCATCAGAAAATCTATCAGATCCAGCACAGATGTGTACAAGGCAACGTTAGGGCTGGATTTTGTAGTTGTGCGGAACATGCCGGCTGCCACCCTCAGGACCCGCGCCGCTGCGCCGTTGTGGATGGCCACTTTACATATTGATGGCGGCTGCTCCCCAAATCATGTGGCGGGGGTGGCCTCAGGGACGGCGTTCACGGTGTCACCCTTTGAAGGAGCAGCTGCTGGCACCATTTTTAAAAAGCTGCCAGCCCTGCAAACAGTAAACCACAACACAGAGTTCACCTCTTCTCCCCCACATAGCCATCAGAGTGCAGAGTTCACCCCTTCCCCCCATAACCATCAGAGTGCAGAGTTCACCCCTTCCCCCCATAACCATCAGAGTGCAGAGTTCACCCCTTCCCCCCATAACCATCAGAGTGCAGAGTTCACCCATTCCCCACATAGCCATCAGAGTGCAGAGTTCAGCCCTTCCCCCTATAAACATCAGAGTGCAAAGTTCACCCCTTCCCCCCACAGATATCAGAGTGCAAAGTTCACCTCTTACCCCTTAGCCATCAGAGTGCAGAGTTCACCCCTTCACCCCACAGCCATCAGAGTGCAGAGATCACCCCTTCCCCCCATAGCCATCAGAGTGCAGAGTTCACCCCGTCCCCCCATAGCCATCTGAGTGCAGAGTTCACCCCTTCCCCCCATAACCATCAGAGTGCAGAGTTCACCCCTTCCCCCCATAACCATCAGAGTGCAGAGTTCACCCATTCCCCCCATAACCATCAGAGTCCAGAGTTCACCCCTTCCCCCCATAGCCATCAGAGTGCAGAGTTCACCCCTTCACCCCTCCACAGCCATCAGAGTGCAGAGTTCAACCCTTCCCCCCATAACCATCAGAGTGCAAAGTTCACCCCTTCCCCCCATAGCCATCAGAGTGCAGAGTTCACACCTTCCACCCATACTCATCAGAGTGCAGAGTTCACCCCTTCCCCCCATAACCATCATAGTGCAGAGTTCACCCCTTCCCTCCATAACCATCAGAGTGCAGAGTTCACCCATTCAGCCCCCCATATCCACCAGAGTGCAGAGTTCACCCCTTCCCCCCATAAACACCAGAGTGCAGAGTTCACCCCTTCCCCCCAGAGCCATCAGAGTGCAGAGTTCACGCCTTCCCCCAAGAGCCGAGTGCAGAGTTCACCCTTCCCCCCATAACCATCAGAGTGCAGAGTTCACCACTTCCCCCCATAACCATCAGAGTGCAGAGTTCACCCCTTCCCCCCACAAACATCAGAGTGCAGAGTTCACCCTTCCCCCCATAACCATCAGAGTGCAGAGTTCACCCCTTCCCCCCATCGCCATCAGAGTGCAGAGTTCACCCCTTCCCCCCATAGCCATTAGAGTGCGGAGTTCACCCCTTCCCCCCATAGCCATCTGAGTGCAGAGTTCACCCCTTCCCCCCATAGCCATCAGAGTGCAGGGTTCACCCCTTCCCCCCATAGCCATCAGAGTGCAGAGTTCACCCCTTCCCCCCATTGCCATCAGAGTGCAGAGTTCACCCCTTCCCCCCATAGCCATCAGAGTGTAAAGTTCACCCCTTACCCCTTAGCCATCAGAGTGCAGAGTTCACCCCTTCCCACCATAGCCATCAGAGTGCAGGGTTCACCCCTTCCCCCCATAGCCATCAGAGTGCAGAGTTCACCCCTTCACCCCATAGCCATCAGGGTGCAGAGTTCACCTCTTACCCCCATAGCCATCAGAGTGCAGAGTTCACCCCTTCCCCCCATAGCCATCAGAGTGCAGAGTTCACCCCTTCCCCACCCCCCCATAGCCATCAGAGTGCAGAGTTCACCCCTTCCCCCCATAGCCATCAGAGTGCAGAGTTCACCCCTTCCCCCCATAATCATCAGAGTGCAGAGTTCACCCTTCCCCCCATAACCATCAGAATGCAGAGTTCACCCCTTCCCCCCATAGCCATCAGAGTGCAGGGTTCACCCCTTCCCCCCATCGCCATCAGAGTGCAGAGTTCCCCCCTTCCCCCCATAGCCATCAGAGTGCAGAGATCACCCCTTCCCCCCATAGCCATCAGAGTGTAAAGTTCACCCCTTCCCCCCATAGCCATCAGAGTGCAGGGTTCACCCCTTCCCCCCATAACCATCAGAATGCAGAGTTCACCCCTTCCCCCCATAGCCATCAGAGTGCAGGGTTCACCCATTCCCCCCATCGCCATCAGAGTGCAGAGTTCCCCCCTTCCCCCCATAGCCATCAGAGTGCAGAGATCACCCCTTCCCCCCATAGCCATCAGAGTGTAAAGTTCACCCCTTCCCCCCATAGCCATCTGAGTGCAGAGTTCACCCCTTCCCCCCATAGCCATCAGAGTGCAGGGTTCACCCCTTCCCCCCTTAGCCATCAGAGTGCAGAGTCACCCCTTCACCCCATAGCCATCAGGGTGCAGAGTTCACCCCTTCCCCCCATAGCCATCAGAGTGCAGAGTTCACCCCTTCCCCCCATAGCCATCAGAGTGCAGAGTTCACCCCTTCCCCCCATAACCATCAGAGTGCAGAGTTCACCCTTCCCCCCATAACCATAAGAGTGCAGAGTTCACCCCTTCCCCCCATAGCCATCAGAGTGCAGGGTTCACCCCTTGCCCCCATAGCCATCAGAGTGCAGAGTTCACCCCTTCCCCCCATAATCATCAGAGTGCAGAGTTGACCCGTATCCCCATAACCATCAGAGTGCAGAGTTCACCCCTTCCCCCCATAGCCATCAGAGTGCAGAGTTCACCCCTTCCCCCAGTAGCCATCAGAGTGCAGAGTTCACCCCTTCCCCCCATAGCCATCAGAGTGCAGAGTTCACCCCTTCCCCCCATAGCCATCAGAGTGCAGAGTTCACCCCTTCCCCCAATACCCATCAGAGTGCAGAGTTCACCCCTTCCCCCCATAACCATCAGAGTGCAGAGTTCACCCTCCCCCCCCCTCCCATAGCCATCAGAGTGCAGCGTTCACCCCTTCCCCCCATAACCATCAGAGTGCAGAGTTGACCCCTTCCAACCCCCATAGCCATCAGAGTGCAGAGTTCACCCCTTCCCCCCAGAGCCATCAGAGTGCAGAGTTCACCCCTTCCCCCCATAGCCATCAGAGTGCAGAGTTCACCCCTTCCCCCCATAGCCATCAGAGTGCAGAGTTCACCCCTTCCCCCCATAACCATCAGAGTGCAGAGTTCACCCCTTCCCCCCATAGCCATCAGACTGCAGGGTTCACCCCTTCCCCTCATAGCCATCAGAGTGCAGAGTTCACCCCTTCCCCCCATAGCCATCAGAGTGCAGAGTTCACCCCTTCCCCCCATAGCCATCAGAGTGCAGAGTTCACCCCTTCCCCCCATACCCATCAGAGTGCAGAGTTCACCCCTTCCCCCCATAGCCATCAGATTGCAGAGTTCACCCCTTCCCCCCATAACCATCAGACTGCAGAGTTCACCCCTTCCGCCCCCCATAGCCATCAGAGTGCAGAGTTCAAGCCTTCCCCCCAGAGCCATCAGAGTGCAGAGTTCACCCCTTCCCCCCATAGCCATCAGAGTGCAGAGTTCACCCCTTCCCCCCATAGCCATCAGAGTGCAGAGTTCACCCCTTCCCCCCATAGCCATCAGAGTGCAGAGTTCACCCCTTCCCCCCATACCCATCAGAGTGCAGAGTTCACCCCTTCCCCCCATAGCCATCAGATTGCAGAGTTCACCCCTTCCCCCCATAACCATCAGACTGCAGAGTTCACCCCTTCCGCCCCCCATAGCCATCAGAGTGCAGAGTTCAAGCCTTCCCCCCAGAGCCATCAGAGTGCAGAGTTCACCCCTTCCCCCCATAGCCATCAGAGTGCAGAGTTCACCCCTTCCCCCCATAACCATCAGAGTGCAGAGTTCACCCCTTCCCCCCATAGCCATCAGACTGCAGGGTTCACCCCTTCCCCCCATAGCCATCAGAGTGCAGAGTTCACCCCTTCCCCCCATAGCCATCAGAGTGCAGAATTCACCCCTTCCCCCCATAGCCATCAGAGTGCAGAGTTCACCCCTTTCCCCCAGAGCCATCAGAGTGCAGAGTTCACCCCTTCCCCCCATAGCCATCAGAGTGCAGAGTTCACCCCTTCCCCCCATACCCATCAGAGTGCAGAGTTCACCCCTCCCCCACCCCCCCATAGCCATCAGAGTGCAGAGTTCACCCCTTCCCCCCATAACCATCAGAGTGCAGAGTTCACCCCTTCCCCCCAGAGCCAGCAGAGTGCAGAGTTCACCCCTTCCCCCCATAGCCATCAGAGTGCAGAGTTCACCCCTTCCCCCCAGAGCCATCAGAGTGCAGAGTTCACCCTTCCCCCCATAATCATCAGAGTGCATTCACCCCTTCCCCCCATAGCCATCAGAGTGCATTCACCCCTTCCCCCCATAATCATCAGAGTGCAGAGTTCACCCTTCCCCACATAACCATTGAGTGCAGAGTTCACCCCTTCCCGCCCCATAGCCATCAGAGTGCAGAGTTCACCCCTTCCCCCCATAACCATCAGAGTGCAGAGTTCACCCCTTCCCCCCATAGCCATCAGAGTGCAGAGTTCACCCCTTCCCCCCATAGCCATCAGAGTGCAAAGTTCACCCCTTCCGCCCATAGCCATCAGAGTGCAAAGTTCACTCCTTACCCCTTAGCCATCAGAATGCAGAGTTCACCCCTTCCCCTCATAGCCATCAGAGTGCAGAGTTCAATCCTTCCCCCCATAACCATCAGAGTGCAGAGTTCACCCCTTCCCTCCATAGCCATCAGAGTGCAGAGTTCACCCCTTCCCCCCATATCCATCAGAGTGCAGAGCTCACCCCTTCCCCCCATAACCATCAGAGTGCAGAGTTCACCCCTTCCCCCCCCCCCATAGCCATCAGAGTGCAGAGTACACCCCCTCCGCCCCCCATAGCCATCAGAGTGCAGAGTTCACCCCTTCCCCCCAGAGCCATCAGAGTGCAGAGTTCACCCTTCCCCCCATAATCATCAGAGTGCATTCACCCCTTCCCCCCATAGTCATCAGAGTGCAGAGTTCACCCCTTCCCCCATTACCATCAGAGTGCAGAGTTCACCCTTCCCCCCCATAGCCATCAGAGTGCAGAGTTCACCCCTTCCCCCCATAACCATCAGAGTGCAGAGTTCACCCCTTCTCCCCATTGCCATCAGAGTGCAGAGTTCACCCCTTCCCCCCATAACCATCAGAGTGCAGAGTTCACCCCTTCCCCCCATCGCCATCAGAGTGCAGTGTTCACCCTTTTCCCCCCATTGCCATCAGAGTGCAAAGTTCACCCCTTCCCCCCATAGCCATCAGAGTGCAAAGTTCACCCCTTACCCCTTAGCCATCAGAATGCAGAGTTCACCCCTTCCCCTCATAGCCATCAGAGTGCAGAGTTCACCCCTTCCCCCCATAACAATCAGAGTGCAGAGTTCACCCCTCCCCCCCCATAGCCATCAGAGTGCAGAGTTCACCCCTGCCCCCCATAACCATCAGACTGCAGAGTTCACCCCTTCCGCCCCCCATAGCCATCAGAGTGCAGAGTTCACGCCTTCCCCCCAGAGCCATCAGAGTGCAGAGTTCACCCCTTCCCCCCATAGCCATCAGAGTGCAGAGTTCACCCCTTCCCCCCATAACCATCAGAGTGCAGAGTTCACCCCTTCCCCCCATAGCCATCAGACTGCAGGGTTCACCCCTTCCCCCCATAGCCATCAGAGTGCAGAGTTCACCCCTTCCCCCCATAGCCATCAGAGTGCAGAATTCACCCCTTCCCCCCATAGCCATCAGAGTGCAGAGTTCACCCCTTCCCCACATAGCCATCAGAGTGTAGAGTTCACCCCTTCCCCCCATAGCCATCAGAGTGCAGAGTTCACCCCTTCCCCCCATACCCATCAGAGTGCAGAGTTCACCCCTTCCCCCCATAGCCATCAGAGTGCAGAGTTCACCCCTTCCCCCCATAACCATCAGAGTGCAGAGTTCACCCCTTCCCCCCAGAGCCATCAGAGTGCAGAGTTCACCCCTTCCCCCCATAGCCATCAGAGTGCAGAGTTCACCCCTTCCCCCCAGAGCCATCAGAGTGCAGAGTTCACCCTTCCCCCCATAATCATCAGAGTGCATTCACCCCTTCCCCCCCATAGCCATCAGAGTGCAGAGTTCACCCCTTCCCCCCATAATCATCAGAGTGCAGAGTTCACCCTTCCCCACATAACCATTGAGTGCAGAGTTCACCCCTTCCCGCCCCATAGCCATCAGAGTGCAGAGTTCACCCCTTCCCCCCATAACCATCAGAGTGCAGAGTTCAACCCTTCCCCCCATAGCCATCAGAGTGCAGAGTTCACCCCTTCCCCCCATAGCCATCAGAGTGCAAAGTTCACCCCTTCCCCCCATAGCCATCAGAGTGCAAAGTTCACTCCTTACCCCTTAGCCATCAGAATGCAGAGTTCACCCCTTCCCCTCATAGCAATCAGAGTGCAGAGTTCAATCCTTCCCCCCATAACCATCAGAGTGCAGAGTTCACCCCTTCCCTCCATAGCCATCAGAGTGCAGAGCTCACCCCTTCCCCCCATAACCATCAGAGTGCAGAGTTCACCCCTTCCCCCCCCCCATAGCCATCAGAGTGCAGAGTTCACCCCTTCCCCCCATTACCATCAGAGTGCAGAGTTCACCCTTCCCCCCATAGCCATCAGAGTGCAGAGTTCACCCCTTCCCCCCATAACCATCAGAGTGCAGAGTTCACCCCTTCTCCCCATTGCCATCAGAGTGCAGAGTTCACCCCTTCCCCCCATAACCATCAGAGTGCAGAGTTCACCCCTTCCCCCCATAGCCATCAGAGTGCAGAGTTCACCCTTTTCCCCCCATTGCCATCAGAGTGCAAAGTTCACCCCTTCCCCCCATAGCCATCAGAGTGCAAATTTCACCCCTTACCCCTTAGCCATCAGAATGCAGAGTTCACCCCTTCCCCTCATAGCCATCAGAGTGCAGAGTTCAACCCTTCCCCCCATAACCATCAGAGTGCAGAGTTCACCCCTTCCCCCCATAGCCATCAGAGTGCAAAGTTCACCCCTTTCCCCTTAGCCATCAGAATGCAGAGTTCAACCCTTCCCCCCATAACCATCAGAGTGCAAAGTTCACCCCTTAGCCATCAGAATGCTGAGTTCACCCCTTCCCCTCATAGCCATCAGAGTGCAGAGTTCACCCCTTCCCCCCATAACCATCAGAGTGCAGAGTTCACCCCTTCCCCCCATAACCATCAGAGTGCAGAGTTCACCCCTTCCCCCCATAGCCATCAGAGTGCAGAGTTCAACCCTTCCGCCCATAACCATCAGAGTGCAAAGTTCACCCCTTCCCCCCATAACCATCAGAGTGCAGAGTTCACCCCTTCCCCCCATAGCCATCAGAGTGCAGAGTTCACCCCTTCCTCCCATAGCCATCTGAGTGCAGGGTTCACCCCTTCCCCCCATCGCCATCAGAGTGCAGAGTTCACCCCTTCCCCCCATAGCCATCAGAGTGCAGAGTTCACCCCTTCCCCCCATAGCCATCAGAGTGCAGAGTTCACCCCTTACCCGCATAGCCATCAGAATGCAGAGATCACTCCTTACCCCCATAGCCATCAGAGTGCAGAGTTCACCCCTTCTCCGCATAGCCATCAGAGTGCAAAGTTCACCCCTTCCCCCCATAGCCATCAGAGTGCAAAGTTCACCCCTTACCCCTTAGCCATCAGAATGCAGAGTTCACCCCTTCCCCTCATAGCCATCAGAGTGCAGAGTTCAATCCTTCCCCCCATAACCATCAGAGTGCAGAGTTCACCCCTTCCCTCCATAGCCATCAGAGTGCAGAGTTCACCCCTTCCCCCCGTATCCATCAGAGTGCAGAGTTCACCCCTTCCCCCCATAACCATCAGAGTGCAGAGTTCACCCCTTCCCCCCCCCCATAGCCATCAGAGTGCAGAGTTCACCCCTTCCCCCCAGAACCATCAGAGTGCAGAGTACACCCCTTCCGCCCCCCATAGCCATCAGAGTGCAGAGTTCACCCCATCCCCCCAGAGCCATCAGAGTGCAGAGTTCACCCTTCCCCCCATAATCATCAGAGTGCATTCACCCCTTCCCCCCATAGCCATCAGAGTGCAGAGTTCACCCCTTCCCCCATAACCATCAGAGTGCAGAGTTCACCCTTCCCCCCATAGCCATCAGAGTGCAGAGTTCACCCCTTCCCCCCATAATCATCAGAGTGCAGAGTTCACCCCTTCTCCCCATAGCCATCAGAGTGCAGAGTTCACCCCTTCCCCCCATAACCATCAGAGTGCAGAGTTCACCCCTTCCCCCCATAGCCATCAGAGTGCAGAGTTCACCCTTTTCCCCCCATAGCCATCAGAGTGCAAAGTTCACCCCTTCCCCCCATAGCTATCAGAGTGCAAAGTTCACCCCTTACCCCTTAGCCATCAGAATGCAGAGTTCACCCCTTCCCCTCATAGCCATCAGAGTGCAGAGTTCAACCCTTCCCCCCATAACCATCAGAGTGCAGAGTTCACCCCTTCCCCCCATAGCCATCAGAGTGCAAGGTTCACCCCTTACCCCTTAGCCATCAGAGTGCAGAGTTCAACCCTTCCCCCCATAACCATCAGAGTGCAAAGTTCACCCCTTAGCCATCAGAATGCTGAGTTCACCCCTTCCCCTCATAGCCATCAGAGTGCAGAGTTCACCCCTTCCCCCCATAACCATCAGAGTGCAGAGTTCACCCCTTCCCCCCCATAACCATCAGAGTGCAGAGTTCACCCCTTCCCCCCATAGCCATCAGAGTGCAGAGTTCACCCCTTCCCCCCATAACCATCAGAGTGCAGAGTTCACCCCTTACCCGCATAGCCATCAGAATGCAGAGATCACTCCTTACCCCCATAGCCATCAGAGTGCAGAGTTCACCCCTTCTCCGCATAGCCATCAGAATGCAGATTTCACTCCTTCCCCACCTCAGTGGCGCCAGCTTTCTCTGGATGGGAAAGTAAAGACACATGAGTGCCACATGTTGCGCTGAGGATCGGGAACTGATGGTAAGTTCACTGCGGTTTGCATTTTAATTCATGTTAATATGTTAATACACGTGCTCAGCTGGTTCCCATCGCAGAGCGGCGGAGGGGCCGTCATGAAGCTTCCCCGCCACCATAAAGATCATGCCTGGCAATCCCGGCATCATGTTCTGTGGCAGCTGCTGCCACTCCGATTCTCCAGCCCTTCCATGTCTGCCCTGGAATCTGATATTGGGCTGGGAACAAAATCCAGCCCTTGGAGTGGAGAAGCACACATACTGAAGGCAGGGAAAGAAATCCAATCCACTGAGGGGCCTCCCCTGATGGCAATACTCGGCCCTGCAGCTCCAACGCTGTTGCTGGAGGGTTCACCCCTCCGATTTCTGAGGCCTGCCTGCCTGACCCCAGCACTGCGAAGAAAACTTAGCTTGCCTTCGTGGACGCCTCAACATGCAGGCACTCTCTTCTTGCTGCAGCCTCTGTCAGTGGTGCTGCTGAGGCTGCCAAGCTGCTGGCCCTCTGATTGTGCAGGCAGCTCTAAAAGATGGGCTGCTCAACTCAGTTGGACGGTGGTGCTATCATCAGCAAACATCCCCACTTCTGACTTTATGATGGAGGCAAGGTCAGTTATGAAGCAGCTGAGGAATGGTTTGGCCTAGGACACTAGTCAGAGGAACTCCTGCAGCAATGTCCTGAAGCTGAGATGATTGACATTTCTGTATAAGGTCCTCCTGCCATAGTATACCACTCGGGCTGTATGCACCAAAATGTTTTTTACTATGTAATGCCAATGTACATTGCATTTAAAATGGAATGGCAAGCATTGTGAGGAACTTCATGTTTCTGCATCGAAGAAATCTGATCTCTATGGTACTTTCCGAAATGTGAAATTTGACATGTTTTGAACTGTTTTTTAATGTATTTTTGCAAATTTTCATGAATAAAGTATATTTTTGGAAAAAAATAACAACCATAGCCATCTTCCTTTGCTTGACTGTGGAGAGCTTTCCCCACCGATTCTCATTGGGCTGAATTTTACCAGCCCACCCGATGTCGGGGGCGCGGGACCGGGAAAATACCTCCAGGAGATGCCCGCCAAGGGCCGTGATGCCAGGAAGGCCCCACCCATATTTTACCGATCATGGCGAGACCTCGGGACAGGCCCCCCACCGATTGGCAAAAAAAGTTCTTTAAATATGTTAATAAATTGTAATGGATGAATAATTACCTACCTTTCCATGATGGCTGTCCCATGCAGATATTCCTGTCAGTTGCTGGATGTCCCGCGCCTTTGGATCTCTGTTCGGAGATCTGAGACAGAACACTGGTGGGGAGGTGGGAGGAGTGCATTTTTCAGTGTGGTGGAGGGGGGCAGCAAAAGCTAATGCGATTGGTTGGGGGGATGTTGGGAAGGGGTTGAAGGTTTAAAAAAAGAAAGTTTGGGGGGAAGGTCGTGATCGAAAATCTGCTTTTTTGGGGGGAGAGGACAAATAATAAACTGATTATTCATTAGGGGGTGGGAGAGGGGATTGGAAGTGTGAATAAAATTTTATTTAGATTTTTTTGGAAAACCTGTCACTTTAAACATTAAAATGAAATGGATGGGCCTTCAGCCTTTTAAAAATGTCGTACCCCTGCGCTGTGGCGCCAGACGCCATTGCCGGGGACGGAGCGCCCACCCCCGATGACACAGAGGGGGAAGGCGGTCCGCCCCCTCCATGTTAATGAGTCACCGTGCGAAATATCGTGGCGGCTCCACGATGCACATCACGCGCGTGCGTCACGCACTTTTTGAATCTTACCGCTGAGAACAGCATCAAGCCCATTGACTTCAATTTTACCAGGGTTCCTTGAAGCCATACTCAGTCAAATGCTGCCTTGATGTCACCTCACCTCACCTCTGGAATTAAGCTCTTTTGTCCATGTTTGGACCAAGGCTGTAATGAGGTCTGGAATGGAGTGGTGCTGGCAGAACCTAAACTGAGCATCAGTGAGCAGATTATTGCTGAGTAAGTGTCGCTTGATAGCACTGTCAATGACAGTTAAGCACTTTGCTGATGTTTGAGAGTAGACTGATGGGTGGTAATTGGCGGGTTTGGATTTGTCATGTTTTTTGTGGACAGGACAAAACTTGTCAGGTAGATGCCAGTGTTGTAGCTGTACTGGAACAATTTGATTAGGGGTGCAACTTGTCCTGGAGCACAGGTCTTTAGCACAACAGCTGGGATGTTGTTGGAGCCCACAGCTTTTGCTGTCTCCAGTGCACTCACCATTACTTGATATTCCTTTTAATAGCATTTGAAATGGAACCTCAGGACTTGGACCTTCCACAGTTGGTGGGTAGATAAAGGAAGTGGCAATAGTCTGATGGAGAGTTTAATATAACTGGACTCCAATTTGAACTCATAAGGCTCTTGCCTGTTTGAGATGGAAACTCTGACCATCAGAATTAATGTCCCCTGGAAGGCTTAACCAGCAGAGCAGTGGAAAGTGGGTGGGAAGAAATGCTGTTTCATTTTGTGCCCCAATTTTGAGTGCTGGTGTGGTGATAGAGATGAAAACTGCCTCCACTGTATTTTGAGGGTGCGGTGGGTTGGTTTTGATTGCCTGAGGGTATGGAAGAGCAATTTTCCAGAGTATCCGTTCCCTTATTAGCTTTGAGATTTTTATTTGTTTTTTTTTGCCTCTCCCAGGAGATGAGGTGGCTGTGTGGAGCTGGTGAAACTGATTAGTTACATTGCTCCAGCCATCATGAGTGTTGGGTAGGCTTGATGGACCAGGCTATTCCTGTCAACCGTATTTGTATATGCCTGCCTAGTATTGAAATTGTAATTTGCCTGTCATCTGTGGGGTAGTGATCTGAGAATATGTAGGACACAATACTCATCCCTCAACCACCCACATTAAAGCAGTTTATATGTCATTATCTCATTGATGCTTGTAGGACCGTGCTGTTTTCAAATTGGCTGCTGCGTTTCCTTCAAAAGTACTTCATTGGCTATAAAGAATTTTGGAACATCTCAAGGTCATGAAAGGTGCTACACAAATGCAAGTTCTTTCATTTACATAATCTTGTACAAAATTTTGAGTCATAGATGCTAGTGTTTGAAAAATTATGTGACAATAAATAATGTCATTCTTTTTAATTATCAAAATGTATATTGAACTTTATAGCATGTTCAAAAACAAAGCTTGTTTTGTTCAACTTCATCCTTCCAGGCACAATTGATGTGTTTCACTAGCTTTTTATAGCCTCTCCTGTCTACAATTCTATTCTTATCCTTTCTTTGCACCTATCTAATTTGTTTCATCTTTCAATAAATGATTGTTTGTTGTGGCAGTGGAATCATTTCTCCTCAATTCTATTATTTGCATGCCAATAAGAAAGGTCCCAAGTGTGAAATTAGGCAAAGTATCTGATTACCAGCAAAATTTGGTCCTATTACCTGACAGAATGAGGAAATATTTGGCAACTGCCTGAAGTAATATCTCTCATTGTAACCATTTCATTGATGCATAACAACAATAATCAAGAGGAGCTTTCAATGCACCATTAGCCAGTCTGATTGGGAAGGGAACTGAAACATGAAGAATGGCAAAAGGCGCCAAAAGTCACAGCATTACAGAACAGAAGAATGCAAAGCAATTACTTACAGTATGGGAAGGAGTCAGCAACATTGACAGATGGAGAAATGCAACAAAAGAGCTTGACATTTGACACATACAAATCCAGTAAAGCTTACAGTTTGAGTGAACTCCATATTCATTTAACTTTATTAGCTTTAAGGCTTTGACTCGCACATCTACTCAGATGGAAATTATTTTCTTCTGTTGAGTGAATTCTCCGATTTGATAATTCAGTTACTGCAGCAAATAACAGTTTGAAAGTACCCAGAGTGCCAATTCAAATATTCGTAAGTGAAAACAATTCTCAAAATTTAGGGGATACATGGATTAATCCATATGCTTTGATGTGAGCCTGGTGTAATATCCTGGTGATATTATTTTGGGTCAATTAATAAAGATCAACAAAATAGCTGCTCCAAACAATTATGTCTACTCTATTATAACTTCCCATTGTTACAAATACCTTAAGATTCCATAAACCTCTAAGTGCAAAAGGTATTTCCCATAGATTTCAATAAACCACAATTGCTCTTTGATCATCAGGAGGCAAACATTGAGATGGAGAAATCTAATGGGCAATTCTGATGACTGGAAGAGGCTTGGTGCAACTCCAAAATCAGGCTGAAACTGAAGATCTACCCACATAACAGTTTTGTGATGCATAACTTAACCATTTCTCAGAGCCTCTCAGAGCCAAAGTTTAACGATTTGAAACTATGTAAATTTGATGACTCGCCAATATCTCCAAAACAGCATAGAAGTTGTAACAGACTCAAAGTTAATATAGTTTTTTTAATGTACCTTAAACAAAATTGCTAATATATTCTCCATGATACAATGGTTATGTAGGATGAATAGATGCCGAATATTCAATATCTCAAATTGCAGACTAATTTCCATTGAAAGACAGTGAAGTGGTCAGTTGGCTAAGAAGTGTTGCTGTGAATTCCTGACTGGAAACCAATGATCCTACTTGCAGTGTGTGTGTGTGTGTGTGTGAGTGATGTGAGGACAGAATCAGATTCAGCTGCAGTTGAATAACCTGTCTGTACCCACTGTCTAGACTCACACATGGAGAAGAAGCAGCACTTGGTTCAGATTCTGAAGGGCCATCACTGCCCGGCGATGCAAATACCTTAGTCATGAGTCTTTAGTCTCAGGAGAGGAGGGGAAAAGTTGCTGAAGAAGGGATGGGGAAGAAATAAATTTTTTTGCATTTTTCATATTAACTGATTTCCTTGAAATATCATCCATTAATTGCATAATCGCTTGCTTACATAATTACCCACTGGGCATATATATCCTTAGCACATCACTCTTTAATATGCATTGCAATAAGAGTTAGCTTTCTGAATGAGACTCAGTATTGAAAATAGTTAAAGTAAATTCTACAATCAAACCTTTTGTTATCTGTGCCACAGTTCTGCAGCTCCTCTCTGTGGGGTTTCTGTCCTTGTTTGGTGTGCATCATCATATCAGCCTACACACTTTAACACTATTACCATCAGTACCTCCATCTGCTTCTTCTGGCTTTCACTTTCCCCTGGGGCATTCCACTTCCCACCCTCAGAACATGTCAATATATGCCCTCGCTTCCATTTTCCCCTCAGTGTTGTTGATGCACAGACCTCCCACTGTTAGCAATTCAGTACCCATTAGACATTTTCTGAAGTCAGTAGGAATTATATACATTTTACCCTTTCGGAAGAGCACTTCCCATCTGTGGTAAATCCTCAGACCTTCCTATGTATTTGTGATAGGCTTTTTAATGTTTTTCACTTTCATAACTGTTTGGTGTATTTATAGAACCTTACCATTGCCTTTCCTTTCATATTGCCTTTTCTTTCGTTCTTTTGTGTGTGTCCCTTGCCTTATCTTTCTTTAAAAACAGTCACATTTTTGCCCTCTATCTCTCTGCTACTTAATCTTTCTTCTGTTGCAATGCACTGCTGCTCCACATTGGTTGTTTGTACTTTTCTCTCATAGAGCATGCAACACTCATTTCTTGTCTTGATGACTTATCTATGATAACATTATTAATTCCTATTTTGTGTTTTTGTTTACCTTCTAAATAATCCCTCCTTCCCCCACACCTGCCTCTGGAGTTCACAATTAGTGTCAGCCATTGAAAACCTCTTCAATCCCCCAAATATTTATTTTTTTCTTTGGGTTAAAGGTGAGTTTTTGAGCTCATTGATTTAGGAGCCATTAGTACTGATAGGACATTTAACACCTGAAGTAATTTAGCAAAGCAGTGTTGTTACCTTTGATTAGGGAGGGAGAGACCTGTGACCACCAAAATTTTGCAATCTGACCCTTACAGCCCAGTACTTGCATTTCTTATATTTTATGTAATGCTAATATTTCTTACTTGTTTTGTCCCATTTGAATTTTGAAGATTTGCAAAGTGTTATTTTTGTATTTTTTTCCCATTGGTGGATGAATCTCAAATGTTTTAGTACATGGCCCTCAAAGACTAGAAACTTGGACACCCCCACATTAGATAGAAAAGCATTTGTATTCTTGTGCACAATAACTGAAAGTTTGTGCAATGGTGAACTTATATTGTAGACATAGTTTTTTTCCCCCCTCAGCACCAAGACCATTAACAATGGACATCTGCTGTGTTTTCAAAAACAATTTTAGATTTTTAACAGGCTGAAGGGTAAATTTAGTCGCGGCATATTAGACTTCTGGCAGAGTGCATAGAATGAACATATGCTTTGAATGGGTTGAGGGGAACAATTACACATTGGTGAAGTCCATTAGATTAAAAGAATGTGAGTGACTCTGAGGGTACAATTAGCTCTCATTGAAACAGTGTTAAATTAACTCACCATCTGTTAATTAGGCCCTGTAGATTTTAGTCCAGCAATGGCAATAGATATTTGGAACAGTATACAGCCTTTCCTACTGATTAAGGGCCAGGTAAACAGAAGGTGCAAGAAAATGGCGATTGTGAAATTAAACCTAAGATTTCCATGGGGATGGCTTCTCTAGATCATTCACTGCAACTTCAGGGAAGAGCAGTGGAAATCCCTGAATTTATTATGGATGAGTGGGAGAAGCTGTAGAGAAATTCAATCTGCAATGTGTCAGATGCTAAGAAATCCTAAAGAGACCTGAATGAAAAGGATTATTCAGACTGTGGTCCTCACATCACCTTTGTTCTTTTGCAAATTGCTAAAGAAAAAATGGACAGAGCACACTTCGGTTCGTACATTAGTCGAAATGTTGATTTTCACCTTCACCAGATTCCATTGAAATTCAGTTGGGTTCTAAAATGAGTAAAATCAGTCCAACCATATTATCACCCAGGTGATGAAGGCATAAATCTACCCCATATGCTCCAGGTTTTTCTAACCTGATGCACACACATACGGGTGATTATGGGAGACTCACTGCTTGTTGCTGTATTCTAAGAAATTTGAAACCCCCATTCATCTAATCAAAACTTCTAGATCAGTCAAATGAGAGATTAGTTACTGGATTCAGTAAAATACTGGCTGATTGTCTGCGATATTTCTCACAGAACATCTGGAATAAGATTCTGATGTTTAGCTACTGAGATGAAGCCATGTTTAATCTTAATTGTACCTTTAAGGACACTAATTGATAATCCATGTGGGAATTAGTCAATGTAGATACATCATGAGGTCAGTTGCAGGTTAATTTGTGAGGGGAGTTTCTGCAGATTAAAGCTTGTAAATTCTCAGTTCCTTTCCTGGAACTGGGGGGAAAGCCAAGTTATCAAGGTCAAGAAAAACAATGTAAATGACTGTCTTTTTTTAAAAGTCTTCAGTATGCCATCTGAAGTGTGATAGATAAACACAAGTCAGTAAACATCACAGCTCACAGTGACGAGTAATAAATACCTGTTCTTAGTGAAATCATTGGTGCCTCATGATCAGGAAGGAGTTCATTGTCTGTATGTTTAACATTTTTTTGACTTCAGATCTCCTCTGCCACATTGCTACCACTCATTCTCTGCTGCTGTATTTTCTGTAATCCATTTTTGGCTGTATCGGATGTTCACCATTTCTTGGGTATAATTATTTGTTGGAAATCATAATGTACTGGAAAATATATGTGTACATTTATAGTGTGTAAAATCAGTGTGCCATTTATGTGGAGCTTATTAGTGTGAAACATCGTGAATTAAAAATAACTATAAAATGTGTAGACAATGGAGAAAAGTAGACTTCAGTAAACTCATGTTTTATTAGAAACATTTGCTTTGAATCCAAAGAGAGCTTTGAGAGCTTGATTTGAACTAACCTTCGGTGCTTTACCTTCACTTATTAATTGGTGACTTTCATTTCCAATGAAAATTACTGTTTTCTTTGGTTACAGATTCATACACTGTCATTAGATCTATTGTGCTTTGGCTGCTGCACACATACCTTGAATAACCCCTCAGCATCTATATTATCCCTAAACATAGTAACATCTGAGGCTGTTTGCTTTGTAGCAGAGTATAACTAATGTTGTTAAACTATCATGGGCATGGAAGCTTTATGAATCATCTAATGCAGAATTATTACTTTTTTGACAGAACACATTACACATTATCAAAATTTATGGCTCAATATAGCAATTTGAACAAGGAAATGCCTAGAGGCAAATATGGATGAGAATGTCAATAAAACACTGTGGATTATGGTCAGATTAATATCTTACTTGAATACCGACAATGTCCCTGAGTAGTAATAATAACTCTCTACTGGTTGTAATAGTCCGATAGCTGTTTGGTATAGAAAGAACTTATGATTGCATATGGAAAATATTCTGTGTTATAGTACTAATGCCTAAATAAATGAGGTGTTCCAGATGCATTAAATGTACACAATTAAATTGCAACAAATATAGACTGAAAAACTATTGGAGTGTATTACATGTTGGTAATACAATTGTAATTCTGAGGAAGTACTAGACTACAAGAGTGGATTTTAAGAGGATTTACTATCAGAATCACAGAAGATTTTGCTGTCTGTAGCACACTTCCATATTTATTTTGTGTTATATAGGCCTGAATGAGCATTATATAACAACAAGTGTGTCACATATCTGAATGGTTTACACTTCTGTCTCTCAAACTGCAATGTTCCAGTTACTGTTAACATCTGCATGGATATAATGCTGATGGTATTTTGTTTCCTGCCAATTTTAGGTAGTTTCCACAATAATGAAAACTACAATGGTCCATCTTTTTCTACAACTGAGAGTAAGGCTATTGATTGACAATAAGTGTCACTTCCAGCCCTCCAACATGAACAGGATGATTGTCAATTATCACGTCACCTGTTGGAACTACAGAGATGGCTATTATCGTGCACCTGCTAATTGAAAGTTCTGTCCCAGAAAGAACATGAGACAACACCTCCGAAACTTCTCAGGTCAATAGATTTAGTGGAGCAGTCATTCCATGTCTCTGCCACAAGTGAAGCAGGATTTAATAGCTGAGTCAACTGTTTCTGAAATTGAAATTCTACAGGCTTATGTTGATCACCCAGCATTGCCTGAAAAAAATCTGCTCAAGGTTTGCACTCACAACCTTTTAATATGGTACAACTATATAACCCTCTCTAGAATGTATATTATCCAGCATATTAACAACAGATGGGCAAGTATGGTTATAAGAATTGTTTAGTTATGTAAGTCAGCTAAAACTTGAACCTGTTGGTGGAATCATATCTAGAAAGAAACATCCAATGGAATGTATAACCTTCCCGTTTCCTTGCAGGTTTTATAGAGTCATAGAGTTATACAGCGCCGAAACAAGCCCTTCGGCCCATCGTATCTGTGCCTGTCATACAGCACCCAACTATTCTAATCCCATATTCCTGCACTTGGCCCGTAGCCCTGTATGCTATGGCATTTCAGGTGCTCATCTAAATACTTCTTAAATGTTGTGAGGGTTCCCGCCACCACCACCTCTTCGGGCAGTACTTTCCAGATTCCAACCACCCTCTGGGTGAAAAAATGTTTGCTCAAATCTCCTCTAAACCTCCTGCCCCTTACCCTAAATCTATGCCGCCTGGTTATTGACCCCTCCGCTAAGGGAAAAAGTTTCCTCCTATCTAATCTATCAATGCCCCTCATAATCTTGTACACCTCAATCATGTCCCCCCTCAGCCTTCTCTGCTCCAAGGAAAACAACCCTAGCCTTTTCAGTCTCTCTTCATATCTTTTATTTCATATTTTTTCTTGTATAATTAATGCTTGTCCCCTCTCCCTGTTTCCCCTTTAGTTATAGAGTACAATCACAATCTTCAGGAGAACTGACACATGTATGTACATTCACACTCAACCCTTAGGCCTCAGGGATTTCATAAAAATACATCTTCCCATAATCTCTTGCAAATGCCCCAACACATGAAGAATTGTGATTGCTTATAAAATAACAGTTTCACATAGCTCAGGAAAAAAATACAGCTCTTCACTTTCAGCATCTATATGAATTGGCCAGCTAGTAGGAAAGCTTAAGTCTTGCCTGCAAGCAAAATGCATGCTCGGATAGATCACAGTAAGCCTTGATGCTTAAAGAAGGAAGGTGTAATTAGATTCATATCAGTAAAATAATAAAGCGCTGCTCACTGCTGCGGTCAGAACTGGTCCATTTTACTAACATTAATTTAGTATTAAGTTGATGTCTTAAGTTTTTCTCAATTGCCTTCAAGATCAGGGAAGAATGCCATACTTTTCCTTTGAATGCTTTACCTCTATTTATCTGTCAGAGGCAAAATAAACCAAGGTAAATGTCCATGATGAAACACCTGATACAAACATAAAGATAGAATGGACAAAATAAGCCTACCAATCAAGCCTGTTACTTACATATCTCAGGATAAAAGAATGAATGACATGCATTTTTTATAGTGCCTTTCATGACCTCAGGATATCCCAACATACTTTACAGCCAATTAAGTACTTTTGAGGTTTAGTCACTGTTGGAAACTTGGCAGCCAATTTGTGCACAGCAAGGCCCCACAAACAGCAATGTGATAATGATCAAATAATCTGCCTTTTTTAGTGACATTGTTCAAGGGATACATGTTAGCCAGCAGATCAGCGAAAACTCCCCTACTCTTCTTTGAAGTAGTGTCATGGAATATTTTACATCCACCTGAAAGTGCAGATGGGGCTTTGGTTTAACGACTTATTCAAAAGATGGCACCTCTGACAGTGCAGCACTCTCTCAGTACTGGAATGCCAGCCTAGATTTTGTGCTCAGGTCTCTGCAGTGGATCTTGAACCTTCTGAATCAGAGGCTAGAATGCTACTGTCTACACTAAATAATCTTGTAAGGGAAATTTCTGTGAAATTTCTCTCTGCTTTCAGAAGACAGTTGAAAGAAGCGCCACAATATCTGTTCATATCCACAGCTGCATTATTAATTTAGTTATTATTCATTTACTTTTATTATCCATTTGTTTCCCAATTCTTTAGTCCTTATTTCTAATGTGTAAGCGTTGCCACACTTTATTGAATAAAGCCCACCAAGTAGAGTAACAGAGCACAAATTCAGTTGCAGATCCTGTATCAAAGCTCTCAATAAAACATCAGTATATTTTCTCCCATTTAACTTAATGATTTTTTTTTCTACGTTGAGACATGAGATGAACAGGAAAGCAACAGCTGGCAATCACCCTGTCCATATCTGGCAATAAGCAAAAGAGCTCCTGTTGGAAACTTCTGTTTTTCATGACTATTATTCCCAAAAGTTCTAGTTAGAAGAGACTTAAGTGGAAGCAATAGATTGTGCATTATCCAGGGAATTTAAGATATACAGCATTGCAGAATAACACAGTGGTGTGTTGGGATTACAAATGCGTAGATAATGAAGTTAAAAAAGCGGAATAAAGTGAAATACTTTCATATACTGTTATCAGCTGCCAAGTACTTAAAAGCATTACTCTCATCACAGAATAAATCAGAAGCTTCTCGTGCAGTAGAACTCTGATCATTTGTGAATTCACCATGAGACTGTACGGTTGATTGATCGGCTCAGTTTATTGTTCAGCCACATTGTTCATAGAGAAAGCGGGATTTCATTTTTGTTTTAGTAGTAAATTGCAGGTAGTGAGATTAGTTTTGCACAGCAAGCTCATCTCTGTTGGGGATTGGATTGATGAAACTAGTATACAATCCCTTAATGGCCATTGAGAAATGGAGATTTTCTTTGCAGCTGTCTTGGCTAGATTTTAGCCTAGGTCCCAAAAGCAAAATACCAAAGCTATGTAACCCACTGTGGGATTGTGTAGAAACGTTTATTAAAAAAATCACTAGGGCTATAATGGTGCCTTGACTTCGTGAAGCTTTGTAGATGCCAAGAGGTATTGAAGATGAACATCATGGCTTGAAGCTCAATCCTTGTCTATCTGTATGTTTTCCCTGATTTAATGGTTTCCTTCCTGGGCTTCACATTGCACTTCTCAATCTCCAACCTCTGTGATCTTATTTCAGAATATCTTGCTTCTCCATGCTAAACCACTGAACTAAAACAAAGAGAATACTGGAAATACATTTTACAAAAGGTTACATTTTTATGTGTGTGAGCCTTCACTAGTTGTGATGAAAGGTTTTCACCCAAAACATGAACCAATCTTTCTCTTTCAAATGTTCCATATGATTTTTATGGCATGGTGCACAAATTGGAAGGTAGTACTCCAGATTTAGTCTGACAAGTGCATTGCTAAGACATGGAAACTCATTTTGATTGCTCTGGGTATACCGACCACATTGTTTGGCTGGTGAAAAGATTCTATTATCACTCCCAGATTTCTTTCTAAGTCACCCTCTGTCAGTTTTCACTATATACCGTACAATGCATACTTTCTTTTTTGAATCACGGCACCAAATTAGATTTATCAATGTTAAATTGGGTGGCGCAGTGGTTAGCACCACAGCCTCACAGCTCCAGTGACCTGGGTTCAGTTCTGGGTACTGCCTGTGCAGAGTTTGCAAGTTCTCCCTGTGACTGTGTGGGTTTCTGCCGGGTGCTCGGTTTCCTCCCACAGCCAAAGACTTGCAGGTTGATAGGTAAATTGGCCATTGTAAATTGTCCCCAGTGTAGGTAGGTGGTAGGAGAATGGTGGGGATGTGGTAGGGAATATGGGATTAATGTAGGATTAGTAAAAATGGGTGGTTGTTGGTTAGCACAGACTCGGTGGGCGGAAGGGCCTGTTTCAGTGCTGTATCTCTAAAATAAAAAAATACATTTAAGGTGCCATTTATGGCCAACTGTAGAACCCATCTAAAATCTTCATCTATTCTATTAAAACACCTTCCAAATCTACTGCTTTCCCTATTTTAATATGGTTAGAAAATCTGACATTTGCATTTGGTTTCTATTGTGTTCACCATAAGTTGACAAAGAAATTCTACTGAATGGCTTAGACAAATAACACAGGATCACCCTGTTATGGTGATGATTTACTGCCTTTCTTTAAGTGCCCTAGAAATACAGGTATGATAGTGTAGTTGCTATTATACTGGACTAGCAACTCAGAGGTTAATTTTAACCTACCCCACCTGTTATGAAACTGACGAGATTGGGCACGACGCTGGTTTTTCACTTTGCCCGATTTAACTGTTCATTGACATCAACAACATTTAATATTGGTCAGGGTACTAAACCAATGTTCCACCTGTGGGTTTCCCATGTGTTTAAATCCAACTGTGGCAAGTTGTGAAATTGAGATCTGATCATTTAGCACCAGAACAAATGACCATGAAAGCTGGTGAATCATTGTAAGAACCCGACACATTCACTAATGCCCTTCAGGGAAGGGGAACACATTCCCCTCACATCTATCTGATCTGGCCCACGTGCGATTCTCATTCACACTTTGTGGTTATCTTCTGCAGTGGCTGAGCTTCAGAGGCCAATTGCCTCAGGGCAGCACGAGGATGGCCAGATGCTGCGAACAAGTTATAAAAAGATGCTGTATGCTTTTTTAGACATCCAAATGTAGGGACAGCTTTTCATCAGCTATCAATGCTTCAGCTGAAAACATTTTGTTCAATACCACTGATGTCATTGGGCATTTGTCATCCCAACTTCACAGTGATGCCATTGCAAATCACAAATCCTACAACATCTTATCTGCCGAGCTGCGCTATAAATAATACAGCTAGCACCCTCTTCCATCAATTGTCCAGCCTGCCTTGTCTCATTCAGTGCAGCAAATTTGATGTCCAAGTAGACCATCTCCGGTTCCATCAGTGCGGTTTTCTAATATGACCTTCCTGTGTTTCAGCTCTCAAGAGTTCTGATCCTCCATGAACCTATTGCAAGTTCTGTTTTTTGTTGCCTGTTCTAAGATCAAGTGTAAAGGATTGTCTACCCCCTGCGAGATTAGCTAGCCTGGCTAACTAGAAGTTATGTAATGTTTTCTAGCTCTCATCTGTAGGAAAAATGCCTGAAAAATTGCATTAAATAAGACCTCAAACTGGAGTTGCAGTAGTCAGTGGAATTCTAGAAAGCCAAAAAAAAGTCAATACTAAATAGAATCATGGATACTCCGAAGGCCACAACTCAGAGATAGATTTTTAGGGGACTACAAATAAGTCAATTATCTGACTTTGTGTAGCTTCTTGCTAGAAATAAGGCTGAAAAATTATGGAAGTGGTGTTTGGCTTGTTTTCCCAAAGTTTATCCTAAGGCTATCACAATATTCTAACATGGCTGTTTCAGGTGATTGACACTTAAAGGGATGAACTCTTCTATCAGATGTGTCACATTGAGGACAATTATTTGAGAATTAAGGATATATAAGATGGTGTTTTGACACTGAAAGCAAATGAACTCCAGTGCATGCATCAGGATATCTTGTATAAAATTGGGGGTATATCTGGACAAAGTTAGCTCTCATACAACAAAAGGATGGGACAGAGAGAGAAAGAGAGAGAGAGAGAGAGCAAGGAAAGTAAAGAAAAAGAGAGAGAAGCTCTACAAGCAGTCACTAAGGGTGGCACATAGGTCCAAATATAACTACCAGCACATAAGGTAGTTGTACTCAGGATCAGGAGATCCAAGAGGAAATAGATATCAGATTTACAGATGGAGGTTGATCACTCTGAGCTCCAGGAAGCTGACATCATCATCCCAGAGGAAGGTGAGGAAACCAACTCTACTTTGCCAATTCAGAAGGACAAGGTCATATAAGCTCCTGGAATCACTGTTAGAGTTGTGGACATACAGTTATTAACTTGTCTGTAATATATGAAGTCTTACCATTAACTAATCTCACCAATTTATATCAATCTCAGACATGGATCAATTTATAATCAGCAATGCTGAACTCCAGTGACAGAGATTAACTGTCTTTGTAACCTTTATTATTCATTCCACCACTTAACCATATCCATTAAATTATTATCTTAAGGTTTAAGATTTAAGTGCTGCGAATTGTGATCATCAGGAGTTAATGATAGTCCATGCATGATTTCACCCTTGATAATTGGTCAAAAGGGGTAAGTATATTCTGATGCATATTCTAATAGGTAGTGTAGATGTTAATATGATCTGAACTAGTTGATGTAAGCCAATTCAGTGAGGCAGATTGAGCATCTAACACCTTCAAGGTAGGCATAGTGAATTTCTAGACAATTCTTGAGTTAAGGTTGTTACGAAAGTGCTTCTATATTTTTTAAGTATATGTTTTTGAGAACTTATATTTAAATTGTAAAGATGGATTCATTGGAAGGCTGAAAATTTCATAGAAGCTGGACTTTGCTTTGCCGTTGACAGTTTTTTGAAAGGAGACTGAGATGTCATTTAAAAACAGCCTTGCTGGAAGTCAGGTGTTTTGGTGACCTGGGGAAGATGTTTACAGAGAAGTTTACAGATTAAGATTTATTGGGGTCAAGAGTCCTGAGATATTGGGCTGAATTTTTTGTGCCCGCTGCTGATTTTGACGGCAGATGATAAAACCGGTGGCCCACCCTTTCAGGCTGCGTGTCGCGGAGCCACTGCAATCTTCTGTGCGGCAGCTCATTTAAATAGCCGGGACTGGCCGCCCCTCCCGATCACATGGAAGGGGTGGGCTGTCCATCCCCAGCATTAGTGTCAGCTGCCTGTGTGCTGACGCTGGCGCCATTTTTAAAGGGCTGTCAGCCCTATCGGGAAATTTAAATATTTAAATGGAAATGGAATTAAAATTTAAATAAATCAATACACCTCTTTTGCTCCTCTCCCACCACCCCCCCAAATTAATAATTTGCCTTTTTCCCCCCAAAACACTTACCTTTTACCATCTGACTTTCTCCCCCACACACTGCACAAGCTTTCAACTACAACCCTTCCCACCATGCCTGACACCCATGACGCTAATTTGATCCTATTCCCCCCCCTCCTGTATTGATAAACTTATTTCACCACATCCCACAAGTGTTCTGCCTCGTTTCCCTGGATAGGGAGGACTGGCCATTGGGCTGAATATCGCGGCGGGACATCAGGAGGTGACGTGAGATTAATTAATTCATTTATTTTAATTTATTTAAATATTTAAATCACAGTCCAGCCGCCGAGCAGTTGGGGGTAGGGGGCCACCACGAGGCCTCGCTGCCGCCGGTAATATCGGGCCGGGCCTTCCCAGTGTTGGCATGCATGGCAGCCCTCTCCTGGAGGCATTTTCTGGCCCCCTGCCATGAAACCCGACATCGGAAGGTCGGTAAAATCCAGCCCATTGCTTTTGCTTTCACTTTGGACAGTGCGTTGGGGTGTGAACATTTTGAAGACAGTTGGAGAAAACCAGCCGAGAAAGCAGCCACCATTAGCTCACCCTCTTCCATCTCTTTGAGAACGTCCTGAGAATCCAGGGCTGAATTTTTCCAGGCCCCTGACGTCGGGGATTGTGGCAGGGGGCCTGGAAGATACTACCAGGAGAGGGCCGCCAGGGGCCTCAATGCCATGAAGGCCCCGCCCCATTTTACCAGCGATGGCAAGGCCTCAGTGCGCCCCCCCCACCGCGTGGTGAAGAAACCTCAATTTAAATATGTTAATAAAGTTTAATGAATGAATAATTACTTACCTTGCAGTGACGGCCACCCTATGCCGATATTCCTGCACCTTCGGATCTCCGTTTGAAGATCTGAGGCATACACTAGTGGGGAAGGGGGAGGAATGAAATTTTCAGTGGGGGGGGGTGGTGGTGGGAGTGGGGATAACTCTTACTATTGGCTGAGGGGATAGTGGGAAGGCTTTGAAGGGCAAAGGTAATGAAGTTAGAGGGAAAAGCTTGGGTTGAGAAGAAAAGTTTTATTTGGGGGGAGAGGGCCATAAATAAATTGTGTGGTCATGGGGGGTGGGTGCTGGGTGAGGGGCTCTGAACTTTTATTCCATTTTTTTCATCTCACTGTACCATCCATTCCTCTTTAAAAATGTTAATGACCTGTAAGGACCTGAAGCCTTTTAAAAATGGTGCTGGTACCTTCGCGTTTTCCGGGGACTGAGCGCCTGACTCCTCTACATCATCGAGGGTGGGCAGTCCGCCCCCTCCATGTTAATGAGCTGCTGCGTGAAATATCACGGCGGCTCTGTGGTGCATGACTCACGAGTGCACCACGCCATCATGGAAGCTCACTGCTGATCTCGGCAGCGAGCTTTCAATATTCAGGCCCAAGTAAGAAATAGAGAAACTGATGTTGCATTTCTCCTGAGAAGCTTGCCAAACTGGTCCTCAATTTCACCTGAAAAGAACTGTTCTAGGAAGATCCCAGTAACAGTTGTCTATGTGTATTTGGGATGCCATAGCAAAAAGGGACAACTGACATCTTTCCATTTCTTCTTTCTTTTCTTTAAGAATTAGCAAGTATTTGACCAAAGTATTCTTTTTTGCCTTTCTTTTAGTAACAGTGTTCTGCAGAGAGAATTTCTGTATTTTTTTCAGTGTGTGTGTGAGTTTGTGTGTGGGGAATCTAAAAAGGGGAACTTTCATATTTTAATCTGTGTGTTAATGCTTTGCTTCATTACTGGTTAAGTCTTTTTTTTTATGATAAATTGATAATGTTATTGTTTATTAAAAAATCATGGTTGGTGTATTTTATTCTGGGATAAAGAGTAGAGCATATGATTGACTGCATCGGTAACTGGGTAAACATTAAAAAAAATATATGTTGTGACCTGTGGAGAAGTGGAACTAGAAAACACAGTGCATGCCTCCTGCCTCAGTCGTAACAAGGTGATAGAGTTAATTCTTTCTCTGGTGCTCTTTCACCAATATTCCTTTCAAGGTTTATTAGGGTATTAAATGTATTTTGCTTCTCAGACCTTTATGTTCCACTGTGTTCCTTTACATTGGCAGGAGATTGATCAAATTCTTCTCCAATTTTTATCAACCAAGCTATATTTTTCTTTAAGATAAATTTTATAATCAAAGCTCTTTGGGCTTATTTGACCACTCACATATTCGCTCCATCTTAATTAAAGGCAAATACATAAAAACATCACAGTAAGAATTTAATCAGATCATATGCCTTCATCTAGTAGAAATTTCCCAAGGTATGCTTTGAGGTGAATTATTTTGTTTCCATTGCAGAACACTAAGCTTATATGCAGGACATAATTGAGTAAAGAATACCACTTGAGGTATCCACTTATTGAAGATCAGAGTGCAAAACACAAAATTTTATAAGGTTAATGATAATATGAGGGAGCATCGGTGATGGATGAGCACAATAAAGTCCAATTTAAAAACAATGAATTTAATATCACAATAGGAACCATTGTAAATGTTACAGACACCGTAAGTAGGAGTGACTGAGGGCTATAAATGTACATTTTACTAAAATTTTATCAAATTAGTGCCACCAAGGATCTTTTTTTTTTACAGCACTGTGTTCCTTCTAATTTCTTTTAATTCCACCAATGCAAGGGTAAAACAAAATGTTTTTGTTGAGAATGGGAACACAGCTCCTTGATAAGACCAGAACTGCTTTTCCCCCCCCATTCATTCCTTTTTTAACCAATCATATTGATGACTTCTTGAAACTATCAATATTGCTTGTTTTCTCAGTGCTGACAATATGTTTTTTGTGATTATTGAATGGTACATTTTGCTTGCATGCATAAGTGACTTATTAGTCAGCAGCTCACCACTGCATGAGGACAAGGATATTTGAAGGCTTTCTGCCATTTTTGATGTGGATAATTGCAGGACTTAAAATTTTACATGATAAGGATAGACTGGGTGATTTGAATTTGTTTTCCTCAGAGAAAATCGAGGGAATCTGTATTTACTTAAAATGCATGAACATGTAAAGAATGTGGGTGCAACAAAGTATATTTTAAATTATGAATTCATGACAAGAATACAAGAATAATTTGACACAATTCTATGTAGTACACAAAAAGAAATTCACAATTCTGTGTGATCAAGTCCTATTCGATGTAAACAACAGTGGTCACTAAACTGTGCCACAAAAACCCATTCTCCCTATCTACAACTACATATTTTATATATTAATTCCCTTTGTGCCAACTTGCTAAATTCTAGCTCTTAATCTATTACTCCTATGAGATGTTCCCTGAGTGAGCATGAGGTCCAGTGTTGTGTGGCTGGGATGGTTAACCTGGAACCTTAGAAACCTCAGATGAATCTTGTCCCAAGGTATTTGTTGGCCCAGAGGGTCCATCTTCTGGCAGCATTTTCTGTGCAGTATCAAGAAGGGCTGGGCCCATGTTAGAAGCTCCCTCATTTGTAGGCTTGGAGGAGGCCTCAATAGGGGAGATGTGTTGTCACTTTCCAGTGACATCTATGACCACTCCTTGTAGAGCACATGGTTTTGCTACTTTACTACTGGTCAATGTTGTTAAAGACTCAATATTCCGAACCAGTTGTTGGAAGTCTTGTGAAAATGTTTTGTTCCGGTTACCCCTCAAGTTATCTATTGAATCAGTGGTAGCTGCCACTCCAGAAGCCACCAATGTCCTTTGTACCTCCTTCTGGTTTCCTATGGCTGCAAAAAATCCTGAAGTGTCACTTTCTCTAGGGTCTTCTGCATGTCACGAGAAATTTCCTGCAATGTATTACGCGATGGACGTAATGGAATACTCCCACTTCTCCAACATCTCACCCGTATTTGTGGAAACCATCTCCACTATCTGCACATGAGATTGATGCCACATATTCATAGCTTTTGTTCTGATGACTAGGCCTCTGGGCTTTTCAGCCAACGATGGTTATTTCTCTAACCTCTATAGGGCTGTAAGACCTGGACTTACTCAATGTGGATACCATTGGTCTCTTCTGTGGATAGTTATGATGTTGAGGTCCTTAATATGCTAGTAGCCCTGCCACTGCTGGTCTGCTCATGTCTGCCAAAATATTTGCGGTTTCCATGCTGACTTTTCACAGTATTGTCAATGTGCCACTGCAAGGGATGGGTAACCCATTGTATGCAGATAACTTTGCAGTTATCAGTTTTATCATTAATTTCCAATGATCCCCAGTACATATCCTTCAGGATTCGGACTGGTAGGATACTTGCACTAGCTCCAGTTTCAATCTTAATCCTGAGTGTGTGTTTGCCAACTTTCTTTGGGCAAATGATGTTAATGGTAGCAAAAGCTTCCACTTGTTTGATTTCATCAACACAATGTGTCAGATTCACAATGTGGAACACCTGCTTGTCTTCTGGCTGAGAATTGCTCTGCTCTCAGTCTTGTCTCAGATCTGTTTTGCTGTGGATCAGCTTGCATTTGTGCAGATCTCTGGAGCTCTGCTTGCTGCTGTTGCCCTGTTGCCCTGTTGCTGCGCCTATCTTCAGTTTGCTTGTGTCCTACTGTGACTTCTGGTTGCATCTTTGAAGCCAGACTTCTTGCATAGGCGGGCCCAGTGTCCTTTTGCACCGCACGCCTTGACAGATCTTGAAATGCAGGACAACTTTGCATGAGTGGGTCAAACCACAGTTACCACACAGCTTGTTTGCTTTTCTTGACCTGTTTATTGTGCCAATGCTGTTGGCTTCACCTAGTGCTCGCAGATGCTGTTGTCCAGCTACAATGGCTTCGTATTTCCTGCCATCTTCCAGCAGCACATCAATGCTATGACCATTCTTTTTCCAACAAGAGGGCTTTCTGAAATGCTTCAATGGTTGTTGAGACAATCACCAGCTCCATTAGTTGCTCTGACAGCTCACTTTCTGAAAAAAACACATTCGTTGTCCTTACTATGGCATCTACTGATGAACTGATCTATTGATTGCTGTGGCTGTTGCCTGTAGGACATCAATTCCAGGTGGTGAATTCTAAAATTCACTCTTAACCAGAGCTGATCTTCTAGCACTTTCCATATATTTGTGGGATCTTTCTGGTCCTCTTCAGCTTATCTAGAGGTATTGATTCTATGTAATCCCTCATTTCCAACTGCTATCAGTAGTTTTGCAGCTTGCTTCTCTGGTTCTATAACCACTTGGTCTGTGAAGCATAACTGCATTCTTTGTTTGAAAAGTGTGAACTCAGATAGGGTATCAGTGGCCTTCCAGTTTATGCTGGAAAATTTGGATTCCATCTTTCTGCTGGTCTTTTGCTTTTGTTCAGTGCTGTGATGTTTCTTCAGCCCTGTATTTATTATGACTTTTCTTTTTGTGGTTTGAACTGGTTTTAAAACTTGATCTATTCACTCTGTGCCATTTCCCCTTTAAGAAATTCTCCGTTATTTAGACTAGCTGCTTGGGTGGAGAGAAGCAAGTGTTTGCTAGTGTTATATGTTTAAGTTGTTTGCTACACAGTTGTTTACACAGCTGTTCAATCGGAAGTTCAATTGCTTTTTTTGCTAGAATGTCTATTTTCTTCATGCTCAAGTGGTTTAATGTTTATTTACTGTAGTCGCATGAAGGGAGACTGTTATTCATGCTCGAGTGGTTTAATGGGTTTTTAAAAACTTTGGCTGCATGAAGGGAGACTCTGCAGTATTTAGGGTTTTCCTGTGTTATTTGCTATCGGACGGCTCTTGTAACAGCGCCAACCTCAATCTGTTTGGGAGAGGAATCTGGTCTTCCCCATTTTTGTTATGGAGCCTTTGAAAAAAAAAATCAACTTTTAAGCACTTCAAAGCTTGTTTTTTTAAAACCTGTCCCCCTCGACTATCGGCACAATGACTCACCCGATTGCAGGAATTTGCTTGCTGCCTGTTGTTCTGAGCTCTATCTTCTACAGATGGAGGTAAGTTCTTTTTTTTACTGTTTGGGCCAATATTTCTGTTGAATTTTCTCTCTAGTGGCTGTAGGCAGAGTCAGCCGCACAGCTGTTTTACCCGTGGTCTTCAACTTAGACTTTGTCTTTTCACCACAGCTGTCACCATGTAATGAGTTCTTTGTGTTGTCTTGCGCAACATAAATGCAATGCATAGAGTCAAGTGCATTGAAGATCTCTAACAGGGTTATTAACAGCTAACCTAGTAAGTACAGTACAGAGCAAACTGTCTACAAAACCTTCTACTAGGTGTTACAGTTGCAGAACAGTTTGGGCTTGTAGTCACATGACTATATCCTGGTACTTGGCTCATTCACATACTGAGATCTTAAAGGGACATCACTCTTAAGACGATCACACAACAAAAGCAATTGATGTTCTCGATATGCATTTTAAGAAAACCTTTCACAAAGTACCACATTAAACGCTGGTTACCAAAATTGAGGTTCAGTGTCAACTGGATGGAAAATTGGCTCTAGAACTGAAAACTGCGAGTCGCGGTAAATGGTTGCTTTTCAGACAGGACGATGGTAGACATTAGTGTTCCCCAAGGCTCAGTGCTAGGACCACGGTTTTTAAAATATATACAAATAACTTGGATATTGGAATGCAGAGTAAAATTTCAAAATTTGCTGATGATACCAAACTTGGAGGTGTGGCAGACAGTGAGAATGATACAATTCTGGACACAGATAGGCTAGCAGAATGGGCAGACAAGTGGCAGATGGAATTTAATTCAGAGAAGTGTGAGGTGATGCATTTTCGCAAAAGGGATAGGGAGAGACAATATAGACTAAATTGTACAGTTCTAAGTGTACTGGGACAGAGGGACCTGGGATTCCTATGCATAGATCCTTGCAGGTGGCAGGACCTATTGAGAGAGTAGTTAGCAAAGCATATGGGATCATGGGCTTCATAAATAGAGGTATTGGGGAGAATTTTATACTCTCCCCTGTGGTGGTCATGGAGGCTGGGAGAGCATAAAATTGGGTGGGATGGTGGTGGTGGGGTGGTCCCACCACCATCACGCCTCTGCCAAAATTTAGTGCAGGGCAAGAAGGCCTGTGATTGGCCTTCCCACCCCACCGTTAATTGAGGCTCTTAACTGGGTAATTAACCCCCAATTAAAGGCCTTTTCCCTCTGCAACTGCAATTAGCCATGCAGTGGGTGGCCCTGTCGCCGCACAGGAAACACGCCATGGAAAAAGGTGCGGGCTGCTTCCTGGCTCCAGGGGGAGTGCCTCTCGTAGGGACCTTACATCGGGAGGTAGGGGCCCACCGAGTGCCATTCCCTCGTTCTTGCTGCCGAACCCCTCCCCCACAATCTCCATCCCGCAAGACTTCTCCCACCCTGACCTACCTGAGGCCTGGCTCCAGAGACGCTCCTCAGCCTCCAGGATGGTCACCTCCAACAGCAGCCCCGCCTTCGCGGTGGCGCTGCAGCCGCTGGCCTCTGATTGCCGACAGCTCTCCAAGGGCGGGACTTGTGGCAATGGGGTCCTAGATCCTATGGAAAGTCTGTCGCTTGCCAGTTAAGTGCCTAATTGGTACTAAATTTGGTGGGCCTTCCTGAAAAGAGATGATGTGGGCATCTCAGCATCTGTTTCTCCTGACATCGAGACCCCCGTCACCAGGATAAAATTCCACCCATTGTGTTCAAAAGCAGGGAAATTATGCTGACCCTTTATGAAGCTCTGGTTAGGCCTCAACTAAAGTATTGCATCCAATTCTGGTCACCACACTTTAGGAAGCATGTGATGGTGCTTGAGAGGGTGCAGAGGAGATCTACCAGAATGGTTCCAGGGATGAGGAAGTTTGCTACAAGGTTAGGTTGGAGAAGCTGGGATTGTTCTCCTTGGAGCGAAGGAGATTAAGGGGAGATTTGATTGAGGTTCACAAGATTCTGACAGGTTTGGATAGAGTAAACAAAGAAAAGCTGTTCTCATTAGCTGATGGTGCAAAGACTAGGGGACACAGATTTAAGGCTTTGGCAAAAGATGCAGGGAGGATGTGAGGAAGAACTTTTTATGCCGAGTGTGTTAATGACCTGGAACTCACTGCCGAAAAGGTTGGTGGAAGCAGTGACGATCAATGATTTCAAAAGGAAATTGGATGGGCACTTGAGGAAAATAAATTTGCAAGGCTATGGGGATAGAGCCAGGGAATGGGAGATTGGATTGCTCTACTGAGAGTTGGCATGGACTTGATGAGCCAAATGTTGTTCTTCTGTGCCGCTATGACTCTCTATGACTCATGTCTTTGCTTAAAATGAAGAACTATGTCGTCCTTGGCTGACTCCAGTGCAGTCATTTAAAAACTTTTCTTTTGCAATTCTGTGGACTTCTTCCAGGACTTGGTGAGTTTGAGTTTGGCCATTTCTTACTCCTATTTAGACCATAATGCATGCAGCAGTGCACAGAACTGCAAATTCTCATTCTTTGCCATGTTTGTCAGGAAAGAGAGAGAGAGAGAGACAGTTTAAAAGCAGCACAGGAACTCCTGGACCAGCAGAGCACTTCGGGAGAGAGAGACAGACAGACAGAGAGGAGAGAGTTTAAAACTCAAGGTGTGACATCACAGGAAAGTCTTAAGTTGATTAGCTGGTGAGCATTTTGTTATTTTGCTAATTTATCTTTCAAAACTCAGGTAATTTATCAGTAATTGTAAGGTTTTATTAGTATTAGTAAAGTTTAGTAATTAGTAAGTTGATTGGCTATTAAGTGCTGAGTTAGGGAAGATCTATAAATAAAATTAACTAAAACTTTAAAATAAATTCCTAAAACACATACCTGTGTAATTAAGAAACGTATAATTCTTAGTAGTAAGTGGTGCTAGCATTTAATAAGCACAGTAAGTTGTAGTATACATAGGAATTATTCTAAGTTAATTAAGAAAGTAATTAAATTAAATTAACCAAGTAACATAAGTAACAATGATGGGACAGGTGTTGTGTTGCAGCTGTGGAATGTTGAATCTCCTGAACGCCAATGCAGTCCAGGACAAACACGTCTGCAGAAAGTGCAAGCAGCTAGAGGAATTCCAGATCAGGATTATTGATCTGGAAGCCGAACTGCAGTCAATGCACAACATCAGGGAAGGGGAGAGATACCTGGAAACTTTGTAGCAGAAGATGGTCACACCCCTTAGAGTAATGTTGTCTGTTTTGACCAGCGGTGAGTGACAGGAGGGTGTGACCGTGAGTGAGGCAGGTAAAGGGACTGAGCAGACAGTAGTGGAGGAGCCTCAGCCTTTGCAGTTGTCAAACAGGTTTGAGGTGTTTGCAACCTGTGTTGATGAAAGCGAGGTCTGCAGGGTGGATGAGCAGACTGGCCATGGCACCAAGGTACAAGAAGCCGTTCAAGCCGGGGGAGCAAAAAGGAAAGTCGTGGTAGTTGGGGACAGTATAGTGAGGGGGATTGACACTGTTCTCTGCAGCAAAGAACAATAGTCCAGACGGCTGTGTTGCCTGCACGGTGCCAGGGTTCAGGACATCTGCTCAGGGCTGGAGATGAACGTACAATGGAAGGGGAAGGATCCAGTCATCATGGTCCATGTAGGTACCAACAGCATAGACAGGACAAGGAAAGAGATTCTGCATAGTCAGTATGAGGGGCTAGGCACCAAATTAAGAAGCAGAACCTCAAAGGTAATAATCGCTGGCTTATTACCTACGCCATGTGCAAATTGGCATAGGGCAAATAAGATTAGAGAAATGAATGCATGACTCAAAGACTGGTGTGGTAGAAGTTGGTTCCGGTTTGTGGGTCACTGGCACCAGTACTGGGGAAAGTGGGGGCTGTACGTTGGGACGGTCTTCACCTGAACCGTGCTGGGACCAGTGTTCTAGTGAGCTACATAACTAGGGAAGTAAAGGGAGTTTTAAACTAAATAGTGGGGACAAGTGATCAAATTTGGGAAGATGTGGTAAATCAAAGAGTAGAGACAAGGCAAGAAAGAAAGGTATTAATATGGGAAATGATAAACAGATTGTGACAGGAAGGGACAGAGAATACAAATCTAAGAGTAAATCAGCAGATAAGGCTAGAGGTTACAAAAATAATAAAAGGGCAAAAGTAAAGGCTATGTATCTGAATGCACATAGCATTTAAAACAAAACTGATGAACTGGTAGCACAAATAGAAATAAGTAAGTACGATTTGATAGCCATTACAGAGACATGGCTGCAGGATGACATAGATTCAGGCCTGAATATTGAAGGGTACATGACATTTAGGAAGAACAGGAAGCTAGGAAAAGGTGGAGAGGTAGCTCTCTTAATTAATATGGTATTAGTGCAACAGAGAGAGATGACCTAAGTTTAGGAAACCAGGATGTAGAAGTGATTTGGGGAGAGATGAGAAATGACAAAGACAAGAAGTCATTTGTGGGAGTAGTGTACACTCCCCCTAACAGTAACCACATGGTAGGAAGGGTATAAAGGAAGAAATAATGGGAGCTTGTCAGAAAGGTGCGGCGATAATCATGGTGGGGGGGGTGGGCGGTGGGTTTGATCTACATATAGACTGGAAAAATCAGATATGCAAAGATAGCCTAGATAAAGAGTTCATAGAATGTTTTCAGGGTAGCTTCTTAGAACAACACGTTCTGAGCCAACCAGAGAGCAGGCTATTCTAGACCTGGTATTGTGCAACGAGATAGGATTAATTGATCACCTCACAGTGAAGGCACCCCCTAGGTAGCAGCAATCATAATATGATTGAATTTTACATTCAGTTTGAGAGATAGAAGAGTGGATCTAAGACTGGTATTTTAAACTTAAATAAGGGCAATTATGAAAGCATGAAAGCAGAGCTAGCTAAAGTGAACTGGCAAAGTCGGTTCAGGGATAGGTCAATAGAGATGCAGTGGCAGATATTTAAGGGGATATTTCAGAATACACAGAATAGATAGATTCCAACGAGAAAGAAAAATTTCAAGGGGAGGACCACCATCCATGGTTAGCTAAAAAAGTTAAAGATAGTATCAAAATTAAAGAAAAAGCATACAATTGCACAAAGATGGGGCAGGTCAGAAGACTGGTTAGAAGATAAAATGGGCAAAGAATGACTAAAAGAATAATAAGGAGGGGAAAATTGGAGTACGAGAAAAAGCTAGCTAGAAATATAAAAATAGATAGTAAGAGTTTCTACGGATATTTAAAAAAGAAGAGTTAACAAAGTGAGCATTGGTCCTGTAGAAAGTGAGTCTGGGGAATTAATAATGGAAAATAAGGTGATGGCAGATGAATTAAACAGGTATTTTGCATCGGTCTTCACTGTAGAGGATACAAGTAGCATCCCGGAAATAGCGGTATGTCAGGAAATGGAAAGGACGGAGGAACTCAAGAAAATTACAATCACTGGGGAAGTGGTACTGAGCAAATTGTTGGAACTGTGGGCTGACAAGTCCCTGGGTCCTGATGGACTTCACCCTAGGGTCTTAAAAGAAGTGGCTAATGAGATAGCTGATGCATTGATAGTTGATCCAAAACTCCCTAGATTCGGGGAAGGTTCCATCAGATTGGAAAATAGTGATTGTAACTCCTTTATTCAAAAAGGGAGGGAGACAGAAAGCAGGAAACTACAGCTTAACATCTGTCATAGGGAAAATGTTAGAAGCTATTATTAAAGATGCAATAACAGGGCACTTTGAAAAATTCAAGGTAATCAGGCAGAGTCAACATGGTTTTGTGAAAGGGAAATCATGTTTAACCAATTTATTGGAGTTCTTTGAGGAAGTAAAATGTTCTGTGGTTAAAGGGGAACCAGTGGATGTACTGTATTTAGATTTCCAAAAGGCATTTGACAAGGTGCCACATCAAAGGTTACTGCGGAAAATAAATTCTGTACCACCAAACAACTAGCTTTTGAGTATTACTGAAAATAGAGACATGTCTAAGTTTTTCATCTTGCACTCATCTGGACAGTCCACAAGAATACCAATGTAAGGGAACACAACAACTTTATACTGTATGAGAAGATAGTGCTGATTGGTTGGTAAGTGAACTCTGATTGTTAGAGGTGTTGTTATGGAGAATGCACCAGTTTATGGTGACTCACAGTTAACTGTCAAGCTTTGTTTGGAATTTAAACCAGGCAGCTTGACTCTGATTGGTCAAGGCATTGCCCTGTGGAATGAACCAGCGAATGGCTGGCACTTATTTTGTTTGGCTGAAACAGGCGCAATATTTGTACATTCTTTCTGTCTGCAAAGAACAGGGCCCAGTGTATTAATATATGTAGTTTCCAGTACGCACAAATGCACCATACTGCGAGCCCTACTGACAATCTTAAATTGGTTGTCAGCGTAATTCTTAGCACACTGAGGATTATTTAGCAAATGTTGTCAAATCGTGGAATCGCATCTAATTTTGGACACTGTGTTTTGAGTTTTGCAAGTACAAGCTGGTTGGGTATGGCCTGTACCTTGCCTATTGCGAACAGCAGAAGGGACATGTTGTTTGATGCAATCCGCCAGTCTTTGGGACGTACGGCCTATATACCTAGCATCACACTGGCATTGAAATTCATATATCACATTACTCGTTAGTATGATGGGCAAGTCTTTTTGGCTTGATGGCAGCATCTAGTTAGTGGCCTTAAATGTTCCTTTAAATTGGTATTCTTGTGGAGTGTCCTGCTGAGTGCAAGATGAAAAGCTTCAACAACATGTCTCTATTTTCAGCAATACTCAAATAAAAGCTCATGGTGTAGGGGATAACATATTGGCATGGATAGAAGATTAGCTAGCTAACAGGAAACAGGGTAGGCCTAAATGGGTCATTTTCTGATTGGCAAGATGTAATGAACGAGTGGTGTGCCTTAGGGATCAGAGCTGGGGCCTCAACATTTACAATTTATATAAATGACTTAATTGAAGGAACCAAAGGCTTGGTTGCTAAATTTGCTGATGACACAAAGATATGTAGGAAAGTAAGTTGTGAAGGGGACATAAGAAGGCTACAAAGGGATATAGATAGGTTAAGTGAGTGGGCAAAGATCTGGCAAATGGAGTATAATGTTGGAAAATGTGAAATTGTCCATTTTGGCAGGAAGAATATAAAAGAAACATATTATCTAAATGGTGAGAGATTGCAGAGCTCTGAAATGCAGAGAGATCTGAGTCTCCTCGTGCATGAATTGCAAAAGGTTAGTATGCAGGTACGGTAATTAATTAGGAAAGCTAATAGAATGTTATCATACATTGCGAGGGGAATTGAATACAAAAGTAGGGAGGTTATGCTTCAGCTATACAGAGCATTGATGAGAGCACATCTGGAGTACTTTGCACAGTAAGGAAGGATGTAAATGCATTGAAAGTAGTTCAGAGAATGTTTACTAGATTAATATGTGGAATGGGCAGGTTGTCTTATAAGGTTTGTATCTGCTGGAGTTTATAAGAGTTAGAAGCGACTTGATTGAAACATATAAGATTCTGAGGGGTCCTGTCAGGGTGGATGGGGAAAGTATGTTTTCCCTTGTGGGAGAAACTAGAACTAGGGATCACAATTAAAAATAAGGGCTCGCCCATTTAAGACAGAGATGAGGAGAAATTATTTCTTTCAGGGTCGTGAATCTTTGGAACTCTCTTCCTCAAAAGGCGGTGGAAGCAGAGTCTTTGAATTTTTTTAAGGCAGAGGTAGATAGATTCTTAATAAGCAAGGAGGTGAAAGGTTATTGTGGGTAGGCAGGAATGTGGAGTTGAGGTTACAATCAGATCAGCCATGATCTTGTTGAATGGTGGAGCAGGCTCGAGGGGCTGAGTGGCCTACTCCTGCTCCGAATTCATATGTTCGTCTGTCTGCCACAGAATTCCATACAGTAAAGTTGGTTGAAAGGACTATTTGATTATTTGCTCAATTTTTTTCTGCTTCTCCATGACACCTGATCAAATGAAAAAGGAACCAAAAGAGTGGTCTGAATAAAATGTAAATTGCAATCAGAGAGGAAATTATTGTTTGTTTAAATGCCAAGCAGCAGCAAACAGTATGCAGACCAAAAATAAATAGATCCGAGAGATCAAACACAGTATTGTTTCTGTGTCACATTACTTCTCCGGCATCCAGCACTGGATGAGGAAAAACTTTCTCCAGCAAAATATTGGGAAGACTGATATTGTCCTTAGTCTCCACCACGCACTTTGTTCCTTAGCCACTGACTCCATTCCTCTGCCTGGCAACTGCCTAAGAATGAACTGGATCGTTCGTAAGCTTGGTGTCATATTTGACCCCAAGATGAACCTCTGACCACATATCCAGTGCGCCACCAAGGCTGCCTACCTCCACCTCTGTAACATTGCCTGACTCCGCCCCTACCTCAGGTCATCTGCTGCTGAAACCTTCATCCAAGCCTTTGTTACGTCTAGACTTGACCATTCAAATGCTCTCCTGGCTGACCTCCAACTTCCTCCCTCCATAACCTTGAGTTCATCAAAAACTCTGCTGCCTGCATCCTAACTTTCATCAAGTCCTGTTCACTCATCACCCCTGTGCTCACTGACCTACATTGACTCGGCAATGCCTCGATTTTAAATTCTCATCTGTGTTTTCAAATCCCTCCATGGTCTCACCCCTTCCTGTCTCTGTAACCTCCTCCAGTCTTACAACCCTCTGAGATATTTGAGCTCTTCAATTCTGGCCTCTTGCTGATAACCGATTTTAATTGCTCGACCACTGGCAGCCTTGCCTTCAGCTGTCCAGGCCCTAAACACTAAAATTCTCTCCCTAAACCTCTCTGCCTTTCTTTCTTCCTTTAAGACCTACCTCTTTCACTAAGCTTTTGGCCATCTGTCCTAATAACTCCTTATATGTCTCTGTGTTAAATTTGTTTGATAACACAGCTGTTGAAGCACCTTGAGAAGTTTCACTATATAATTGCAAGTTGTTGCTCTTGCTCCATTACAGGGAAGGAACTCAATGGCCTCACATTCTATTTTGTATGTGCCTACATTCCTCTCGGTACTAATTGTGCAATTGAATTATTCACAAGTACAGCCTGACCTTGCACAAAAGTTAGATCGAGCCTGTATCACAAATGACTATTTGCATTCCACTGAATGCAACCCACTATGGTGTCTACTTAACAGCTTGTGCCAGATTATAATCTGCATGATATTCTGTACATTTACCAACACAGCCATCTATTTGGCATTAACTGATTAGCTTCTAAAAAAAATAAAAAGATAAAGTTAAGGGAAAAGATCAGACCCCACTCCACTGTTAGCACTGTGCAAATCCGTGTTCCAATTGTGAATGTCTCCCAGTGCTCCTTATTTAGTTCTGGTTTTAGAGATACAGCACTGAAACAGGCCCTTCGGCCTACCGAGTCTGTGCCGACAATATGTATTGACAAGAAGGCAATTTCCATAGGCAGGTCTACCCTCTGAATTGAAACTTGTAAGCTATATGTCGAGTGAATGGGTAAGCTTGCTGCAGGATTTTACTATCTTATTTAGCACTGGAAGTCATGTGCAATGACACCTTATGTTTCTGATCACTTTGATAAGTGCAAAATTGCTTGTAAACTGGGTGCAGCATCAACCAATTTTGAGGCTTACACAGTATAAATCATTCATGCATGGTGTTATTCATCTGCTTATACAATCAGAATTCAAACTCGGCTTAAGTGACAGTGATATATGGTTAACCAAATTTTCAATTTACTGATCAGAATCACCCAATTACTGTAAATGTTTCTGATGTCATAAACATAGAGGATTAGATATTTGCCAATGAAGTTTTGAACCTTCAATGCATTCAAGCAAAAATGTTTTTGCTAATCAATCTAATTTCAAGCTATCATAAAATCACAAATAGCATTGTACATCTCTCAAAGATAGAGATTGTGCTGAGATTGGTGGTGCACACTGTCAATTTCACCATCTTGCTGTTCATAACTTACTCCAAATTTTCATGCATTTCTAATTGGATTATGGTGCAGTGGGCATGTCGGTGAAAAGAAGCGGTGGATCCATTTAATACACGTATTTCACCTTTATGTGAGGCAGGAACTACCTGCTTGAAATAGTGGCAGGAATCTCCAAGAGACTCTTCTTCACAATTAATGATTGAGAAAATAAAAACCTTGGACTGAAACATGTGGGCGTTTCAATTAATTCCAGGCCTTTACTAGCCTTGAGTAAAAGTGAAGCAGATGTAACTGGATTAGTATGTCCATTAAACTGGCATTTCACGCAGGTACAGAATATCTTCATCTAAATATGAGTTGAGTCCAGCATCATCCTTCAACTTCTTGGCTTTGGAGACTGATGTTCTTTGTAACAGCGTTTGCTGCACCCACCAGCCAAGTTTAATTGTGCTAGTATTTCTGCAGTTGTTTCGAAAACAATTATAATCTTCATAGCAAAAATTGATGTTTGAAAGGCAACATAGTTTAAAAAGTACTCAAAAGAAAATAAGTGCTAATAGCGAGCTAGAAATTGGTGCAATGGCAGATTTCATGACAAAAGATGTCAATTGGACTTTTGTAGCTCACCGTTCACTGCACTATGTCTGTGCTGCAAATTGCTGGAACTTAAGTAACATAATGACACAGCAATGAAAAGGTTGCATCTGAGATCTCATGAATGTTGTGCTCAATGGCTATCTCCTCAACAAATGATAGAAAAGGCTAAAGAGACAGGGCAAACAACAAGAGAAGGAAATAGAATTAGAGTTTTATCGGAGACAGAAATAGAAATAAAGAGAGGGAAAGAAAGAGGGTGGATTAAGAGACAGAGACAGAAAAAAGAGAGACAGAAAGGAAAACTAAGAAAAAAAATTAGAAAAGAACACACAGAAGAAGATATTGCAACCCAGTTGTATTTGGCAATTGTTGTATTGGTCTTTGGGAAGTTAATGAGTCAATGATAGGGTAGGTGAGCAAAATGTGAAAACATTCTTAATCCATGTAGTTTAGTCCCAGTGATCTGGCCATCGTGATTAGAAACAGTGCAATAATCAGTGGGTACGCTATTGCAGTGCTTTCTAGGATCATAGGAATTTACTGACGAGAAAAGATCCATCTCGTGCACCTGCTACCATCCTGTTAGTCACATGACACAGCGATAATGGAGTTATTGATTAATCTCTCTATCAACTAGTTTATGACAGACCTACAAATGACACACATAAAATCCAAGTGACAGAGAGCTTTGAGAGCCACAGTTCCAAAATCACTTTTCACCCCCAAGCATTTTACACTTACCATGTCATGTCTCAAATTACTTATATACTGATTGAGGTATACAAAATTATGAGGGGCATTGATAGGATAGATAGGAAGAAACTTTTTCCTTTAGCGGAGAGGTCAATAACTAAGGGGCATAGATTTAAGGTAATTGGCAGGAGGTTTAGACGGGAGTTGAGGAGGAATTTTTTCACCTAGAGGGTGGTTGGAATCTGGAACACACTGCCTGAAGGGGTGATAGAGGCAGGAACACTCACGACATTCAAAAAATATTTAGATGAGCACTTGAAACGCCATAACGTACAAGGCTATGGGCCAAATGCGGGGAAATGGAATTGGTTAGGACGGGTGCTTGATGGTTGGCGCAGGCGCATTGGGCCGAAGGGCCTGTTTCTGTGCTCTAAAACTCTATGACTCTATGACTATAACCTAAAATGCTATTTTTTGAATGAAATTTGTCTCTAATTTTCATTTCTGAGTGTCAATACTGCTATGCTTGCTGAAAATGATTACCTCCAACTCTAACAGGGGTGTGGTTAGCAAGAATGGCACAAGCATCCAGCTGAGACAGGTATAAGTTTAAAAAACCTTTAGGAATAATTCGCTACCTGCTGGAGTGAGATTCCACAGCTGCCTTGTTCCCTTTCTGGGCTTCCAATGTGGACTGTTCTGTCAGGACCATAAATCTCCTCACTGACAAAATGAGTAACCAGCCCTAAATGGCTGCATCAATACTTATTCACGTTAACAGTGTAAATCCAACAATTTCATGACAGGCAACAAGCTTCAATGGGGAACCTCAGATCAAGAATGTAATTTATTCCCGTTTTGTTGAGGCTAATGATGGAGCATCGCAAATTTGTATGTTTGGAATTCGTCCAGCAATTTATGGAAAATTGGAACTCATGGCATATGTTTTGTTTACCACAAATTGCTGGATTTTTTTTTATGAACCAATAATGGCGATCGTCATTTATTTTTCCAGGAATTTCTGGCCCAATATGTTTTTATTGACAGGAAAGATTAATAGCTTAAGAATTTCTCTTTTAACGAGTCCCAATCAGTAAACACATAAGCATGACATTTAAATGCAATCAGAGAACACATTTGAAGTCAATCACTCTGCTGCCAGGCATCCAGTGCCATTTGTTTTCAGTCTAACTGGCAGCAGTGTGAAAACAAACATCAATGCAGGAAAATTGTGACCACCATTAATTTTAATGGGGGCAAAGCTATAATAATTATCTTCAACCTATTCTCAGTGAGGGTAACGATGCAGGGGAGAAACGTCCCAGGAAAATATGCAGAGGCATAATTAATGGGGTAAATCAGCATCCTATGATTTACTCTTTCTTTTGCGCTGATCACAGGTCCCTAAGCTGCAGATGCACGATTACAATGGCTCATGTTCCCAGGAAAATCTGGGCCAATGAATGAATTTACATATTAATGTTTTGCAGCAAGATCTTTCCAACTTCATTTGAGTTTCTGAGTGCTTTAATTATTGTTACGAATTGGGACACAACCATCTCTCTTTAAGACTGCTGGTGAACAATTACAAACAAAGAATTCCTACAGGATATGCAGACTTCCTTGTAACTTTATGCTAGCTTCCTGAAAACTGGAGAGGCGCTTTATCCATTTGTGATGTACTGGCTCTTATCAGTAATCTGGCTTTGTTGTACTCTCATTTAATGGAAGCTTATTGATCTTGGTTAAGACATGTGGTTAGTTTGTCTAAGTCTGAGGTAACATACTTCTGCCATTCGAAATCTAGTTATGTGGAAACATTCTGTTGCAGCTCTATGAAGGATACACTTGTTTTGCAGTGCTGGAACCATCTGTCCATTAATATAGGGTAAGTGTGAGGTCATTAATCATACAAAAGTTATTTCGATCAATGTTAACTTTGGGGATTGTTTGAAACTATAGCAAATGAAGAAAAAAAAAGAAAGAATTTGCATTTAGACATGCCTTTCAAAACCTCAAGATGTGGTTTTACAGCCAATACTTTTGAAGTATAGTCACCCTTGTAAGGTAGAAAATGTGACTGTCAATTTGCACACAGCAAGGTTCCACAAACGGCAATGAAATAAATGGACTGGATTATCTATCTTAAATGTTAGTTGAGGATAAATCTTGGCCAGGACACTGGCAGATGGGGCCATACTTTAATGTCTTGTCCAAAAGATACCATCTCCAACAGTGTAGCACTCCCTCACCACTGCACTGAAGTGCCAGCCAGATTATGGGCTCAAGTCTCTGGAGTGAGACTTGAACCTGCTTCCTTGTGCTACCAATGACAACTGGCATTCATATAGCAGCTTTAACCTTGAAAATCATTGCAAGGGACTTTAATAAGGAGAAATAAGCAGGCCTTTGCAGGTGATTAAAGAAAGAAATAACTTGCATTCATATGCAATCTTTCATATCCTCAGGCCATCCAAAAGCACTTCATCGCCAATGTAATGCTTTTAAACTATAGTTACTTGGTTCTAGGCAAATGTAGAAGCCAATTTATGCATAACTAGGTCCCACAAATAGCAATGAGATAAATCTGTTTCTGGAGGTGCCACTTCAGATTTAAATGTGTGTCAGGGCATTGAAACAATGAAGGTCAGGTGGCTAGCAAGCAGGAGAGTTTGGGAAGTTGAGCCTAGAAGTGACAAAGCCAAGAATAAGGGTTTTTGAAACAGTGGTGTTAAGTAGGATTGGAGGTGAGCAATAGTGCCTAAGTGAAAGTAACTGACTTGGTAGGAGATAGGATGTTGGTGTTGAAGTGCAGCTCAGAGTTGAACAGAATACCAAGGTTGCATACAGTCTGGTTCAGATTACTCAAGTGGTCAAAGGAGGGAATTAAGTCATTGGCAAGTGTGTGCAGTTTTCGGAGGAGCTTGAAATAATGTTTTGTCCTTCTGATATTCAATTTGTAGGAAATCCCATCACATCCAAGACTTAATTTCAGACTTGCAGCCAGGTAGCATTGAGATGGTTGTCAGTTAAAGGAACTGGTGGATTGGTAAGACTAGGGTCATCAACATTCATGACAAGTGAAGGGTGAGAGGTAGGAAATATGGGAGATGGAATGTGATTCAGTGAAGGAGCAGGCTGGAGGCTTTCCAGATGTAAAGGGCAAGAGTAGTGAGATTAAAGACAGACAAAGGAATGTGGATGATGAGGGAGATGAAAAAATGATCAAAGATGACCAAAGCTCTGATTGAAACCTCAGAAGTGGTTAGGCTACATAAGGTGGCAAAGAATATGTATGGAGCAGTTCATGTGAAGGGTGAGATTAAAGATTGAAGTAGTCAGAGGAGGGGAATAAAGTAAAGCAAGATGGAAGTTGAAGTCACTGAATATGAGTAATTTCTTTACGCACAGACTGAGGGAAGAGAGGGAAAAAAATATGTTGATAAGGACTTGGGAGGGTGGAAGATGCCAAAGGTGTTGAATGAAATATCTTAGAGATGAGAAAAAGGTCAAGGAAAAGGAGGAAGAGCTTGAGATTTTGGCTGATGGGAGGCTGGGGAACAGGCAGCAAAATGTGTAGCTTGGCAGAGAAGCTTCAATGTGAGGGGAGGAAGTCATCAAACACAATACAAGTTTCTGTCAACAGCAGGATGTCAAGTGATTTAACCTTGATGAGGCCAGGGATGTTGTTTGTCCTTTGAGGTGAAGATGACCATGTTCAACATTGGGGGTGTTTTATTTGGTTGCACTAGGTGCAGCAATCCTGGGCAAGCTTCTCCCAGGACTCGGGGTTGATATCCAAACATCAAAGTGAAGCCTTCAGAGTGTCCTTGTAGCGCTTCCTTTGAATGCCATAAGAGTGCACCCCAGACTCAAGCTCTCCATAGAAAATTCGCTTTGGTAACCAGTGTCAGGCATTCTGGCTAGATGACCAGTCCAACTCAGTTGTGACTGTCTCAATATGGTGTGGATGTTTAGCATGCCAGCTCAGGTGAGCACCTCACTGTCTGGTATTTTATCCTGCCATTTGATCTTCAGAAACTTCCAAAGGCAGCTCCAGTGAAAATGTTTGAGCTTCTTGGCATGACGCTGGTACACAGTCCAAGTCTTGTACATGAGAATCAGAATGGCCAGGACTATTGCTCTTTAGACTTTCAGTTTGGTAGTCAGACTTACTCCTCTACATTCCCAGACTGATGTTCAAAGTCTGCTGAAGGCTACACTTGCTTTGCCAATTCTTGCATGTGTCTCATCATCGATATAGACAGCTCGAGAGAGTGTGTTGCTAAGATAAGCCAACTTATCTTCTGCTGACAGGTTCTGGTCATGGACTGAAACCTTGGGCTCGAGATAGGGCTTTCCTGGAGCAGGCTGCTACATTACTTCAGTTTTCTTGGTGCTGATTGTAAGGCTGAAATTGTCACATGTATTGAAGAACAAGTCCACGCTACATTGCATGTCCAGCTCTGAACTGGCAACTAGTGCACAGTCATCAGCAAACAGGAAATTGCCAAGTATGTCCTTGGAAATCTTGGATTTTGCCCAGGGTTGTCTCAGACTGAGCAGCTTCCCGTCCATGTGATATCTGATTTCAATGCCAGGATCACCATCATGGAAGGCATTGGAGAGCATGGCAGAGAAAAACATGCTGAAGAGGGTTGGTGCTGAAGAATGTCAGGTATTGGTGGTGAGAAAATGATTGTTTTTGTGGTGGTGGGGTGGGGTGGGGGGGTGGTGAGGGGGCGAATGGAGTGGGTCAGGTTGTTGGTCGACCAGTAGGGCATATGAGAAATTTTGTAACATATGATGGAAAAGGGGGTGGGATGTGCTGGTAGAGGAGGATGTTATTTGGGATTGCTACACTGGGAGAGCCAGTGAAGGGCATCACTGAGGTTAGAACAGAGAGAGATAGTGGGCTTGTCAAGAAGAGCAGGGGAAAGACCAATAAAATGGGGAATGGGTGCAATGACAAGTGATCTGCATATGTGGTTGGACACACTGTTGGCGAAGCTTTGAGCTGGGAGCTATAACATGTAAAACATGTACTATATTATGTGATAGATTTTAAACAAAGATTTGTATCCAAATGGCAGACTGAACTTAACACAAAAGCAAAGCACTGAGGATGCTGGAAATCTGAATTTTCAGAATACGCAGAAATACTCAGCAGGTCAGGCAACATCTGTGGAGAAAGAAACAGAGTTAGCGTTTCAGGTGTGATGACCTTTCTGGTGAAAATAAAATATGTCAATGACATATTAATCCAACCAGGACCTGTTTCTTTGGGACAGTTCCGCTGGACTCACCCAATGACATTTGGGACCCATCCCTCTGTTTAATTCTGGCAATATTACAATAAATTTTGAAAGGTGTAAAGAAAACTTGATTTAAAGGTATAAAGTTAGCCTCAGGAGGATTTGTGCAAATGAACAATAGGCTTCAGTATGAGATTATTCTCTTAATGTCAAATAAATTATGCATTAAGTGCTAAAAAGTTTTATTCTATAGCATTAATCTTGAGCAGTGGTGCAATAAAGGTGAGCAGCAGTCAACGGAGACAGTCATCGTTCTTTTTAAATCCATGTTGAATTATTTAAAAAATATAATTAAAAAAGGATTTGGAGAGGATGCAGAGGAGGTTTAGTAGAATAGTACTAGGGATGAGGGACTTCAGATATGTGGAGAGACTTGAGAAATTGGGATTGTTCTCTTTAGAGCAGGGAAGATCAAGGAGACATTTAATAGAAGTATTTAAAATTATGCAGGGTTTTGATAGAGTAAATTGGAGAAACTGTTTCTACTGTCAGGAAGGGGAACGGGATAAATCTGGTAACTACAGACCAATCAGTCTAACATCAATGGTGGGAAAACAACTGGAGACCATTGTCGAGGACAATATTAATTCAAATTGGAGAGGCAATGGGTTAATAAGGTACAGCCAGCATGGATTTGTTAAAGGCAAATTGTGCCTGACTAATCTTATTGAGCTCTTTGATGAAAAAATAGAGGGTTGATGAAGGTAGTGCCATAGATGGTGTGTATGTGAATGATCAAAAGGCATTTGATAGAGTTCCATGTAATTGATTTATTTGGAAAATAAAAGCAGATGGTATGGAAGGGTTGCTGGTAACTTAGGTGCATAATTGGCTACGGGATAAGAGGGAGAGAGTAGTGGTGAACGGATGTTTTTCTGACTGGAGAAAAGAGTTTAGTGGGATCCTCCAGGGGTCAGTACTCGGACCATTGCTTTTCTTGTTTTATAAATATAGTTTGTACTTGGGTATAGGGAGTTCAATTTTGAAGTTTGCAGATGTTACAAAAAACTTAGCAATGTAGCAATAGAGAGTATGATAGTAACAGACTTCTGGAGGACATCAACAGAAAAATTGGGCATACACGTGGCAATTTAATGCAGGTAAGTGTGACGTGATGCACTTTGGGAAAAACATTATGGTAAGGTACTATTTTGAGGGAGGATGTGCAAGAGCAGAGGGAACTCAGGCTGCATATTCACAAATCTTTGTGGGTGGCAGGGCAAGTTGATAAGGCTGTTAAGAAAGCATATGAGACACTTGACTTTGTAAATAAAGAAATTGAATTGAATATAGAAACAAAGGAGTCATGCTCAACCTTTACAAATCTTTGTTTAGGCCTCAGCTGGAGGGCTGTACACAATTCTGGCCACCACACTTTACGAAGGATGCCAAGACTTTAGAGAGGAGGTGGAGGAGGTTTACCAGCTTGATACCAGGGATGAGGGACTTCAGTTACATGAAAATTTGGAGAAGGGAGATTTTGCTCAGAGAAGGTTAAGTGGGGACCTAATAAAGTTACTCAAAATTATGAGGGGTTTTGATAAAGCAAGTAAGAAGAAATTGTTTCCTTTGGAAAGTGGGTCTGTAACCAGAGGTCATAGATTTAAAATAATTGGCAGAAGAGCTAGAGGGAAAATTAAGAGAAATTTCTTTCCATAAAGGGTTGTCAATATCTGGAACGTACTACCTGAAAGGGTGGTGGAATCAGATTCCATAGAAACTTCCAAAAGGCAAAAAAACATGTACTTCAAGAGGACTAATTTGTAGGATTATGGGGAAAAGCTGGGGTGTGGGACTAACCTGGACAGGTCTTTCAAAGGGCTTGCACAGGTACCATGGACCGAATGGCCTCTTTCTGTGCTGCAACATTCAATGATTCTATAAAGGTTGGTAACCAGAGGACACAGATTTAAGGCAATTGGAAAAGGAACTAGAGGGGAGATGAGAAGTTTTTTTTTTATCCAGCAAGTTTTTGTGGTCTGGAATGCACTGCCTGATAAGGTGATGGAAGCAGATTCAATAATAACTTTCCAAAGCAAATTGGATAAATACTTGAAAAAGAAAAAAATTGCAGGGTAATGGGAAATGAGCAGAGATTGGAATTAATTGAACAGCTCTTTCAAAGAGCTAGCATGGTTACAATCCCAAAGAAAACAGAGTCTTCCTACTTGCTTTATCAAATGGCCTCCTTCTGTATTGTATGATTCTAACAATTAAATGTTTTAAGATGTAACAATAAAGTGCAGAAGCTTTCAAAAGCTGACAGAACTATGTTCAATTGAAATCAGATCATCTATTCTTTTAATGGGCCACGCCACAGGCTGGATGTTTGTTTTGCAGTCGGGACCCCGATATTGGGATCACATCCCGATCCCGACCCCGCACAGTGTCAGAAATAGTCACCGTCACAATTTTCAAAGGAATGGCCAGTTAATGGCCAGCGGGCATGCTCACCATCCAATTAAAGATGGTGGGTGGGCTCCGGAGGCTGGAGGGCCAAAAGGAGACCCTCCAGTACTGAAGTAGCTGCAGCCTGCTGATGCAGGTAAGGGAAAGAGAGTGCCTTAATAACAAAGAGATGGCCACAGCTGCCAGGCCACAAGCTGCAGCTGTGGCCATGTAAGTATGGTGGCTGCGGGGGTGGGGAGTGGGTGGTGGGGAGTGGGTGGTGGGGAGGGTGGCCTCAAGTTGATCCTGGAGCGCTGGTCCTCTGATCTACCACCAGGAAGCCACCTCCACGCATCTGCTGGACTCTGGATGCTGTGGGAGTCCACAGGAAAACTCCAGTTGGCCTCTAATCATTGGTCTTAAGAAACCTTTTAATTATATTAACAAAGTAGCCGCCACTTGCGGGTAGGTAGCCATCACCTCACCCAATCTGCCTCCTTAAAAATGGCCCAGAGGCAGGAGGATGCTGGCAAGCTGGCACAGCAGCTGGTGGAGGGAAATTCCAGGCCTGGCTGCCTCCATTCAGTCTTCTGGCAGACTTCCAAAATTTTGGAACAAGGCTTCCTCTAGTCTTTGAAAATCTAATATAAATTACTCACAATCTGAAATTTGCGATTACAATATTGAATGGGTGACATACGCACTTGTCTTGGGGGGAGCCCTGACTGTTTTTTTCAATTATTGCTCCGATACTTCAAATCATTTAGGCTGCTGTCAAATGGTTTGCTCTGAATCCTTAGTGTGCAGCAACATGCATATAACAACATTCATTTATATAGCACCTTCAATATAATAAACCATCCCTACATTCACAGGAATATTATCAAATAAAATTTGGCACCAAGCCACATAAGGAGATATTAGGACACATGACAAAAAGCTTGGTCAAAAATAGTAGGTTTTAAGGAGTGATTTAAAGGAGGGGAGAAAGGGAAAGAGATGGAGCGGTTTAGGTGGGAAATTCCAGATGTTTGGGCTTTGGCAGCTGAAGGCACAGCCACCAAAGGTGGAGTGATGAAAATATAAAAGAATTAGTGATGATGGTGAAATCATTATTGCACATCTATTGATAAATAATCTGCCATTGACGTACTGCGTGTAGATCCTCCGAATAAAATGGCTGCTTTCAGGGAAGTGAAAAATGGTTCTGTCCTTTGTTCAGCTGGTCTCCCCTCAAATCTATGGGCTGGATTTTACCAGCCCCTCAGCATTGTGGATCGTGGCATAAAGCAGCAGAAAAAAGAAAAGACAGGTATTAGACAGTAATCAGAAGCAAACTATGTTATTTTGGTATGAATAAAGCTTTTTTAAAAAATAAAATGAGTACCTCAAAGACAGACTTCACTTTAGATGGCCACCAGACCAGTTTATTTTAATTAGTGCTTTAAAATGTGTCTATATAAGTGAGGAAGACATCCTGTAAGTTTCACTGAAATTACTATTATAAAACCACACTAACCTGTTTTCATGTAAAAGATAACTTTGCAAATCTATTTGAATTTTGGCAGGGTAGATTATGAAGACTGAGGCAACATTCTAACTTGCACTGCATTACAGTATTTGCAGCACAGAAACAGGCCATTCGGCCCAGTAGGTGTTAGCTGATATTTATGTTCCCCACAAGCCTCCTCTCAACCTTACTTCATGGAACCCTATGAACATATCCTTCTCTTCCTTTCTTCAATGTGTACTTACTTTGCTTCCCCCTAAATACATGTCATGCAAATCAACGGGGCGGCACAGTGGCGCAGTGGTTAGCACCGCAGCCTCACAGCTCCAGCGACTCAGGTTCAAATCTGGGTACTGCCTGTGTGGAGTTTGCAAGTTCTCCCTGTGTCTGCGTGGGTTTCCTCCGGGTGCTCCGGTTTCCTCCCACATGCCAAAGACTTGCAGGGTGATAGGTTAATTGGCCATTATAAATTGCCCCTAGTATAGGTAGGTGGTAGGGAAATATAGGGACAGGTGGGGATGTGGTAGGAATATGGAATTAGGGTAGGATTAGTATAAGTGGGTGGTTGATGGTCGGCACAGACTCGGTGGGCCGAAGGGCCTGTTTCAGTGCTGTATCTCTAAACTAAACTAAACTAAACTCATCCACTCCACGTGGTAGCAAGTTTACATTCTGACCACTCTCTGAATAATGAGACTTAGTGATATAGTTCGTCAGCTAAGGGGGCAGCCACTGGATTTTTGCAAGCGTTCATGCAGGATGTGCGCTTGGTCTGAAGTGTGCAAATTTCTTTCATTTTTTAATTTGATCTGCTTGTGCTGCTATATGGCCTCAATAGACGACCACACCATAAGCAACACCCGTATGAAACATGCCCGCACTGTAAACTCACTTAAGCGGAAACATTTCGACAGCGCAATTGATGATGCCGCCAGACATGTAATGAATCTGAAATGAGAACAGAAAGTGCCGTAAATACTCAGCAGGTCTGGCAGCACCTGTGTAGAGAGAAACAGAGTTAATGGGTTGAAATTTACGATCACTGTGGCAGCTGTAAACAATGGTGGCCCACATGTGCGGACCACGCTTCGCGGAGCTGCAGCGATATTAAAGACGGCGGCGCATTTAAATGGCTGGGGCAGACCACCCCCCACCCCCCACCCTCCAACCCCTCTGAAGACATGGAGGGGCCAGGCTGTCCATCCCCAGAAATAACCAAACAATTCATTCCTTGCCCTCTCCCCCAGCAAAATGCTTACCTTGTGCACCTGATCTTCCCCCACCAAAGTTCATAAACTTTGAACTTCACCCCTTCCCACCATCCCCTACACCAATCAGATTAGTTTGACCCCGCTCCTCCCGCCCTCCCACAGTTAAATACTTACCTGCTTCCCCACTTCCCACCAGTGTCCCACATCGGATCTCCGACCGGGTATCCGAAGGTGCAAGAATGCCGGCCATCGGCAGCCATATCGCTGCGGAACGAACGGCGGGAGCGGGTAAGTACTTAATTTATTTATTTTAATAAATTAACATATTAAGATTTGGATCCCATCACTGAGCGGCGGGGGGAGCTACCGCAAGGTCTCTTCCCCCACCGGCAATATCGGGCTGGGCCTTCCCGGCATCGAGGCCCATGGCAGACCTCTCCCAGAGGCATTTTCCGGCCCTCCCCCCGCACCCCCGACATCGGGGGGGTCTGTAAAATCCAGCCCAATGTGTCAGGCCTGTGACCCTTCATCATAACTGGCAAAAGTTCGAAAGTTTTGATGAAGGGTCACAGACCTGAAATGGTAACTCTGTTTCCCTTGACACAGATGCTGCCAGATTTGCTGAGTATTTCCGGCACTTTCTATTCTCATTTCAGAGTTCCAGCATCTGCAGTATTTTACTCTTATGTGGTGAATCTGTTTGATCATGTACTCTCTGAAAGCCAGGTGTTTGTCCTCATGCACGGTTTCAATTTTGGTGTTCCTATATCCCACATCAAGCAGGAAGAGGTATTTGCAGAGTTTGAACTCCTCTATTCTCAGCTATCCAACCACAAACCAGTGTCCGGTGAAAACGCTGAGTCCTTGAAAGTGCGCCTAGCTGATGCCCAAAGACTTGTCTGATTTTCACAAGTTGTGTGAATATCTGGTGGCATTGTGAGGCCTCAAGGCCAACACAGACATTCATATTTGTAAGCTTGACAAAGGGACTGGAATAGTTATCCTTAACAAGCGCGACTATGTTGACAAAATGCACGCCATTCTTAATGATGTGTCCAAATTCATATCCATTGGACATGCTGCCAAGCATGACTGCACAGCCCTGCTCGAAAGCAAGTTACAAAAACGTTTATTAGACTTGTTTGAGAGTAATAAGCTGCCTTGTGGTATGTATGATAGGATTCGTCCTCCTAGTCCATACGTCCACATATGCACGGGCGACCCTAGGTACACAAAGTGATGTTCCGTTACGCCCTATCTTATCTATGACTGGTTCTTCACAATATGAATTGGCCAATTGGTTGAGTGAGTTGCTACAACCAGTTCTGAGTGAGTTTTCCACATACAATGTGAAGAATTCCTTCACCTTCACGAAGAATATACGTGGCAATGCCATGTCTATATGCTAGTGCGACATTGTGAGCCTGTTCACTAATATGCCGCTCGAGGAAGCCATAGACATTTGTACCGTGTCACTAATCTAATCTAATCTAATCTAATCTTTAGCCTCCTTGTCTCGAGAGACAATGGGTAAGCGTCTGGAGGTGGTCAGTGGTTTGTGAAGCAGCGCCTGGAGTGGCTATAAAGACCAATTCTAGAGTGACAGACTCTTCCACAGGTGCTGCAGATAAAATTGGTTGTCGGGGCTGTTACGCAGTTGGCTCTCTCCTTGCGCTTCTGTCTTTTTTCCTGCCAACTGCTAAGTCTCTTCGGCTCACCATGCTTTAGCCCCACCTTTATGGTTGCCCACCAGCTCTGGCGGTCACTGGCAACTGACTCCCACGACTTGTGATCAATGTCACAGGACTTCGTGTCGCATTTGCAGATGTCTTTAAAGCGGAGACAAGGACGGCCGGTGGGTCTGATACCAGTGACGAGCTCGCTGTACAATGTGTCCTTGGGGATCCTGCCATCTTCCATGTGGCTCACATGGCCAAGCCATCTCAAGCGCCGCTGACTCAGTAGTGTGTACAAGCTGGGGATGTTGGCTGCCTCGAGGACTTCTGTGTTGGAGATACGGTCCTACCACCTGATGCCAAGGATTCTCTGGAGGCAGTGAAGATGGAATGAATTGAGACATCGCTCTTGGCTGACATACGTTGTCCAGGCCTCGCTGCCATAGAGCAAGGTACTGAGGACACAGGCTTGATACACTCGGACTTTTGTGTTCCGTGTCAGTGCGCCATTTTCCCACATACTCTTGGCCAGTCTGGACATTGCAGAGGAAGCCTTTCCCATGCGTTTGTTGAATTCTGCATCGAGAGACAGGTTACTGGTGATAGTTGAGCCTAGGTAGGTGAACTCTTGAACCACTTCCAGAGTGTGGCCGCCGATATTTATGGATGGAGCATTTCTGATGTCCTGTCCCATGATGTTCGTTTTCTTGAGGCTGATGGTTAGGCCAAATTTGGTGCAGGCAGCCACAATCCTGTCAATGAGTCTCTGCAGACACTCTTCAGTGTGAGATGTTAATGCAGCATTGACAGCAAAGAGGAGTTCCCTGATGAGGACTTTCCATACTTTGGTCTTCGCTCTTAGACGGGCAAGGTTGAACAACCTGCCACCTGATCTTGTGTAGAGGAAAATTCCTTCTTCTGAAGACTTGAACGCATGTGAGAGCAGCTGGGAGAAGAAGATCCCAAACAGTGTAGGGGCGAGAACACAGCCCTGTTTCACGCCACTCAGGATAGGAAAGGGGGTCTGATGAGGCGCTGCTATGCTGAATTGTGCCTTTCATATTGTCATGGAATGAGGTGATGATACTTAGTAGCTTTGGTGGGCATCCAATCTTTTCTAGGAGTCTGAAGAGACCACCTCTGCTGACGAGGTGAAAGGCTTTGGTGAGATCAATGAAAGCAACGTAGAGGGGCATCTGTTGTCACGGCATTTCTTGTGTAGCTGGCGAAGGGAGAACAGCATGTCAACGGTGGATCTCTCTGCTCGATAGCCACACTGTGCCTCAGGATAGACATGCTCAGCCAGTTTCTGGAGCCTGTTTAAAGCGACCCGAGCAAAGACTTTCCCCACTATGCTGAGCAGGGAAATTCCACGGTAGTTGTTGCAGTCACCGCGGTCACCCTTGTTCTTATAGAGGATGATGATATTGGCATTGTGCATGTCCTGTGGTACTGTTCCCTCATCCCAGCACAGGCAAAGCAGTTCGTGCAGTGCTGAAAGTATAGCAGGCTTGGCACTCTTGATGATTTCAGGGGTAATGCCGTCCTTTCCGCTGGTTAGAGAATCAATGGCATCACTGAGTTCCGATTTTGTTGGCTGTACGTCCAGCTCAGCCATGACTGGCAGAGACTGGGGCGGTCTCAGTGACAACATTTTCCCTGGAGTACAGTTCTAGGTAGTGTTCCACCCAGCGGTCCATTTGCTTGCGTTGGTTAGTGATTGTGTCCCTTGATTTAGATTTGAGGGGGGCGATCTTCTTGATGGTTGGCCCAAAAGCTCTCTTAATGCCATCATACATTCCTCTGATGTTTCCGGTATCGGAGGCCAGCTGAATATGACTGCATAGGTGTTGCCAGTTTTCATTTGCGCAGCGCCTGGCTGTTCTTTGTGCAGCGCTTCTGGCTGCTTTAAGTGTTACGGATGTTAACTCGCTGGGGGCTTTCTTGTAGTTCAGCAGTGCAATGCGCTTAGCGGCTATGACAGATTCCAGCTCTTCAATGTCAGATTGAAACCAGTCTGCATTCTGCTTCACACGTTTGCCATAGATGGTCATTGCTGAGTCATAGATGGCGTCTCTGATGTGGGCCCACCTCGTCTCTGCATCCCCTGTGGGAGTGTTTTGAAGGGCTTTTTCAAGTGAATTTAGAAACTTACGTAACAGATGTGGATGAGAAATTCTGTTAGTGTTGATGCACGGGCGGCTCTTCTGCTTGGAGTGATGCAGCTTCTTTGGTTTGAGTCTAACCTTGCTGCACACCAGGGAGTGGTCGGTGTCGCAGTCCGCACTGTGGAGGCTGCGTGTGATTTGAACGCTGTTTAAAGAGGCTCGCCTTGTGACGATGAGGTCTAGCTGGTGCCAACGACGTGATCTTGGGTGCCTCCAAGAAACCTGGTGACAGGGTTTAGTGTGAAAGAATGAGTTGGTGATGCAGAGGTTATGATAGGTACATATCTCAAGCAGTCTCTGACCATTCTCAGTCATCCTACCAGTGCCATAGCGCCCAAGGCAGGAGGGCCATGAGTCATGGTCGGCCCCACCCCTGGCATTAAAGTCCCTCCAGCAGGAATAGGTGTTCGGTGTTGGGGATGCTACTAATGATATTATGGAGTTCCTCGTAGAACTGGTCTTTAGCTTCAGGTGGGGAGCAGAGTGTTGGAGCATTGATGTTGAGTAGGTGTACTAGACCAGAGGTGGTGAGCAGTCGGATGGACAGTATGCGTTCCGAGCCATTTGAGGGTGGCTCTATCATGCTGAGCAAAGAGTTTCTGATGGTGAAGCCCACTCCATGCTGTCTTGGTTCTTCAGGATCCTGCCCTGCCAGAAGAAGGTGTAGTCTTGCTCTCTTGGAGGTCCGCTCACAGGGAGGCGTGTTATCATGGCAATCTAGACACGCCGCCATTTTCTGAATCTGTATTCATTGAACTTAGGAACTTAACAACTTGCACAGTTGAGTTCAGCTTTAAAGAGACCCTGTATGCCCAAATAGATGGTGTTGCCATGGAATCCCCATTAGGCCCAACTCTCATTAACACTTTTGTTGGTTTCCATGCGAAATGTGTTTTCTATGGAATGACCCCTAACCTCCTATTCCTTGTACATTTTCGATATGTAGATGATGCATTTGCTATATTTGAATCTGCAGCTGCTTGCAAGAATTTCCTTACACACCTTAATGCTCTCCATCCTACACTCAAATTCACCTTTGAAATGGAGCAGTCTGCTGAGCTCCCTTTCCTCGACGTGCTAGTTGAGAAATCTGCTAATGGGTTCTCTACTGCTGTTTACCACAAGCCTACCTGCACTGGTCAATATACGCATTGGGACTCCTGCAGCTCCACGTTATAAGATTGGCCTTATTGGCAATCTTGTAAATAGGGCCTGGGCCATTTGTGCACCGTGTAAGCTTGATGCCAAAAAAGGGCATGTCAAAGCTATCCTGCAGAGTAATGACTACCCTGATCATCTCATTGCTCGTTGTGTAATACATATACTCACGAATGGGCCTAAGGCTGCCACTTTTGGACCTGAAATGTGCCCAGTCTACCGCAAATTACTCTGGAAGGGGAAGGTATCTCAAAAATTTGAACAACAGGTAAAGCTAGCTGTTTCACACAGCTGCTATGCAGAAGCAACACAAGTGGTATTTTCCACTAACAGGATGCTGCCGTCAAGCCAAAAAGACGTTCTGCCTACCACACATGAATTCCGGTGCCGGTGTGATTCCAGGTAGGTGGGTCGTATGTCCCAATGACTGGCAGATCGTATCAAACAGCACATCCCTTTGGCACAACCAGCACTGGCAAAACTCAGAACACAATGCCTAACATTAGATGTGATTCCGTGATTGGACAGCACTTACTGAATGTTGAAGAAATTTGATTGTCAAAGAAATTCTCTGGACTCAGACCTTGAGCATTAACAAATTTTATTGCATGATATCATGGGGAGCACACCTTTCCTAATCACGGTCCGGTGCTACTCCAAAGCGCTCCAGATCTCCGCGGATTTATATAGTACAACAGATGCCGAGCTGACAGTTTCCCAATTAGTTACAAAACCACAAGATAAGCACAGGACGGCCTACGTGACTATACACCATGCAGAATCTGAGGTCAGCTTCGCATAAGGCTGTACATAACAAGCTATTATTTTCCTTAAGTCAATGCATACTCCAGATACCACATTCGCCCATTGATAACGTCTGTGTGGGTTGCGGTTTTGCTTAGCAGGTTGCTGCAGACAAACGAGTCATTAAAGCAAAGAGCTGTAGACCCCAAGGTCAGCAAAACTGCTACCACACTGAACAATCCCAAATGTATTAAGATTTATACTAACAACCAATTTAAGATTATCAGTTAGGCTTGCAATGTGGCTCACTTATGTTTCCTAGAAGCTACATATATTCATACGCAGGGACCTGTCCTCTGTGGACAAAAAGGATATGTCCAGGCATTGCGCCTTTTTTGAATTTAACCAAAGCTTGGGGGAAAGTAGTTCCCTGGTGCATTCCCCATGGCATTGCCTCAACCGACCTGAGTCGACTTGCCAACCAATCAGCACCCATTTCTCATGCAGTATAAATTGTTGCTCCTTTTAAGATTTGGCATTCTTGTGTCTGTCCTGATGAGTCCAAGATGAAAAGCTTCATCAGCTTGCCTCTTTTTTCAGCAATAAAAATATATTAATAATGTTTGAAATATAAGATTTGACCCCATTGCTTTATAAAATATGAAAATGAGACAACCCTGTTTAACAACACTGTTATTAGTTTTAAGATGGGAGCAGAATCATTTGCGATCAAAACCATTCTGACCTAATTTTGCAATGGATTAAATTACCCCGATCTCATTGGTAAGAGATATGAAGATAAATTGTGACTTTAATACAACAATACACAAGGTTTTTCTTGGAGATATCTGTGGAGCTATTGTTAAGCCGTTCTTTAGGTGTATTATTATTTTCATAATATACTGATATCTCCAAACAGATGCTTTGACTATATTTACAAAGCCCCTTGTGTCAAATATTTGTGTCAACTGCAGTTAATTATGTGACTAAATTGAAACTTTCCTGCTGCCACAGTCATTGCACAGAGTGAATTGTCCCAGAGAAAAATAGCCAAAGCCAATTGCTTTCAAAATCAGCAGAGCAATATTTCAAGCCATCAATTGGAAAGATGAATTGTTTAATAAAAACAAAGGCATATTGCCAGCTGTGACTGTTCAAAAGGCTCTTTCTAAGGTGATTGTTCAAAATACACGGTGCATTTCAATGGTATTACATGCACCGGCTCTCTGTTGAACTAAACAATAGTGACACTTTTGCTGATGTGCAAAGTAAAAACTCCAATGAAGCTTAAAAGGCACAGTAATTAGAAAAAAATGCCTTTCTGATAAAATGCACACTAATTTATACTTTAATAATGCTCACTTTAAGAATAACAAAATAATTGAATGCAATTATATAATTTTATGAGTGCATTTTTAATAATTAAGCAATAACAGACACTCCCAGTAAGCTTGGTTATATTGAGGATAGGCAGGCCCTTTGGGAGCCAGGCCAACTAATATCCCTCCGTTCTTTCAGCCAGATTGATAGAATCTTGAAACACAAAGGAAGGCCATTTGGTTCATTGTATCACTGGCTCTTCATTGGAGCAATCCAAAATTAATCCCAAAAGCTGCACTTTTCCCTCATAGCCCTGTATTACCTTCTGCTTCAAGGATACTGTGGAATTACTCCCACATTGGACGGATTGAAAGTCATAGGGAAGAGGAAACTGAAAAACTAATGCAAATTGGCTAAAAATAGAAAGCAGAAATTAGGGTAAAAGGTAATTAAAAAGATTGGAGGTAGTTAGGAAGTGGTGATCCACAAGGATCAGTGCTGGGACCATAGTGCTCTTATTCATAATTTACATTAATGATTTGGACTTTTTTTTTGTATTTAGAAATATAGCACTGAAACAGGCCCTTTGGCCCACCGAGTCTGTGCCGACCAACAACCACCCATTTATACTAATCCTACATTAATCCCATATTCCCTACCACATCCCCACCATCTACCTACACTAGGGACAATTTTACAATGGCCAATTTACCTATCAACCTGTAAGTCTTTGGCTGTGGGAGGAAACTGGAACACCCGATGGAAACCCATGCGGTCACAGTGAGAACTTGCAAACTCCACACAGGCAGTACCCAGAACTGAACCCGGGTCACTGGAGCTGTGAGGCTATAGTGCTAACCACTGCGCCACTGTGCCACCCACCAACTCAGGAACAAGTAACACAGTACCAAAATTTGGAGATGATACCAAACTGGGGTCTATTGCTAACATTAAGGAAGAATGCAACATAATACAAGAGAACAGTAGAAAACTTGCAGACGGGCAGTTAAATGTTGAATAAACTTTCACATAAATAAAAGCGTGCGATGTGCTTTGGTAGGAAAAAATAGAAACATCATTTACACCTTAGAAAATAAGAAACTCAATGGGGTAGAAGAACAAAAGGATGGAGGAATACAGCTGAACAAATAATTAAAAGCAACATTGCAGGTCACACAGCTATTAAAAATGCTGACAAAGCTCTGGGATTTATTTCTAGGGATAGCGAATTCAAATGTAGTGAAGTTATGTAAAATATGTATAGGACCCTGGTCAGGCTACAGGTAAAAGTATTGTGTACAGTTTTGGACATCAGTCTATGAAGAGGACATTGACGGACCAGGGAAAGAGCAAAAAATGTTTTACAAGAATGGTACTGAGAGATTATAGCTATCAGGAAAACTTGACCAGGTTGGGGCTTCTTTATTTAGAAAAGAGAAAACTTAGAGATGACCTGATGGAGGCTTTTAGAATTATGAATGTGCAGGACAGGGTAGATGTGAGAGAATGTTTCCACATGTGCGACAATCCAAAACGAGAGGCCATCGATACAAGATAGTTGCTAATGAATCCAATAGGGAAATATGGAGACATTTCTTTCGTAATAGAGTGGTTAGAGTGTGGAACTTGCTACCACAGGTTGAAACAAATACCTCAGATACTTTCAAAAGGAAACTAGATGAGTACATGAGAGTAAAGGGAATAGAAAGATATGCTGAAAGGCTGCTATGAGGTAGATAGAATGAGAGGAAAGTTGTGTGAAGTATAAACCAGCACACATTATTTTGGCCAAATGGCCCGGCTCTGTGTTGTCTATTGTATGTAACTATGAAATACCGCAAAATAAAAAAGATCTACAAGCAAAAATAAAAAGGTAACAATGAGAACAGATACATTGGTATAAAGAAGCAGTATAGAAATTAAATGCTGGACTAAGTTCTAATAAAGGAAACGTTAGAAAGTTATCTGCCTGGACTGACTGTGAAGAATTCATCCGAGTGTGATAGCTGCAACCACAACCCCAATCGCCCATTTAGAAACAGTTCCACACCTTACTGCCCCCTCTGTCACTAACCATCATAGCATCCACTTGGCTGCAATGCAAAAAAAAAGCCACTACAAAAAAACTTCCAAAACAAATTTATAAATGAAATCACACCATTTTGCATTCAAAACTCATCTAATTACCCTTGAGCATTCTCTTAGTGCCTGCCTTCCTTGTGCCTTTGCCTGTCCTACACAGTGCCATCCCATTCATTGCAGCATGGCTGGTGGAAGGCTGCTGACTTTCAGTGGAGGTGACTGCAGATGGCTTTGCAGGACATACTAGAGCAGCTCTAGCCCTGGAAGGCCTGGCTAAATACTCTGCCACCTAGGTATGGGCAGCAACAGCCTGGGCTGCCTGGATGGCAAACAAGAGCAAGGGCACTGGTAGAGTGGCAGGGCTGGGAAAACGAATGCTGTAGATTTATGCTTCACAGAGCCATTGCCATTCCCGAGGATGGCACCTCAACAATCTTAGCAATCTGTTGGGGGACAGTTTGCTGGAACGCTGTGGCAGCCTGCACACTAATCCACAGTCATGATGGCAGCAGTCTGAGCAGGAATGATCGCAAGCTGACCTTGCATGATAGGAGCCTGAGGATCTTCTACTGCAGCGCTTTGGTGCAAGCTGCATGTGCTACAATGGAGATTGCATCATCGACCATCAGCCGGGGTGTCCTCATCATCACTCTCTTCTTTGTGTTTCTCCACTGCCTGTCCAGGTTGCACTTCTTGGGTATCTGAAAAGAAAAAGACACGTGTAATACAGTGGTGCAGGGAGTTTGGGGCTTGTAGTGGTGGTGAAAGTAAGAGGTGCATACTTGCATCATCTGCAGCTTGTAAATCAGAAGAGAGTGTGGGATGAGGGGGATGTGAGAAGGAAGATTATGAATGAGGATACCATCAGCTTTGAAGATTTCACCCTGCCGCTGACCATGGCCTTAGCAATGGGCATTCTAATAAAGGCCAGCACTGTCTCCTCCTCGGGTCAGGACATGCAGGCATGCCTTTCCCCCTCCAGTTAGCTCCTGCTGCCTCCGGTTGTGCACCACCTTGTCCTGCAAGAGAGAGGCAAATGTGTCAGTGAGTGTCATGCAATCTTTTTGACTGATATAGCTGTCACGGTTGAACAGTTGGCAATGGTGCAAGCTGTGATGTGGGTGCGAGACGTACAGCAATGCTAAGTGTACGAGGGTGAGGTGAAAGTATGATTAGATATGAGGCCTGATTGCAAGAGACTGTTGCTAGATGAGTGATGGAGGTGTGGTGATTTGAGTAGTGGCTGAGGCTAATGGTGCAATTGGTAGGAAATGACATTGCGTGAGGTCATTGAACTTCTTGTGGCACTGCATCCAGGTCCTCAGTGTTTGACTCCTGGTATTGACCTCCATGGCTATCTGCTCCCACTGCCTTTTGACCACGTGGCTGGAGGGTCTTCTGGCCCCCTGTGGATATCGGGCATCGCTCCTCTTTTCCATCCCTTCTACCAAGACCTCTAGTGCAACCTCTGCATACCTTAGAGCCCACTCTCCCCTACTGTACCATTCCTCAATCTTTCCCAGGTCAGATTGTCTTTGATTATAGCTCTCAGCAACTGCTCCAGCCACAGTATACCTCCACTTTCAGAGGTGCAGGCTAGCTTTGAGCAGGGCAGGCTAATTCTAAATGGTGCCAGCCACTCACGACATTGACCCCCTGTTGATGCATTTAGCCAATGTTCAGCACGGTTAGCGCTAGCTGGACATAGAGATAATTGAAATGCAATCAACGGGCGTGGGTTAATCAGGCAGCATGATCTCTGTGCCCATTTTTGGAAACTTTCCAATTTAGCCCCCAATATGTCCAAGACACAGAAAGGCTGATGACAATGTGATAGCAATAGCAATTTAGTCAGTCAGCTGAATTTGAAACTACAAGGGAAAGAGAGTCAAAGATGTAGAGCTGTAAAACTGCATTTAAGGCCAAAATATTTCTCTTTGAGAGGATAAGGCTGATGGAAAGTTCAATCACTTCCCCGGGCAGCAAGAAATCTGTATTTTATTGGGATCTTGCATTGATTTGTTCTGTATCTTTTAGGAGGGATGTGAAAAGCAGAGATTGAGAACTGGTTCTTGTACCCAATGGCTTTGTGCAGCTGCTCTTTCAAGTTTACTTGAACCTGTCTGACATGAATCGTATAGAAATGACGGCATTACAACCGTTTTTCTGCAGTGACAGCTAATTTCAAAACATGGCACGTGTGGAGAGCTACAAACCCTGCCTCAGATTACTGCAGTGGTTCATGCAAGGCAAGTCTCTATATCTGAACATCAATGGAGCAAATTAAATCTGAGAAACAGAAATCGGGACTAGAATGTGAGGACTTGTATTAATTGACAAATCCCAAATTGGACAATATTACACTCAAAATTAAATGTCAAATTGCAAGCTGAATACTGATCCCTCATTATTAAGCTGGATTGCTTTTATATTGTAGTTAGTTACAATGTCAAAGATCAGCTGATGATAGAACTACTCGCTGAAAGACTCAGCTCATAATCGTGGCAAAATTATGTTCTGTGATAATAGCACAAGAACACGCTGTTCCTTTGTTTGATGTTTTAATGGAGGCATTGAACGGTTAACTGGTTAATGCCTTTTATGCTAATACTGCATAGCAAAAATTTTACCTCACATATATATTTAAAGCGAAACTCAATGGATGCGAAATTCATTCAAGTACTGAGGATTTGTGCCGCTCTACTTGTGTCCCCCGCAATGCTGGCCATTTCCTGCGTGGCATTGTGCCAGGGGAAGGGCACACGCAGGTGTGTTCCCTGTTTGCACCAGAAGGCTCTGATTGGGTGCTATTCTGAAGTCACACAGCCCAGCTGGCTGATGTGACGTCAGGGCTCCATGTTTCAACAACGAATGTCGAGGCACTGTCATTTACTCAAAAAAAAACAAGTATGAAACTGCAAGATGGGCGCTGCAGTAGCATTATTTAAAGGGAACCAGTCAATGCACCCAGCAGCTTGGTGTGCATGTTCATCAGTGCTCACTTGTATGCTGCCCCATTGAAATTCTCACGGGTTCTCCTCTGCCACCTTGTCCTCCAGCGAACTGGCAAACATACTATCCATTACCACTGGCCTGGCTGCAGGCCACTCATGCCTGGATGACACACATGTGCTGATCTCAACACTATAATAGCCTCCAAGGTGCCAGTATCTTCACTAATCAGATCACGTGATGTAGCACCTTCATTAGTACTGTGCTGTGGCTTTCTTTCATCCTCCTTGGGCTCCTGTAGTTGGGCAGGCAACAGTTCTTGAGTGACAGAAAGCAGGAACTTGGAAAGGGCAGGTTTGTGTGAGGGAAGGAGAACAGCTTGCTCATCATGCCAGATAGCAGGATGTGGATGTGCAGGGAGTTGAGAAGGGGCATAAGGCAGGTGCATGTCCTAACCCTCAATGTTTCCAATGGCGTTAGATCTAAGAGCCCCGTCACAGCTGGCACCATGATGTACAGAACCATCTCCTCTATAGGGCTCAGGAGATACAGGCGTCTTTGTCCCCCACCTGTTCTGCTCTGCTCCCTTCTGTTGTGTGCTACCTTGTCCTGCAAGATGGAGGGAATAATGTCAGTAGTTGTGTATCACTGTGTTTGGGTGATGTGCCTGCCCTAGCTGGAAGTATGTGGAGGCAGGGGGAGGTGGGTGTGAGGCTGTCGGCATTGGTTGGTTTGTGAGAGTGAGGTTGAGTATCTGGATTAGGATTGTGTCATGAGTGCCAGGGAGTGATGTTGGGTGAATGATGGGATGTGTAGTTCATCGAGCAACATGAGGCTAGTGGTGTGGGGAGGAGGAGATATCATATGAAGATATATTCACTAACGTTGACCATGTGCGTGGGGTCATTAGATTTCTTATAGCACTCCAGCTGTGTGCAAGTTTTGCAGGTAGCTTTCAGGAGTAGAAAGCAGCGTGGGAGCCACTTGGGCCAATGCTACAATAAGATGAGATGGGTACATAAAGTTTGCTCGTTGCCCAGCTTGTTCTGAACGGTCGTCGGCAGGTCATAAATTGTGAGCCCACCCCCCCCGCCCCGCGCAGCCAAAAAACAGGTGTTACGAACAGGTGAGGAAGGGATCTCAGGCTTCCCTCTCGGCCCTTTCCTGGTTTGGCCATAACAGGGTTTCGGCTTTAAAACACAGTGGTTTTGGCTTCCTCTCAGTAAGTCCTTGCTCACTGCTCTCTTGTTATTGTAAAAGGACCAATCTGACAGGTTTAAACAAGAAGGGTGTAAGTTTATTAACCTTAACATTCTAACTCAGTTAAAACGACTAAAATATGCGGCACAACCACACTGGCATGCATATGTGATAAAGACACACAAAAATAGGTACAGAGAAGGAGAAAGAATTAAAGGGGGGAAGGTTTGAAGTAGTAGATGGGGTAGGCGGTGGCGTAGTGGTATTATCACTGGACTAGTAACCCAGAGACCCAAGGTATTTCTCTGGGGACATGGGTTTGAATCCCACCACAGCAGAAGGTGGAATTTGAATTTAATTAATAAATCTGGAATTAAAAAGCTAGTTTAATGATGGCCATGAAACCATTGTCGATTGTTGTAAAAACACATCTGGTTCACTAATGTCCTTTAGGGAAGGAAATCTGCTGTCCTTACCTGGTCTGGCCTACATGTGACTCCAGACCCACAGCAATGTGGTCGACTCTTACATGCCCTCTGAAATGGCCCAGCAAGCCACTCAGTTGCACCTAACCACTAAGAAGTCAATAAAAAGGAATGAAACCGGACGGACCACCCAGCATCGACCCAGGCACCGGAAAAGACAACAGCAAACCCAGCCCTGTCGACCCTGCAAAGTCCTCCTGACTAACATCTGGGGGCTTGTGCCAAAGTTGGGACAGCTGTCCCACAGACTAGTCAAGCAACAGCCTGACATAGTCATACTCACGGAATCATACCTTTCAGACAATGTCCCAGACACTGCCAACACCATCCCTGGGTATGTCCTGTCCCACTGGCAGGACAGACCCACCAGAGGTGGTGGCACAGTGGTATACAGTAAGGAGGGAGTTGCCCTGGGAGTCGCCCTGGGAGTCCTCAACATCGACTCTGGACCCCATGAAGTCTCATGGCATGAGATCAAACGTGGGCAAGGTAACCTCCTACTGATTACCACCTACCGCCCTCCCTCAGCTGATGACTCAGTACTCCTCCATGTTGAACACCACTCGGAGGAAGCACTGAGGGTGGCAAGGGCACAGAATGTACTCTGGGTGGGGGACTTCAATGTCCATCACCAAGAGTGGCTTGGTAGCACCACTACTGACTGAGCTGGCCGAGTCCTAAAGGACATAACTGCTAGACTCGGTCTGCGGCAGGTGGTGGGGGAATCAACACGAGGGAAAAACATACTTGACCTCGTCCTCACAAATCTGCCTGCCACAGATGCTTCTGTCCATGACAGTATTGGTAGGAGTGACCACCACACAGTCCTTGTGGAGACAAAGTCCCGTCTTCACATTGAGGATACCGTCCATCGTGTTGTGTGGCACTATCACCGTGCTTAATGGGATAGATTTCGAACAGATCTAGCAATGCAAAACTGGGCATCCATGAAGCGCTGTGGGCCATCAGCAGCAGCAGAATTGTACTCATCCACAATCTGTAACCTCATGGCCCGGCATATCCTCCACTCTACCATTACCATCAAGCCAGGAGACCAACCCTGGTTCAATGAAGAGTGCAGGAGGGCATGCCAGGAGCAGCACCAGGCATACCTCAAAATGAGGTGTCAACCTGGTGAAGCTACAACCCAGGACTACTTGCATGCCAAACTGTGTAAGCAGCATGCGATAGACAGAGCTAAGCGATCCCATAACCAATGGATCAGGTCTAAGCTCTGCAGTCCTGCCACATCCAGCCGTGAATGGTAGTGGACAATTAAACAACTAACTGGAGGAGGTGGCTCCACAAATATCCCCATCCTTAATGATGGGGGAGCCCAGCACATCAGTGCGAAAGATAAAGCTGAAGCATTTGCAACCATCTTCAGCCAGAAATGCAGAGTTGATGATCCATCTCGGCCTCCTCCTGAAGTCCCCAGCATCACAGATGCCAGACTTCAGCCAATTCGATTCACTCCACGTGATATCAAGGAATGACTGAAGGCACTGGATACTGCAAAAGCTATGGGCCCTGACAATATTCCGGCAATAGTACTGAAGACCTGTGCTCCAGAACTTGCCGCGCCCCGAACCAAGCTGTTCCAGCTACAACACTGGCATCTACCCTGCAATGTGGAAAATTGCCCAGGTATGTCCTGTACACAAAAAGCAGGACAAGTCCAACCCAGCCAATTACCGCCCCATCAGCCTACTCTCAATCATCAGTAAAGTGATGGAAGGTGTCATCAACAGTGCCATCAAGCGGCACTTGCTTAGCAATAACCTGCTCAGTGACGCTCAATTTGGGTTCAGCCAGGGCCACTCAGCTCCTGACCTCAACACAGCCTTGGTTCAAACATGGACAAAAGAGCTGAACTGAAGAGGTGAGGTGAGAGTGACTGCCCTTGACATCAAGGCAGCATTTGACCGAGTATGACATCAAGGAGCCCAAGCAAAACTGAGGTCAATGGGAATCAGGGGGAAAACCCTCCGCTGGCTGGACTCATACCTAGCGCAAAGGAAGATGGTTGTGGTTGTTGGAGGTAAATCATCTGAGTTCCAGGACATCATTGCCGGAGTTCCTCAGGGTAGTGTCCTCGGCCCAACCATCTTCAGCTGCTTCATCAATGACCTTCCTTCAATCATAAGGTCAGAAGTGGGGATGTTTGCTGATGATTGCACAATGTTCAGCACCATTCATGACTCCTCAGATACTGAAGCAGTCTGTGTAGAAATGCAGCAAGACCTGGACAATATCCAGGCTTGGGCTGATAAGTGGCAAGTAACATTCGCGCCACACAAGTGCCAGGCAATGACCATCTCCAACAAGAGAGAATCTAACCATCTCCCCTTGACATTCAACAGCATTACCATCGCTGAATCCCCCACTATCAACATCCGAGGGGCTATCATTGACCAGAAACTGAACTGGAGTAGCCATATAAATACTGTGTCTACAAGAGCAGGTCAGAGGCTAGGAATCTTGAGGCGAGTAACTCACCTCCTGACTCCCCAAACCCTGTCCACCATCTACAAGGCACAAGTCAGGAGTGTGATGGAATATTCTCCACTTGCCTGGATGGGTGCAGCTCCAACAACACTCAAGAAGCTCGACACCATCCAGGACAAAGCAGCCCACTTGATTGGCACACCATCTGCAAACATTCACTCGCTCCATCACCGATGCACAGTAGCAGCAGTGTGTACCATCTACAAGATGCACTGCAGCAATGCACCAATTCTCGTTAGACAGCACCTCCCAAACCTGCGACCTCTACCAACTAGAAGGACAAGGGCAGCAAATACATGGGAACACCACCACCTGCAAGTTCCCCTCCAAGTCACACACCATCCTGACTTGGAACTATATTGCCGTTTCTTCACTATCGCTGGGTCAAAATCCTGGAACTCCCTTCCTAACAGCACTGTGGGTCTACCTACCCCAAATGGACGGCAGCGGTTCAAGAAGGCAGCTCATCGCCACCTTCTCAAGGGCAATTAGGGATGGGCAATAATTGCTGGCATAGCCAGTGATGGCCACATCCCATGAATGAATAAAAAAAAAATACTGTTTTTGGTTTGGACATAAAGGCCTTGATTGGAGTTAAGTTTTGCAGTTCTCATCGGGGCCCAGTGCACACTTTCAAACTTGTTTCGGTGGTACCAGAAGGCTGCAGGGGTCCTCTGCCTTGAGGCTTAAGTTGCTTCCATGGATCCCTGGAACTCTGCGTGAGAGGGAGCCAGAGAAAGAGAGAGAGACAGAGAGAGAGACACAGAGAGAGAGAGACAGAGAGAGAGAGACACACAGAGAGAGAGACAGAGAGACAGAGAGGGAGAGACACAGAGACAGAGACACAGACCTTGCTTCTCTCTGGTCTTCAAAATTGCAGTCTGTCTCAAAACCTTTCTGTGAAGCACAATTGAATCAATTCCCAGGTTGGCCAGCAGGTTAGTCATGTAACTAGCTCTTTGTTTGAAAGGATTGTTGATTCTTCAAAGCTTACTGGATACATTCAGTGAGGTGGTGGGTAGAGTGTTGGCTCTTACACAGACAATGACTCTCAATGTCCTTTAATCATCGCTAGTGACAAAACTAGTCTGGCTATTGAATAAGGTAACACTCCCATTGTCTCTCTCTTCAACTATCTCAGAATGCAAATGTGCAGCCATGTTTTCAGGCATTCAGTTCTGAGGTCTTTTTAAATAAGTTATGTTCAATGTCCAGCAAACATTCAAATAGTGTTCCAAATGATGAAATTAATACGTTTCCATTTGGCAGGTGTGGTTTCCGTCACACCTCCATCTCCGGCTGAATGAAATGAGACATTAGGAGGAGCATTTCATTATAAATTAAAAGGAAGAGAAAGTACAGGAAAGCACACATGCATTTTTCTCATTCATTCTCATTTATTCAGAAATCTTAAAATTGTTACTGTCTGTCTTTCCTTTGTAGCAGTGCTGTATTGGACTGCCCCTTTTGTCCTTGAGGTGGATCTGAGATAGCTATGTGTTGCCCACGGCGTTTAAAGTTTCTTCACGATCCCAATACGTTGGGAATGGGGCATCCCAATAAACATGTGATTTTTGGGGAGGGTTGAAGTTTGTACACTTCCATGATTGTCTCGGGTGCCTTTGTTCCTGTTGAAGTCTGCAGGAAGATAGTTAGATTTAATTATCCCTAGTTTGAAGCTCTGATTATGGGACTTTGCAGTGGATGGATCCACTCTGACCTCGCTTTCTGTGCTCTGGTGAGTCATCCAAATGCTGCTTACTTCAGGAGATGGTTGGTTCCTTTTTCTCCTGACTGTGGGGGAGGATCCTTTGCTAATTGTCTCTTAGTCCTCTGGAACATTCTTGCTTGCAAGTATTTGTCCAGGTTATACTGGACTCTCCTTCCGCACTTCAGCTAGGTGAGGCATCACCCTCACAGTTTCTCTGCCCTCTTGAGGACTTTCTTTATCCTTGCAGGTTTCTATAAATGCTGTTAACAACCTTGGTGGTGAGCTTCTGGTGTCTGCATTTATACAGGAGGATGTGGGGTCTAATTTTCCCAACATTTCAGGGTTGACTGACCAGACAGTAGGGGTTTTTATTTGGGAATCCTCCCAGACCTCCTGTAACATGTCCTCTTTGTCCCTGTAACTCTTTAACGTCTTGTCAGACCTGTGCCTGTCTGTCCCCTTTTGTTCTCGGCAGAGGTCGCTTAAAATTCACCAGCCCTCTGCTGGAGGATTTCTTAAAAGCTGGTACAGGAATAAGGGGTGCAGATTTCACTATAGGTTGGGGCTTCTGATCAACCTAACACACGTGACAACGCCTGCAGTACCCCACCACATCTTTGTGGAGTTTTGGCCAGTCAAACCGCTGTCTTACGCGGGCTTTGATTTTTCATATACCGATATTTACAGCCATTATAAATCTCATGGGCCATTCTTAATATTTCCCTCTGGTACCTCTGCGTTACCACTAACTGGTGAACTGTCCACTCTTCATCCTCAGGTCTGTGAGGAGAACTCCATTTCCTCATCAGTACCTCATTCGTTTAATAGTAGCAATCAGGGACTCCCTCTGCTTCAATTTCAGTCTGGGCAGCCTGTGCTAACTCTCTCAGTACTGGGTCAGCTCTCTGAGCCTTAGCTAGGGAAAATCCATTTAATCCATTCCCTGGGTCCTCTAACTTTCCAAAGAAAGTTTCAGTCAGACAGACCACATGGTGATCTGCCTGCAGTGCAAATTCAGTCTCCTCTGGGGAGCTGGTTTGGTCATGGCCCAATTCACTACACATTCAGGGGAACTGTAGGGGACTGTTTCCTGCCACGACCCTGTCTTTCTGACCTCCTTCGGTCTCTGTTTCACTACCGGGGAAACTAAAACCTTCGCCCCTGCCATTACCTAGGAGCAAGTCAACCCCATCCACAGGCAAACTAGGGACAATCCCTAAGGTCACCGATCCAGAAACTAGGTCGCATTCCAAGTGCACCCGGTGTAAAGTACAGGCATACACTGCCCTCCAATATTATTTGACACCATTCTGATCTTTACTGCACGCTCTCGAGGAAAGGTCAGGCCTTTTCCCTGTAAAAGGGATCTAGTGGCCTCTGTATCCCGGAGTATTACTATGGGTTTGTTTGCCCCACTTGAGGGGGATGGGGTTACTCTCCCTTCAGACACAAAATCCTGATAACCTTCAGGGATCCTGTTAAGTTTTCCTGCACCCTCAGCTGTATGTTTCCTGGGCCTTACTACTGCTGCAGTTAAAACCACAGCTTGTTCAGCTGTGCTTTTCATTAGGGTCCCTTCTCTTCACTGAGCGGGTGTGCCCTGATTAACCCTATAGGCTTTCCCCGTAGTTTCCAGCAGCTCTTATTATAATGGAAGTACACAGGTCTCCGGGTCTCACTCCCACTTACAGTACTACCCTTTTTGGCTGGAGGAGGGCCAGCCAATTGCCCTGCTTTTCTTTCTCTCCCAGGACTGTTTGGTCTACTATCACCCTCCCACCCATTGTCCTTTTCGGATTTGTGGGGGTGACTAGTAAAGGTTTACCCCTGGGAACCGACTTGTATATTAGAGCAAACTCATCAGCCAGAACTGCGTCTTGCCTCACTCTATGTACTTTTTGTTCCTCCACATGGGTCTTTATGGAGAATGGGAGAGAGTTTTTAAATTCCTTGAGGAAAACTACCTCTCTGAGGTTTTCATAACTGGGCTGTACTTTAAGACCCCTCAACCACTGGTCAAAAGCCAGCTGCTTATTTCTCTCAACTCCAAGTAAGTTCGATCAGTCTGTTTTGCTGAGGGTTTGGAACTTCTGGCAGTAGGCTTCTGGCACTAGCTCATTTGCCCCGAGGATAGCACTTTTTGTAAGTTCATAATTTGATGAGCTTTCATCTGGGAACTGGGAATAAACCTCATGGGCTTTTCCTATTAGCTTACTTTGCAGCATAAGAGTCCAGCGCTCAGTGGCCATTTTAACTGCCTTGCAAGTTTCTCAAAAGATACAAAAAATGCTTTCATGTCTCTCATTGAATTTTGGAATCAATTGGGAAAAATTTAAAAATTCAGTACACAGTCCCACACTGCTTGTGTTTTCCACGCTTTCACTGGTTAACTCAAGCCGCCTCAGCACTTTCCTCCTGTACCTTCTGGAAAAAAAATTTTCTCTCTCTCTCTCCTGTCTTTCTTTCTCTCTTCTCTTTTTCTCTTTCCTGTCTCTTCCTTGCTCTCCCTCTTTCCCTGTCTTCTAATTCAAGTTTCCTCTGTTCCAGTTGTATCTTTGCTAGCAATACGCTGTCAGAGTCTATTTCTAACTCTGTTTCTGATTCTTCAGGTAAAGGAAAAAGTGATTGGCCACTAGTCTTAGGAGTTTGGACTTTTTTCCTAGCCTAGGCACGGAAAGTGATCCCACACTACTCAGCCATATTTCTCAACCCTTCCATAACAGTTATCCCAAGTTACTTCACCTAGGCTTGGGAGTGTACTGGCTTCGGTCACGGACATGTTAGTATTCCAGCACAGACAACCACAAGAAAACATGATTTGAAATCTTTTCTCTTTTTGATTGGGATCAATTTGGCTTCCCACTTCCAATCTCTCGTTTGTCTGTGGGTCCAATCCCGAATGCTAGCCTCCAAATTTCTGTTCCGACTGGGAGAGGAAGGGGTCTCAGGCTCCCCTCTCGGCCCTTTCCTGGTTTGGCTGTAACAGCATTTAACCTTTAAAACACTGTTTTTAGCTTCTCCTCAGTGAGTCCTCGCACACTGCTGTCTAATTGTAATTGTAAAGGAACCAATGAGACAGGCTTTCTCAGGTTTAAACGAGAAGGGTGTAAGTTTATTAATCTTAACACTCTAACTCAGTTAAAATGGCTAAAATATGTGACGCAACCATGCTAGCATGCATACACAATAAACATATACACACACACACACAAATAGATACAGAGGAGGAGAAAGAATTAAAGGGGGAAGGTTTGAAGTAGTAGATGGAGTTCAGTTACTGTTTTTGGTTTGGATGTAAAGGCCTTGCTTGGAGTTACGTATTGTAGTTCTCACTGGGGCCCAGTGCACACTTTCAAACTTGTTTTGCTGGTACCAGAAGGCTACAGAGGTCTTCTGTCTTGAGGCTTAAGTTACTTGGAACTTTGCATGAGAGAGAGAGACAGACAAAAAGAGAGACCTTGCTTCTCTCTGGTATTCAAAATTGCAGTCTGTCTCAAAACTTTCCTGTGAGGAGCACTTCAATCAATTCCCAGGTTGGCTAGCAGGTTAGTCATGTGACTAGGTCTTTGTTTGAAACAGCATTGCCTGTGAGGATTGTTGATTCTTCAAACCTTACTGGACACATTGGTTGTGGCGGGGGTGGGGGGTGGTTGTGGAGTGCTGGATCTTACGCAGACAATGACTCTCAATGTTTGATCATCGCTATTGACAAATCCCATCTGGCTAATTGACTCAGGTAGCACTCCCATTGTCTCTCTATTCAACTATCTCTCAGAATGCAAATATGCAACCATGTTTTCAGGCATTCAGTTCTGAGATCTTTTTAAAATAAGTTATGTTCAATGTACAGTAAACGTTCAAATAGTGTTCCATATGGCAAAATTAATATGTTTCCATTTGGCAAGTGTGGTTTCCGTCACACAGGATTAACCAATTTCCAGCCTAATAACTTTAAGTTCCATATATAAAAATTAAGTACATTCTCATATCTTCCTTATCAGATGGAAAGTGCAAATTTTCTGTTTGAGGACAGGCAGTATATTGTTAGAATAAATGTTATTTTAGTAAAGCACTTGGTTCAGGATCATGCTTTATCACAGGCAAATTTATTCCAACCTAAGAAAATTTATTCTAGTATATCTAATGGAGTCATTCTTTCAGATGATTGACTCAATCCCGAGTTCCCCTTACCTTTATTTCCACTTTTTCAAAAAAAACTTTAAAACAAACTAAAAAGCAACAGACTAGCTCAGAGCAAATTGTAAATGTCAGAAAGTTTAAACAATTAGGATAATTGACACTTTCTCCTTACTGCACTCTTTAACTGTTGCACAATGATCCTATTTCAGCTCCCTTTGTCCAAGAACATAAAGATTGCATAACATTTACAACTTCATAATTCACCTATCAATCAATCAAAGTTTTTCTCACCGGCAAAACAACAATAGGGATAATGAGGAAAATATTTTCACGTGACCAGTTTTTATGATCTAGAATGTATTACCTGAAAGTATGGGCGGAAGAAGATTCAATGGTAGCTTTCAAAAGGGAATTGCGTACATACTTGAACAAGAACAAAAATTACATGGCTATGGGGAATGAGTAGAGGAGTGGGACTAGTTGGCACATGTCTTTAAAAAATGGCACAATTATGATGGGCCAAATGGCCTACTTCTGTGCGGTAAGATTCTGTGATTCCATAACCCTGAATGCTAAATGAAGCCCCCAATCATTTCAAGTATGCGTAGTAATTAAATCCATTGTCCTTAAAGAGCCATTCACCTTTATTCTACTCTATATAGTATAATTTTTAATAATTTAATTATTTTATTTTTATTATAATTTTTAATATCAGTTTCATGTCTTTATTGTTACCATTACTAATGCCACAGGCAATTTGCTAGTAGATAATGTATTTTTGAGTTTATTATATTTTGGACATTACACTACAGATGCAAAACAATGTTAAAAAGAAAACTTACTGATTTTTCTGACCCTATGGAGGAATCAAAAATTTGCAACCAGCTTCCAAGTGAGAGAGGATCTGAATTCAGTTATGCATAAGAGGATGTGCCTATATAATGAGTGGTGGGGGAGGGTGTTGGGAAGGAGAGGTGAGCACTTATATTTTTCTATTTCTTTCCACTGAAAATTTGTCAGATTCCTTCAGAAGCTTTGCAATGTGTTTTTGCATTTACTTTTTATTACCTTGCTTTTTTTTCCGCCTAAACATCTCAACCTCAATTGATTGTTCCCATTTGGTTTCAAAAAGTACACATCTTGCAAAATGTCTAATATCCAGTGAGATACAACACCAATACTTGACAGGAGAAAGCTGAACATATGGGGTAAATCCATCACTTTGTATATTCTAATGGACAAGTTGCCTATACGCATGGGTGCACTGCAGGTCTTAAGACTGAGTGCAGATTGCACTCACACATAAGCAAAAAATAAATGCGGCAATCACAGAGGGAGAGGCCTTTACACATTCTTAAATCTCAGGGAAAATCTACTAATGGAGCTCAGCAAAGCTGATACCTAGATAATGCTTTATCACTCCAGGACTGGATGGACTGCTCCAACCTAGGTATATGAATTTAAACAATAAATCATTTTCAGCAAAAATCTTAGATTAAAGCCATGCCATCGAATTTTAATATGGTTTATTTTACTTCATAAGTCAGACTTTACATATGGAATCACAGCACACAGAGCTGATTGGAACCAATCAAGTTCCAATAAGCAGAAAAAGAAATAAAAAGTATCTCTCCCTGAAACATACACAGACACACACACACAGATAGATAAACAGATCTTGATTAGTTTTCCATATACGTTAGTGCTTTGAAGTGCTTCGTCAAAACCAACAGTAATAAGGTGCAATCGAGATATCATCTTCAATTTGCCAATACAAAAATAAATCTTAAGCAAAAGTGATGGTATCTGAAATGAATGGTGCTTGTCGTAATACTTACTCCTCTCTGCGTAGCTATAATCTTAAAGTGTCAGATGGGTTCCATTTCACTGCTCTTTATGGAATGCTTTACAAATATTAGACTTTTCATGCTGCACATAGAACATAGAACAGTACAGCACAGTACAGGCCCTTCGGCCCACAATGTTGTGCCGAACCTTTAACCTACTCTAAGATCTAAGTAACTACCTACCCTTCATTCTACTATCATCCATGTACCTATCCAAGAGTCGTTTAACTGCCCCTAATGTATCTGCTTCTACTACCACCGCTGGCAGCGCATTCCACGCACCCACCACTCTCTGTGTAAAGAACCTACCTCTGACATCTTCCCGAAACCTTCCTCCAATCACCCTAAAATTATGCCCCCTGGTGATAGCCCTTTCCACCCTGGGAAAAAGTCTCTGACTATCCACTCTATCTATGCCTCTCATCATCTTGTACCCCTCTATCAAGTCACCTCTCATCCTTCTTCGCTCCAAGGAGAAAAGCCCTAGCTCCCTCAATCTTTCTTCGTAGGACATGCCCTCCAGTCCAGGCAGCATCCTGGTAAATCTCCTCTGCACCCTCTGTAAAGCTTCCACATCCTTCCTATAATGAGGCGACCAGAACTGAACACAATATTCCAAGTGTGGTTGAACCAGGGCCTTATAGAGCTGCAGCATAACCTCGCGGCTCTTAAACCCAATCCCCCTGTTAATGAAAGCCAACACACCATACGCCTTCTTAACAACCCTATCAACTTGGGTGGCAACTTTGAGCGATCTATGGACATGGGCCTCAAGATCCCTCTGTTCCTCCACACTACCAAGAATCCTGTCTTTAAGCCTGTATTCTGCATTCAAATTCGACCTTCCAAAATGAATCACTTCACACTTTTCCAGGTTGAACTCCATCTGTCACTTCTCAGCCCAGCTCTGCATCCTGTCAATGTCCCGTTGCAACCTACAACAGCCTTCCACACTATCCACAACTCCAGCAACCTTCGTGTCATCGGCAAACTTGCTAACCCAGCCTTCCACTTCCTCATCCAAGTCATTTATAAAAATCACAAAGAGCAGAGGTCCCAGAACAGATCCTTGTGGAACACCACTGGTCACCGAGCTCCATGCTGAATACTTTCCATCTACTACCACCCTCTGACTTCTATGGGCCAGCCAATTTTGTATCCAGACAGCCAACTTTCCCTGTATCTCATGCCTCCTTACTTTCTGAATGAGCCTACCATGGGGAACCTTATCAAACGCCTTGCTAAAATCCATATACACCACATCCACTGCTCTTCCTTCATCAATGTGTTTTGTCACATCTTCAAAGAATTCAATCAGGCTTGTGAGGCATGACCTGCCCCTCACAATGCCATGCTGACTGTCTCTAATCAAACCATGCTTTTCCAAATAATGATAAATCCTGTCTCTCAGAATCCTCTCCAATAATTTGCTCACTACCAACGTAAGACTGACTGGTCTATAATTCCCAGGGTTATCCCTATTCCCTTTCTTGAACAAGGGAACAACATTTGCCACCCTCCAATCATCTGGTACTACTCCAGTGGACAGTGAAGACGCAAAGATCATTGCCAAAGGCGCAGCAATCTCTTCTCTCGCTTCCCATAATATCCTTGGGTATATTCCGTCTGGCCCCGGGGACTTATCTGTCCTCATATCATTCAAAATTTCCAGCACATCCTCCCTCTTAACCTCAACCTGTTCAAGCATATCAACCTGTTCCACGCTGTCCTCACAAACGACCTAGGGTATAAAATTAAAACCCGACCCGGACCCAACCCGAACCCGACCCGGGTCCGAGTCTTTTAATTTTTTTAAATGCCGACCTGACCCGAAAATAACAAACATATTAGATTAAATGTAGATTAAAATGAAAACATTACGAAACAAAACAGTACAGTCCAGCCCGACCCAACTTGACCCGACCCGAGCCCGAATGCTGGACGCAGAATACAGACTCAACCCAACCCAAACCCGACACATGTAGTCAGGTTTGGTCGGGTACGGGTCGGGTAGCCAGGCTTCAACATAAGCAATAAAAGAGTAATAGAAAAAATAAAAACACTAAAAACTGACAAAGCCTTAGGATATGATATTTTCACCAGGATTTTAAAGGAAGTAGTTGAAGAAATCGCAAAAGCATAATCATAATCGTTCACATCTTCCTCAATTCAGGCATTGTCCCTTTAGATTGGAAAATTGCAAATGTAACGCCATTACTTAAAAAAGGTGAGAGAGAGAAACCAGGAAGTTATAGACATGCAAGTCTATTTAAGGACAGAGTGACTGAGCACTTGGAGAAATTTGAGCTGATTAAAGAGAGCCAACTTGGATTTGTAAAGGGTAGGTTATGTCTAATGAACCTAAATGAATTTGGTGAGGAAGAAACTGAAGTAGTAAACAGGAGAATATCTATGAATGAGCTTTTTCCAAAAGGTATTTGCTAAGGTTCCACATAAGATACTGTTAGCTAAAATTATAGAGCGTGGAATTGAAAGCAAATAATAACCAGATCCAGAGACTGGTTAAACAACAGAAGATAAAAAAGTAGGGATAATGGGTATGTATTTGAATCGGAAAGAAGTGACTAGTGATGTCCCACAAGAATCTGTGCTTGGCCTCAACTATTCACTATATTTCCTCATGACAGACACTCACAATAGAGAGCTATATAACCACGTTTGCCTATGACATGAAGATTGATGGCATAGTAAGTAGTATAGACAGGACCATAAAATTACAAAGAGGCATTGATAGATTAATTGAGCGGACAAAATTGTGACAGATGGATTTTCATACAAATTAGTGTGATGCCATCTATTTTGGACCAAGAAAGGATAGATTCAAGTATTTTTAAATGGTGAACAGTGGCGGTTCAAAGTAATTTAGGAGTCCATGTGTACAGATCACTGAAATGTAGTGGTCAGGTACAAAAAAATTGGTGAGGGAGTCTAGGAGAAGGGCAGATAACCTTAAAATCAGAACCAGGTCATTCAGGAGAGAAGTTAGGCAAGACTTATTCACCCAAAAGGGTGGTAGAAGTGTGGAACTCCACAAAAAGCAACAGATGTTAATTCAATTAATAAATTTAAATCTGAGATTGACAGATTTTGGCTAACTAAGGGGATTAAGGGATGTAGAACCAAAGCAGGTAAATGAATTTAGGAACTAGATCAGCCAGGTTCTAATTCAATGGTGGAACAGGTTTTAGGGGCTGAAGGGCCTACACCTATTCCTATGTGTAGTATATTGTCAACCCTATGTTCCCAATTCCCTCCCTAATCCTTGTCACCTGACTATCCCTCCCCTCCTTTAAGATGTTCCTTCAAACCTACCTCTTTGACCAAGCCATGTTCTAATGTCTCCTAATGTGACACTGCATAAAATTTTGTTTGATAACTCTCCTGTGAAGAGCCTTGGGATATTTGACTCCATTAAAGGTGCTATATAGATGCAAGTTGTAGTTGCTATTCGTTAGTTGGAAAATCTAAATCAGCACAATGCAATTATTCAGATGTAAACCCTGAAATCTCAGGAAGTGAGGAGAACTGCTTTGTAGACTCTTGGTATATTATCAACAAGACTAAGACTTACACAATGATTTAGTGCTCATTGGTCAAGAGATGGTCCTTGACCCTGACCTAAACAAAAGCTGCCCACAAAGATGTAACAGATTCTAGAACGTCAATTTCCCTCATTCTGACATGACTTTGCATCTGACACATCTGTAGGGGATCTATGGGATTGAATTTAATTAGCTCGCCGCACATTGTGACGGCACACTTTGAACTCTGACACGGAAGCACTGCCGCTGAGCCCCCACGATATTTTGTACGGGGGCTCATTTAAATGGAGGGGGTGGAGCGGCCGCCCCCAATGACGTAGAGGGGGTGGCCGCTGCATCCCCGGCAACAGCATCCGGTGCCAAAGCACAGGTGCTGGCTTCATCTTTAAAGGGCTTCAAACCCTTAGAAGCAATCTAAATGTTTAGAGGGACAGGTTCATTTAAAAATTGAAATAAAAATCTGTTCAATCCTGCAACACCCCAAATTAAGAAACAGTAATTCCTTGCCCTATCCCCCCCAAAAAAGTGAGTTCTCACTCACGATCTTACCCCCCGATCTTTATTCTCATTGACCCTAAACCCCTTCCCATCATCCCCGCAACCAATCAGAGTGATTTTCACCGTTCTCCCACCCCTCCCACCCTGATAATTTCAGTCCACCCCCTCCCCACCAGTGTCTCACCTCGGAACTCCGTATGGAGTTCCAAAGGCGCTCGAGTTGCAGCCGGTGCCCATAATATCACCATGGGACGGCCGTCCGGTCTAGGTAGGTTCCTAACATTTATCTGCATGAATTTTAGTAGGGAAATGAAGGCCATACCGCTTGGCAGCGGGGGGCTGCACCGAGGCCTTGCCACTGCCGGTAATATGTGGCAGGGCCTTTTTGGCATCGGGGGGGCGGGGGTCATGGCAGGCTACTCCTGCAAGTATTTTACGCCCCCTCCCACGACCCCTAACATCGAGGGGCTGGTAAAATTGAGGCTATAGAGTTCAGCAATAGTGAAATCATCAAGCAGGCTGATCAGCCAATTAGATTGAAGGATTCTCACAGACAGCAAACTAAGAAGTAAAAGAACTGGATTATAAGTCACTTTCTAGTCATTTTACAGAAAAAGAAATAAATATTGGCCCAAACACAGAATTTGTAAATGGTAATGTGAAGGAATGGCACTCCACACTGTACAATTAGCTTTTCAGGACCAGAGAAGTTGTTCATTAGTAATTATGACTTGGTATTCCATTAAAAGTTGTTATACCTTATTCAACAAGGCTTAACTTTCTCAGTACTTTTTACATCAATAATAGTGCCTAAAAAGATGAACTTCATGTTATATCACTGATGCTGTGTTAACTGTATTTGCAAGGACTGCAACAGAGTATCACTGACATCAACTACTGGATTTCTGCTGGCCGAATCAGAGGGTGGCAACTCAGCAGCCTCAGCAGCACTATTGTTGAGGCTGCAGCTCCAGGATGAAGGCACCTTGAAGAGACGGTGCAGTTTTTTGGGAAAGCCAGGGCCAGACAGGCAAGCCCCAGCGATCGGAGTAGGGTGCAGCCAATGCCACTGGGGAACCTCTTTGTGGGCCATAAAGGAGGGCCTCCCCCGAGAACCGACTGGGAGACTACCAGGCTTTACCTGGCAGCCTCCCCATATGGTGGTGGGCCATCACGATGTGGACAAAATGCTTACGAGGGAGGAAATGGCCATTAATTGGCCACTTTTGTGGCTCAATTGGCCACCTGGTGGGTGGCCGAGCTGTCGAGCTCCCCACCGCTCGCAATATGCCATGAAGGCAGGAAGATGGTGGGCTCCCCATCTCGATGCCATCCGTGCTATATTGCCAGTCCTCCCAACCCCCAGCCCAACCCCAATGGGCTGGGAAAATTCAGCTCATGGTCTAGTATCCTCATCATTCACCAGATAATGATGGCCCCTTAAACTTTCACATCTGTTAAATCTAGCAGATTGTAAAACTGCTCTGCCGAATAAGCAAATCAATTCCCACTGCTGAAATTCACACTGCGATAAGTAGACGTTGAGTTGACATTATTGAGGTCATTAAAATGATGAAGGCAATAAATTTTATTCAGGTATGTAAGTTATTCGAGCTAGAATAGGAGGGTAGGGGACATCAGTACAAAATAAGAAAACATAGAGTTAGGTTAGATGCCAAAAGGTATTTCTATTTGCAGAGTCATTGACCTCCGAATAGATTGCCAGAACATATGGTGACTAGTCTCATTTATAGGCTTCAAGGAAGCAATGGCAGTTGTTCCTGTGAGTGGAAGACATCTAAAGTAACAGAAGGTAGGCGGGGCTAGAACACGCTGGTGCTATCAGTTGCTCGAGCTAGCTCAACTACCTTTGGGAGATAGCGACGAGTTTCCTAGAATGTTTTCCTAAGTTGGGTTGGAGATGTTTTCTTTCTCTGATAGCACTTCCAGGAGGTCTGTGTTTACCGTTTGGCTAGATAGCACCATGTTTGGATGAGACCGTTTGATCTGGGTTTACGGTGCTGGTAGGTTACACCATCTCTGGATGGAATGAGTGATCAGGAGCAGGTGAGGTTTACAGTGAAGGTAGCAACAATTTGCATTTGCACGTGCGTGGCCAAGAAACCATCAGTTCTTAAGAGGCAAAATGAAAATCACAAAATTGGAAACCAAAAACACAAAATGAGAAAATCTGTGGCCAATCACTCAGCTTCTGAAAGAACGAGATGAATTAAAGTATCCATTCATCAGAACTGACTTGGTCAGGCTGGGAGTAAACCCCCTTTATAGGACTAAGAGGAAGTCAAGTCTTGGCCAAGAAAACAAAGAGAGGTTAGACGAAAACAGGCAAGAATCAAGAGTTCAAATCTGCTAACTACTTTCAAATGATCCTTTTAATGCTTTTGATAAATCTATGTATTATTTGGTGTTGTGTAGGCAGACGTTTCCTTACTGTTGTCGCCATTTTTGGCCATGCAAACTTTTCTTTTATATTCTTTCATGGGTTGTGGCCATCATTGACAAGGCCAGCATTTGTTGCCCATCCCTAATTCCCCTTGAGAAGGTGGTGGTGAGCTACCCTCTTGAACCGCTCCAGTCCCTCTGGTGCAGGTACATGCATAGTGCTGTTAGGGATTTTGATCCAGTAACAGTGAAGGAATGGCGATATAGTTCCAAGTCAGGATAGTGTGTGGCTTGGAGGGGAACTTGCAGGTGGTGGTGTTCCCACGCATCTACTGCGCTCGTCGTCCTCGGTGAAAGAGGTGGCAGGTTTGGAAGGTGCTGTCGAAGGAGGTGTGCTGAGTTGCTGCAGTGCAGTTTGTGTATGGTACACACTGCTACCATTGTGCGTCAGTGGTGGAGGGAGTGAATGTTTAAGGTGGTGGATGAGGTGCCGATCAAGCAGGCTGCTCTGTCCTGAGTGTTGGTAGAGCTGCACTCATCCAGGCAAGTGGAGCGTATTCCATCACACACCTGACGTGCCTTGCAGGTGGTGGACAGGATTTGGGTAGTCAGGAGATGGGTTACTCACCGTAGAATTCCCAGCCTCTGACCTGCTCTTTGTAGCCAGTGTATTTGTTTTTTTTATTCATTAATGGAATGTGGGAGTCGCTGGCAGGGCCAGAATTGATCGCCCATCCCTAATTGCCTTGAGAAGGTGGTGGTGAGCTGCCTTCTTGAATTGCTGCAGTCTTTGGGATGTAGGTACACCAACAGTGCTGTTAGGAAGTGAGTACCAGGATTTTGACCCAGCGACAGTGAAGGAATGGCGATAGGGGAGGCAGTGGCGTAGTGGTATTGACCCAGGGTATTGCTCTGGGGACATGGATTCAAATCCCACCAAGGCAGAAGGTGGAATTTGAATTTAATTAATAAATCTGGAATTAAAAGCTAGTCTAATGATGGTCATGAAACCATTGTTGATTGTTGTAAAAACCCATCTGGTTCACTAATGCCCTTTAGGGAAGGAAATCTGTCGTTGTTATCTGGTCTGGCCTACCTGTGACTCCAGACCCACAGCAATGTGGTTGACTCTTAAATGCCCTCTGAAGTGGCCTAGCAAGGTACTCAGTTGTATCTAACTGCTACAAAGTCAATAAGGAATGAAACTGGATGGACCACCTGGCATCAACCTAGACACCAGAAATGATAAGGGCAAACCCAGCCCTGTCGACCCTGCAAAGTCCTCCTCACTAACATCTGAGGGTTTGTGCCAAAATTGGGAGAGCTGTCCCACAGACTAGTCAAGAAACAGCCTGACATAGTCATACTCATGGAATCATACCATACAATGTCCCACTGGCAGGACAGACCGACCATCTTCCATTGTGCTAGGTATGACTCCAAGCAGTGGAGGGTTTTCCCCCTGATTCCCATTGATTTCAATTTGGCTAGGGCTCCTTGATGTCATACCTCGTCAAATGCTGCCTTGATATCAAGGGCAATCACTCTCGTCTTACCTCTTGACTTTAGCACTTTTGTCCATGTTTGAACTAAGGCTGTAATGAGGTCAGGAGCAGGGTGGCCCTGGCAGACCCAAACTGAGCTGGTTATTGCTGTTTAATTGGCACTTGATAGCACTGTTGATGACACCTTCCATCACTTAGCTGATGATTGAGAGTAGACAGATGGGGTGGTAATTGGCTGGGTTGTATTTGTCCTGCTTTTTGTGGATAGGACATACCTGGGCAATTTTCCATACTGTTTGGTAGATTCCATTGTAAATGCACTGGAACAGCTTTCTACGGGTGTGGCTAGTTCTGGAGCACAATTCTTCAGTACTACAGTCGGGATGTTGTCAGGACCCATAGCTTTTGCAGTATCCAGAGCCTTCAGTCATTTCTTGATATCATATGGACTGAATTGAATTGGATAAAGACTGGCATCTGTGATGCTGGGGACTTCAGGAGGAGGTCGAGATGGATTATTCACTCGGCACTTCTGGCTGAAGATGGTTGCAAATGCTTCAACCTTTTCTTTCGCACTGATGTGCTGGGATCCCCCATCATAGAGGATGGAGATATTTGTGGAGCCTCCTCCTCCTGTTAGTTGTTTAACTGTCCACCACCATTCATGACTGTATGTGGCAGGACTGCAGAGCTTAGATCTGATCCGTTGGTTGTGGAATCGCTTAGCTCCATCTATTGCATGCTGCTTCCGCTGTTTGGCATGCAAGCAGTCTGTGTTGTAGCTTCACCAGATTGACACCTCATTTTTAGATATGACAGGAGTTGCTCCTGGCATGCTTTCCTGCACTCCTCATTGAATTAGGGGATCTCCTGGCTTGATGGTAATGGTAGAGTGGGCAGCACAGTGGCGCAGTGGTTAGCACCGCAGCCTCACAGCTCCAGCGACCCGGGTTCAATTCTGGGTACTGCCTGTGTGGAGTTTGCAAGTTCTCCCTGTGTCTGCATGCGTTTTCTCCGGGTGCTCCGGTTTCCTCCCACAAGCCAAAAGACTTGCAGGTTGGTAGGTAAATTGGCGATTCTAAATTGCCCCTAGTATAGGTAGGTGGTAGGGAAATGTAGGGACAGGTGGGGATGTGGTAGGAATATGGGATTAGTGTAGGATTAGTATAAATGGGTGGTTGATGGTCGGCACATACTCGGTGGGCCGAAGGGCCTGTTTCAGTGCTGTATCTCTAAACTAAACTAAAAACTAAACTAAGTGGGGAATATGCCGGACCATGAGGTTACAGATTGTGGTTGATTACATTTCTGCTCTTGCTGATGGTCCACAGTGCCTCATGGATACCCAGTTTTGAGCTGCCAGATCTGTTCTGAAGCTATCCTATTTAGCATAGTGGTAGTGCCACACAACACGATGGAGGGTATCCACAGTGTGAAGATGGGACTTCATTTTCACAAGGATTGTGTGGTGGTCACTCCACCAATCCTGTCATGGACAGATGCATGGTGAGGACAAGGTCTAGAAAGTTTTTCCCTCTTCTTGCTTCACTTACCACCTGCCGCAGGCCCAGTCTGGTGGATATGTCCTTCAGGACTCGACCAGCTCGGTCAGTAGTGGTGCTACAGAGCTACTCATTGTGAAGGACATTGATGTCCCCACCCAAAGTACATTCTGTGCCCTTGCCACTCTCAATGCTTCTTCCAAGCAGTGTTCAACATGGAGGAGCTGAGGGAGGCCGGTAAGTGGTAATGTAGGAGATTTCCTTACCCATATTTGACCTGATGCCATGAGACTTCATGGGGTCCGGAGTCATTGTTGAGGACTCTCAGGGCAACGTCCTTCCCACTGTACACCACTGTGCCATCAGATCTATTCTGATGCTGCACCAAGGTGCTACCTGAGAGTCAGCGACACCAATGGTGCTTGGTTGCACTATAGGTATGCTGAGTTCGAGAATGAGGATGACTGTTCTGCCTGTTGCATTGGTACAGCAGATGGGCAAGTAAGTTTGTTACCTAGGCCAGCAAGAAAGAGAGAGGTCACATGGTTCAATGTTTCAATTTGACTGTGTATAAAACTGGCAAAAAACAGTCTGAATCAGTTACATTTTGAGTGACTCTCCAGTGAGGCATGCTACTGATGAGAAGAGAGAGCTGTCTATTTTCTCTCAGCAAAAATTCTACAGGGAGCTACGGGCTGATTTAATTGCCTAAATCAAGAGACCGTTAGTATTGCTGAAGGAACTGTTGATGCCGAAGAGTTTGAATGCCTATCAAAAACAGACTGTTTCATCAAATCCACACAAAGACTTCAAGTAGCCTTTGATTATTTTCACATTAGAATACCTTATCCATCAGGAACGTAACCCACAAAGACTTACTTATTTATTTATTCTTAAGAGACAGCTAATTTTTTTAAAATCCCACTTTTAAAACTGGTTAACTACTGTTATTTTTTAGTGTATATGTGTGAATGAGGGAGTTAGATTGAAATAAGAAGTTATAAGGTCTTTGGACATAGGTTTATCTTAATAGTGTTTAAAATTTAATTTTAATAAATAGTTAATTTGTTGTTGTCTAAAGATACCTGGTTTGGTCTGTTTTATTCTGGGGATTACTATAGTGTTTAATTTGGCTGTTTTTTAGTTGGGTGGGGAAAACTTTAATAATATGCTGCAACTTGTGGAGTGACGGGACTGAATTGTCAGTGCGCTGCTTTTGCCATTGTCATAACAGTATTAGTTAGACCTTGAAGATATTAGAGGTGATATTGGCTTCTATTTCCTTGATCTCTGTTCCTTCGAAACCCTTCTGATCTGAGGGAGCTGGGCACAAGCACTAAGGCCCTCATGTTGTGGTCACCACTCTATTGGGCATTGCAAAGGAGAGATTGAGGAAAATGAGGCCAGAGGTTTGGTGACATTACTCCTTTTTTAAAAATCCTAATGCATGTGCCACTTCTAGACTCATTCTAACAGCCTCCCCTCTCCTTTCCCCACCTCCCTCCACTGGGAAGTCCTGATGGTTGGAATGCATCATAAGGGGGGCACAAAGCTGAGGAAAATCAGTCCAGTCTCCACACCCCAAAATGGAAAATTTTGATATGTTGCAGGAAGCAGCAACAATTATTAGTGCACAGTAAATATTTAACATGTTCATATTTCTAGCCACTAGAACTATGCAAACATGAACACTCCTGAAATCTACTAACAGAATTAAATAAAATGTAATGTCTACGAAAGTATTTCAGATCCAGCAAAACATGATAACAGTCATTGATAAATTGTCTGTAGTCTTGGAAACAGGATTCTAACTAATTCTAATTTGCCGCAAACATACAAGTTAAAATTGGATTGCAAACTGCAGCTTGGAAGACATGCAGGACCATCTCCCAACAAGTAGGAGGTGTTTGGAGAAAAGAACACTTCACTTGGAAGTGACAGTGTTGAACTTGTGTGACCATTAAAGCTTCCAACTTTTTGATCCAATTAACAAAGTAACAATTCCCAATATGCACTATAAATAGAGGTTAAGCAAGATAAAGTGACAAGATACCAAAACTGAACAATCTTCAAAAGCCCTGCTGTCCAAAACATTTGCAGCACAGCATATACAGCATCTACTACAGTGTGAGCTTGTCTCTCACAGCCAACATACTGTGAATTTGAAGAGAGTCTTTACGGCAAGATGTTCTTGGCAATTAGCTGAAAATTCCTCCAAAACACATGACATTGTTTCTTTATATATTTATTTGACAAAGCAAAACTGGCACATCTCTGAAATATAAGGATAATACTGGCATCCACACATATTGATAAACAGTACTCATGCTTGCATCTGTGGTCTACTCACTTATAGTCTAGGCACTTAGCAAATTTGAGAAACTGAAGTTGACAAATAATATACATGGAATGGCAAGAGGCAAAGAAACGAACAAATGATACCAGACAGAAACTGACAGAAATAATAAGCATATTTAATGAAAAAATACTCAAAAAGGTTGGCGTTCAAATAAAAAGTCTTAAGTGAATTTTCGGGTCTGGAAGAGGAGCCTGTGAGACTGTGTCTATTGTTTGCAGCCGCAGTGCATCCATCTTATTCACTAAATGCTTTGGTCTGAGTGCTTGAGCTGTTAGACAGCAATTACCCGGGGAAAGTGAAAGGGAAGGAGCAGTGTGAATACTAATGAGCATGTTGGTCATTGAGCAAAGGTATACACGCTTGAGTCCTGGAAACGGTTAGTAACCAAATGCCTTTTATTTTCCACTCTATTGCCTATCTCACACGACCGCCAGGTTCTGACCATTGCATTGATTGTTCAGCTGTTAACTATTTATATTTGCATCACCACCTTCTGTTTGGCACTGCTTTATGGTGAGGCCTGAATGATCTCATTTTTATATCAGGCTTGCTCATCAATTTGCATACCATGGTTCCTGTAATAAACATGGGGAATAAGAAATATAATGACAAGCAGGAAAGTTTATCTGAATATGAAATAGTGCATTTTGAAGAAGAGCAAGGGAGCTCTCCCTGGCACCCTGGCCAATATTTATCCTTTAACCAGCACACCAAAAGCAGGTTATCTGATCATTATTACTTTGCTGTTAGTGAGACCATATTGTATGCAAATTGGCTGCCACTCTTTTACATTATTACAATGACTACACTTCCAAATATCCTGAGGTCATGAAATATGCCACATAAATCCAAATCTTTTTAAATGCAAGATATGCAAGGTTGGTATTGAGTTTTAGATTCATTTGTGTTCTGAGACAAGAGCAGGCTGTTTTGCCCCTCAAGCCTGTTCCTCCATTGAATGAGATCACACCAAAGGATGGTAGAAGTTTGGAACTCTCTTCCGCAAATGCACAATTGATGTTAGATCAATTGTTAATTTTAAATCTAAGATTTATAGATTTTTGTTAACTGATCTGTGAAATAACTTCACATACCCGCCTTTGCCCAATATCCCTTAGTACATTTGGTTGACAAAAAGCTAGCCATCTCAGATTTAAAATTAAGAATTGATCGAACATCAATTGTACCTTTTATGGAAGAGAGTTCCAAACTTCTACCATCTTTGTGCATAGAACTGTTTTTCCTAATTTCACACCTGAAAGGTCTGGCTCTGAATTTCACACTATGCCCCTAGTCCTAGACGCCCCAACAAGCAGAAACAGCTTCAATTTATCTTATCAGTCCTCTTCAGTCTCTTGAAAACTTCTATCAAGTCAATTCTTAACCTTCTGAATTCCAGGGAGTATGGCCCTAGTTTGTGTAATATATCCTCATTATTTAACCCTGGATTCCAGGTTAATTCTGGTAAGTCTATGCTGTGCTCCCTCCAAGGCCAATATATCCTTCCGAAGATGTGGTGCCCAGTAAGGCTCACAGTACTCCAGATGTGGTCTAAGCAGGGCCTTGTATAGTAGTAGCATAACTTCTACCCCCTTGGATTCTAGTCCTTTGGATATAAAGGCCAGCATTCCATTAGCCTTTTTGATTATTTTCAGTACCTATTCGTGACATTTGAATGATCTATGCACTTACACCCCAAACGCATTTGGACCTCCACTGTTTGTAGCTTTTCGCCATTTGGGAAATACCCTGTTCTATCCTTTTTAGGTCCAAAGTGGACAGCCACACGTTTGCCTACATTGAAATCTAATTGCCACAGTTTTGTCCATTCACTTAATCTATCAATTTCTCTTTGTAATTTTATGCTTCCATTTGCACTATTTAGAAAGCGGCCTATCTTTGCGTCATCGGCAAACTTTGATATGTGGCTTTCTATCCCATCATTTAAGTTGTGAATAAATGTGGTGAATAGTTGAGACCCCAACACAGATCCTGTGGGATACCACCAGTCACATCCTGCCATTTAGTGTACTTTCCCATACTTTCCCATTATCCCTACTGTCCGTCTCTTGCCAGTCAGCTATTTTCTTCACCAGGCCAATAATTTGCCTTCAATTGCATGAGCTACAAATTTATTTTGAATATAATTATACAATGAGGACAAGATTTGTTTGAAGTAATTTGCAGCAGATTGTGCATCATGTAGTAAGAGTTGGCTATATAGAATGTAGCACTGCAGGAGATGAAAACATGGCAAGGGAAGGATAAAGAGTGAATGTGTACTTGTTTCTTTCCCCCATAGATCTCCCTTGTGTGCAGCACTCTGTTCCGTAGCATACCTCTCTGAAACACTGTCTTCACATGTCAAATCCCTCTTGAGCAGTCAAGTGATTAAACCGCAGTCTTAGGTAGCAATGTACTACATGTCTAAAACACTGCTTACAGGTGGAATACTGAAACATGCCTGATAATTTCTGGAAGGATTTGCTTAAGTCAAAGACCCAAATAATTCAGAATAATGTAAAAATCTATAGTGATATTTTGAAACAGAAAAGACTGTAGTCCAAAGCCATTAGAACATTATGATATAAAGGGATTAAAAAAACATGGGTCACCAACCAGTAATATGACACCACAAACCACTAATGAAGCTCAATTTATCAGCATCATCTGACATTGACGTGCAAAGGAATTCACTGTAATGTGCTGGATGTGTTCCACCAATTATTGGATATTGCCTACATTAATAAAATGAATGATATTGACATGCATTTTTTAAACTAAGTAGTTACCACCTTTTGAGTCTACATATGGAAAACTGTTAAATAATTTGTCACACTTCAATCTTTTAGAATGTGCATGGCTGTCTCACTGCATATTACTGCACATTTGTTTGTGCTAACAGCTTGAGTGTTTGTGTACATTTGGCTACCCATGTTTAGTATGATTTCAGTGCGAATGTGTAAGTGGGTATGGAGCAGACTACAGTAAGCACCACAAAATGATTTTTGACAATCTGGGACTTGGTTTGGAAGCACTGCAGTCATTTTTATATCAGCAATCACTATACAATCTGTCATTTTTTACTCTCCTGCAATTTTTAATGGGCTCTATCTAAATATGAGGTTTTGACTCACATACTGGTATCGCTGTCATTTCAACGAAAACCTGACAACTGTAAAATAGCATATACCCCGGATTTTTTTAGAGTGTTCATTGTCAACAGCTCCTTGCAAACTGAAAATAAACATTTGTCAACTTTCATGTCCCATATTGTGTCCCAGTTCCATGTAAAACTTGAATATTGCTCCTAAATCTGGGGAGGAACTTATAGGTGCTTGCTCCTACTTTTTGCAGAATACAAAGAAATACTAGTTGTTTGATAGGTGATACTTTCATCATTTCCATTCCCTCTTTCTCCATCATGACCTGTCCTATATCTGTCTATTCTCCTGATGGGGTCATCAAGTATTTGTATCTCTCCTTGTCAATCAGGAACATGGATGTCTGAGATCTATTACCCCTGTTGCAGAACAAGAGGGTCACAGAAATAAGCACACTGCTTCCATCACTTAATGAGGCAGTACCTTTATGAAAAATAGATAAATGTTGGGGAAACATTGTCTTATATTGGAGCGGGAGAAGAGTCAGCTATGGAACACGATTAATAATCATGCTTGTTACAACCAGGTGAGAAAGGGATCTGGGAGTCCCTCTCAGCCTTCACCTGGTCTTACTGTGACAGCATTTAATTTTAAACACATCATGTTTTTAGCTCCCCCTTGGTGAATCCTTATTCACTGCTTTCCAATATAAGGCAAAGAAACCAGCGCAAACAGGCTTTCTTAGGTTTAAAGAAGAAAAGTTGAAATTTATTGAACTGAAACTTAAACTTGAATTTGGTTAACACCTATGGATACACGACACATCCGTGCTAGCATGCACAAGCATTACACACATGCAAATAGAGACAGAAAAGAGCAGAAGAAAAATAAAGTGGAAAAGTTTGAGGCAATATCTGAAGAGTTGTTGTTACGGTTCTTCGAGCTCACTGTAGAGTCCTTGATTGTAGGTAGACCTTGCTTTTTGTTGGGGCCCAGTATTCTTTTTAAACCTTGTTTGCTGTAGGAAACTTTTCTCTCTTGGGGTTCATGTGTCTTCAGTGGATTTAGAGGCTTGTGAGAAAGAGATGGGAACAGACAGGAGAGATCTTCTCAGTCCAGGAGCAAACACAACTTCTCCCCAAACTGTACAAATTCAAAAAACTCAGGTTGCCCAGCAGGTTAGTCATGTGACTAGCTGGTTTGACCATGTCCGTTTGTGTACTTGGCCATCTTAGCAGTCAACCTGGAATGCGAGCTCCCCCAGCTTCAATGTCTGGTGATCAAAAGTCCATTGTGTGTTGAATGTGTCAGGGAATGGCTGCTTTGTCCTTCAAAACACTATCTGTTAATATGCAAATGTCTTTCCAGCCAAGATCTGGCAATTTATTTAAAGCAAGTCCTTTCTTCACTTCAGCAACAGTTTGAAATTTAATATCCATGTGACAAAATTAATATGCCTCATGCTTGGTAGGTGGGGGCCTGCATGACAGTGCTGCATTTATATATGTGCATCATTGTGCTGTATGTTGACAGAAAGGTTTATTTACTCTTTTTCTAGAAACGGATGTGTATTAAAATTGATCCAGCATTGGAAAGAACAACTACAGGTGCATTTGTTTGGTTAATGGAAGAACGTCAATAAAGTGTAGCACCTTCTTACAGCAAGAGGAATTTCTCTTACGCAAGTGTGGTTGCAATTCTTATAAAAAGGTAAAACTAGGAAAAATGATCTGTTTAATTTTCTTAAGGTGGGGAGAACAAAGGAGGTCTGGGCAACATCACAGATTGGGACCTGTGAATCCTGGGTATGAGTTATTTAAAATAATTAGATCAACTGATGTTCTCCTTGATGGGGGCAAATGAAAAAAATGTTTGGGAAATCTTATTCAACCTCCTTGTGGGCACAAGTCTATGGTAGAAAGTGACTAATAATTTAACACTAATTGCTGTTAAAGTGACAATCTGACTTGAAGAGGCCAGCTGTTTTGGAGCAGTGTATGGGAAATAGGCATGTCACATTGGTGCACATTGTTGACAATGAACACACCAAAAAACCGGGGTATATGTTTTCATGTGAACTTGGGTTTGGGCATAGTTTTGGACATTTGCAATTAATTCACCCTGTGCCTGATTTGATTGATGCAAATATTAGGTTTAAAAAGGGTAAAATGTTCTGTCCCTCCCCCTCTTAACTCAGTTAAGTACCAAAAAGTGCTAAAACAAAAATAGGCATGGGAATTGAACCAGAAACCTCAGGGAAATCAATCAAATAGTATTTATTTTGAAAGCTGTTTTAGAATCACTCATAACTGTGCTCAGTTAAAGTTCATAGCAATCTGTTGAATTGTTAAGCCTAACTGGCTATAATGTTATGCTATCACTGCACTGTGACCTAGATGAATGGTGTATAAAAATCCTGTTTTATTCAATAATCTCATCCCTTCAGATTCCTTTTTGTTCTGAAGTCATTGTGTCACCACTGCAGCAGAAACCCATGTACTAAGACATATTGAATAGGGATTTTAGAATGTTTCATCACAAAATTGGTAAATGCTACCTAATTCAGGAAAGAGCTGTTTCTTGGACAGCATGGGGGTAGTTCTAACTTAGTGCAATAGTTAAAATTAGGCAATTTTTATTTCTACTGCAGACATGGTCATGGTTGAATTTTAAAAGAAGAAAACTTGCATTTATATAATGCCTTTCCTCAGGACACCCCAAAGCACTTTACAACAACAATAAAACACTTTACGGTTAATGAAGTACTTTGAAAATGTAGTCACTATTGTAATGTATGAAATACAGCTCCCAGAAACGGTAATGTGACAATGACAAGATAATCTATTTTTGTGATGAAGTTTCACTGACCTGAAATGTTAACTCTGCTTTTATCTCCACAGATGCTGCCAGACCTGCTGAGTATTTCCAGCATTTCTTGTTTTTGTTTCTGTTTTTGTGATGTTGATTGAGGGATAAATATTGGCCAGGATACTGGGGATAACTCGCCTGCTATTCTTCAAAATAGTGCCATGGGATCTTTAACAACCACTTTAGAAAGCAGACAGGACCTTGGTTTAACATTTCATCCAAAAGACAGCGCCTCTACATTGCAACACTCCCTCAGTATTGCACTGGAATGTCAGGCTAGATTTGTGCACTCAAGCTGCTGTCATAGAACTGAAACATACAACCTACTGAATAAGAGACAAGAGTGCTACAAACTGAGCCACGGCTGGCAGGTAGAGGGTTGAATTTTAGTTCCCGGGTCCCAATCCCGCCGCATGGATGCAATACAGACTGGGAACCCAGAAATGCCAGCGGTGGGACCCAGAGGGAGATTTTTGAGGAGGCGACCAATTAAGTGGCTGCCTGCAGTATCCAATAGGAGGCCCACCATCAGAAGTGGGCACTGCTGGTGTAGGTGGGAGAATGAGAGGGTGTCTCAAGCTGGAGGTGCCCTCTGAAAACCTTTCTATCTTTTAAAGTAAGAAGTGGCCACAACTGCTGGGCCATCATTGTGTAGGGGGGAGCCCTTCCACAGGATGGCCTGCAGCTGTAGCTGCGGCCCTCTGGCAGTCGCAGTTGCGTGAGTGAAGGATTAACGGAGGCAATGCTGGCTCCCAGCCTGCCGCCGGGAGGCTGCCTTCATTCATTGGTCAGGATACTGTCTCAGCGGAGGGCCCGCCTGCTGTCTGGAAAATTCCAGATGGCATCGGGAGACTGTCCTTAATCGGCCCTGTAATTTTCCAAAATTGGCTACCTACCGCTGGTGAGCGTGCAGCTGCCAACCCGACTGAAGAAGGTTCCTTCAAAAATACACCAGAGGTGGGAACATACTGGCAGACCGGTACGCCGGCCGGTATCGCAAAATTGCAGGCATGTCCGCCTCCAAGCCCACCTCTGCCGGTTGATGAAAATCCAGCCCATAATATTGCCAAATTGAACTTCTTGTGATACGATAGAAGTAAAGGTCGGGGACCAGTAATTTGCCTATCTGAGGACTCGGTTTCACTGCATGGGAGGCATCTGTTGAATTGTGTCTGGATCATCACCATGTACTGATTGGAGTTTGGTGACTATCTTCCACAGCATTCTGTGTAGAACTTCAGAGCCCTCGCACATGATCATTAGGAATACTGATTTGCAGCGTGATCCATATTGTGAACCTTTAGCAGCCCAATGAGCTAAAAAAAATGGGTTTTATGATATTTATGTCTATTTGATGTCCCATTGTTTTGGAATGGAGTTTGGTGGTCATCATTATCTTTTGATTCTTTTAAGCTCTTGCTTCTTTTCCCTCTCCCCGTACCACAATACCTTGAGGAGGAATAAGGGAGGTCCACTTGATCCAGACAATGCACATGGAGTAAATTTTCAATGATTCTACATTTTATTGCCTGTCTGCTTTGATTTGATGTAAATATTCATACTTTGCTGCTTCAAATCCAATGGAATATCAAACTTCTCACTCCTGTCATCACGTATAACAACTAGGAACACATTAGATTGCTACTGTCAAACACATGTTTGTAAAACTGATCTGTAAGGCGATCTCTTCCTACTTGTGGCTCAGGCTCAAGTGTGTGTCCAAATGCAAGTTTATTACTCAGACACCAATAGTACAGAAACTATTACAGTTATACAATAGGCTCAAAATGCAAACAAAAAGTATTCATGCATCAAGAGGAATATTGATATACATTGTGGACTGAATGTTGAGGTGGATGCAGAGGCCATGAGGGCCCGTACAATTGCGACGGTTGGCGGGTGGGGGGGTGGGGCAGGTGGCCCATCGCTGCACCGTCGCCAAGTGATTTTTCTGAGGCTGGGATAGGCTGACAAAGGCCTAATTGCCCAGAGGCCAATTGACGCCCTTAAGTGACCTATTAACGGCCACTTAAGAGCATCTTCCCTCCACAGTTGAGATCTAACCAGCAGCAGGAGGGGACTTCCACCACGCAGTGAGGACGCTTTGTAAAATGAGGCGTCTCTCTGCGGGCATGTGGTGGGGAGTCCCTCCTCTGTGCGAAATCTGTGGCCCATGGCGGGCCCTGACTGGAAAACAATGCCCCTCCCAGGACGCCCTCCCCTGGAGTTTGCGACCACCACCCACACCCCCCTCACCAGGGCCTTCCAGCCTGGCCCTGGTAAGCCTCACTTACCTGAGGTCAGGGATTCCAGCATTGGACCTGAGTCCAATGCTTCTGCAGTACTGGCAGTGGCCACGGGTCCTGGTGGCGCTGCCGATTCTGCTGAGCTGTCAGCCCTGTGATTGCCCGGCAGTTCTTGAAGGCAGAATCCCCGTCTTTGGAAGAATGGAGGTCCTAGCGCCAGAAACTTCAACTCCAGAAAAATGGAGGATTGCGCCGGCGGGGGGAGGTTGTACTTGGAGGCAGTGCTAGACGAGATTCAGGAATTCCATTTGAGATCGGTCAGGATGCAGGAAGGACTAAGTGGGGAGCCATCAAAGAAAAAGTTGGTAAATTAAAAGCAAAATACTGCAGTTGCTGGAAATCTGAAATAAAAACAAGAGATGCTGGAAATACTCAGTAGGTCTGGCAGCATCTGTGGAGAGAGGAGCAGAGTTAACATTTCAGGTCAGAACCAAACAAGAAAAAGTTGGTAGCTGTTGGTTAGACTTCAAAAAATGAGAAATGGTTTTTGAAAAACTTAGAGTTATGATTTTCTCTTTGCCATTGAAGGGCACTGAAAAGAGGTCAAAATGTAGTGAATTAATCTTTGTACTGCCAGAGGCTGGAGATTGTGGGCATGAGGTCATGATAAAAGGGCACAGTACATTATTCGCTTACAGTGGCACCATTTTAAAGGCTATCATTAGATTATGAAGAGGTTTAGCAGCATATTTGTTTTTCAATTTCTGCAGGAGAGGTTATCAATTTTCTAAAAGGTTTTTTTTAAGATGCAGGAAAATAGACATAAAATGCAACAAAAATACAACCTTAAAATGCTGATTAGACACACTAATATAACAGTAAGAAAATTGGCACCAACTTATTATTTCATCTCTTCTATTCTTTCCAATCTTGATGGTGGCCAATTAAATTAAGTTTACAGGCACTGGACTATGAAGAAAATATCATGTAACTTTGGAGCATCTAATTGGTGTCACGGTGTATAGCCACAACAGAATCTGGATATGCTCATGGATGCCGAGTAGACCAATAGAACAGCAAAATGAATCTTGCTCAATGGATGGCTGAGAGCAGACTTCCTGAAAGAAGTCTTGGATGAAATAAGCTAGCAGTCAAACCTAGCCAGGCCCTTCTAATTTAGAGGTCTAAGGAAGCTGGTACTACATAATGTTGGCAAGCCAGACAGTTGACCTTCTCTTGGATACAAACTGTAATCATTGTTTGCGCGGCCAATGCTACCCTAGCTGGCAATACTTTTAATGTGCTACGAATATATGAACATACGAATTAGGAGCAGGAGTAGGCCACTCGGCCCTTCGAGCATGCTCTGCCGTTCAATACGTTCATGGCTGAACTGATTACTCCACATATCTACCAACCCTGGATAACCTTCCACTCCCTTGCTTATCAAGAACCTATCTACCTCTGTTTAAAAATATTCAAAGACTCTACTTCCACTGCCTTTGGAGGAAGAGAATTCCAAAGACTCAGAGAAAAAATTTCTCCTCATCTCTATCTTAAATGGGCGACTCCTTATTTTTAAACAGTGACCCCCTAGTTTAAGATTCTCCCACAAGGTGAAACATGCTTTCCACATCCACCCTGTCAAGACCCCTCAGGCTCTTATATGTTCCAATCAAGTCGCCTTTTACTCTTCTAAATTCTAGCAGATGCAAGCCTAGCCTGTCCAACCTTTCCTCGTAAGACAACCCGTCCATTCTAGGTATTAGTCTAGTAAACCTTCTCTGTACTGCCTCTGACGCATTTACATCTTTCTTTAAATAAGGAGACCAGTACTGTACACAGTACTGCAGATGTGGTCTCACCAATGCCCTGTATAGCTAAAGTAGAACCTCCCTACATTTGTATTCAATTCCCCTCACGAGAAATGATAACATTCTATTAGCTTTCCTAATTACGTGCTGCACTTGCATACTAACCTTTTGCAATTCATGCACTAGGACACCCAGACCCCTTTGCATCTCAGAACTCTGCAATCCCTCACCATTTAGATAATATGCTTCTTTTATATTCTTCCTGTCAAAATGGACAATTTCACATTTTCCCACATTATACTCCATTTGCCAGATCTTTGCCCACTCACTTAACCTATCTATATCCCTTTGTAGCCTCCTTATGTCCTCCTCACAACTTACTTTCCTCCCTATCTTTGTGTCATCAACAAATTTAGCAACTATGCCTTCAGTTCCTTCATCTAAGTCAATTATATAAATTGTAAAAGGTTGAGGTCCCAGCACAGATCCCTGTGGCACACCACTCATTACAGCTTTCCAACCAGAAAATGACCCATTTATGCCTACTCTCTGTTTCCTGTTAGCTAGCCAATCTTCTGTCCATGCCAATATGTTACCCCCTACACCATGAGCTTTGATTTTCTGCAATAACCTTTGATGTGGCACCTTATCAAATGCCTTCTGGAAATCTAAGTACAATACATCCACCGGTTCCCCTTCATCCACAGCACATGTAACTCCCTCAAGGAGCTCCAATAAATTGGTTAAACGTGATTTCCCTTTCACAAAACCATGTTGACTCTGCCTGATTGCCTTGAATTTTTCTAAATGCCCTGCTATAATGTCTTTAATAATAGCTTCTAACATTCACCCTAAGACAGACGATAAGCTAACTGGCCTGTAGTTTCCTCCTTTCTATCTCCCTCCCTTTTTGAATAAAGGAGTTACATTTGCTATTTTCCAATTGAACGGAACCTTCCCCTAAACTAGGGAATTTTGGAAAATAAAAACTAATGAATCAACTATTTCACTATCCACTTCCTTTAATACCCTAGGATGAAATCCATCAGGACCCAGGGACTTGTCAGCCCGTAGCTCCAACAATTTTTTCAGTATCACATCACTGATGATTGTAATTTTCATGAGTTCCTCCCTCCCTTCCCTTCCCTGATTTACAGCTAATACTGGAATGTTACTTGTATCCTTAATAGTGAAGACTGATGCAAAATATCTGTTCAATTCATCTGCCATCTCCTTATTATCCATTATTAATTCCCCAGATTCACTTTCTATAGGACAAATGCTCACTTTGTTAAATCTTTTATTTTTAAAATATCTATAGAAACTCTTACTATCAGTCCTTATATTTCTAGCCAGCTTTCTCTTGTACTCTAATTTTACCTTCCTTATCAATCTATTAGTCATTCTTTGCTGTTTTTTATATTCTGTCCAATCTTCTGACCTGCCTCCCAACTTTGCACAATTATAGGCTTTTTCTTTAAGTTTGATACTATCTTTAACTGTTTTAGTTAACCACGGATGGCGGGTCCCACCCTTGAAATATTTCTTTCTCATTGAAATCTATCTAGTCTGTGTATTCTGAAATATCCCCTTAAATGTCTGCCACTGCATCTCTATTGACCTATCCCTTGACCTGGTTTGCCAGTTCACTTTAGCTAGCTCTGCTTTCACGCCCTCATAATTGCCCTTATTTAAGTTTAAAATACTAGTCTTAGACAACACTCTTCTCTCTCTCAAACTGAATGTAAAATTCAACCAGATTACGATTGTTGCTACCTAGGGGTGCCTTAACTATGAGATCATTGATTAATCCTATCTCATTACACAATACCAGTCTAGTAAAGCCTTCTCTCTGGTTGGCTCCAGAACATATTGTTCCAAGAAATTATCCCGAAAACATTCTATGTACTCCTCATCTAGGCTACCTCTGCCCGTCTGATTTTTCCAGTCTCGATGTGGGTTAAAATCCCCCATAATTATCACTGTACCTTTCTGACAAGCTCTCATTATTTCTTCCTTTATACCCCATCCTACAGTGTGGTTAATGTTAGGTGGCCTGTACACCACTCCCACAAGTGACTTCTTGCCTTTATGATTTCTCATTTTTACTCAAACTGCTTCTACATCCTGGTCTCCTGAACTTAGGTTATCCCTCTTTATTGCGCTAATACCATCATTAATTAACAAAGCTACCCGTCCACCTTTTCCTAGCTTCCTGTCCTTCCTAAATGCTATGCACCCTTCAATATTCAGGTCCCAATCTAAGTCATCCTGCAGCCATGTCTCTGTAATGGCCATCAGATCGTACCTATTTATTTCTATTTGCGCTCTCAGTTCAGCTGATTGGTTTTGAATGCTACGTGTATTCAAATACAGAGCCTTTAGTTTTGTCCTTTTATTATTTCTGTAACCTCTAGCCTTGATTTACTTTTAGACTTGTATGCTCTGTCCCTTCCTGTCATAATCTATTTATTATTTCCCATATTAATACTTTCTCTCTTGCCTTGTCTCCACTCCTTGATTTACCATATCTTCCCAAATTTGGTGCCTTGTCCCCACTATTCAGTTTAAAACTCTTTCAATTCCCTACTGCTGTGAGATTAGTAGTTTGGCTGAGGAAAGAGAAAATTAATAAAGCTAATTATCAATAATCTTAGGAAATCTTCAAAAGAAAAACAAGAAAAAAAGAAAAACAAGCTATGTACGAGAATGGAAACAATAAATCATTACATTGTAAAACATAATTTTGGGTCATACCAGTAGAGAATTTAAAACATATTTGAAGGAGACTGAAAAGAACTTAAAAAAGTGAGGAGTTTCAAAGTTACAAATGAATGTCATGAAATTTTCCCAGTTTTCTCCAGTTCTAATATTATCTTAAACTTGCCAGTGTTTTCCTGGTCAATAAAACCCTGTGTGTAGAGATTAGAGAAAGATTTCTGACAGCTTTTCAGTGTAACTGTAATGACTGGAATTTTACCCCCGCACCCCCCCCCCCCCCCCCACCAAAGAACGGGCTTGTGGCAGAGGTGGGGAGGGGGACAGAAAATGGAGTGGGAGGCTCGTGGGGCCCTTCCCGACCTGCTCCCGCCTCTGCTGCCATTTTACTCAGGGGGGGGCGGTGCCGTGAAATGGCCCGCCCGCCCCAGGCCAGTTAGCAGCTACTAAAGGGCCTACCCCCGCCGCCTTGGGGATTTTACCATTGCCAGGCCCAGGCCTGAGAAAAGCTGCCTGTAAAAGGTAGGGCACCCCCCACGATGCCCCAATCACACCCAATGCCCAACTGCCCTCTGCCTCCCTCCCCCAATGGACACCCCTTACCTCGCCAGTGCTTGACTGATCACCCATGGCGAAGCCCCAAAAACATACCTCTTTTCCATCCTCTCTGTCATCTTGCTCTTGAAGCTGGGTTGCATTCTCAGCAATGGCCATCGCTCCCAGTGGCGCTGCAGGAACTAAGAGCAGCCGGCCCGCTGATTGGCCAGCAGCTCATTGAGGCAGGTCATCCCGCCTAAGACCAATTAAGGGCCTGGGACCGTAAATTCTGGTCTGGATCCCATGCTCGGCCGGTGGATGGCTCCTGTCCAACAAACGCAAAATTCCGGCCAGTGTTACAAGCTACAAACAGTTACATCCACTACATTGCTACACTGAAAAGTATGTTTATGATGTCTAACAAATTAATTTAAAAAACATTTGTTCACTCAAGTGTGGGACATGTGCAAAACTACATGACTGCGATTAAGGATTCCTAAACCAAAATATTGACAAGTGCACATAAGTAATTCTGTTTGCCTGACACAATGCTCCCATTGGACATGTTCCACTCAACAGGACCCAAGCAATTTAGGGTCAAGAGACAAGGTTTAGAAACACCTGAATATATTTAAGAATAAAGTGTTGGAGTTTAATGAGCTGAAACTACAAGGTTCACCAGCACAGAACCATTGGTTGTTCAGTCAAGTCCTACTTGTTAGGGCATGGGGGCTTTCAGGATTATCTGAAGACAATGTGGATAGAAAATCTCCTCCTCCAGGTCCAATCAATAAGGCAGGTCGGCTAGTCAATCATCAATAGCATCCCAAAACAAAAACTTCCAACAAAATAATCCCCTCCCTTGATTTGGCACAAGGTTGCTGATATTGGCCACAGGAACCTGCATTTCTGATGAATTGAGTGTTTGGATGCAAGTAGCTGCCAAGGCTGGCTTTGACTGGTTGAGAGTGGTTGGGTGGGGAAGTAGATAATCTAAGGGAAAGAATTGAGTTTGTTCAGCCTTAGAAATCCAAGCGGTTCCTGACCTATTTTATGTGTTTTAGAGCAGCACCCTCACATATTGTTTGGAGAAAGAGGTTGGACGACTAGAGCATGTTTCAGTGGGGGAAAATTTAAGGAATAGTGATCAACAATCAGGTTTAGAATAACTATGGAAAAAGACAATGCATAAATAAATGTAAAAGTACTTGTGGAGGAGGGCTAATTTCAGTGAGTTGAAAAGGTTCTGGCCCGGGTGGATTGGAATGAAAAATTTGTAGGCAAAACATTAATTGAGAGGCCTTCAAAGAGGGGATGGTTCAGGTAAAAAGTAAACATATTCCCACAAGGGAGAAAGGAAGTGAATTCAAGGGCTAGAGCTCCCTGGATGATCAAAGATATAACGATTAAAATGAAACAGATAAAGGAGGCTTAAATAAATGTACAATTCATAATACAGTAGAGCACCAAGCTGATTACAGAAAATACAGTGCAGATTGAAAGAAGGGAACACAAGGGGCAAAATCTTATTGATATATATTAATGACCTGCACTCTGGTATACAGGGTATAATTACAAAGTTTGCGGATGACATGACACTTGAAACTGTAGTAAATAATGAGGAAGATGGTAACAGATTTCAGCAGGACATAGAGAGAATGGTGAAATGGGCAGGCACATGACAAATGAAATGTAATGCAGAGAAGTGTGAAGTGATTATATTTTTGTAGGAAGAATGAGGAGAGGCAATGTAAATTTAATTGGTACAATTTTAAAGGGGATGCGGGAACAGAGAGACCTGTGGATGTATGTACATTGTCACGCTAGGCTCCCACCTGCCAAGAATAAGGCACAAAAATTTTGTCATGAACATTGATTTTTAACTGTTGTTGGAGTGAGGAAATGAGCTGTTAAACAGATTAGCCATGGCTGGAAAAAAACATTTACTAACAGACATCGACAGTAAGGAAGTGCATTCCAGGACCTGCTAAGGAGGATATAATCCACAAGGGCCAGGACTGGTTAGACTAGCTGGTCACATGATTACCTGGCTGTTCCAGGGTTTTCTTTTGAACTGGCTTGAACTTCGAGTATCTGCTGGCTCCTGGACTGAGAAGATCTCTCTTCCTGTCTGCTCCCATCTCTTTCTCATAAGCCTTTGAATCCACTGAAGACACATGAACCCGAAGAGAGAAAAGTCTCCTATGGCAAATAAGGTTTAAGAAACTTTTCCACTTTATTTTTTCTTCTGCTCTTTTCTGTCTCTATTTGCACCTGTGTGTCACGTCTGCATGCTAGCATGGGGCACGTTGTGTATCCGTAGGGGTTAACCGAATTAGAGTTTAAGTTTAAGAAATTTAAACTTTCTTCTTTAAACCTAAGGAAGCCTGTTTGTGCTGGTTTCTCTGTCTTATAATTGGAAAGTGGTGATCAAGGATTCACAAAGGGGGAGCTAAAAAAGGTGTGTTTAAAATTAAACCCTGTTATGGTAAGACCAGGTAACAGCTGAAAGGGAACCATAAACCTCTTTCCCACTGGGTCATAATAGAAATTTGGGTGCTAGAGTCTAGAAGTTTACTCACAGACATAAGAGAAAAATTGGAAGTGGGAAGCCAAATTGTTCCCAATCAAAAAGAGCACTATTTCAATACAGGTTTTCTCGCGGTTGTGTGTGCTAGAATACTAACATGTCTGCAACTGAAACTAGTAGCTCCCCAAGCCAGGGTGAAGTAACTTGGGATAAGTTAAAAGCACTGTCTACGGAGGAGTTGAGGAAAATGGCTGAGCAGTGTGGGATCACTGTATGTGGCAAAGCTAGGCGGTCTTAACTCCTAAGGCTAGTGGCCAACCATTTTTCCCTTGAACCTGAAGAAGCAGAAGTAGGGTGAGAAGTAGATCCCGACAGTGTATTGCTAGCAAAGCTACAATTGGAACAGAGGAAACTTGAATTAGAGGAGAGGGAGAAAGAAAGAAAGATTCTTCCAGAAGGAATGTGAAGAAAATTGTCAGGCAAGCACCCCCCCCACCCCCCCACCTGCCAAGACTGAGGCACACAGTATTTCGCCACATGAACATTAAAACTTAAAATTGGAACCCCTGACTGGAAAGACACTTGCATAGTAACAGACAGTGTTGGAACAATGGGAACCCAGTTGTTGATTCCCCAGTACACAGAAGAAGTGGTCAGACCAGTTTTAGTCACATGACTAACTGACTGTTGCAGAAGTTTGAACTGAGAGTATTAAATTTGAGAAAACAGTGTTTGAAATCAAAGCTCCTGGCTCCTGATTTGAGAACATCTCCTGTCCTGCCTGCCTCCATCTCTTTCCCACGGAACTGAATCTGGTGAAAACACGTCAACCTCAAAGAGAGCAAAGTCCCCTACATGAACGAGGTTTAAGAAGAACACTGAGCCCCGACGAACAGCAAGACTACCTACAATCAAGTGAGCTCGAAGCACAGTAAACAAGAAACCCTTCTGATATTGGCTCAAATCCCTCTCTGCTATATTTTCCTCTCCTCTTTTCTGTCCCTATTTGCAAGTGTGTATCACATGTGCATGCTAGCGTGGGTGCATCGTATATCTGCAGGCATTAACCATATTAGAATTTAAGTTTAAGTTTTAATAAGATTTCAACTTTCTTCTTTAAACCTCAGAAAACCTGTTTGAATTGGTTTCTTTGTCTTATAATTGGAAAGCTGTGAACAAGGATTCACAAAGGGGGAGCTCAAAACACAGTGTGTAAAAAATTAAACTCTATTACAAGAAGACCAGGTGACGATAGTAACAAACTCCGAGACACCTTTCTCACTGGGTCGTTACAGAAATTTCGGTAGCATCCGGAATTTTTCCCAAAGACAAATGACTGAAATTGGAAGTGGGAAGCCAAATTGTTCCCAATCAAAAAGAGCAAGTTTTCAATACAGGTTTTCTTGTGGTTGTGTGTGATTGAATACTAACATGTCTGCAACTGAAGCGATTCGCTCTCCAAGCCAGGGTGAAGTAACTTGGGATAAGTTAAAAGCACTGTCTTTGGAGGAGTTGAGAAAAATAGCTGAACAGTGTGGGATCACTGTACGTGGCAAAGCTAGGAAGTCTGAATTCCTTAGACTAGTGGCCAACCATTTTTCCCTTGAATCTGAATAGCAGAAGCAGTGTTAGAAGCAGACCCAGACAGGGTACTGCTAGCAAAGATACAATTGGAACAAAGGAAACTTGAATTAGAGGACAGGGAAAGACAAAGAGAAAGGGAGGGGGGTGGGGGGAACAGGAAAAAGAGAGAGATAGGCACGAGAGGGAGAAAGAGAAAGCCTTTCAAAAGAAGAAGAAACAGAAAGACAGGAGAAAGAAAGAGAGAGGCAGGAGAGAGAGAGAAATAATATTCTGGAAAGAATCCAAAGAGAGAGAGAGCTACAGTGGCTTGAGTTAACTAGGGAGCAACAGAGTAACCCTAGTGCAAGCATGGCGAATATGGTGGAACATAATTCAGGGCTGGGTACAAGATTGCTAAAACTCACTCAATTAATTCCAAATTTCAATGAGGAAGATGTGGAAGCATTCTTCATGTCTTTTGAGAAACTGGCAAGGCAGCTAAAATGGCCAGCTGAGAACTGGTCTCTCTTATTGCAAAGCAAACTAACTGGAAAAGCCCATGAGGTGTATTCCTTGTTTACAGATGAGAATTCATCAAATTATGCATTGAATAAAAATTCTATCCTCGGGGCATATGAGTAATTACCCAAAGCTTACCGCCAAAAGTTTAGAACCCTCAAAAAGCAATCCATCAAACTTATCTGGAGTTTGAAAGAAGCAAACAACTGGCTTTTGACCAGTGGCAGAGGGCTTTAAAAATACAGCTCAGCAATGAGACTTTCAGAGACGTAATCTCTCCCATTCTCAATAAAAACTCATGTAGAGGAGCAGCGGGTTCAGGGAGCCTGGCAAGCGGCCAATCTGGCCAATGAGTTTGCTTTAATTTACAAGTTGGTTTCCCTGGGGAGAACCTTTCCTGATCACCCCCACAAATCAGAAAAAGGCAAAGGATGGAAAGGTGATAGAAGCCCAGGCAGTCCTGAAAGAGAAAGGAAAGCCAAAAAGGAAGGTGCTGTGAGCTAGAGTGAGACCCGGAGACCTATGTGCTTCCATTGTAATAAGGAAGGGCATTTAAAAGCTGACTGCTGGAAACTAAAGGGGAAACCGGTAGGTTAATCAGGGCATCCACGCTCATTTTGAGGATGCTTCATCTCCCGAAGGACGTGGATGAGCTTTCCGGACGTCGATGGTGGGCACTGAGGAAATGGCTTATTACCTGCACCAGCTTCTCCCCCCCACTCCCCCCGCCTTTACCCCCCTTCCACCCCCCCCCGTCCCCTTCCCTGCTCCACCCTCTCAGCTCACCCCCTCACAACCCCGTCCCAGCCCGCCCCCCCCTCGCACCATCTTCACCCCGCACCCCCTTCCCCTGCACCCCCTCCCTCTACCCCTCCCCCTTGCATCCCCTCCTCCCACCGGCACCATCCTACACCTGTGTAGGGGCCCCAACAACCCCACTGCCTTGTGGGCGTCTCGGGAGAGACCAAGGCTAAGGGAGTAAACCCTAACAGATAATCCGGAGCGGAACCCCGTAGGCGGTCATGTGTCACCTTTGGCATGATTCCGGCAGTTCCTGCAGCCATACTGGTGCCAAACGTCGTGTCCTGCACTCCTTTGGACCCCACCAGAAAGGCCGAGAGGGGGGTTTTGACGACTGGGCAACTCTCAACCTCCATAAATTTGCCCAGGCATGCGCCATGGAGAGGTCACTCCATAGTTGCCTCACAGCGACTAAAACAACACGGAAGGCAGCAGTTACGGGTTATAAGTCCAGATAAATTGCCGTAGAAACTGGGCGCCACGGGTTGCCTTTGTCGGTGGGAGAGGTCATTGCACCTCACTGGACAGCTACCGCCCGCCTCAAGCCGGGCAGCCCCCGGTCAATAAGGTTCTGTCCCGCCACAGTCTGCCTGCTTCAATGGGTGCTTGGAGCTCAGGGTCATTGCCCGAAAGGTGGACTGATACACCGCACCAAACAACATGAAAAAAGGAAAGAAGGTACCAGCCCTTCGCTTTGCAAGCTGGAACGTCAGAACTATGTGTCCTGGCCTGTCGGAAGACCTTACACAAATCAACAATTCTTGAAGACCGCCATCATTAACAACGAGCTCAGTAGATTCAATGTGGACATTGCAGCACTTCAGGAGACTCGCCTCCCCGCGAGTGGCTCTCTAGCAGAGCAAGACTACACCTTCTTCTGGCAGGGCAGGGATCCTGAAGAACCAAGACAGCATGGAGTGGGCTTCGCCATCAGAAACTCCTTGCTCAGCATGATAGAGCCTCCCTCAAATGGCTCGGAACGCATACTGTCCATCCGACTGCTCACCACCTCTGGTCCAGTACATCTACTCAGCATCTATGCTCCAACACTCTGCTTCCCACCTGAAGCTAAAGACCAGTTCTATGAACAACTCCATAACATCATTAGCAGCATCCCCAACACCGAACACCTATTCCTGCTGGGGGACTTTAATGCCAGGTTTGGGGCCGACCATGACTCATGGCCCTCCTGCCTTGGGCGCTATGGCGTTGGAAGGATGAATGAGAACGGGCAGAGACTGCTTGAGTTGTGTACCTATCATAACCTCTGCATCACCAACTCGTTCTTTCACACTAAACCCTGTCACCAGGTTTCATGGAGGCACCCAAGATCGCGTCGTTGACACCAGCTAGACCTCATTGTCACAAGGCGAGCCGCCTTAAACAGTGTTCAAATCACACGCAGCTTCCACAGTGCGGACTGCGACACCGACCACTCCCTGGTGTGCAGCAAGGTTAGACTCAGACCAAAGAAGTTGCATCATTCCAAGCAGAAGGGCCACCCGCGCATCAACACGAGCAGAATTTCTCACCCACAGTTGTTACAAAAATTTCTAAATTCACTTGTAACAGCCCTTCAAAACACTCCCACAGGGGATGCTGAGACCAAGTGGGCCCACATCAGAGACGCCATCTATGAGTCAGCTTTGACCACCTATGGCAAAAGTGCGAAGAGAAATGCAGACTGGTTTCAATCTCATAATGAAGAGCTGGAACCTGTCATAGCCGCTAAGCGCATTGCACTGTTGAACTACAAGAAAGCCCCCAGCGATTTAACATCCGCAGCACTTAAAGCAGCCAGAAGTACTGCACAAAGAACAGCTAGGCGTTGCACAACCGACTACTGGCAACACCTATGCAGTCATATTCAGCTGGCCTCAGACACCGGAAACATCAGAGGAATGTATGATGGCATGAAGAGAGCTCTTGGGCCAACCATCAAGAAGATCGCCCCCCTCAAATCTAAATCGGGGGACATAATCACTGACCAACGCAAACAGATGGACCGCTGGGTTGAGCACTACCTAGAACTGTACTCCAGGGAGAATGCTGTCACTGAGACGGCCCTCAATGCAGCCCAGCCTCTACCAGTCATGGATGAGCTGGACATACAGCCAACCAAATCGGAATTCAGTGATGCCATTGATTCTCTAGCCAGCGGAAAAGCCCCTGGGAAGGACAGCATTACCCCTGAAATAATCAAGAGTGCCAAGCCTGCTATACTCTCAGCACTACATGAACTGCTATGCCTGTGCTGGGACGAGGGAGCAGTACCCCAGGACATGCGCGATGCCAATATCATCACCCTCTATAAAAACAAAGGTGACCGCGGTGACTGCAACAACTACCGTGGAATCTCCCTGCTCAGCATTGTGGGGAAAGTCTTTGCTCGAGTCGCTCTGAACAGGCTCCAGAAGCTGGCTGAGTGCGTCTACCCTGAGGCACAGTGTGGCTTTCGTGCAGAGAGATCGACCATTGACATGCTGATCTCCCTTCGTCAGATACAGGAGAAATGCCGTGAACAACAGATGTCCCTCTACATTACTTTCATTGATCTCACCAAAGCCTTTGACCTCGTCAGCAGACGTGGTCTCTTCAGACTACTAGAAAAGATCGGATGTCCACCAAAGCTACTAAGTATCATCACCTCATTCCATGACAATATGAAAGGCACAATTCAACGTGGTGGCTCCTCATCAGAGCCCTTTCCTATCCTGAGTGGTGTGAAATTGGGCTGTGTTCTCGCACCCACACTTTTTGGGATTTTCTTCTCCCTGCTGCTTTCACATGCGTTCAAATCCTCTGAAGAAGGAATTTTCCTCCACACAAGATCAGGGGGCAGGTTGTTCAACCTTGCCTGTCTAAGAGCGAAGTCCAAAGTACGGAAAGTCCTCATCAGAGAACTCCTCTTTGCTGACGATGCTGCTTTAACATCTCACACTGAAGAGTGCCTGCAGAGTCTCATCGACAGGTTTGCGGCTGCCTGCAATGAATTTGGCCTAACAATCAACCTCAAGAAAACGAACATCATGGGGCAGGACGTCAGAAATGCTCCATCCATCAATATTGGCGACCACGCTCTGGAAGTGGTTCAAGAGTTCACCTACCTAGGCTCAATTATCACCAGTAACCTGTCTCTAGATGCAGAAATCAACAAGCGCATGGGTAAGGCTTCCACAGCTATGTCCAGACTGGCCAAGAGAGTGTGGGAAAATGGCGCACTGACACGGAACACAAAAGTCCGAGTGTATCAGGCCTGTGTCCTCAGTACCTTGCTCTACGGCAGCGAGGCCTGGACAACGTATACCAGCCAAGAGCGACGTCTCAATTCATTCCATCTTCGCTGCCTTCGGAGAATACTTGGCATCAGGTGGCAGGACTATATCTCCAACACAGAAGTCCTTGAAGCGGCCAACACCCCCAGCTTATACACACTACTGAGTCAGCGGCGCTTGAGATGGCTTGGCCATGTGAGCCGCATGGAAGATGGCAGGATCCCCAAAGACACATTGTACAGCGAGCTCGCCACTGGTATCAGACCCACCGGCTGTCCATGTCTCCGCTATAAAGACGTCTGCAAACGCGACATGAAATCGTGTGACATTGATCACAAGTCGTGGGAGTCAGTTGCCAGCATTCGCCAGAGCTGGTGGGCAGCCATAAAGACAGGGCTAAATTGTGGCGAGTCGAAGAGACTTAGTAGTTGGCAGGAAAAAAGACAGAGGCGCAAGGGGAGAGCCAACTGCGCAACAGCCCCGACAAACAAATTTCTCTGCAGCACCTGTGGAAGAGCCTTTCACTCCAGAATTGGCCTTTATAGCCACTCCAGGCGCTGCTTCACAAACCACTGACCACCTCCAGGCGCGTATCCATTGTCTCTCGAGATAAGGAGGCCCAAAAGAAAGAACACGCTCAGTGAAGACAAGGGCCTGATGGAAAATACAGAACAAGCTGTGGCTTTAACTGCAGTAAGAGTGAGACCCAGGAAGGTTACTATGGCCAGGGCAGGAAAAGTTATTAAGATTCCTGAAGGTTATCAGGGTTTTGTATTTGAAGGGAAAGTAACCCCATATCCCTCGAGTGGGGCAAGCAAGCCCATAGTAATTCTCAGGGACATAGGGGTGACTAGATCCCTTTTCCTGGGAAAAGGCCTGATCTTTCCCCCAGAGAGTGCAGTGAACACCAAAATGGTGGTGAATAGTATTGGAGGGCAGTGTATGCCTGTACCTGTACACTGGGTGCACCTGGATCGGTGACTGTAGGGATTGTCCCTTGTTTGCCGGTAGACGGGGTTGATCTGCTCCGAGGTAATAAACAGGCATGGGTGAAGGTGGTAGCCGCCCCCAGAAGTGAAAGAGAGACTGCCGGCGGTCAGAGAGACAGAGCAGTGGCAGGAGATGGTCCCCTGCAGAGTCCCTGAATGTGTAGTGGATCAGGCCATAATCAAACCAGCTCCCCCAGAAAGTTAGGAGACCCAGGGAATGAATTCAATGGAATTTCCCTAGGTGAGGCTCTGCGAGCTGACCCAATATTGCGAGAGTTAGCACAGGCTGCCCAGTCTGAAAGTGAAGCAGAGGTTGTCCCTGATTGCGACTATTTAAAGAATGATGTATTGGTGAGGAAATGGAGTTCTCCTCACAGACCTGAGAGGAAGGAGTGGACAGCAGATAACCAGTTAGTGGTGCCACAGAGGTACCGGGCAGAAATATTTGCCCACAAGACTACAATGGCTGTACATGCCGGTATATGAAAGACCAAAATCCACATAAGACAGCAGTTTGACTGGCCAAAACTCCGCAAAGATGTGGTGGAGTACTGTAGGAGTTGCCACATGTACCAGGTTGAGGGGAAACCCCACCTACAGTGATATCTACACCCCTAAATCCTGTACTGGTGTTAGGAGGACCCTCCAGCAGAGGGCTGGTGAACTGTAACTGACCCCTGCTGGCTAAAGTTTAGAAAGAGAAGGGGAAAAAGTGACCAAGAGGGCAGGTTAAAGGAAGTCCAGGAAGAATCCTGGATGAAAACCCCTACTGTCTGGTCAACCAAACCCGACAAATGTGAAAAGTTAGACCCCACATCCTCCTAAGTAAATGCAGACTCTGGAAGCACCCCACCAGAGTTGCTAACAGCATTTACAGGAACCTGCAGCGACAAATAGAGCCCTCTAGGGGGCACAGAAACAGTGAGGGTGATGCCTCACCTAGTCAAAGTGCCACAGGAGAGTGCAATTAAATCTGCACAAATACCTGCAGGTAGGAGTGTCCCAGAGGACAAAGGTGAGATTAGCAAAGAATCCTCCCCTGCAGTCAGGAAAAAGTAAACCACCCATCGACTGGAAATACTATCCTGGGGGGGAGGTTTGCTAGTGCTCTTCGGGGGGGTTTAAACTAATTCAGCAGGGGAATGGGAACCTAAATTGTAGTGCCAGTGTACAGGATGTTGAGAGTAGTGAGGTCAGGGATATGGTTACAAGGACGCAAGAGGGCACTGGCAAGCAAGAACCTGGTTTAAAGTGTGTCTATTTCAACGCCAGGAGCATCCGGAATAAGGTGGGTGAGCTTGCGGCATGGGTTGGTACCTGGGATCTCGATGTAGTGGCCATTTCGGAGACATGGGTAGAGCAGGGGCAGGAATGGATGTTGCAGATTCCGGGATTTAGATGTTTCAGTAAGAACAGAGAAGATGGTAAAAGAGGGGGGGTGGTGGCATTGTTAATCAAGGAGCGTATTACAGCGACAGAAAGGACGTTTGAGGACTCGTCTACTGAGGTAGTATGGGCCGAGGTTAGAAACAGGAGAGGTGAGGTTACCCTGTTGGGAGTCTTTTATAGACCTCCGAATAGTTCCAGAGATGTAGAGGAAAGGATAGCGAAGATGATTCTCGACAGGGGCGAGAGTAACAGGGTAGTTGTTATGGGGGACTTTAACTTTCCAAATATCGACTGGAAATACTATAGTTCGAGTACTTTAGATGGGTCAGTTTTTGTCCAGTGTGTGCAGGAGGGTTTTCTGACACAGTATGTAGACAGGCCAACCAGGGGCGATGCCACATTGGATTTGGTACTGGGAAATGAACCCGGCCATGTGTTAGATTTAGATGTAGGTGAGCACTTTGGTGATAGTGATCACAATTCGGTTAGGTTTACCTTAGCGATGGGCAGGGACAGGTATATACCGCAGGGCAAGAATTATAACTGGGGGAAAGGAAATTATGATGCGATTAGGCAAGATTTAGGATGCGTAGGATGGGGAAGGAAACTGCAGGGGATGGGAACAATCGAAATGTGGAGCTTTTTCAAGGAGCAGCTACTGTGTGTCCTTGATAAGTATGTACCTGTGAGGCAGGGAGGAGGTTGTCGTGCGAGGGAGCCGTGGTTTACTAAAGAAGTTGAAGCGCTTGTCAAGAGGAAGAAGAAGGCTTATGTTAGGATGAGACGTGAAGGCTCAGTTAGGGCGCTTGAGAGCTACAAGCTAGCCAAGAAGGATCTAAAGGGAGAGCTAAGAAGAGCAAGGAGAGGACACGAGAAGTCATTGGTGGATCGGATCAGGGAAAACCCTAAGGCTTTCTATAGGTATATCAGGAATAAAAGAATGACTAGAGTTAGATTAGGGCCAATCAAGGATAGTAGTGGGAAGTTGTGTGTGGAATCAGAGGAGATAGGGGAAGTGTTAAATGAATATTTTGCGTCAGTATTTACAGTAGAGAAAGAAAATGTTGTTGAGAATACTGAGATTCAGGCTACGAGGCTAGATGGGATTGAGGTTCACAAGGAGGAGGTGTTAGCAATTTTGGAAAGTGTGAAAATAGATAAGTCCCCTGGGCCAGATGGGATTTATCCTAGGATTCTCTGGGAAGCTAGGGAGGAGATTGCAGAGCCTTTGTCCTTGATCTTTATGTCGTCATTGTCGACAGGAATAGTGCCGGAAGACTGGAGGATAGCAAATGTTGTCCCCTTGTTCAAGAAGGGGAGTAGAGACAGCCCTGGTAATTATAGACCTGTGAGCCTTACTTCGGTTGTGGGTAAAATGTTGGAAAAGGTTATAAGAGACAGGATTTATAATCATCTTGAAAAGAATAAGTTCATTAGAGATAGTCAGCACAGTTTTGTGACGGGTAGGTCGTGCCTCACACACCTTATTGAGTTTTTCGAGAAGGTGACCAAACAGGTGGATGAGGGTAAAGCAGTGGATGTGGTGTATATGGATTTCAGTAAGGCGTTTGATAAGGTTCCCCACGGTAGGCTATTGCAGAAAATACGGAAGTATGGGGTTGAAGGTGATTTAGAGCTTTGGATCAGAAATTGGCTAGCTGAAAGAAGACAGAGGGTGGTGGTTGATGGCAAATGTTCATCCTGGAGTTTAGTTACTAGTGGTGTACCGCAAGGATCTGTTTTGGGGCCACTGCTGTTTGTCATTTTTATAAATGACCTGGAAGAGGGTGTAGAAGGGTGGGTTAGTAAATTTGCAGATGACACTAAGGTCGGTGGAGTTGTGGATAGTGCCGAAGGATGTTGTAGGGTACAGAGGGACATAGATAGGCTGCAGAGCTGGGCTGAGAGATGGCAAATGGAGTTTAATGCGGAAAAGTGTGAGGTGATTCACTTTGGAAGGAGTAACAGGAATGCAGAGTACTGGGCTAATGGGAAGATTCTTGGTAGTGTAGATGAACAGAGAGATCTTGGTGTCCAGGTGCATAAATCCCTGAAGGTTGCTAACCAGGTTAATAGGGCTGTTAAGAAGGCATATGGTGTGTTAGCTTTTATTAGTCGGGGGGTCGAGTTTCGGAGCCACGAGGTCATGCTGCAGCTGTACAAAACTCTGGTGAGACCGCACCTGGAGTATTGCGTGCAGTTCTGGTCACCGCATTATAGGAAGGATGTGGAAGCTATGGAAAGGGTGCAGAGGAGATTTACTAGGATGTTGCCTGGTATGGAGGGAAGGTCTTACGAGGAAAGGCTGCGGGACTTGAGGTTGTTTTCGTTGGAGAGAAGGAGGAGGAGAGGTGACTTAATAGAGACATGTAAGATAATCAGAGGGTTAGATAGGGTGGATAGTGAGCGTCTTTTTCCTCGGATGGTGATGGCAAACACGAGGGGACATAGCTTCAAGTTGAGGGGTGATAGATATAGGACAGATGTGAGAGGTAGTTTCTTTACTCAGAGAGTAGTAAGGGCGTGGAACGCCCTGCCTGCAGCAGTAGTAGATTCGCCAACTTTAAGGGCATTTAAGTGGTCATTGGATAGACATATGGATGAAAATGGAATAGTGTAGGTCAGATGGTTTCACAGGTCGGCGCAACATCGAGGGCCGAAGGGCCTGTACTGTGCTGTAATGTTCTAATTCTAATTCCATCCCCCTAATGTCAGAAGCCTTTGCATGACTCAGCAAAGCACTGAAGGAGAGTTTAGGATAGACCTGCCCACTACTGATTCTCCTGAAAATGAAATTACCTCAGCAGGAACAAAGACCCTAGGCAGCCATGGAAATGGGCAAATAGAAGAGAAACTTCTCCAAAAGAGAACCACATTTTATTGGGATGCCAAAAAAGGGGTGATTTTAATAAGTTTTAGGATTTATGAAAGAATGGGAATGAATGAGAGAAATGCATGTTTTTTTTCTGTATCTTATATTTTCTCTCAACACTTTTAATGAAATTCGCATTTTCTCAAATCGCATTTCATTCCACTGGGTGTGGAGTTGCCATGCTAATCCCCACCTGCCAAGAATGAGGCACATAAATTTTGTCATGAACTTTGATTTTTAACTGTTGTTGGAGTGAGGAAATGACTTGTTAAACAGATCAGCCGTGGCTGGAAAAGAACATTTACATACTTAAGACATTGATGGTAAGGAAGCACATTCCAGGGCCTGCTAAGGAGGAGATAATCCACAAGGGCCACGACCGGTTAGACCAGCTGGTCGCATGACTACCTGGCTGTTCCAGAGATTTCTTTTGAACTGGCCACAGAGAGTTTGAAGTCAGAGTGTCTGTTTGCTCCTGGACTGAGAAGATCTCTACTGTCTGCTCCTACCTCTTTCTCACAAGCCTCTGAATCCACTGAAGACACATGAATCCCAAGAGAGAAAGGTCTCCTACAGTGAACATGGTTTAAGAAAATTACTGGGCCCCAACGAAAAGCAAGATCTACTTAGAATCAAGGACTCTACAGCGAGCTTGAAGAACCGTAACAACAACTCTTCAGATATTGTCTCAAACTTTTCCACTTTATTTTTTCTTCTGCTCTTTTCTGTCTCTATTTGCATGTGTGTATCGCATATGCATGCTGACGTGGGGCATGTCATGTATCCATAGACGTTAACTGAATTAGAGTTTAAGTTTAATAATTTTCAACTTTTCTTCTATAAACCTAAGGAAGCCTGTTTATGCTCGTTTCTTTGTCTTATAATTGGAAAGCGGTGAACAAGGATTCACCAAGGGGGAGCTAAAAACACGGTGTGTTTAAAATTAATCCGTTATGCAAGACCAGATGACGGCTAAAGGGGAACCCAGAACTCTTTCTCACCTAGTCGAAGCAACATAAATATTTGAAGGTGGCAACAAATTTGTTTAACGAAAAGCATGTGGGATCTTTGGCTTCAGAAGTAGAGGCATAGAGTACCAAAGCAAGGAATTTATGCTAAACCTTTATAAAACATTGGCCAGGCCTCATTTGGAGCATTGTGTTTAATTCTGGGCACCAGACTCTAGGAAGCGCAGAAGAGATTTATTAGAATGCTAGCAGGGATAAAAGACTTTAGTTATATGGGGAGACTGGATAAATTGGAGTTGTTCTTCTTGGAACAGAGAAGGTTAGGAGCAGATTTGATAGAGGTGCTCAAAATTTTGAAGGCTTTTGGTAGAGTAAATAAGGAGAAACTGTTTCCAGTTGCAGCAAGTTCAGTAACCAGAGGACACAGATTTAAGATGATTGACATAAGACTCAGAGGTGGCAGAGTTGTGATCTGGGGCGCATTGCCTGAATGGGTGGTGGAAGCAGATTCAATAATAACTTTCACCTCAGCCTGGTACATGGCCTTCTGGATTATTTGTGCAGAGGAGCAGCCAACCTTCGTCCAGCAGGCCTCATCCTGCAGGATATATAGCAATGTCTGCAAATACACTCTTGACACAGAATGCACCTTGAGATGGAGTTAGATCTACACTGTAAAAATACACCATGGCAATGTTTTGAAAGGGTGAGCTTTCACATTACCATAAACACTTAGTATCTTTCTCTGTACTTACACACTGGTGCTGTACCCACATATGTTATTGTATGATCATTTTGAGAGTGAAAAAGATATCCCAGACAGCAGGATAGCTAAACTCTTATTGCAACTGGGAGACAATGAGATCAGTACCACAGGAAAGTTGCCTTTGATTGTTGAGAAACATCTGGCAGCCAACAGCTCCAATGATGGATTATTTGTTCCCTATAAACTTCAGATCAGCAGCAGCATTGTAAAGAACAAGTGGAGGGACACTCATTATTGTCCCTATGACATTTCAGCAGTGACAATGTTGAAGCTCTGCTGACAAATATGGTCATAATATGCTGATGCTGCTAGCTGTCTGGCAATAACACCTTGCCTAAATCAACCACTTGATCATGTCTGTCCCCTGAAGGCTGCCGCTGAACAGTCTCCTGCATGCTGAGATCTCTCTTGATTAAAACATGATACAACTTATACAGCACACCCTAAGTACTCCAGATGGACAGGAGGATCAGCACACTATGGTAGATTGAAAGGACCCTGAAGTATAAACATTCAAGGCTATAGTCTCATTATGAACTGTGTTCATGGTGGATTGCTCCTTCATTTGGGATGTCATATGAGGGCACAACTCAGTACTCAGCATCTGTAGTATTTTGCTTTTGTGTCAGTATTCATCTTCTTGGTAATCCTGGTATTGCGCATATTGCTCTGCGGTCATCCAAGCAGTTGGTTCTGAGGCACTCAATGCTTCCCATGGGTGTCTGATGTCAGGGCTGAGCTCATTCTGTGCACCATTTTGGTCATTTGCTTTCTACGCCTATTTTCCTGTGGTCTTCAATCTTGGATTCTGTCTTCTCACCACAGTTGTCAACATGTAATGAGAAGCTTTTTATGTTGTCTGATGCAACATAAATGAGATGCTTGGAGTTCTGTTGATTGAAGATCTCAAACCAGTTTATTACAGCTAAACTATTATACAGTGCAGAGCTAACTATTTACAAGACTTGCCTCTTGCTGTTACAGTAGCAGAGAGAGACTGGTATGCAGTCACATAACTGCATTGTGGTACTTGGCTCATTAGCGTACTAAGATCTTAAAGGAACATCGCTCTTAAAGGCAATCAGACAACAATGATTACTGTAAACGCTCCAAGAACTAATGTATTCCAGGATATCACTGCAGGAGTTCCTCAGGGTAGTGTCCTAGACCTAACCATCTTCAGCTGCTTCATCAATGACCTTCCTTCAATCATAAGGTCAGAAGTGGGGATGTTCGCTGATGATTGCACAATGTTCAGCACCATTTGCGACTCCTCAGATACTGAAGCAGTCCATGTAGAAATGCAGCAAGACCTGGACAATATCCAGGCTTGGGCTGATAAGTGGCAAGTAACATTCGTGACACACAAGTTCCAGGCAATGACCATCTCCAACAAGAGAGAATCTAACCATCTCCCCTTGACATTCAATGGCATTATGATCACTGAAACCCCCACTATCAACATGCTGGGGGTTACCATTGACCAGAAACTGAACTGGAGGAGCCATAAAAATACCATAGCTACAAGAGCAGGTCAGTGGCTAGGAATCCTGCGGCAAGTAACTCATCTCCTGACTCCCAAAGCCTGTGTGTCCACCATCTACAAGGCACAAGACAGGAGTGCAATGGAATACTCTCCACTTGCCTGGTTGGATGCAGCTCCAACAACATTCAAGAAGCTCAACACCATGCAGGACAAAACATCCCACTTTATTGGCACCCTGTCCACAAACATTCACTCCCTGCACCACGAACGCACAGTGGCAACAGTGTGTACCATCTACAAGATGTGCTGCAGCAATGCACCAAGGCTACTCAGGTAGTACCTTCCAAACCTGCAACCTCTACCGCCTAGAAGGACAAGGGCAGCAGATGTGTGGGAACACCACCACCTGCATGTTCCCCTTCAAGCCACGCATCATCCTGACTTGGAACTATATTGCCGTTCCTTCACTGTCGCTGGGTCAAAATCCTGGAACTCCACTGTGGGTGTACCCACCCCACATGGACTGCAGTGGTTCGAGAAGGCAGCTCACCACCACCTTCTCAAAGGCAATTGGGGATGGGCAATAAATGCTGGCCTAGCCAGCGACACCCACAACCCATGAAACAAACAAACAAAAGTTCCATCATTTTCACCCTTGTTCCAAGTGACCACGACTGAAGCATTTATGTGAATCAGCAGAGGGCAATGACAATGGAATTAGCAACATGACACAAAAGTCTTAAGAAGCTTGATTCCAGAATGTTGTGTGCATAATATCTATCTATTATCGTTTACAAGTTTTATGTAAAATTACTTCCTGTATTCAAGTAATGCCTCGGGTTAGTATTAGGTTTAAACTGGTGAAGTTTAAATTTGCCATATATTTACCATTATTCTTACCTTCCAGCTATCCTAACATCTAGATTTGAATCTTTAAAGTGATTCTATGCAGTGAAGTAGTAACCCTTTCATATTGCTTTTTTCCCCAGTGCAATTATTCATGCTCTTGGATGGTGGCTTGCAGCCCTGGCCAAGTCCCCTCTGACTTCCAAATGCTGGCTTGTGCCACAAGGCAAAGACCCTCCCACTCCTATATGCAGGCCTGCAGCTCTGGCCAAATCCTTCCCCACAATCAGTGTCCTGCTTCCAATACTGGAAAATGTGTCCTGTGTCCTCGACCCATCCGGCCATCTTGAATCTGAGGCCCAAAACTTATCGGCTAATCAAAACTGATGGCCTAGAGACAGGATCCCTTCTTTAACTGTTGCAGCGTTAGATGGCTCCTTTCCTTGCCATACCCCACTACTCACTAACTCCTAATCAAAATAAAAAGAGAGTCAAAAAAGCATAAAAGAGAAGCAAAAAACAAACAGAGAAAACAAGAAGATGAACGAAGAGGGAAGTGGAAGAGAAGACAAAGCGACAAGCAGAAGAGGGGAAAGAAGCAGAAGAGAGTGAGAGGAACGGAAGAGGAAAAACAACTTACCATGTGCAGTGAAACAGAAGATGTAATAGTACAGTGGGTGGCACAGTGGCGCAGTGGTTAGCACCGCAGCCTCACAGCTCCAGCGACCCGGGCTCGATTCTGGGTACTGCCTGTGCGGAGTTTGCAAGTTCTCCCTGTGTCTGCGTGGGTTTCCGCCGGGTGCTCCGGTTTCCTCCCACCTCCAAAAGACTTGCAGGTTAATAGGTAAATTGGCCATTGTAAATTGCCTCTAGTGTAGGTAGGTGGTAGGAGAATGGTGGGGATGTGGTAGAAAATATGGGGGTAGTGGAGGGTTAGTATAAATGGGTGGTTGGTCGGCACAGACTCGGTGGGCCGAAGGGCCTGTTTCAGTGCTGTATCTCTAAATAAAAATAGATAAAATAAATACTGTATTATAAACAGTCGGTTAGCACTCAGATTCCACACTCCAAATATTATACTTTCCTACAGATGTAAAATGATCTTAACATGCTAGATTGTTCTGAGATCCATTAAGAAACTGATGAGCACATTACAATCAGCACATTACAGTCCTTGACCGAACACCAATTAAGTTCCAAGGGACAGCAGGCTGTATTGGGTTATAGTAATTAGAATTTTCTGGCCTTAAAGAGAGTCTGACAGAGTACTAGTTTAGCAACACAATAATAAGCTAATTATCAGCCTAATATTCATTGATTTAGCTGTAAGTGTTTTATCAACAGTATAAAATAAAACAAGCATAGTGTTGAATCTTATAGTCACTTATTACACAGCTTTTAATTTCATGTCTGATTTTCATTTTATCATGTAATGTTTTTATTCATTTTTCTTGTAGATTATTAATAATTAGGACTTCCTTATGCCTTCGTAATTTGTAATAGATATAGATCCTGTTCCAACATGTTTCTCCCCCCCGAGTGAGCTTGTTTTGTTTGTGATCTAACCATTTTTAAACATCTTTCAGATCGAGCCGTGTCAGGTATCCTAGCCATTACCGATTAATTAGAGATATATTTCCTCTGATGGTTCAGATAATCCTCCGACCCCTGAGTTGTTTCTTATTCATCTGGTATTCTTTCAATCTTTCAACCTGTCAGCTTTGACAGCACTCTTCACCCCCATCACTGGGTACATAAACAATTGCAGTGTGTGATCCTCGCCAGGCCAATGGCAATCACCAAGCTGTTTCTTGAAGATGTCAGATGAAGCATCTCATTTCAACATAAGGTCAGGGAGTCACAGTTGGCTTCTGTGGAGTCTATTCATATGCAATGCGGCATGCCTTTTGCTGCTTCTCTACCTCACTGGTTAACCAGTTATCTGCAGGTGTCGATTGCTCCTTTCAAATGAGACACATAATCAAACTCATTGCAGCAAATTGCTACAGAAAATGGCTCAGTTATATTTCACTGTTGCACTGACATAGTTTTGGCTTCATATGGACACAGTAAAGCATGTAGTAAAATACAATCTGATGTTGCTTGAACCAAATTAAGGTAATTTTTCTGAGACCATCTCAGGGAGAAAGTCTCACGCTGCTTCAGTTTTACCCTCATGATAGTGCAAATGCACTCAGTGCACTGTGAAACTTTAAAAAAATGGAAAGAAAGACTTGCAGTTTATATAGCACCTTTCACAACCTCAGGGTGTCTCAAAGTACTTTACAGGCAAAGAAGTATTTTTGAAGTGTAGTCACTGCTGTAATGTAGGAAATGCAGCAGCCAATTTGCACACAGCAAACTCCCACAAACCGTAATGTGATAATGACCAGATAATCTGTTTTTCTGATGTTGATTTTTTAAAAATTCTTTCCTGAGGTGTGAGCATCACTAGCAAGGTCAGCGTTTGTTGCCCTTCCCTAATTGTCCTTGACCTGAGTAGATTGCTAGGCCATTTCAGAGGGCAGTTAAGAATCAACCACATTGCTGTAGGCCAGACCAGGTAACGTCAGCAGATTAATATAAAAGCAAAATACTCCGGATGCTGGAAAACTGAAATAAAAACAAAAAGTGCCGGAAGTACTCAGCAGGTCTGGCAACATCTGTGGAGTGAGAAGCAGAGTTAATGTTTCTGGCCAGTGACCTGCAGATTTCCTTCCCTAAAGGACATTAGTGAACCAGCTAGATTTTTACAGCAAACGATGATAGTTTCCTGTCACCATTACTGAGACTAGCTTTCAATTCCAGATTTTAATTAATTGAATTTAAATTAAATATAAATGTCAAATATATATATTTCATATATAAATAGTCATTTTTTGGTGTAGAACTTGAATATTGCTGAAAATAGAAACATGTTGTTGAAGCTATTCATCTTGCACTCATCAGGACAATCCGCAAGAACACCACTGTAAGAGAAAGCAACAATTTTATCCTGTATGAGAAGAGAGTGCTGATTGGTTGGCAAGTGAACTCTGACTGGTAGAAGCATTGCCATGGAGAATGCACCAGTTTAGGGTGACTGACTGTTATCTGCCAAGCTTTGTTTGAAATTTAAACTAGGCAGCTTGACTCTGATTGATCAAGGCATTGCCCTGAGGAATGAACCAGCGAATGGCTGTCACTTATTTTGTTTAGCTGAAACAGGCTCAGCAGTCCTTCAGTATCTGTAGAGAGAGTTGACGTTTCAGGTCGATGACCCTTTACCAGAAGCTGTTAGAGAGGTAAAGATTTTTAAGCCTCTGCAGAGTAAGGGAAAGCGGGGAGCGGAGGAAAGAACAAAAGGGAAGTTCTGTGATAGGCTAGAAGGCAAGAGAGATTAAATGACAAAAAGAATAATGGTGGAAGGAAAAAGGAGATGGTAATGGGACAAGTAAAGAAACAAAAGATGGGTCCAGAGGAGACGTAAATGCCAACAGCAGAATCATTAGCCAGACCTTTTGGCCAAAAAATGGGAATAGTGCTTCTGATTCGAAATTGTTGAACTCAATGTCAAGTTCAGACGGCTGTAAAGTACCTAATCAAAAGATGAGGTGCTGTTCCTTGAGCTTCATTGGAACAGTTTAGGAAATCAAGGACAGAGAGCTCAGAGTGGGAGTGTGGCGGAAAATTAAAATGGCAAATAACTGGGCGTTTTGGGTTGTGCTTGCAGACTGAACAGAAGTATTCAGCAACGTGATCACAAAATTGACAATAGGTTTTCCCAATACAGAAGAGACAGCATTGTGAGCAATATTCTCAATTGAAAGAAGTACACATAAATCACTGTTTCACCTCAAAGGAGTATTTGGGGCTCTGCATGGTGGAAAGAGAAGAGGTAAAAGGACAGCTAATACGAACATATGAATATACATACGAATGTACAAATTAGGAACAGGAGTAGGCCACTCAGCCCCTCGATCCTGCTCTGCCATTCAACAAGATCATGGCTGATCTGTTTCTAACCTCATCTCCACATTCCCGCCTACCCCCGATAATTTTTCACCCCCTTGCTTGTCAAGAATATACTACCTCTGTCTTAAGAATATTCAAAGACTCTACTTCCACTGCCTTTTGAGGAAGAGAGTTCCAAAGACTCACGACCCTCTGAGAGAAAAAAATTCTCCTCATCTCTGTCTTCAATGGGTGACGCCTTATTTTTAAACAGTGACCCCTAGTTCTAGATTCTCCCACAAGAGCAAACATCTAATGCATCTCCTGTAAATGCATGGGAAGGTGTATGGGAAGGGGAGGGTGTATTGAGGGTGATTGAAGAGTGGGCCAGATTATCATGGAGGGAATGGTCCCTTTGGAATGTTGAAAGAGGAGGGGAAGATGCGTTTGGTGGTGCCATCACGCTGGAGGTGGCGGAAATGGCGGAGGATGAATCGTTGAATGTGGAGGCTGCTGGGGTGGAAAGTGAGATTAAGGGGAACCCTATCAGGGTTCTGGGAGGGAGGGATAGGGTTGTGAGCAGAAGAGCAGAAAATGGGACTGACAAGATCAAGGGCCTGTCAACTACAGTGGGGAGGAATCCTCAGTTGAGGAAAAAGGAAGACATATTGGAAGCATTGGTATGGAAGGTGGCTTCATCAGCACAGATGTGATGGACTCAGAAAAACTGAGAGAATGGAATAGAGTGCTTACAGGAAGTGGAGGGAGAGGAAGTATAATCAAGGGAGCTGTGAGAGTTGGTTGGATTATAATAGATATTGGTTGACATCCTATACCCAGAAATGGAGATTAAAAAATTGAAGCAGGGAAAGGAAGAGTCAGAAGTGGACCATGTGAAGGTGAGGGAAGGGTGGAACTTGGAAGCAAATTTGATGAAACTTTCCTGTTTGGGGCAAGAGCAGGAAGTGACACTGATATGGTCTTCGATACTGATATCAATATGGAAAAAGAGGTGAGGGAAGTGACCTAAGTCAGACTGGAACAAAGTATGTTCCACATATTCCACAAAAAGGCAGGCATAGCTAGGACCCATACAGGTTCTTATAGTGAAACCTTTTATTTGGATGAAGTGAGTACAATCAAAGGAGAAGTTGTTGAACGTAAGAACAAGTTCAGTCAGGCGGAGGAGGTCAGTAGTGGATGGAGACCGGCTGAGTCTCCATTCAAGGAAGAGGTGGAGGGTCCTCTTGCTATCCTGATATGGGATGGAGGTGTGGAGGAACTGGAAACCCACATTGATAAGGAGACATTCAGGAAATTAGAAACTTAAAATGACGGAGGGCATTGTAAGAGTTGCAGATGCAGGTAGGAAGAGACTATACAAGGAGAGAAAAAAATAGAGTTGAGATAGGAAAAAAACAATCCCATAGGGTAAGAACAGGCTGAAACAATGGGTCTACCAGGGCAGCCTTGTTTGTGGATCTTAGGAAAGGTGTAGAAGTGGGCTGTGTGGGGTTGGGGGACTATGAGATTATAGGCTTTGGGAGGAAGATCTCCAGAGTAGATGAGGTAAGTGATAATCTGGGAAACGATGGCTTGATGTTCAGTGGTGAGGCCATGGTCCAGGGGAGCTAGGAGGATTGAATCAGAGGTTTGGTGTTTAACATCCGCAAGGTAGAGGTCTGTTCGGCAAACACCAATCAGCACCAACCTTGTCAACAGGTATACTGACAATGTCAGAGTTAGATCTGAGAGAACAGAGTGCTACAAGTTCAGAGGTAGGTAGGTTAGAGTTAGAGTTAGAGTAAGGGGAGTAGAGAAATTGAGATGGCTAATGACATGTTACCACTTTCCAAAGAAAAGATCTAGAGAGGCTGAGAGGTTAAGAGGCCAGAGGAGTGGTCCATGTGAATGAGATTTCTGAAGATGGGGGAAAGGGTCCACTGTGCAGGGGGAAGGCGCCTGGCCAGAAAGGTGAGCACGGAGGAGAAGATGATGGAAGAAGAGCTCAAAATTATGTTGAGTTTGAAATTCATTGAGTTGGGCTATAAGAAGATGAAGCTAAGGCCTTTGTTCAGGAATGATCATTCAGGGTCAGAGAGGGGAAGGTCAGAGGGGATAGTAAAAACATGTTAAAGAGATTGGAAGGAGGGATGGAGTTAGAGGGTTCCGATGAAGGGTCACTGACTCGAAACGTTAACTCTGCTTCTCTTTCCACAGATGCTGCCAGACCTGCTGAGTGATTCCAGCATTTCTTGTTTTTATTTCAGATTTCCAGCATCCGCAGTATTTTGCTTTTATTATATGGAGTTAGAGGAAATTGAAGGGGAAGAAGGATCCAGAGGGGTGATGGTATCCATGAGTTGTTGAAGCTTAATGTCCATGACACCTAAAAGGAAGAATTGGTGGATGAGGTGAAGGATAAAATTGAACTGCAGACAAGGATAATTCTTAAATAGTGTGAGTTGTTGCTATTGGTGAAGATAGAGATTGAGAGCGTACATGTGGTAGGGCATGATGTTGAGCATAGATCACAGGAAGCAGTGAGAGCAAAGCGTTGAGGAAGGCTGAATATCATGGATGTAGTTGTAATTATGGGTGATCTGAAACATGAAGGCTGGAATTTCAGTCGGAATCCACGTGGAATAAATCAGAACCGGAGACAATTGCTGAGAAAAAAAGCTGTGGCTGTGAAGGAGAGTTTCAGTAGATACCTGACCTAACATGATCAAAGGAAAACTGCTTTACAGAGGCACAAAGTAGTTTAAGTTGCCTAAAAGAGTTGCTGTGTGCAATAACTCACTGGTATGACATTTCATTTGAAAGAAACCACAAACATTCTCATGTGACTAGTTAAACATGCAAACAAGGGGGTAGATAATTGGTCTTGGTTGTAGCATGCAATGTGCAGTATTGCATTGGTCATTTGTCATACACCTCACTGATATTCTATACTGTTTAAGTCAATGGAAATGAATATTGGGTGGGGAGAATAACAGTTGTCCAATTCAACACCGCTTGGTTTGCATTATTGCCGAAGACCAACTTCTCCCTCATTATTTCTCAACATGGACTGATTTGGAGGCAAAAATACAACTTGACAGCATTACCCTCAGCGAGTAATCGGTTTAAGCCAGTACCTGTAGTATAACCATGTCATTAATTCATACTCATTTTAGTGCAAAGTGTTGAACTGTGAACCTCTTTCTGGGGACAACAGTGATGCACTGTGCTTTCTCACTTGATGTCATCTTGTTGCCAAACTGAAAGTGAGAATAAATGGGATCGGTTGCATTCCTTTGGAGTAAAATGGAATGACAGTTTAAATCACTCTGTGGGAGGTGACAGATGACAAACTCTTCAACAATTCTACTGAGATGCATTTTTAAAAAGATTGAATCTTTCAATGTTGACATCTTGTATGTGGTTGAAAAATGGGAGATTTCAGGTTTTTGAATTGTTGCTATTAATTTTGATCTTAAATACAGACCATACATTTGTTCAATCAGAAATTGTTTGTAGCATCTTGTTGCTACATAACTCTGAAATTTCAATCATTTGCTCTTTTTATGGTCATAAATGTAAAAAGTAACATGATTATACTGATTAAAGAATGATATGTGTGAGGATGCTGTCTTTTTACACTGTGCTCAGGATTAGAACGAGGAACTTCAGTGCTGCACTACACCAATATAATCTACTTCAACCCTAATATCATACCTGATGACACCAAACCCACAGCAAGGTAGTTGACTCTTAATTGCCTCTGAAATGGCCTAGTAAGTCACTTAGTCAAACTGCTACAAGAAACAATAATAATAAAACCAGGTGGACCACCTGGCATTGTCTAGGCATCAGATGGAATAAAGGCCCACCCAGCCCAGTCAACTCTGTAAAGTTCTCCTCAGTAACATCTGGGAACTTGTGCCAAAATTGGGAGAGCTGTCCCACAGACAAGTCAAGAAACAGCCTGGCATAATCATATTCACAGAATCATGTTTTTCAGCCAATGACCCTGGGTATGTCTTGTCTCACTGGCAGCACAGACCCACCAGAGGTGGCAGCACAATGATACACAGTCGTGAAGGGGTGGTCCTGGGAGTCCTCAACATTGATTCATAGCATCAGATCAAATATGGGCAATGAAACCTCCTGCTGATTACCATCTACGGCTCTCCCTCAGCTGATAAATTAGTCCTCCTCCTTGTTGAACATCACTTGCAAAAGGCACAGAGGGCAGCAAGAGCACAGAATGTATTCTGGATGGGGGACTTCAATGTCCATCACCAATAGTGGCTCAATAGTAACACTATTGACTGAACTGGATGAGGCCTGAAGGATATATCTGCCAGACTGGGCTTTCAGCAGGTGGTGAAAGAGCCAATAGGAGGAGAAACCTTCTTGACCTCATCCTCACCAATCTAACTGTCGCAGATGCATCTGTCCATGGCAGTATTGGTAGGAGTGACCACCGCACAGTCCTTGTGGAGATCAAGTTAGCTAGATTCTTGATAGACAAGGAGTCAAGTGTTACGGGGGCACACAGGAACATGGGGCCACATTGAGATCGGCCATGATATTATCAAATGGCGGAGCAGGCTTGAGGGGCCGAATGGCCTACTCCTGCTCCTAATTCATAAGCTTGCATGTATGTTCATAAGTCCCGTCTTCACACTGAGGACACCCTCTATCATGTTGTGTGGCACTACCACCGTGCTAAATGGGATAGATTCAGAACAAATCTGGCATCTCAAAACTGGGCATCCATGAGGTGCTGTGGGTCATCATCAGCAGCAGAATTGTATTCCACCAAAATCTGTAACCTCATGACCTGGCATATCCCCCACTCTACCATTACCATCAAGCCAACAGACCAACCCAGGTTCAATGAGGAGTGTAGAAAATCATGCCAGGCGCAGCACGATGCATCCCTAAAAATGTGATGGCAAACTGGTGAAGCTACATCACAAGACTACATGCATGCTTAACAGCAGAAGCAGCATGCGATAGACAGAGATAAGCAATCCCACAATTAACTGATCAGATCAAAGGTCTGCAGTCCTGAAACTCCAATCATGAATGGTGGATGGTGGTGGACAATTAAACAACTAACCGAAGGAGGAGGCTCTTTGAAAATCCCCATCCTCAATGATGGTGGAGTCCAGCATGTGAGTTCAAAAGACAAGGCTGAAGGGTTTGCAATCATCTTCAGCTAGAAGTGCTGATAGATAATCCATCCTCCTGAGATCCCCAACATCACAGATGTCAGTCTTCAGCTAATTAGGTTCACTCCAGGTGATATCAAGAAACGGCTGAGCACAGTGGATATGCCAAAAGCCTGCTCAATGATGTTCAGTTTGGGTTCTGCTAGGGCCACTCAGCTCCAGTCTTCATTAGAGCCTTGATCCAAGTATGAACAAAGGAGCTGAAATCCAGAGGTGAGAGTGATTGTCCTTGACTTCAAGACAGCATTTGACCGAGTGTGGCATTAAGAAACCTTTATAAAATTGAAGTCAGTAGGAATTAGGGGGAAACCTTTCCACTGGTTGGAGTTATACCTAGCACAATGGCTATGGTTGTGGTTCTTGAAGACCAATCATCTCAGCCCCAGGATATCACTGCAGGATGTAGTGCTCCTCAAAACACTGTCCTTGGCACAACCATCTTCAGCTACTTCATCAATGACCTTCCCTCTATCATAAGGTCAGAATGGGGATGTTTGTCAATGATTGCAAAGTGTTACTCTCCTTTCCTAACTCCTCAGATAATGAAGCAATCTGCTCCCGCATTCAGTCTGGACAACATTCAGGTTTGACTTGATAAGTGGCAAGTAATATTCGTGCCACACAAGTGCCATCTCCAATAAAAGGGTATCTAACCATCTTCCCTTGACATTCAACAGCATTACCATTGCAAATCCCCCACTGTCAACATTCTGGGGTTACCATTGACCGGAGGCTTAACTGGACTAGCCACATAAATACTTTGGCCACAAGAGCAGGTGAGAGGCTGGGTATTCAGCAGTGAGTGGCTCACCTCCTGACTCTCTAAAGTATTTTAATCATCTACAAGGTACAAGACAGGATTGAGATGGAATACTCTCCAGTTGCCCAGTATAATGCAGCTCCACCAGCACTGTAGAAACTCAACACCATCCAGGGCAAAGCAGTCCACTTGACCGACACCCATCCACCACCTTAAACATTCACTCCCTTCACCGCCATGACTGCAGTATGTACCATCTACAAGATGCACTGCAGCAACTAGACAAGTTTTCTTGAACAGCCCCTACCAAACCCATGGTCTGCATCACAGAAAAGGACAAGGGCAGCAGGTGCATGGAAACACCAGCACCTGCATGTTCCCCTCCAATTCATGCACAATCCTGACTGGGAAATATATAGCTGTTCCTTCTTCATCACTGGGTCAGAATCCTGGAACTCGCTACCTAACAGCACTGTGGAGTACCTTCACCACATGGACTACTGCGGTTCAAGAAGGTGGTTCACCACCACCTTCTCATGGTCAATTAGGGATGGGCAACAAATGCTGGCCTTGTCAACAATGTTCATATCGCATGGATGAACAAAAAAATCAAGCCAAACATCATGTCAACCATAACATCATTCTAACACTACCACTATACCAACCCATAACGTCATATCAACCCTAACAACATACTAAAGCTACCATTACACCAACACTAACATCATATCAACCCTAACAACATGCCAATTCTACCACTATACTAACACTAAGATCATACTAACACTAACACCAGACCAACTGTAACATTATACTAAGTCTAACATCATACCAATTGTTCATCTTTGTTCAATAGTGTGAACGTTTTTCTTCATATTGTGTTGAAGAATTATTAATAAAATAGTGATTCCACCAAGAAACCATTACATATCACTGTACAACAGGATAGGTCAAATGTAAAAATAAAAATGATAAATTGATTAGTTTATCTTTCCTGTAAAGATTGAACATGAAATGATGTGTGGTTCCACACTGCTCATAGGTCCTGAATTTGCTGAAGAAGTAACGGCATGTGAACAAAGCATGGTGTTGTTATTGTGCAAATTGGCTAACAACTTGTGGCAAGGAAGAGATACCCCATGAATTGGGAATCGGCATAAATTACTGGATGATTTGTCTTGCTTTTCCTTTCCGTCTATTCTTTTTCTCTCTCTAATCCAATCTTTCTTTCCCTCTCTATTTCTTTTTTGTACCTGATTTGGTATTAAAGTCTCAGTCCTTCTTCAGTTTATTTCTTAATTCTTAAATCTCATTGGTTAAGGCGATACACTATTTATCCCATCGCTCACCAAGGTCCGGGATGCCCTGTTGCCCTCACTGTACCATTATTGGCTTGCACTTCTAATAACTTTGTGGGCAAAAAAGTTAAAAACCTAAATGTATTGGAACAAATTTAACTAACAGGGCACACTGTGAGATGCCTCGCTCCAGCAAAATCTGGTCCAATGTCATTTCACAAAGGGCTTGTCCAACTATCAGTTTTTTTTTGGATTAAGATGGGCAACAAATGGGCACTGACAGGGTCTTTGTTCTTCCTTGACGTGTTAAATACTGACATGAGGCCATATGATGTATTAATGCTTTCAATACTTAAGATGATGGAGACAATGTGTTATGTTCTATATTTTTACATTATCTCAGTGTGACAAAATTAAGTGACAACTAAGAAAACTTTTGTGCTGCTCCATTCTGTTCTGAAGGACCTCATTCAACCTGCCATAACTCATGTAATCTGTCTTTCTTAACAGCTATTAAAAGTAAAATTAGACTTAATCTCTTCTTCTGGACTGGGACCACCACAGTCTCAAAATATGATGTTTCAATCAATGTTCATGTATTTAACATGCATTTTAATGCATTTCCAAATTCATTTCTGTGCATAGCTATTAATAAAATTCATGGCAGGACTTAAAGGTTCCTCTTGGCACCCAAAGCTGTCAGCAGCACTTATAGTTCTTCTTCTGTGCAAATGAAAGCCAGTTTAAAATGTTGCATTTCCCCACTCATTTCCAACATCCTATCTTTTTATTGAATTTCCTTTACATGCTATCTTTTTTGAAATCTTTTAACTGTGCCGGAGGTAATTTTAGCAATTATGATTTTATTAATACTTTAGGTGTTGCCTTACAATCTTTGGGAGACTTGGATATGACTTTTTCATGATTAAATAGGAACATGAGAATGGACAGGCCTAAAAAAACATTGCAGCATTGCAGTTCAGCTTTGACAATTGTTGCCATCAAATCTCTATCCAGTTCTTTCTTAAACTTGTCAACACTGTCACCCTGGATAATCTGCTCTATACACTTTTTGTGTAAGGTACTTTGATTTAAATTGTCTACCTTCCCCATTCTGAGCAGAGTCTGCTCCTTGTTGTGCAAGTTGTGATTATACCAACAGGGAATCTGGAATCTGGCACACAACTGTGTATCTCCATAACCAATCAAATTAAATAATCGTTAATAAGCAGTGCAATCTGAAACAGAAAGTGTCAGTTAGAATATTTAATTCAATGTCACAATCAGGTACAGAAAGTGAAATAAAGTGAGGGAAAGATAGATTGGATTAAGAGAGAGAGAGAGATAAAGTGACAGAAGAAAAAAAAATCTGATTTCAATTTTGTACTTTTTATATCTCCAATGATAATTAAAATATGAAGGAATGAGACTCCACTCTTGGAAAAGTTAATTTCCCACGCTAGAGAGGTTGTTTGTCAGTAATTAAGACATCACGCCACTAAAAGGGTACTTACATTGAATGGACAAGACCTAATTTCTTCTACGTTTGGTCTGTATCTATGAGCTAAGTACAACCTGAGCACTCAGCAAGTCACCAAGCAGCATGTGCTGATAGAAGGTGATCCTGCCAGCCCACTCTTCTTAAAGGCAGTCTGTCTGTCTTACAGAGAGGCTGCACTGAATTACAGGAGGCAGCTGTTGATTGCTACAGCTGCAATTCTGAAGATGATAATGAAAAACGAGGGCAGATAGAGGGCTCCCAGGTTTATGGAAGTGACCCTAGAGGCCTTGATCATGGAAGTGGATAGGAGGAGAGATGCCATGTTTCTGCAAGGGACCAGGAGACTGCCAAGGACAACAAGAAAAAGGGAATGGGCGAATGTGGCCAGGGAGGTCAATTCCCAGAGTCTGGTGCCAAGGACCTGGCAGCAGTACCACAAGAGGTCTAATGACCTCATGTGGGTCATCATGGTCAGTCAATGCATCTTTACATGACATCTACTACCAATCACAACACCAACCTCTCACACTGCTCAATGCACCACATCCCATCACTCAGCCGTTAGCAATCCCTGACATTCAGGACTCACGTCTAACGTCTAAATATTCCACCTCACCCTCACACACATCCTATTGATACCAGCCTCACACCCAACTCCTGCTGCTTCCATATACCTCCAGCTATTTAGCTGTGGCAGGTACTTCACCCAAACACTGTGCAACACAATCACTGACGTTCTGCTCTGTCTGTTGCACAACAAGTTGACACACAATAGAAAGTAGCTGACCAGAACTGGTGGGAGATAAGGAAGCTTGCACCTCCAAAGATGTGCAGAGGGATTGTTCTCTGCATCATGAGGCCAGCTGCAATAGAGCCCAAAGCATTCAGGGTCATTGAGAACATTGAGGATGATGGTATACTCCTGTCTTATGCCCCTTCTTAACTCCCAGCTCACTGTCATCCTGCTATCTGGCATAATGAAGAAACTGCAGATCGTGTGACCATGGACCTCTTGTTTTCCTCCCCAACCCCTTCCCTCACCTCAACCTTCCCCTTTCTGATTTCCTGCTTTCAGACACCCAAGAACAGCAGTCTGGCCACCATGCACATGCAGCAGGAGGAGAGAGAGCAACAACACAGCACTTATGAAGAGGCCCTATCACTTAATGTGCCACTCGCAGCCACCAGATACCTTAGAGGTAAGTACAGAGTTGGTATCAGCATTTGTTGAGTCACTGGGCATGAGTGGATAGCAAACAGACCAGGGTAAAGGATGGTTCATGTGTCAGCACACCAATGGGCGAGGTCACAGACAAGTTCTGTTACAGGGGACACAGATGAGGACCTCGATGGGTGGCATACAGGAAAACGCTGATAAGCATGTGCACCAAGATGCTGTGTGTATTGTCTGGTCTGCCAGACAGCCTCCTGTCACTGTCAAACAGCATGGAGAAGTCCGGCTCTAACATGGCGTAGAGCTGGCCTCTCTGCAGCCTCTGCTCCATCTCTCTATTGTGCTGCTGAGCTAGAGGCACTGCAACTGCAGCCCCCATACCTGTTGCAGCCTTTGTGTGGACAGGTCACCAAATTCTCTGTCCTCCCTGTGAGAACACTCCCTGCCCAATCTTGGAACTTACCGCAACACCTCTAAAAATACTCCAGAGTAATTCCAGAGACTTTGCAATAGTCTAAATTATTCTACGTTACCTTACTTGCAAGTTGGGCACCACACCCTTTTAAATAATACTGGTACTGGGCCCCTCTTCAGGCTGAATGTATGTTCGTTGGTGAGTGATAGGAAAATATGTTGAACGGACCTGCATGATCCAAGTTCACAAATAGTGTGTTAAATCAGCAGGTAGGGCTGAGTGATGTCATGTCAGCGCCAGTTCAGAGGCTTCTGGTGCCTGGAGGGGACACCCGCACAAGTACTCTTCCCAGCATGGAATGCCAAGTGAGCTGCACCAGAAGCCACTGAAGGCACAGCATGGCCCATTGGAGGGCCTCTGGCCTCCGTAGTGCCATCTCCAGCAGCACTACGGATCCAGATTGCGTGCCCTTGGATACCTGAAGTGCCTATTCTCCAGTGCAAATATTCTTGATTGGTTGGAACATAAATAACAAGTCATAATTTAGTGACTATCCAGACTCGGCTGTACATTTGTATTCATTGAAACCCACCAAACCTGAATCTGCACTAATTAAATCACTCAAGATATATTTTTGAAAAATAACTCGTTTCCCTGTTTTATCGTCATGTAATCTACTAGCTAAGGGCTCAAAATAAGATTTGCAACACAATAAAGCATTTACAAATTGCTTATTTCATAATCAGATAATTAAACTTGCCTTTAAAATTGTGTCTTTGAATTCCTTCATGAAGGTTTTTACTTGAAGACCTCAACCTCTTTTACAGGTTTGGACTTGTAATTGAATTTTTTTCCCCTGAGGTGTCACTCTGGGATAGGATTCCATGGATGTGCCAGGCTGAATTTTCCCTTATGATTTGAAAACCAGTTGCAGAATAAAATTTTAGCTGCTTTATTCTGGTTTGCTTTTTCAGTTAACCCATTAAATGCTTTGTTTAACACCATAGAGACAGTATTAGAGAGAGAAAGAAGAAAGCAGACAAGTACTTTGAATACTTGTGTTGACATTTAGAATTCAAAACATTATTTCTGGAAATATACTGGATTTTATTTTTGCTCACTATACAAAAGTACTTCAATATATTTCTTCAAATGATTTGAAACCAAACTGGAAGTTGAATGTAGGAAGCTTTTTGAGATTATGTTTCACATGAGTGCAGTAAGCTTATGTTTTAATAAAAGCAAAATACTGCGGATGCTGGAAATCTGAAATAAAAACAAGAAATGCTGGAACCACTCAGCAGGTCTGGCAGCATCTGTGGAAAGAGAAGCAGAGTTAACGTTTTGGGTCAGTGACCCTTCTTCGATTCCGAAGCATGAGTCCAGAGAGAGCGCTAATGGAACTTATCATGTGTCTTATTTACATAATTGTTTTTGTTCTTTCACTGTTGTTGTTTAAAGCTTACCTTGTTCTCCTATACACACATATACACACAGCAGTTTGGTTTAGACTTGTTACAGACATGTATTCAGTAGAACACATTGTATTGGGTTGTGTACTTCCAAGGCCGTAAAAATGTATAATAAAAAGTAACCCTTTGTGGCCCGGGATACCAGGCTGCTACATTGATTAAATGCAAAGGTAGTTCTCAATCATAAATTGATTTCAATCGTGTACTGTTTAATGGCATTAATGACTAACCTGTGCTTTCAGAACACTTGCATTAGTGCTGGTATGTTAGTTGCAAACTGTAGAATTTTGCATGGTCCATCATTAAAGCCACATTATGATATATAATAGTATTTCAGTTGATGCACAGCTACAATTACTGCTTTATATCAAATATCTTACTATAATAGTGACAAATTCTAGATATTGTCATGGTCCTGTAGTTTTTTTTCGGGAATATGCGGTTTGCTTTTGAGGCTTGCAAGGGATCGGTATTGCTTTAAGAACCAGCAAGCATCAGGAGTTATAGGAAGGTGCATTTTCATTGCCTTAGAAACTGCCATTTGGAGACCGTGATTCAAAGGGTGCATTCTCATTACCATAGATAGAGCCACTGGAAGTGAGTAGCAAGCGATACATTTGTTGCAATTCAATTTTGAACTGGCTTTTAGATGAAGACAGTTCGTTCTAACAGAACACACACAGAGGACACAGCTGTGGTGTTTAACACACCTGAAAAAGAGCTCTCAACCATTTAAACTGAAGGAATCGGATCTTAGTCTGTTTAATTATTATCCCTCAACATTCTAAAACATCAAGCCAAAACAGAGATCTCTGGTAATTTAAACTGAAGGGAGGGAAGTTAGACTGTGACAATCTTTTATCCCTCAAAAACTCTAAAGTCAGATTGATTTTGTTGAAAGTATTTGTAAGCGTTAATTGTTGAAATTCACTGGAGAAGGACTTCAAGCAACATTCGGTGAGGACTTCAAGCAACATACTGTGAGGACTTCAAGCAACATTGGACTGTAAATTTGCAAGGACTCTAATTTTTTCTATTTTAAATGTTGTTTATATCTTCATAGTGTTTAAGAATTTAGTTCTTCTAATCAAAGAGTTAATTTGTTGATTTAAAGACACCTGGTTTGGTGAGCCTCATTTGGGGTGGGAGTGGGGGATTCATAGATGGTACAATTTGGTTGGGTCTTTCTTTAATTTGGAAAGTTTTAAATGATACATTAGCCGATCTGTGGAGCGACGGGATTTAATTAACAGTGCGTTGGTCCCACCACAATCAGAATTGTATATTTTGATTGGGGGCTTTGACAGGAGCGGTCAGTCATAACATATTTATTGGGGGCTCGTTCTGGGATTAGAATAACATATTAATTGGGAGCTCACTCAAGATTTAAATCACATATTAATTGGGTTTCTGGATTTGAGTCATATCTTAATTGAGGGCTCGCTCACAGTTGAAACATATTTAATTCAGTTGAATCATATTGAATCAGACTAATCTGGAGGGCTCGCATTTGGAATCATAGTAATTATTCGTCTCTGGAATAACATATTTAAATTGGGGTCTTGCGTTTGGCATCAGATTAATTGCTATCGAGTCTGGGATTTTATTAATTAGAAACTAGATTGTTGGGATCTAAATCTGACACCAATTGCAAAGAAATTAAAAGAACCAGGTCTCTTGTATAATAAGGTAGTCTATACCATTGTTATGGCATTAACGGTTGTAGCAGGGTTTTTGGGAAAGCAGAATGTTTCCCTGAGTGACTTGATAACTTTAACTGAGAATAAATTAAAAGAATTGGCAGTGAAATTGGGGTTGGAACTGAAATCAGGTGCCAAAAAAGCAGAGATAATTGACATAATAGCCGAACATCTGTAATTGGTAGAAGAAGATGATGATGGTAATACAGATGAAGGGTGATACAAGGAACAAGAAAGCAAATACGAAAGACATGAAGGTAGTAGGTCTCAGAGTGATGCAGTGGAATTGGCTAGGATTCAGTTAGAAATGAAAAAACTGGAGCTTCAGCAGGAAAAAGAAAAACCAATAGCAATAAGAAAACTTGAATTGGAGGAAAGGAAGAAAGAGAGAGCATTTCAGAGAGAAAGTGAAAGAGTAGAGAGAGAATTTATGTTAAAAGAGATAGAACAAAGACAAAGGGGTAGTCTTAAATCCAGGGAAAATTCAGGTCAGGAAGAATCTGAATTTAGATCAGGACCCAGTGAGAAGTTGTTTAAATTTATACAGGCTCTTCCTAAGTTCGAGGAAAGGGAAGTAAAGGCATTTTTCATATCTTTTGAAAAAATAACCAAACAGATGAAATGGCCGAAAGAAAGCTGGACATTGCTCAAGCAGGGCAGGCTGGTAGGCAGAGCTCATGAAGCTTATGCCATGCTTTCTGAAGAGGCTTCTGCAGATTATGAGATGGCAAAAAAGGCTATTCTTGCTGTGTATGTGTTAGTCCCTGAAGCTTACCGTCAGAAGTTTAGGAACTTACAGAGATTGACTGGGAAGACATATTTAGAATTTGAGAGGGTGAAGCAAATGAATTTTGACCGTTGGATATGGGCATTAAAGATAGAAACCACAAATGAGAACCTTCGAGAATTGATTCTCTGAGAAGAGTTTAAAAACTCCATTCCTTCAGTGGTGAGAACTCATATAGATAACCTTAAAGCTTTGAAAGCTAGGCAAGCAGCAGAGATTGCTGATGATTTTGAGCTTATGAATAAGCCAACCTATTTTGTCCGTCACCCCCATAAACCCGAGAAGGATAGAAAGTGGGAGAGTGAAAGGAAGGCAAGTAGCCGGGGACAAGAAGAAACAGCTGGGAATGCCCCAGGATCACCACCTCAGGTCAGAAAAGAAGGTTCTGAGGGTAGAAATGAGGTTTGCAAGCCAAAATGTTATCATTGCAACAAAACGGGTTATCTTTGTTCAGAGTGTTGGAAATTGCGAGGTAAACCCATAGGACTTGTTGGGGTATGCAAAGTTAGTGCAGAGGAAAAGACTCTGACTGAGAGTATAGCAGACCAGGCTATAGCTTTAATGACAGCTGTGAATGTGAAACCAGATACTAAAACTAAGAGGAGTGCAGAGGTTAAGAATAAACTATCTGAGAGTTATATGGTTTTTTGTCAAAGGGGAGAGTAACTCCGTATCCTGTATGTGAGGCAGGAAAACCTATCATTATACTCAGAGATACAGGAGCAGCCCAAACACTCTTGCTGGGGAAAGATATGAGGTTTTCACCAGAGAGTGCCTTGAACGCTAAAGTTTTAGTAGATGGAATTGGCAGGGAGCATATACCCGTACCTTTGTACAAAGTATGCCTAGAGAGTGACTTACTATCTGGGATTGTAACTGTAGGTTTTGTCCACAGTTTACCAGTAAAGGGAATTGATCTACTCCTGGGAAATGATTTGGCTGGATCAAAAGTATCAGTTTCTCCTATGGTTACAGAGGAACCAAGTGAAATTAAGGAAACAGAGCAATTACAGGTACAAGTTCCGGGAATATTTCCTGCATGTGTAATTACCCAAGCAACGGCTAAACAAGATCCATTGTCGGAGGTAAAAGGGGCACCACAAATAGATAACCAGGCATCTGAAACCTTATTTGGGGATTTTGATAATCCAAATGAGATGTTTAACAATCGTCTATCATTGCAGCACAGCAAGCTGATCCAGAGATCTACCAAATAGCACAGACGGCTCTGTCAGAATTTGAGGCTAAAGGAGTTCCAGAAGGCTATTATATGGCAAACGGGATTTTGAGGAGGAAATGCAGACTGCTTCATAGACATGCTGATGAAGACTGGACAGTTGTTGAACAGATAGTGGTACCACCTAGATATCGACAAGGATTATTAAGGTTGGCACACGACATTCCCTTTTCAGGACATAGGGAAATTCGGAAGACCAAATCACACATAAGCAAACATTATTACTAGCCAGGTCTTACAAAGGATGTGAGACAATTTTGTAGGGCCTGCCACACCTGTCAAACAGTGGGAAAACTACAACTGACCATAAAACCAGGGGATGAGGTATGAGTGTTGTTACCGTCACAGGGAGAACCAGTGAAAGCACCGTTCGGTGGTCCATATAGAGTGATCAAGAAAGTGGGTAAGGTAGATTACTTGATTGACACGCCTGTTCGCTGGACGAAGAACCGGTTGTGTCACATTAATTTGCTCAAATCATATTACCGCAGGGAGGAGGATAAGACAGTACAGGTATGTCAGGTAATTGGGACTGTGGAGAAGGAAAAGGATATTGAGGATAAGGCAGAAGTAGGCCTAGGAAATTCTCAGATTGAACCTCCAACTGTCAGATTAATGAACACACAATGGCTAGGAAAATTAGACGATATGCTTTTACACTTAGAGGCAAAAAAATGAGAAGACCTAACCAGGCTTTTCATAACGTTTAGAAGAGTTTGTAGGGATAATCCAGAACGTACAACTCTAGCCACACATAATGTGGATATAGGGGGCACCGTTCCTTTAAAACAACATCCTTACCGCTTGAGTCCAGACAAACAGGCCCAAGTGAAAGCAGAGATCCAGTACATGCTGGAAAACAATTTGATTGAACCTAGTCAGAGTAGCTGGAGATCGCCAGTAGTTCTAGTACCTAAATCTGATGGGTCAAGCTGATTTTGTATAGATTATAGGAAAGTTAATGCTGTAACAAAAGCAGACTCCTACCCAATTCCATGTTTAGAAGACTTCAGTTCCGAAGAAGGGTCACTGACCAGAAACGTTAACTCTGTTTCTCTCTCCACAGATGCTGCCAGACCTGCTGAGTATTTCCAGCATTTCTTGTTTTTATTTTAGAAGACTGCATCGACAGAGTAGGCAGTGCTAAGTTTCTTACCAAGATTGACTTGTTAAGGGATGCTGGCAAGTTCCTTTGACTCCTCGAGCCAAAGAGATATCAGATTTTGTAATGCCTGACGGTCTTTATCAGTGCCGGATGATACCATTTGGGCAAAAAAATGCCTCAGCAACTTTTCAAAGATTAATGAATCAGGTGGTAGCCAGTGTTCCCAACTGTGTAGTATATCTTGATGATGTACTAATATATAGTAACACTTGGCAAGAACACTTAAACCGATTAAAACTTTTGTTTACAAAGTTAAGAGCTGCAGACTTAGTGGTAAATTTGGGAAAAAGTGAATTTGGAAAGGCAAGAATAATTTACCATGGACACATAATGGGGCAAGGTTGGGTATTACCAAAAATGACAAAGGTGTAAGCCTTAATGGAGTTCCCTATCCCTAAATTTAAATGGGAAATAATTAGATTTTTAGGGATCTGCGGGTTTATCGGAAATTTGGACGAAACTTTAGTACTGTGGCTGCTCCGTTAACCGACTTGCTACAAAAAAGAAAAACAAAGTGGTATGGTCAGATGAATGCCTGGCAGATTTTGAAAAGCTAAAGGCAATCCTAATTAAAGAACCAGTGTTGGCTGCTCCAAATTTCACTAAACCTTTAAATTAGCGATTGATGCCAGCGACCTGGGGGTTGGTGCAGTGCTACTGCAAATGAAGAATCCGGCATAGAGAAGCCTGTAGGGTAGTTTTCTAGAAAACTAAATTGTCATCAGAAAAAATATTCCACTGTGGAAAAAGAAACATTGGGACTCTTACTAGCTCTCCAACATTTTGAGGTATATGTCCGCCAGGACTATAAGGAGATATTAATATACACTGACCCATAACCCATTAACATTTGTGGAAAAATTCAAGAACAGAAATGCTAGAATCTTTAGATGGAGACTGTTGTTACAGCCTTAGCATCTGAAGGTTGTACACATTTTGGGGAAAAATAATGTTATCTCCGACGCTTAACTATGTGGATGGTGATGAGAATGCTGTAAATTATTAGTAGAGTATATCTGTAAATTCGGGAAAAAAAGTTAGCATTTTTCAATTTGTATTTTTTTTTACCAATTGCAATGAAACGCATTTCAGGAATGACATTTCATTCCACTAGGGGCGGAGGTGTCATGGCCCTGTAGTTTTTTTCGGGAATATGCAGTTTGCCTTTAAGGCTTGCAAGGGATTAGTATTGCTTTAAGAACCAGCAAGCCTCATGAGTAATAGGAAGGTACATTTTCATTGCCTTAGAAACTGCCATTTGGAGACTGCGATTCAAAGGGTGCATTCTCGTTATCATAGATACAGCCACTGGGAGTTTGTAGCAAGCAATACATTTGTTGCAATTCAATTTTGAACTGGCTTTTAGTTGAAGGCAGTTTGTTCTAACAGAACACACACAGAGGACACAGCTGTGGTGTTTAACACACCTGAAAAAGAGCTCTCAACCATTTAAACTGAAGGAATAGGATCTTAGTCTGTTTAATTATAATCTCTCAAAATTCTAAAACATCAAGCCAAAACAGAGATCTCTGGTAATTTAAACTGAAGGGAGGGAAGTTAGACTGTGACAATCTTTTATCCCTCAAAAACTCTAAAGTCAGATTGATTCTGTTGAAAGTATTTGTAAGTCATTAATTGTTGAAATTTGTTGGAGAAGGACTTCAAGCAACATACTGTGAGGACTTTAAGCAACATTGGACTGTAAATTTGCAAGGACTCTTTTTTCTATTTTAAATGTTGTTTATATCTTCATAGTGTTTAAGAATTTAGTTCTTCTAATTAAAGAGTTAATTTGTTGATTTAAAGACACCTGGTTTGGTTAGCCTCATTTGGGGGATTAATAGATGGTACAATTTGGCTGGGTCTTTCTTTAATTTGGAAAGTTTTAAATGATATGTTAGCCAATCTGTGGAGCGATGGGATTGAATTAACAGTGCGTTGGTTCCACCACAATCAGAATTGTATATTTTGATTGGGGGCTTTGACAGGAGCGGTCAGTCGTAACAATATATTCATAAACTGTTCTCTTCCATAACTGTTCTTTTCCATAATGCACACTAACCTTTCATGTTATGTCCTCTGATGGAACTAGCTTTTCCTCTAGATAGTAACAGGGAGCTGGTGGAAAATTTTTATTTTCTTGCAATGTATAAAAGTTAGCTGTCACCAGGGTTTCTGGTTTGTTATCCTTCTCACTAATGCCAGTCACTATTAAAAAGTGGATGGATTAGTGGTCAAAACCATTCAATTTTTGACAAACAAAAGATTGGCTAGGATCTGGTCTTACCTTCACAGAGGTTTTATTTGCTGTGAGCATGAGAGCTGGGCTACATGTTAATTGTGCTTTAAGGTCTAGTAATTTTGTTAGTTAGTATTTATGGCCACTATTGCCCTGGGTACCAAATTGCTTCTGTGAATAAACAAGTGTAATACACATTAATGCAATGACCCGGTATTAATAGAATTTTGGATTGTCAAATGGTCATTAAGGAAAACTAATGGGAATCATGCAAATTCTAAGAGGATTTACCTAATTAACAATAATTTAACAGAATTCAAATTGGTATAGAAGTATGAGAGAGAGAGTGTTGTTGATGTTTGAAGGGTGAACAGTGCAGGAGAGAGCTTACAAAATAGTCAGAGAGGAGTCTTTCAGTGCACTACAGTGTAGTAGCATCAAGCATCCCTTTGTGAGCCACGTTAGAGGAAGAGGAGCTGGAACAGAAACATTAGAGGACCAAAGCTCTGGTGGTTTAAAGACATATAGGGCAGATTGGCAATTTTCACAACTGCTCAAGGCAGTATGAGTACCACTGACAAGCCACCTACCTTGACATCAGAGAGGAACAACCTGTCAGGAGAACACTTTGACACTGATGTTATCTTTGGTTCATGTCAGCTTTTGCAACCAGACCAGCAGCAAAGTAGCAAGAGCTGGATCGCACTCTTCGTAAATGTGAAAGGGACCACCGCTCTAAACTTGTATACTGCTGGGACCTTCCAGGCACTAGCAGAAGAGTGTGCAGCTCACCATTATATTGCAGAGGTGACAGATGTCCTATTTCACTACACTCATATATATATACCTAGTTCAACCAGCGTGTAGCATAGCTGGTGTAGATGAAGCGATTTGTTCAGTTCAGTGGCATTTCCTGAAGACAAGGTGCCACTGCTTATATTTACATTGCCATACTTGCACCCAAAAGTAATAGTCAACCACTTATTAACAGAAAAGGGTTTGAGCTCCCTTAATCTTGAGATGATACATAGCCACTAGCAATTTATTTATTTAGAGATACAGCACTGAAACAGGCCCACTGAGTCTGTGCCGACCAAGAACCACCCATTTATACAAACCCTACAGTAATCCCATATTCCCTACCACCTACCTACACTAGGGACAATTTACAATGGCCAATTTACCTATCACCTGCAAGTCTTTGGCTGTGGGAGGAAACCGGAGCACCCGGCAAAAACATACGCGGTCACAGGGAGAACTTGCAAACTCCCCACAGGCAGTACCCAGAATTGAACCCTGGTCCCTAGAGCTGTGAGGCTGCGGTGCTAACTACTGCGCCACTGTGCTGCCCAAAATAAATGATGCAAGTTAATACTTATTGTCCTGAGTACTCATGACACACACCTCCTGAGGGAAATAAGATCATGCGTTACAGGAATCTCTAACAATACCTCTACACAGCCCCTAGGCCCATGAGGAAAGGCATGCAGCAGCATACATTTGTGAGAAAGATTCACACTGAGCACACCGTAGACTTGTACATAAGAAAGAAAGAACTTGCATTTAAATAGTGGCTTTCACAAACTGAGGATATCACAAAGCACTTCACAGCCAATGAAATAACTTTAAAGTATAGTCTGTGTTGTAGTGTAAGAAACATTGCAATCAATTTATGCACAGTGAGGCCCACAAACAGCAATGAGATAATGAACTAATAATCTGCTTTTGTGTTGTTGGTTGAGGGATAATTATTGGCCAGGACACTGGGGAGAATGCCACTGCTCTTCTTCGAATAGTGCCATGGGATCGTTTACATCCATCTGCGAGGGCAGATAGTGCCTTGGTTTAACATCCATCTGAAACACGACACATCCGACAGTGCAGCACTCCTCAGTACTGCACTGAAGAGTCAGCCTAGGCTTTGTACACAAGTGTCTGAAGTGGGACATGAACCCATAATCTTGTCTGAACATTTCTTGTGTTTAAACTGCTCAGCTGGTGCCTTACAGTATGAACTGTTAACAGAATAATTACAGCATGCTGCATGTTATTCAGTACTGAAGGTGGCTTATGAATAGGAGTTACAACAAGGCAGGTCCCAGAAGGTGGTGGAGCATGAACTCAATGCAATACAGGAGCAAGTGTCTGGAGTGGCACAGCCATGACAGGGACTCGTTGATTAATTCCTTCTCCCCGTCTTCTCACCCAGAGGCCTGCACATGGCCGTTTATGCAAAGAAAAAGATGGAATGCTGACATTTGTAAATATATTCCAGATGAAATTCTCCGTGTGCTTATTACAGACAGCTGAAACATCTGACATCGACCTAGGCACCAGGTACGACAAAGACACACACTGCCCAGTTGACCCCTGCATTATTCTCCTCACTAACATCTGGGGACTTGTGGTGGCAAAATTAGGAGAGCTGTTCCATAGCCTAGTCAAGCAACAGCCTGACATAGTTTTACTCACAGACATCATGCCTTACAGCTAATGTCCCAGACTTCTTCATCACCATCCCTGGGTATGTCCTATCCAACTCGCAGGACAGGCCCACCAGAGGCGGTGGCACAGGGTCATACAACCAGGACAGAGAGGCCCTGGAAGTCCTCAACATTAATTTCTGTAAGGAATTGGAATTAGCTTTCTTTTCTTTTTAATAACAAGTTTTTAGCAATATGCGTGTAAGAATGACTTGTAGTTTGCAACTTGTAACGTGAAGTGTAACAGCCTATGTCAAATGTAAACTAAACTGATGGATACCTGCAGAATGCAGAGCTAAGAACAAATGTGTCCTGTCATGAAGGAACTAGTGCAAAATGAATGTCACATTATGTGATAAGAGTTGTGTTTTCTTTAAAATGTTGAATGAGATTATCATGGATTTATTTACTAAGAATTGTTCAACTGATTCATTTGCTGATGTGTTGTAAAGATAGGATTTTGTCTTTGATAAAACAGTAATCTGAGTAATTCTAAAGATGCCTAACTCAAATAGTCGCCTACATCCCATTATTATTGAGTAACAATGTTTTTAAGTAGGAAAAAGTGACTACACTGTTAACAACATTTACTTTTAAAGAATGCAATTATACTTTTTCTTAAGGTGTCCCTCTGAAGCATCCCAAACTACTTCACATATAATGAATCAGTTTGAAGTGAAGTGACTTATTATGTGAATGCAGCAGCTTTTTATATTCTTTCATGGGTTGTGGGCGTCGCTGGCAAGGCCAGCATTTGTTGCCCATCCCTAATTGTCCTTGAGGAGGATGCGGTGAGCTGCCTTATTGGACCGCTGCAGAGCATGTGGTGTAGGTAACATCATTGAACATCAAGGGGAGATGGTTAGATTCTCTTTTATTGGAGATGGTGATTGCCAGACACTTGTGAGGCGCGAATGTTACTTGCCACTTAACAGCCCAACCCTGAATGTTGTGCCTATATGAAGAACGTAGAAACAGCAATGAGATGAATGAGCAGTTAATCTGTTCTTTTTGGTGTTGATTGATGAAGGAATGTTAGCTAAACAATGAAAGAACTCCTTCTTATTTTCAAATAGTTTACAGATGAGGCTGCAATACTGCAGTAAGGTGTAGACTTCAATTATGTAGTGAAGTCACAAGTTGTGCTGAACGCACAACCTTCTGAGATGTAACAGCCAGGATGACACTTATTATTAATGTGAGAATGCATAGTTGCCATGTGTTTAACATGATGCTTTCTGCTCATGCAATACGTATGAGTGTGCATGCATCCTTTCTTATATAGTACCCCTAAGTGATACTCTATTGGAAGGCACAGATTGGAGGCTTCCCAAGAGATCTCCTTAGAACTTTCTTGTGATTCTGGGGCTGCCTACCTCAGTGTTAAAGATACAGACAGTAAAAAGCCATAAAGAAGAGAATGTTTGATTCATGATGCTGTCCAACTGAATGACACAATTCACATTGTTACAAAAGTTTTTTTTTACTCAGAACTTAGAATTCTATGTGTTTTAAAAACTAAAAAAGGGATTTTTGCTCAGTGGAAGACACCTGCAAGTAGTTGGAATTCCTGTAATGTTTTGAAAGGAAATTCATGACAAAAGTTGACCTTATGGGTGCTTTGAAAGGAAATTGAACAGGAAAGCCAGCAATTTCAAGGAAACCACAGGGGTTTGACCTTTTCTCAGAGCAGCTTTTGAGTGATAGGGGGAGACACTGTGGCTGGACATGTGACCATGTTCAGAAAGGTTCTTTTTTCACTTTGAACCCTTTAAAAAGCCAGTAAATTGGACAAAGAGCAGACATTTGAAATCTTTCCTTTGATCTACATAGAGAAAGAGAGGAAGGCCCAGAAAAGAGTTACCTCTCTTTGTAAAGGAGACTTGCATCCCTGTAAAGGAATCTTACATCTCTTGAGAAGAAACCCCGCATCCAGTGTGGTTCCTGCTGCCTCCTGTGTCCTAAGAAATCCTGAAATCTGAAGAATTGTTCTACTGCTAGACTGCTGCTGACCCAATCAGACCTGTTGCTACACCCCTGATGGAAGACCTATGTGATGCCTGCAGCAGTTAAATCGCCGTGAAAGCCTACCCATCACAGACTGTTAATCAACCTCGCCTGGAGAGACTTAAAGGGGCATCTGACTATTTGACTCTGGGACACCTCACCATACTGAAAATACCCTATCAGAATGTGATAAGCTCAATCATTTTTATTATTCCTTCTATTCCTAAAAAAAAACTGTAAATCAAAATCCTTTTTCCCTGGTTAACCGGGGGTTTTTGTTTTGAATGTATGTGTATATGCATGAGGGTTAATGAAATAAGGAAGTTTTTCATATATATAGATTTATCTCATTAGTAGTTAAGACTTATTATTTCTTTTCTAATAAATAGTTAATGTTGTTGTTTAAAGAAACCTGGTTTGGTGTGCTTTGTTCTGAGGTACAAATAAAGTGTTAAATTTGGGGCAAGAATGGCAACTTGGCATCCCTGGATATAAAGTTTTTAGGCGGGATAGAGAGAGAGATAAAAAAAGGAGGGGGTGTGGCATCATTAGTTAAGGAATCAATAACAGCTTTGAGGAGGGATGATATGCTAAATGAATCATCAAATGTGGCCATATGGGTGGAGCTGAGAAATAAAAAAGGGGCAGCCACACTACGATGAGTGTACTATAAACACCCAATAGTGAGAGGGAGGTAGAAGAACAAATATGTGCAAATTTCTGAATGCAAAAACTATAGGGCCATAATAGTTGGGGATTTCAACTATTCCAATATCAACTTGGATACGAACAGTGTGAAGGGTGCAGAGGGGACAAAATTCTTGAACTGTGTTCAAGAGAACTTTTTTAGCCAGCATGTAACAAGCCCAACGAGAGGGAGCGCAATTCTAGATTTAGTCTTCAGTAATGAAGCTGGGCAAGTGGAGGAAGTAACAGTGAGTGACCATTTTGGAGGTAGTGACCATAATACAGTAAGTTTTAGCAAAATCATGGAAAAGGACAAAGATAAAACAGGAGTAAAAGTTATAAATTGGGGGAAGGCAAATTTTAAGAAACTGAGAGGTGACCTGGCGAAAGTGGACTGGATACAGCTACTTGAAGGAAAATCAGTGGCAAACCAGTGGGAGGCAGTCAAAAGTGAGATACTACAGGCAGAGTGTAGGCATGTCCCCACAAAGATAAAGGGTGGTATTGCCAAATCTAGAGCCCCCTGCTTATCTAGAAGCTTATAGGGTAAGTTAAAGCAGAAAAAGAAAGCTCACGACGATGACAAAATTCTTAATACTTTAGAAAGCCTAGAGGCGTATAGAAAGTGCAGGGGTGAAGTAAAAAAGGAAATTAGAAAAGCAAAGAGAGGACATGAAAAATTATTGGCAGGTAAAATCAAGGAAAACCCGAAGATGTTTTATCAGTACATTAAGAGCAAGAGGATAACTAAGGAAAGGGTAGGGCCTATCAGAGATGTACAAGGGAACTTATGCACGATGCAGAAGATGTGGGCAGGGTTCTTCATGAGTTTTGTGCCTCTGTCTTCACAAAGAAGAGGGTTAACATTGTAGTTAAAGAGGAGGAGTGTGAAATATTAGATACGATATGCATAATGAGAGTGGAAGTACTAGAGGGTCTGACATCCTTGAAAGTGAATAAATCGCCAGGGCCAGATGGATTGCATCCCAGGTTATTAAAGGAAGCGAGGGAGGAAATAACGGATGCATTGAGGATCATCTTCAACTCCTCACTAGATGCAAGAGAGATACCAGACAATTGGAGGTCTGCTAACATTGTACATTGTTTAAAAAGGGTGCAAGGGATAGGCCAAATAATTATAGGACAGTCAGTCTGACCTCGAGGGACGGGATAAACTGCCACTTAGAAAGGCATGGAATAATCAGGGATAGTCAGCATGGATTTGTTAAGGGAAAGTCATGTCTTACTAACTTAAATGAGTTTCTTGAGGAAGTAAAAAGGACGATTGATGAAGGTAGTGCAATGGATGTTTAGTAAGGCATTTAACAAGATCCCACATGGCAGACTGGTCAGTAAAATGAAAGCTCTTGGGATACAGGGGAATGTGGCAGGTTGGATCCAGAATTGGCTCATGGGACAGGAAACAAATGGTAGTAGTCGACGGATGTTTTTGTGAATGGAAAGCTGTTTCCAGTGGCGTTCCACAGTGCTCAGTGTTGGCCCCTTGCTGTTTGTGGTATATATTAATGATTTGAACTTAAATGTGGGAGGCATAATTGGGAAATTTGCTGATGACACAAAAATTGGCCGTGTAGTTGATAGTGAAGAGGATAGCCATAGACTCCAGAAAGATATCAATGGTTTGGTTGAGTGGGCGATAAAGTGGCAAATGGAATCAATCCAGATAAGTGTGAGGTAATGCATTTGGGGATGGCAAATAAAGCGAGGGAATACATAATAAACGGGAGGATGTTGAGAATGTCCACAGGTCCCTGAAGGTGGCAGGACAGGTAGATAGAGGTGTGAAGAAGACACATGGAATGCTTTACTTTATTGGCCAAGGTATAGAATTCAAAAGTAGGGATGTAATGCTGGAACTGTATAAAACGCTGGTTAGGCCACAGTTGGAGTATTGCGTACAGTTCTGGTCACCACATTACAGAAAGGATATAATTGCTCTGGAGAGAGTACAGAGGAGATTTACAAGAATGCTGCCAGGGCTCGAAAGTTGCAGGTATGAGGAAAGATTGGATAGGCTCAGGTTGTTTTCCTTAGAACAGAGGAGGCTGAGGGCTTAACAGCAGTGTAGAAAATTATGAGGGGCCCAGATAGAGTAGACAGAAAGGACCTGTTTCCCCTAGAGGAGCGGTGAATTACCAGGGGGCACAGATTTAAGGTGATTGGTAGAAGGATTAGAGGGGACATGAGGAAAAACATTTTCACCAAGAGGGTGGTGGGTGTCTGGAATTCACTGCCAGGAATGGTAGTATTCTTTTAAAAGGTACCTGGTCATGCACCTGAAGTATTGTAACCTGCAAGGCTATGGACCAGGTGCTGTAATGTGGGATTAGATTGGGCGGCTAGTTTTTTCAGCCGGCACGGACACAATGGGCTAAATGGTCACTTTCTGTACCATAATTTTTCTGTGGTTCTATGTTCTATGGCTATTCTTCGGTAGGTGGTAAACTTTATTTTATACGCTGTGACCTGTAGAGTAGTGGGACTGAATTAACAGTGCATTTCTTCCTGCTTGGTTATAATATATTCATTGGGGGCTTGTCTGGGATCATTTCCAATGCTAATTACATGAATTATAAGGGGAGTAAATAATTGAAAGACAGAAAAAAGGAACCAGGTTTCTTGTGGAATGGGGTAAAGTTTACACCACCGGAATGGCATTAGCTGCAGTTTTTCTGGGAAAGGAGAATGTGTCTCTCAGTGTGTTGAAAACTTTAACCAAGATTAAACTAAAAGAGTTGGTTGATGTAATAGCCCAACATCTGATTTTTAAAGGGCTTAGAGCCCCAAATGACCGTTTCAAATTTTAAAGGCAAATTGCATTTAAGGGTATTAAAAATAATTTTAAAAATCTTTCCATCCCCTCTCCCACACCTCCAATAGACTTACATTTAATTCCCACTCATCCCCCAAAATACTTACCTTGACTATGTGACCTTCCCGTCCCCCAAAGTTCTGTTACAACCAGGTGAGAAAGGTGTCTAGGGGTCTTTCTCAGCCTTCACCTGGTCTTATTGTAACAGGGTTGCAATTTCAAACACAACGTGTTTTGAGCTTCCCTTTGGTGAATCATTGTTCACCGCTTTCCATTTATAAGGCAAAGAAATGAGCACCAAAGGCTTTATTAGGTTGAAAGAAGAAAAGTGAAATTTATTAAAACTTAAACTTAAACTCTAATTCGGTTAGAGCCTATGGATACATGCCATGCCCCATGCGAGCATGCATAAGCGATATGCACATGCAAATAGAGACAGAAAAGAGCAGAAGAAAAATAGTGACAAAGTTTGAGGCAATCTCTGAAGGGAGTTTGTTACTGTGCTTCGATCTCACTGTCGAGTCCTTGATTGTAGGTAGGTCTTGATTTTCATTGGGGCCCAGTATTCTTCTTAAATCTTGTTCACTGTCGGAGACTTTTCTCTCTTGGGGTTCCTGTGTCTTTAATATTTTTCAGTTCCGTGAGAGAGATGAGAGCAGACAGGAGAGAGGCGGCAGCAAGCCAGCCACGAGAGGTCTTTTCCTGTCCAGGAGCAAACAGCTTTTCTGAGTTCAAATCCTGTTTCTCCAATTTAAAACTCCCCTAGTTATCCAACAGGTGGTCACGTGGCCGACTGGTTTGACCAGGTCTCTTCTGTGTATTGGGGCAGAGACTGGTTCCTTTGTTCCAACACTGTCTGCTGGTATGAAAAAAAAGTCTTTCCATCCAGGGGCTTGGCAACCCCTTGTAATAGGCCTTCTTTTGCTCCCAGTAACAATTTTAAAATTTAATGTCCCTGTGGCGAAATATATCTGCCTCATCCTTGGCAGGTGGGGGTTTGCATGACAGTTCATCAACTCGAAGCCTCAACCCCTTCCCATCTCCCAACCAATCCAAAGAGTTTGACCCCACTCCCCTCTTCTGCACTGAGAAACGTACCTCCTCCCCCCTCCCCACAGGCGTCGCATCTCGTTTCCCCCGATGACGATCCGAAGGCGCGTTGATGCCGGCCATTAGGATGAAGATCTCAATCTGCTGTCTGAATCACAGCAGCCTGCATGTTAATGAATGGGAAGTGCCCATCTGCATATTGTAACGTGGATTCCATCGCCGAGCGGCGAGGTGGGGGGAGCTGACACAAGGCCTCGCCGCCGTCGCCAAGATTTTGACGGGCCCTGCCGGCATCGAGGTCTGTGGCGGGCCTCATCCGGCCACTGTTTCCGACGTCGAGGGCTCTATAAAATTCAGCCCAGTAAGTCAGAGAGTGATGCAGTTGAATTGGCTAAAATTCAGTTAGAAATGAAAAAAAACTTGAGCAGGAACAAGAAATGAAAACATTTGAACAGGAAAAAGAAACAGCAATAGAACTAAGAAAACCTGAGTTTGAAAAAGAAGTAAGAAAACTTGAATTGGAAAAAGAGGAACGGGAGAAAGAGAGAGTATTTCAGAAAGTGAAAGAAAAGCAAGGGAATTCAAATTAAAAGAGTTGGAACTAAGACAAAAGGGTAGTATTGACTCTAGGGAAAATTCTGGTCAGGAAGAATCTGAATCCAGCCCAGGACCCAGCGAAATGCTGTTTAAATTAATACAAGCTCTCCCTAAGTTTGAGGAAAGGGACGTAAGGCATTTTTCATTTCTTTTGAAAAAACAGCCAAACAAATGAAATGGCCAAAGGAAAGTTGGACACTGCTTATGCAAAGCAGGTTGATGGGCAGAGCTCATGAAGTTTATGCCATGCTTTCTAAAGAGGCTTCTGCAGATTATGAAATGGCAAAAAAGGCTATTCTCACTGCGTATGAGTTAGTCCCTGAAACTTACCGACAGAAGTTTCGGAAGCTCCGGAGATTGGCAGGGCAGACTTATGTAGAATTTGAGAGGGTAAAGCAAATTAATTTTGATCATTGGATACAGGCAGTAAAGATGGCAGCGATGTATGAGAACCTGAGAGAATTGATTCTCTTGGAAGAGTTTAAAAATTCAATCTCTCCAATAGTGATAACTCATGTAGAGAACCAGAAAAGTTTTAAAAACCAAGCAAGCCGTGGAAATTGCTGATGATTTTGAGCTTGTGAATAAGCCAAAACCCTTTGTCCGTCACCTCCACAAACCCGAGAAGGATAGAAGGTGGGAGAGTGAAAACAAAGCAAGTAGTCAGGGACAAGAAGGAACAGCTGAGAGCGCCCCAGGATCCCCTCCTCAGGCCAGAAAGGAAGGTGCTGAGGGTCCACAAGCCAAAGTGTTACCATTGCCATAAGGTGGGACATCTTTGTTCAGAATGCTGAAAGTTATGAGGTAAACCCATGGGACTTGTTGGGGTACACAAAGCTAATGCAGAGATAGGGGCTCTGACTGAGAGTGCAGCAGACCAGGTTGTAGCTTTAACGGCAGTTGTAAAACTAGACACAAAAACTAAAGTGAGTGTAGAGGTTGAGAATAAGATACTTGAAAGTTATGGAGAATTCTTGTCAAAAGGAAAAGTAACTCCATATGTCTCAAGTGAGGCAGGAAAACCGATCATTATACTTAGGGATTCAGGAGCAACCCAAACTCTTTCGCTGGGGAGAGGTATAACGTTTCCACCAGAGAGCGCACTAAATGCTAAAGTTTTCGTTAATCGTATTGGCGGTGAGTATATACCTGAACCTTTGTAGCGAGTGAACCTAGAGTGTGATCTAATGTCTGGATGGTAACCGTAGGCATTGTCCACAGTTTGCCAATAGATGGAATTGACCTACTCCTAGGGAATGATTTGGCTGGAAATAGCAGTTTCTTCAAAAATTAACAACCTTTTATCATGCATATGTTTTTTTTTACAAACAGGCGCCACTCTGTGGTAACTTTGTGGTAAAAGTCACCTTTCAGTGAATTCATTTGGCAGTCCATCTTCAGAAATGGACTCTAGTGCCCATTTAACTTACGAATTCTGTTGGCTTCCATGGGTTTTGCACACCTTTTTTTTTGTATAAGGAGTTTTTGCTAGAAACCATATTCAAGTTCTGTTATAATTAACTGGGTTTATCCTGGCCACATTACACCAACTATCATGTATAGCAGGCGAATTGCATTCTAATAAATATGTCCTCCACGTAGGGATTGTATTTATGTATTTCTTCATCAATAGCTGGAATATTTAAACGTATGATTTTCTTGAACTGGATAGAGTTAAAAGTAAAGATTTTTCCACCCTTTCAGGACCACCAGCTGAGAAAGGATAGCAAGCAGTTTTGACAGAGAGAAGCTTAGATTGTTTGATTTGGCAACAGATCAGGTAAGGAGGTAATATGCTTTCATGACAGGGACAGGCACATATAGGTACTGCAAAGCACCAGGTGTCACTAGAATGGGTCCATCTGCTACCATTGTTTCTTTGTTGTTGTTTTGATTGACAGTCCTGAGGCTAGAAGCCACACCTGGGAATAACAATGCAGCTGCCGGTGTCACAGGAAGGAGACGGTAATTCTACAGTAAATCTGGCCAGTTTCCATGGCACTCTGCATTGTGTTTCTGCAGAGGTTACCTTTCTTTTCAGTACATGGCATCCCTTTCTCTCTGTGTCTTATTTAGATACAGGAGTCATCTCACTGGGGTTAAAAACATCTTTTACCCCTGCAGAAATAGGGTGGAATTTAATGGGCCCCCCGGAAACAGGCTAGGAGGTGGAGCAGGCCTATAGAATTGCAATGGGAAGTGGGACACAGAGGGCTCATTGCCTTCCCATTGCACCGTGATTACGTCAGGGGCAGGAAATACCGAAGATGGTCTTCCAGCCCAGAGGCCAACGAAGGTCTTTTAATGGGCAATTAGTATCCACTTAAGTGGTCACTTCCCACCGCCACTGGAATTAAGCAAGTGGCGGGGGTTCCTCCATCACATGGAGAGGTCGCCCAGTTAAGCGAGGCGACCTCCCTGTGGGCTTGGTGGGTATGGGGGCCTCTTCCATGAGCAACCTATGACCCACAGAGGGCACCCGGCAGCAGAAGCTGCCCCCCCCCCCCCCACTGCCCTCATCACCCACCCTTCCCGCCCCTTTGCTGTGGCCTAACTGACCCCGGTGTCCCCGACTCATTTACCTCAAGGCTGGGTCTCCAGCACTGGGCCTGCTCCCAGGTCTGGTGCAGTACTGGCAATGGCCATTGGTCCTGGTGGCGCTAGTGATACTGCTGAGCTGCTGGCCTTCTGATTGGCCGGCAGCTCTTGGAGGCCCCCGGTGGTGTGCATGTAAGTGCCTGAACACCGTTGAATCGTACCATGGTGGCTCCAAAAGGCCAAGAAGGGTTCCCCTCTCCTTTTCAGCTTGGCGCAAGGCGCCCTGCAGGCATGACTAAATGCAGCCCACTGTTAATTTCAAGCCACATCAACAGTGTCAATGCCAAATAAGCAAACAATGAGCACATAAGCGTTATTTTATTAGCCAATAGTCACATATCAAATAAGCAGCCTTATGGTTCCTTACATGCTTCCTGTATTGCCAGAGGTACAAAATAAATTGGTATGAACTAAATTATTAGAAATTATAATACTTTTTCGAGACAGAATTGATTCAGTAAGCCTAAACTACAATTATCAAACAAGCAGAGGATTCCAAATAAGTATACTATTTCTTTAGGCCGGAGAATGGTTTTCCATACTATGGATTAAAAAACTGAAATCATAAGAAAATATTAAACTAACTTTCCTCCTTCATCAAGAATTTCCATCAAAATATTTATTATAGCATATCATTTATTATGTACGAGAGGTCCTGTTTATATAGCATGTCTCAGTAAAAACTTTTTACAATTGAAAACTCCTCTCCTTACTTAAATAACAATATAGTCCTTCCAGGAATTCTTTCCCTTAAATTAATTGTTTTACTGATTTTTCTTTGTGTTCTCTCTCAGAAGCACTTAAATAATCCAGCCCAAACACTCAGTCCAAATCAAATAATAATAGTAATTCAAAACTGTAACTGTAGTTTCACTGCTCAGACAAGCTTTATACCTCATTCTTCTTCAATTTGTGCAGGATGGTTCCTGAGATTATGGATTTACATAGAATGGCTAAGAATTTGGAAACATTTACTGTTCAACAGATGGAGAAAAACTGGATGAGGTGCTATAATCCACTTTTTCTTCAATTTAATTGTTTAAAAAAAAACAGATCTGTAGTTTCAATCTTTAAATGTGTTAGCACCTCTGCTAAAATAGCAGAAGGATGAATTTTACAAACACATTGGCAATTTTACACTATAGCATAATTTCAGAACCCTGGAAACCCCGTATCTTTTTCTGTATTCGTTTGGGGATGTGGGCGTCGCTGACTAGGCCAGCATTTATTGCCCATTCTGAATTGCCCTTGAAAAGGTAGTGGTGAATTGCCTTCTTGAACCGCTGCAGTCCTTGCGGTGTAGGTACACCAGCAGTGTTGTTGGGAAAGGAGTTCCAGGATCTTGACCCAGTGACAGTGAAGGAACAGCAATATGGTTCCAAGACAGGATGGTGTGTGACTTGGAGGGAATCTTGCAGGTGGTGGTGTTCCCATGCATCTGCTGCTCTTGTCCTTCTCAGTGGTAGAGGTCATATGTTTGGAAGGTGCTGTCAAAGGACCTTTGGTGATTTGCTGCAGTGCATTTTGTAGATGGTACATACTGCTGCAACTGTGCATCTGTGGTGGAGGGAGTGAAGGTTGAAGGTGGTGGATGGTGTGTCAATCAAGCGGGCTGCTTTGTCCTGGATGGTGTTGCACTTCTTGAGCGTTGTTAGATCTGCAATGATCCAGGTAAGTGGAGAGTATTCCATCACACTCCTGACTTGTGCCTTGCAGATGGTGGACAGACATTGGGGTGACAGGAGGTGAGTCAGTCACTGCAGAATTTTCAGCCTCTGACCTGCTCTTGTAGCCACAGCATTTATGTGGCTGGTTAATGATGACTCCCAGGGTGTTGATAGTGGGGGATTCAGCGATGGTAATGCCATTGAACGTCAAGGAGAGATGGTTAGATTCTCTCTTGTTGGAGATGATCATTGCCTGGCACTTGACTGGCACAAATGTTACTTGCGACTTATCAGCCCAAACCTGGATGTTGTCCACCTCTTGCTGCATATGGACATGGGCTGCTTCAGTATGTGTGGAGTTTCGAATGGTGCTGAACATGATGCAATTATCAGCAAATGATCTACTTCTGACCTTATGATGGCGGGAATGTCATTGATGAAGCAGCTGAAGATGGTTGGGCCTAAGACACTACCCCGAGGAACTCCTGTAGTGATATCCTGGGACTGAGATGATTGACCTCCAACAACCACAGCCTTCTTCCTTTGTGCTAGGTACGACTTCAACCAGCAGAGAGTTTTCCCCCTGATTCTCATTGACTTCAGTTTTGCTCGGGCTCCTTGATGCCATACTCAGTCAAATGCTGCCCTGATGTCAAGGGCAGTCACTCTCACCTCATCTCTGGAGTTCAGCTATTTTGTACTTGTTTGGACCACGGCTGCAATGAGGTCAGGAGCTGAGTGGCCCTGACGGAACCCACACTGAGCATCAGTGAGCAGATTATTGCTGAGAAAGTGCCACTTGATAGTACTGTTGATGACCCCTTCCATCACTTTGCTGATAATCGGGAGTAGACTGATAGGGCGGTAATTGGCTGGGTTGGATTTGTCCTGCTTTTAGTACACAGGACACACATGGGCAATTTTCCACATTGCCAGGTAGATGCCAGTGTTGTAGCCATACTGGAAGCACTTGGCTATGGGCACAGCTGGTTCTGGGGCACAAGTCTTCAGTAATATTGCCGGAATATTGTCAGGGCCCATAGCCTTTGCTGTATCCAATGCCTTCAGCTGTTCCTTGATAACCCATGAATTTAATTGAATTGGCTGAAGACTGGCATCTGTGATGGACCTCGGGAGGAGTCCAAGATGGATCATCCACTTGGTACCTTTGGCTGAAGGTGGATACAAATGCTTCAGCCATGTCTTTTGTACTGATGTGCTAGGCTCCCCCATCATTGAGGATGGGGATATTTGTGGTACCTCCTCCTGTTAGTTGTTTAATTGTCCACCACCATTCACAACTTGATGTGGCAGGACTGCAGAGCTTAGATCTGATCCACTAGTTGCAGGATTGCTTAGACCTGTCTATTGCATGCTGCTTCTGTTGTTTGGCATGCAGGTAGTCCTGGGTTGTAGCTTCACCAGGCCGACACCTCATTTTGAGGTATGCCTGGTGCTGCTCCTGGCATGCCCTCACTCTCTCTTCAGTGAACCGGGCTTGGTCCCCCGGCTTTATGGTAATAGTAGTGTTGGGGATATACAGGGCCATGAGGTTACAGGTTGTGGTTGAATACAATTCTCCTGCTGCAGATGGCTCACAGTGCTTAATGGATGCCCAATTTTGAGTTGCTAGATCTGTTTGAAATCTATCCCATCTAGCATGGTGGTAGTACCACGCAACATGATTTAAGGTACTCTCAGTGTGAAGACGGGGCTTCGTCTCCACTAGGACTGTGCAGTGGTCACTCCTACCAATACTGTCAAAGACAGATGCATCTATGACCGGCAGATTGGTGAGGACGTGGTCAAGTAGGTTTTACCCTTTTGTTGGTCCCCTCACCACCTGCCGCATACCCAGTCTAGCAGCTATGTCCTTTAGGACTCGTCAGCTCGGTCAGTAGTAGTGCTACCGAGCCACTTTTGGAGATGGACATTGAAGTTCCCCACCCAGAGAACATTTTGTGCCGTTGTTACCCTCAGTGCTTGTTCTAATTGGTGTTCAACATGGAGAAGCACTGATTCATCAGCTGAGGGGGTGCGGTAGGTGATAATAAGCAGGAGATTTCCTTGCCCATGTTTGACCTGATGCCATGAGACTTCATGGGGTCTGGAGTTGATGTTGAGGACTCCTGGCCAACTCCCTCCTGACTGTATACCACTGTGCTGCCAGCTCTGGTGGGTCTGGCCTGCCGGTGAGACAGAACATACCCAGGGATGGTCGTTTCTGGGACATTGTCTATAAGGTATGATTCTATGTCAGGCTGTTGCTTGACAAGTCTGTGGGACAGCTCTCCCAATTTTGGCACAAGCCCCCAGATGTTAGTAAGGAGGACTTTGTAGGGTCGACAGGGCTGTGTAGTTTCCGGTGCCTAGGTCAATACCAGGTGGTCTGCCCGGTTTCATTCCTTCTCTTATGCTTTTTGCAGTTTTGATACAACTGAGTGGCTTGCTAGGCCATTTCAGAGGGCATTCAAGAGTCAACCTTATTACTGTGGGTCTGGAGTCACATGTAGGCCAGACCAGGTAAGGACGGCAGATTTCTTTCCCCTAAAGGACATTAGGGAACCAGATGGATTTTTTTAACACAATTGACAATGGTTTCATGATCATCACTAGACTAGCTTTTTTTAAATTCCAGATTTATTAATTGAATTTAAATTCCTCCACATGCCATGATGGAATTAGAACTCATGTCCCCCAAGGCATTACCCTGGGCTCTGGGTTACTAGTCTAGTGACATTACCACTATGACACCACCTACACTACCTCCCCCTGAGGCCAGGACATGGAAATGCAATACATTACCACCAAATATTGGGTTTCAAGACCTGCCCCCTCACTGCTCATGAAGATTAATAGTGTTTCTTGGCTATTGAGAAATGCCTAGCCATGCATAACCTTTAAAGTACTGGTTATATACCTTTAAAATATTATTGACGCATTACTGGGATTTTTTTCTATGACTTAGTTATAACAAGATAAATTTAAGAGAAAAAAGTACATTGTTGAAGCTAAGACCACTGCATATCCTTGTCCTAGAGTTCTCAATGGTACAGTTACTTTTGATAGGACCCACTGCTGCAGTTTTGGAGAATTTGATAATTGTGTTACCCATTTATAAAGAACTGCAAACATCTGCATTTGGTTAAAGTATGTACAACATTAATATTTTGTGTTTCAGGAATAGAAGTAAATGATTGCAAACAAGAATTAAGACATTCTGATAAAAATGAACAGGGACGGATAGAGAGAGGTTTTTAACATTGTGCTGGAGTGAAGATCCTGTATTTCTTCTTTGTAGCGAGGTTTACTGTTATTTTTGTTTAGTGTCAACAAACTACAAAAGGTGATGAATTTGAATCTTAAAATTATAAAACTGTTTCAAACAACCTGAATTCACTTGATGATTTTGATACCACTGTAATGTCTACACTAGATTCCAGTTGTGAAGAAGCTACCACTCAATGAAAGTTTGTCCCCAAAGTACGAAGAAAATAAATGAAGGGACTCATTATTGCTATAATGTGCATGAGTGTTCATTTTTAATAGTAATGGTTTGTGTTCACAATCAACTTCAATGGAGAAATTTAATGAACAGATGTCCATGCTTTGGAGAGTTTCTAGCACAATTCCAAAATGAAAATTGTCTGTTTGCCATCTTTTCATCTATACTTCATTTGCATTCCACTGACATTTTAGTTTTAAATTGAATTCTGCCTGATCTGTAAGCAATTAGTGCTGTTAGCTCAAGTTTACCCAAAAAGAAGAAAGATGGATGTTTTTAACAAGCTTTTTGTTTTGAAAAAATTATGTGGGCTGGATTTGTCAACTGCTAAAATTAAGTTTTCCTCATTCAACCATCTGTGGAAATATTTGAAAGTTAACAAATTGTATCTCAATGCAGAATGATGAACATCTGGGGTTGAATATTGTGAAGTTCTTGAAGAGATTGGGTGTTGTTAGAAGCCATGAGTTAAGTTTTAGCAGTTTATCCCAATTATATTTATGCATCAAGCAACATCAGTGAAGGACCATGATCCATTGTGGAGGTCATCAACAAGGTTGGAAAGGATGGGAGAGAAGATGAGGTTAATCACGGAGCAGTGGTTGGGTTTTAAAAATCTCCAGATTGTAAAAGGAAGGGAAGTTGGAGGGAAGTAAGCAGTTGTACATTTTAATGAATGAAAAGAATGAATTTGAGATGATGAATTCCTCATCAATGCTTCTCAACCTGACTCAGGGAATTGAAGGTAAAAGTTTCCTTTAATGTTGATGGATATTCTAAGATATTTTGCTGTAACATTATCAAGGTTAAACTTTTGGATTCTATTTTAGAAACAAGATTATGTTTTATATCTCTTAGTAATCTTTGATATTGTAGTATACTTAGCCACTTAAAGAGTATTGCATGTTCAATTCTTTAATAAATACATAAAAGTTAATAAATTGTCTCATGTAGCATTCTGTATATAACTACAAGAACCTCCTCTCTGTGTCTCCTTAAGTGGGGAGATACTTATTGAAGAGAGTTTCCCAGACCCTTATAATATCTGGGATATTTATGACTTAGCTATAATTATTAAAAATAGGCTAACCCAAAGATTGTAGTATTCTCTGTTAATTTTCTTTATTTGAGGGAAGACTAGTTCAGTTCTTCAGACATAAACATGTGAACTTAATTAAAGGAAACTTATAGGGATGTACACTTGATTTGGTTTAGTCCTATAAGGGGTTAAAGTCATAAATCACTTCACTGATGCAGTAGTTTTTATTTTGTTGACACTGCATAGTTTGAGTACTGATTAGTTGAATCATTGAGCTGGAGTAATTATGACCACAAAAGCTAATTTATTCCTTCCTAAGACCTCTGCTGCATTTTGTGATCACCTTAGATGCTGCTTCCAAAGAGTAAATATAACTAACAAGAACCAAGAAAGTCGCCAAGTTTCCTGCCAAGACCTCATGCACTTGTGCTCATTTTTATACTACAATTACAATGGTTTTCATAGAATCATAGAATGATTACAGCACAGAAGGAGGCCATTCAGCCTGTTGTGCTATGCCGGCTCTCTGCAAGAGCAGCTCAGCCAGTCCCACTTCCCAGCCCTTTCCCTGTAGCCCTGCAAATTTTTTCTCTTCAGATAATTATTCAATTCTCTTTTGAAAGCTATGATTGAATCTGCCTCCACTACAGTCTCAGGGAGTGCTTTCCAGATTATAATCACTTGCTGCAAAAAATATTTTTCCTCATGTCGCCTTTGTTCTTTTGCCAATCACCCTAAATCAGTGTCCTGTGGTTCTTGACCCTTCCACCAATGGAAATGGTTTCTCTTTATCTACTCTGTCCAGACCCCTCATGATTTTGAACATCTCTATCAAATCTCCTCTCAAACTTCTCTTCGCTAAGGCAAACAGTCCCAGCTTCTCCAATCTATCCACGCAATTGAAATCTCCCATTCCTGGAACCGTTCTTGTAAATATTTTCTGTGCTCTCTCTAATGCCTTCACATCCTTCCTGAAATGTAGTGTCCAGAATTGGATACAATCCTCCAGATGAGACCGAAACAGTGTTTTATAAAGGTTCAGCATATCTTCTTTGCTTTTGCACTCTATGTCTCTGTTTATAAAGTCCAGGATACTGTATGCCTTCTTAACCATTTTCTCAACCTGCCCCGCCACCTTCAATGATTTGTGCACATATATCCCCAGTTCCCTCTGCTCCTGCACCTTCTTTAGAATTGTACCCTTTATTTTATATTGCCTCGCCTCATTCTTCTAACCAAAATGTGTTATTTCACACATCTCTGCATTAAATTTCATCTGCCATCTGCCCTTTCTACCAGCCTGTCTATATACTCTTGAAGTTTATCGCTATTCTCCACACAATACTTCCAAGTTTTGTGTCATCTGCAAATTTTGAAATTTGCCCTGTACACCAGGCCCAGAACATTAATATAGACCATGAAAAGCAATGGTCCTAATACCAACCACTGAGGAATCCCACGATATACCTTCCTCCAGTCCAAAAAACAACCGTTCACAACTATTCACTGTTTCCTGTCACTCGGCCAACTTCATATCCATGCTGCCACTGTCCCTTTTAATCCATGGGCTTTAACTTTGCTGACAAGCCTGTTATGAGCTATTTTATCAAATGCCTTTTGGAAATCCATGTACACTACATCTACCACATTACCCTCATCAACCCGCTCTGTTACCTCATCAAAAAACTCTATCAAGTTAGTTAAACATGATTTTCCCTTAACAAATCCATGCTGGTTTTGCTTAATTAATCCACATTTGTCCAAGTAACTGTTAATTTGTCACGGTTTACATTTCTAAAAGCATCCCTACCACTGAGGTTAAACTGACTGGCCTGAAGTTGCTGGGCTTATCCTAACACCCTTTTTTTGAAAAAGTGTGTAACATTTGCAATTTTCCAGTCCTCTGACACCACCCCCGTATCTATGAACGATTGGAAGATTGTGGCCAGTGCCTCTGCAATTTCCACCCTTACTTCCCTCAGTATCCAACTGATCCTAGTGACATATTAATTTCAAGCACAGACAACCTTTCTAATACTTTTTTATCAACTTTTAGCACATCCAGTGTCTCAAGTACCTCCTCATTCACTAAGACTTGGACAAAATCTTGTTTCTTGGTAAAGACAGAAAGTATTCATTTAGTACTTCTGCCAGGCCCTCTGCCTTCATGCATAAATTCCCTCTTAGGTCCCTAATCAGTCCCACTCCTCCTTTTACCACCATTTTATTATTTATATCTCTTTGGAAGACTTTTGGATTCCCTTTTATGTTAGCTGCCTTTCTCTTCTCATAACTCACTGTTTCCCATTTCTTTTTTCATTTCTCCTCTGAGCTTTCTATATTCAGTTTGGTTCTCATTGTATTATAAACCTGACATCTGGCATACGCATCCTTTTTCTGCTTCATCTCAATCTCTATCTGTTTTCACATCCAGGGAGCTCTGGCATTTTTTGTCCTACCTTTCCTTCTTGCCGGAAGGTACCTCGACTGTACCTGAACTATCTCCTCTTTAAAGGCAGCCCATTGTTCCATTACAGTTTTGCCAGCCAATCTTTGATTCCAATTTACCTCGTGATATTATGCTCACTGTCCCTTTAATGGGCCCCTACTGACACTTGATCCACCTCACTCCCCAGAACTAGGTCCTTTCTCATTGGGCCAGAAATATACCAGTCTAGAAAGCTCTCCTGAACACAATTCATAAACTCCTGCCCCTCTCTGCCCTTTACACTATTACTTTGCCAGTCTATATTAGGATAATTACAGTCCCCCATTATAACTACTCTATAGTTTATGCACCTCTCTGTAATTCCTTGCAAATTTGTTCCTCTATATATTTCCCACTATTTGGTGGCCTATAGAATGCACCCAATAATGTAGTGGTACCTCTATTGTTTCTGAGCTCTAACCAAATAGATTATGTCTTTGACCCCTCCAGAAAATCCTCTCTCTCCAGCACTGAAATGTTTTCCTTAATCAATACGGCCCCCTCCTCCTTTCTTCCCTTCCCTATTTTTCCTGAACACCTTGTATCCAGGATTATTTAATACCCGTCCTACCCTTTTTTGAGCCAAGTCTCCGTTATCACCCAACATCATATTCCCACATGCTTATCTGTGCCTGCACACACCAATCTTATTTCCCACACTCGGGTGCGTTCACATCTATGCCCAGTAAAACTAATTTAAACCATATTGCCTTCCCTTTTAGTCTAACCCCACCTAATATCTTACTATTTCTTACTCTAATGCTATCTTTGTCTCCCAATTCTTTGTGCACCTTGTTTTTCTTCTTTAATGTTACCTTCTGGTTCCCATCCCTCTGTCATGTTAGTTTGAATCCTCCTCAATAGCATGAGCAAAGCGCTCTGCAAAGACATTGGTCCTGGCTCTGTTCAGGTGCAAACAGTTCGCCCTGTCCAGGCCCATCTCCCCCCAGAACCAGTCCCAATGTCCCAGGAATCTAAAGCCCCCCCTCCTGCACCATCTCTCCAGCCACATATCCATCTGCTCTATCCACATAATTCTATACTCACTAGCACATCATACCAGGAGTAATTCACAGATTACTACCTTTGAGATCCTGCTTGCTAGTTTCTCTCCTACCTTCCTAAAATCTGACTGCAGGACCCCATCCCTTTTTCTACCTTTGTCATTGGTGCTGAAAGGGACCACGACCACTGGCTATTAACCCTCCCGCCTCACAGTGCTCTGCAGCCGCTCATTGATATCCTTGATCCCGGCACCAGGGAGGCAACATAACATCCTGGATTCAAGTCTTCAGCTACAGAAACACCTGTCTGTTCCCCTGACTATAGAATCCCCTATCACAATAACTTTCCCAATCTTCCTCCAGCCCTCCTGTACAGCTGACTAGGCTCTGGCTGCATTCCCCAGAGGAACCGTCACTGTTACTAGTATTCGGAGCTAAATACTGGCTGGAGAGTGAGATGCATTCTGGGGATTACTGCAGTACCTTCCTGGTCCTCCTTGACTGCCTGGTAGTCACCCATCCCTTCTCTACTTTCACACCCTTAAGCTGCACGGTGACCACATTTAGAAATGTGCTATCCCCAAAACTGTCAGCCTCATTGGTGTGTGACAGTGATTCTAACTGCCCCTCAAGCTCCAAAACCCGGAGGTCAAGGAGCTCCAGCTGATGATCCTTCCTGCACATGTGATTGTCCAGGACACGAGAAGAGTCCTGGAATTCCCACATGGAACAGGATGTGAATTCCACGGGACCAAGATGCCCTCCCATGCCTCTATTTATTTGACCATTAACTGACTTAATAAAAATAAATTAAGAATTAAATAAATAAACATTCACCTGCTACTCACCAATCAGCTGCTTTCCTTGTGCTGATGTCACTTTATTTTACAGGGAGTTAACTTAAATGTTTTACTTAACTCTTATTATCCAAACACCTCAAATTTTAATTTCCTGAAAAATTAAAAACCCTTTAGTATTACTATCCTTTGCTATTTAATTTCAACTTTATCCCCTCAATCTGCTTCATTAATTGAACATTGTGAAACTCTGGGTTGAATTTTATCTTGACAGTGGGAGTCCCTTCAATGGGCTGGAAGTCAGAGAACGACCCCACCTCAGTCCTGTTTTGGACCCCTGGGGATGGGGACCCCACCCCCAAGAACTGCCGGCCAATCAGAAGGCCAGCAGCTCAGTAGTACCGGCAACGCCACCGGGTGCGGTGGCCACTTCCAGTACTATAGGAGGCTTGGGACCAGGACCAGCGCTGGAGTCCCGGACCTCAGGCGAGTGTGGCGGGCTCACCAGAGCTAGTCCTGAAGGCCCCAGTGAGGGGGGAAGAGGGTGGTCATTGAGGGCGGGCAGGTTGTTTGCGAAGGAGCGGCCTTTGCTGCCAGGGGCCCTTCGTGGGCCACAGATTGCCCACGGAGAAGGCCTACCCCAGCCCACAGGGAGGCCGCCTTGTTTTAATGAGGGACTTCCCCACATAGCGGGGCTCCCACTGCCACTGGTAAAATAGCAGTAGCGGTGTGAAGTGGCCCTTAAGTGGCTAGTAATTGGCCACTTAAGGGCCTCAATTGGTCTCACTATTAATGGGTCTCCCAGCCCATTTCCCAAGGGCCCATAAAATTCAGCCTTATATGACAAATGATCAAATTGTCTTTGGTTTTTATACTAATTAATTTTGTCTTTATAGTTGATTAATTTCAATTAAATTGAAAACTTACCAGTATACTCACCCCACGTGACTCTTTGTCCTGTGGTGTCACTTCATGTTTTTTTTTCTTCCTGTTTGAAGAAACCAGCCTCGCTTTTTTACTCTGCTCTGCTTCTAGGCCTCACCTTTTTACTCTGCTCAGCTCCACTCCCAGGCTTCACTTATTTATTCTGCTCCACTCCACTCCCAGGCCACTCCTTTTTACCCTGCTCCTCTCCACTGCACTCCCAAACCTCGTCTTTTTATTCTCCTCCACTCCACTTCCAGGCCTCACCATTTTATTCTGCTCTGGTCCACTCCCGGTCCTCACCTTTCTACTCTGTTCAGCTCTGCTCCGAGGCCTCACCTTTTTATTCTGCTTTTAGGGCACTGAGGATCATATATCTATAAATATATGAAAAAAAAACTTACAACTATGTGTGTTTCTTCCATTAGAAATTCTTTTTCCCATTTATAATACAAGCTATCTATGTAAGCTTGTCAGTCTGTAATTACACCCTCCCATCAGAGGCAATGTAACGCCTCAGTTCAGCATCTTTCACCTCCTCAACCTCAGAGAAACTCCAATGTTCCAATCATTTCTACTTCTCAGCTTTCCAAATTGCTATACTTTTTGCTACTTAACTCAATGTTAATATATAATGGAAGTGTGTAAAAATATGGACAGATGTATGATTTCAAAATGGGGATTGAATCTTACCTTGGTCCATGCCTTGGTCCAACTATTCATTGCCCACTAATCTAATTTCATCTGAAGATTAACCTTGTACAGTGCTACAGAAGATTGACTAATATATGTGAAAAAAAAACTTGGCTTTGTTCTGTCAGGTCATTTTTCTTCTTTCTAATTGTACAACATTTAAGTCACATTCCACAGACCAAATATAGCAAAGAAATTCTTCAAGGTCTAGCCACAGAAGATCCATCTCAACACTCCTGTGTGCTTGGATTCAGCAAGTTCTACCTGAGGGAGGCAGGTTCTCTTAAAAGTGGAAGGTGTGACAAGTTAACTTGAAGAAAAGAAATCCTGGAAGGATTATACCATCAGTGTGGTGAGCAAGGGAATTCTGTGCAACAAGTCCTAATTTTAGACCTGATACGTAAGCAGGCACATATTGAATAATACCATTACAGAGATATTAGGTGCAGACAGAAATATGTAATTTTATATTTTCTCAAGACTTTGGTTTTTGGTTCTCAGTATAAGAACCCATTTTATAGCCTGATGAAACAACTTAATCATTGTGTATTTGTACTGTGTCTAACTTGATGAAATCACCCCAGTGGCAAATTACGATTGTTTTTAATGACACTTGACTGATTTCCTCACTAAATTGAGAGACAGAGGGAAAGAGAACAAATGAACAGAGGAAGAAAATTGAATAACTGTACAATCCACAGTGCAGAGCATGCAATAGACCTGCAAGATTCTCAGTGCCAATCCCCACTGTGATTGGGTAGTTAGTGAACATGCCAGACCATTAACCTCAGCAGACATGGGTACTGCCACTCAGATACAAGTATTCTCCCTAACCTGTCCCCCTCTGAACTTATTTATTTATTTTTATTAAGTTAGAGATACAGCACTGAAACAGGCCCTTCAGCCCACCGAGTCTATGCCAACCATCAACTACCCATTTATACTAATCTTACATTAATCCCATATTCCTACCACATCCCCACAATTCCCCTACCACCTACTTATACTAGGGGCAATTTATAATGGCCAATTTACCTATCAACTTGCAAGTCTTTGGCTGTGGGAGGAAACCAGAGCACTCGACGAAAACCTACGCAGTCACAGGGAGAACTTGCAAACTCCGCACAGGCAATACCCAGAATTGAACCCGGGTCGCTGGAGCTGTGAGGCTGCAGTGCTAACCATTGCACCACTGTACCACACTCTGCTCTCGCAGGTCTAACCCCGACATTGTGATCAAACCTGCAGACATTGTTGTCTGACGTACCGACCTCTACTTTGCAGAGGCTCAGCACCAGCTCTCAGACACTTCTTCCTACTTCCCCCTGGACCATGACCCCACCACTGAACATCAAGCTACTGTCCACAGGACTGTCACTGACCTCATTTCCTTTGGACATCTTCCTTCTACAGCTTCCAACCTCATAGTCCCACAACCTCGGACAGCCCGTTTCTACCTCCTTCCTAAAATCCACAAACAGGACTATCCTGGCAGACCCATTCTTTCAGCCTGTTCCTGCCCCACTGAACTTATTTCTTCCTATCTTGACTCTATCTTTTCTCCCCTTGTCCAGTCTCTTCCCACCTACATCCGTGACTCTTCTGATACCCTACGTCATTTTGACAATTTCCAGTTTCCTGGCCCCAACCGCCTCCTCTTCACTATGGACATCCAATCTCTCTACACCTCCATCCCCCACCAGGATGGTTTGAGGGCTCTCTGCTTCTTCCTTGAACAGAGGCCCAACCAGTCCCCATCCACCACCACCCTCCTCCGCCTGGCTGAACTTGTTCTCACATTGAGCAACTTCTCCTTCAACTCCACTCACTTCCTTCAAATAAAAGGTGTTGCTATGGGTACCGGCATGGGTCCTAGTTATGCCTGTCTTTTTGTGGGATATGTCGAACATTCCTTGTTCCAGTCCTACTCAGGCTCCTCCCCCAATTCTTTTTCCAGTACATTGATGACTGTATCGGTTCCATTTCCTGCTCCCGCCCCGAAGTGGAAAACTTTATCAACTTTGCTTCCAAATTCCACCCTTCACGCACCTTTATATGGTCCATCTCTGTTATTTCCCTTCCCTTCTTTGACTTCTCTGCCTCCATCTCTGGGGATAGGCTGTCTATTAATATTCATTATAAGCCTACTGACTCCCACAGCTACCTCGACTACATTTCTTCACACCCTGCCTCCTGTAAGGACTCCATTCCATTCTCCCAGTTTCTCCTTCTCTGACACATTTTCACTCATGATGTACCCTTCCACAACAGCGCTTCTCATATGTCTTCCTTTTTCCTCAACTGAGGATTCCTCCCACTGTGGTTGACAGGGCCCTCAATCGTGTCTGGCCCACTTCCCAAATCTTTACCCTCACCCCTTACCCTCTCTTCCAGAACCGCAACAGGGTTCCCCTTGTCCTCACTTTCCACCCCACCAGCCTCCATATCCAAAGGATCATCCTCCGCCATTTCTGCCACGTTCAGCATGGTGCCACTACCAAATGCATCTTCCCTTCCCCTCCCCTGTCAGTATTCTGAATGAATCGTTCCCTCCATAACACCCTGGTCCACTCCTTCATTACCCCCAACACCTCATCCCCTTCCCACGGCACCTTCCCCTGCAATTGCAGGAGGTGTGATTCCTGTCCTTTTACCCCCTCTCTCCTCACTATCCGAGGTCCCAAACACTCCTTTCAGGTGAAGCAGTAATTTACTTGTACTTCTGTCAATTCAGTATACTGTATTTGCTACACACAATGTGGTCTCCTCTACATCGGGGAGACCAAATGCAGACTGGGTGACCGCTTTGCTGAACACCTCTGCTCAGTCTGAAAACATGACCCCGAGCTTCCGGTTCCTTGCCATTTCAACACGCACCCCTGCTCTCATGCCCGCATTTCTGTCCTGAGATTGTTGCAGTGTTCCAGTGAACATCAACGCAAGCTCAAGGAACAGCATCTCATTTACCGATTAGGCACGCTACAGGCTGCCGGACTGAACATTGAGTTCAATAATTTCAGAGCATGACGGGCCACCCTTTTTATTTTTAATTCTTTTTTATTTTTTATTTGTTTAATTTATTTTAGTTTGTTTCATCATTTTTTTTTACCATGTGCCTGCCCACTTTTTCTTCATGTTTGTGCTTTTGGGCCAGGGCTATTCATTTTTCTGTCAATTAACACCCTCTCTGCACTAACACTTTGTCTTTCAGCACACCATTAACATACAATTTGCCTTTGCTCCATGACCTTCTGGTCAGTTATTCTCTGAGACCCTCTGCGTATCAACACCTTCCCTTTTGTTATCTCTTGTCCCAGCCCTGCTTTATTTTCTTGAAACCTATTACATTTCTAACCTTTGCCAGTTCTGATGAAAGGTCACTGACCTGAAACGTTAACTCTGCTTCTCCACAGATGCTGCCTAACCTGCTGAGTATTTCCAGCATTTCTTGTTTTTAATTTCAGATTTCCAGCATCTGCAGTATTTTGCTTTTATTATGCAAGTATTCTCTTGTTCTTTATTTTATTTTCCTCCTCTAGATTAAATATTTCATCACCACTTTTTCAGCAGTGGTATTTGTTTAATAATGCAGCAATTTCTGCCATTTTAGACTTGAATGCTTTTCATTAACAACACTGACATGTGCTCATCTGTGACTCAGCTAGCAGCTGATGTGAGCATGTTCTTTGGCTCACTGTGAGCAATGCAATGAGCTAGAGTTAGAGTAATATAATATGATTAACAAGAAGAAAAAAATCAACATGTTCATCAGCTGGCTAACATGTTCACATGTGTCGTTAAAGGCATTTATTTACATTTTCTTATTTACCTAGTTTTGACCAATCAGGCAGGAAAGCCACATCATCAGCAAGTGACCTGAAGATCACACAGTTGAGGGAGACACAGGGGCACTGCTTGACGTGGGCATGAAATTGGTTGGATCAACCACAGTGAAATAAACAACTGCAAGCACGTAGCAGTGCAAATTCAGAACCTTGGATGTAATTCACTGCACAAGTGGATATAGTTGAATGCCCAGACCAATAATTATTGGAGAATATCAAAGAAAAGCAGCAACATTGTGGCAGTGCACAGAGAATATTTTGAATAAATTAGTAAAGCCTGTTGTTAATCTGAGCAGCGCAGCAAGTTAAGTATTTGAAGGCTATGTAAGTTAGAGATGCAGGTGTGCTATGTGATGCCGATATTTCTGTGGGTGATATCCTTTTGCTGACTGCTCAGTCAGATATGTCAGAATCATTTGAAGCTGATGAGCTTGATGTGGAACCAATTCCTGCACCAAGATAACAGAGGTCAGAAAGACATTGGATTGCGTAAGATGCTACACGAAGACAATTTAAGCAAAGCTTAATCAGTAACTTCGAAAAAGAATCAGGAACAGCTTTCCCAAAAATACACCTTATAAAAGAAAAGTGAAAGGTCCGAATCAAAAACATGCACATACTTCAGAATGAAACTTATAATTGTTTAAGATGTTGTGCAGCATGTTGTTGCTAAAATGTAAATGTGTATGGTTTTAAGGCAATAAATGTTGAGTGTATCTAGCAGACCCGAGTTACGTGCTATTTCTATATGGTACTTTAGCTAGAGAACTCTCTACATGCACAGAGCTCAATTAAATTGTAATATTAAAGTGACAATCATCCATTTGCTTATGTTCCTTTTTAAAAGGTTGTTGGGCGGTCCCTTAACTGTTTTTATAGATTGCTTTTCATAGCCTCAGGACAACCCAAAATGCTTCTGAGGCAATGAAATATTCCCCAGTGTTGTCTAAAAACCCAGCAGTTAATATGCATGTAGCAAAGACCCACAAACAGCAAATGACCAGTTAATCCATTTTGGTGTTGTTGGCTGGAAAATTGGGAAAACTACCTTGCTTTTCTTTGAAGAATGTCAGCTGATCTTTAACATCCTCCCGAGATGGTAGATTAACATCCTCAGTTTACGGTCCCACCCAAAAGTCAGCACTTCTGACAATACAGCACTCTCTCAGTACCGCATTTAAAAGCCAGCCTAAATGGTGTGCTTAAGTCCCACAAGCTTCAGACCCAGAGGTGAGAGTGCTACTAGTACTGTATTTTCACATGAACCTGTATTTCTTTCAGTATGTCAATGAAGAAAACACCCCCATGGGGAATATAATCAGATTCAATCACAGCAGGTGCAGAGGATTTGTCCATCCAGTTGAAATGTAAATTAATAATCTTATTAAATATTATTCACTTGTCTTAGCACCAACAAAGCAGCAGAGAAGAGCTGCCATTCAGCATTTCCTTCAATGAGCAGCTATAATTTAATTCCAGGAGCAGAAGATAGAACAACAACTTGCATTTATGTAGAGCGCCTTTAAAACAGTAAAACATACACGACACTTCATAGGAGTGTGTTGGTATCCTTCCAACTACCAGAGATGATGGACATGCAGCAAACAATCCATTTGGGTGGGGTGGCTTCTCTTGGTGCAACTTTGCAGATGGCTGTGAAGGCCAATTCTTTAGAGGCACAAGTTCTGCACGTAAAACTGCCAGATGACACTGTGAGTTGTTGTTTTTGATGTTGGCGCCTGTTGCCAAGCTGCTGTAGCAACTGGTCATCGTGGTAGTGCACACCACTCCACAGGATTGTCACCATTTCCCTTTTGCCAGATAGTGACTCCCAAGTGCGATAGTCGACATTTAGGGCCTTCATGTCATGCTTGCAAGCATTCTTGAAGCGGAGATTTGGGCGCCCCACTGGTCGTCTGGCCCCAGCTACCTCACCATACAGAAAGTCCCTGGGTATGCAACCGTCTTCCATCCTGCGGATGTATCCAATCCACCAAAGTCACCTCTATTTGATTAGTGACAACACACTTGGGAGCTCTGCCTTTGAGAGGACTGCTGCATTTGTAATTTTGTTCTGCCAGAGTATACCCATAATGCACTCCAGACAGTGAAGATGGAAATTATTGAACTTCTTTTCCTGGTAGCTGTAAGTTACCCATGTTTCACAGCCATACAGCAAGGTGCTGAGTACACAGGCCTTAGAAACCATCAGCTTAGTCCTAAGGGTCAGCTTGGTGTTATCCCATGCATGTTTCTTAAGTCGGCCAAAGGTGGTAGCTGCTTTCCCTACGCGTGTATCGAGCTCTGCATCAAGAGACAGATTGTTGGCCACCGTGGACCGTCAAGGTAGCAGAATTTGCTAACCACTTCCATGGGGCGTTATTTAGTGTGATCAGGGGCGGAGATGCAACACCTTGTCTCATGATCACAGTTTAATTGACGTTTATAGTCAAGCGGAACAAGTTATAGGTAAGGGAGAGACAGTCCATGTGAGTCTTTGTAGCTGAGTTTCTGTGTGAGCGATGAGAGCAGCATCGTCAGCATAGAGAAGTTCTCTGATCAGGATGTGATGTGTTTTTGTCTTCTCTTTCAGCCTTGATAGATTGTGGAGCTTGCTGCCTGACCTAGCGTGCAAGTAGATTCCTTCCATATCTGCAGGGAAGGTGAAGGTCAGGAGCATGGAGAAGATGCCAAACAGAGTAGGGGCTAGGACACAATCCTGTTTCTCTCCATTCTTCACTCCAAAATTGTCGCAAGTGGAGCCATCAAACTGTACAGTGCAGTGTTTTGTCATGGAAGGAGCAGATGAGACTGAAGAGTTTCGGTGGACAGCCAATTTTTCTAAAATCTTGAAGAGCCCTGCTCTGCTGACAGTGTCAAATGCATTAGTGAGATCTACAAAAGTAAGGTAAAGGGGTATATTCTGTTCCTTACACTTCTCTTGTAGCTGGTGTATGGAGACAATCTTATCCACAGTAGATCTGTGTTTCTGGGTACACTCGGTCTGCAAGTAAATTGAGCCTTTTAAGTATGACCCTAGCAAAGACCTTCTCCATGATGCTAAGGAGTGAGATGCCCCTGTAGTTGTTGCAGTCACCTCTGTCATCTTTGTTTTACTATAGTGTGATGATTTTGGCATCATGCATCTCTTACGGAACAGAGCCTACTTTCCAGCAGAGAAGGAGAAGGTCTTTAAGGTGTGGCAATAGATGGGACTTTCCATGCTTGAGCAGTTTGGCTGGGATTCTGTTCTTGCCCGGTGCCCTTCTGTTTGCTAGGCGGTCTATTGCCTTCTTGCACTCCAGTGATGAAGGTTCTTCTTCTTACTCATCCATGACAGGAAGTTGTGGGAGAGCGTCGAACACAGGCTGTCTTGATTGGAGTGTAATCAAACTAAATATGATACCAAGCCACAAAAGGTGATATTAGAAATAAAAACAAGAAATGCTGGAACCACTCAGCAGGTCTGGAAGCATCTGTGGAAAGAGAAGCAGAGTTAATGTTTCGGGTCAGTGACCCTTCTTCGGAACTGACAAATATTAAAAATGTCACCGGTTATAAACAAGTGAGGTGGGGGTGGAGCAAGAGATAACAAAGGAGAAGGTGCAGATTGGACAAGGCCACATAGCTGACCAAAAGGTCATGGAGCAAAGGCAAACAATATGTTCATGGTGTGTTGAAAGACAAAGCATTAGTACAGAATAGGTGTTAACGGACTGAATATTGAACAGCAGCAAGTGCAAACCTGAAAAAAAAAGTGGGTAAGCAAACTGAACAAACTAAGAGGAAATGAAATAAATGCAAAAAAAGGTTGTAAAAATGTACAAAAGAAAAAAAGAAGAAAAAAGAAAAAACAACTAAAAATGAAAGTAAAATGGGGGGCTGTCATGCTCTGAAATTATTGAACTCAATGTTCAGTCCGGCAGGCTGTAGTGTGCCTAATCGGTAGATGAGATGCTGTTCTTCGAGCTTGCGTTGATGTTCACTGGAACACTGCAGCAATCTCAGGACATGTGAGCATGAGAGCAGGGGGGAGTGTTGAAATGGCAAGGAACCGGAAGCTCAGGGTCCTGCTTGCGGACTGAGTGGAGGTGTTCCGCAAAGCAGTCACCCAGTCTGCGTTTGGTCTCCCCAATGTAGAGGAGACCACACTGTGAGCAATGAATACAGTATACTACATTGAAAGAAGTACAAGTAAATCGCTGCTTCAACTGAAAGGAGTGTTTGGGGCCTGGGATAGTGAGGAGAGAGGAGGCAAATGGGCAGGTATTACACCTCCTGCGATTGCAGGGGAAGGTGCCACGGTGGTGGGGGTAATGGAGGAGTGGACCAGGGTGTCGCGGAGGGAACGATCCCTTCGGAATGCTGACAGGGGAAGGGAGGGGAAGATGCGTTTGGTAGTGGCATCACGCTGGAGGCGGTGGAAATGGCGGAGGATGATCCTTTGGATATGGAGGCTGATGGGGTGGAAAGTGAGGACAAGGGGAACCCTGTCACGGTTCTGGGAGGAACGGGAAGGGTTGAGGGCAGAGGTACAGGAAATGGGCCGGACACGGTTGAGGGCCCTGTCAACAACAGTGGGGGGGAATCCTCGGTTGAGGAAAAAGGAGGTCATTCCAGAAGCACCATCATGGAAGGTAGCATCATCAGAGCAGATGCGTCGAAGACGGAGAAACTGGGAGAATGGAATGGAGTCCTTACAGGAGGTAGGGTGTGAAGAAGTGTAGTCGAGGTAGCTGTGGGACTCGGTGGGCTTATAATGGATATTAGTAGACAACCTATTCCCAGAGATGGAGACAGAGAAGTCGAGGAAGGGAAGGAAAGTGTCAGAGATGGATCATGTAAAGGTGAGAGAAGGGTGGAAATTGGAAGCAAAGTTGATAAAGTTATCCAGTTCGGGGCGGGAGCAGCAAACGGCATCGATACAGTCATCAATGTACCAGAAAAAGAGTTGGGGGAGGGGGCCTGAGTAGGACTGGAACAAAGACTGCTCGACATATCCCACAAAAAGACAGGCATAACTAGGACCCATGCGGGTACCCATAGCAACACCTTTTACTTGAAGGAAGTGCGTGGAGTTGAAGGAGAAGTTGTTCAATGTGAGAACAAGTTCAGCCAGGCGGAGGAGGGTGGTGGTGGATGGGGACTGGTTGGGCCTCTGTTCCAGGAAGATGCGGAGAGCCCTCAAACCATCCTGGTGGGGGATGGAGGTGTAGAGCGATTGGATGTCCATAGTGAAGAGGAGGCGGTTGGGACCAGGAAACTGGAAATTGTCAAAATGACGTAGGGCGTCAGAAGAGTCATGGATGTAGGTGGGAAGAGACTGGACCAGCGAAGAAAAGATAGAGTCAAGATAGGAAGAAATAAGTTCAGTGGGGCAGGAGCAGGCTGACACAATGGGTCTGCCGGGACAGTCCCGTTGGTGGATTTTAGTAAGGAGGTAGAGCGGGCTGTCCGGTGTTGCGGGACTATGAGGTTGGAAGCTGTAGGGGGAAGATCTCCAGAGGAGATGAGGTCAGTGACAGTCCTTTGGACGGTGGCTTGATGTTCGGTGGTGGGGTCATGGTCCAGAGGGAGGTAGGAAGAAGTGTCTGTGAGTTGGCGTTGAGGTGATATTAGGACTGACGACCAAATGCTTGGTCAAAGAAATAGGTTTTAAGAAGCGTTTTAAAGGAGGAGAGAGGAAGGGAGGTGGAGAGGTTTAGCAAGTGAATTTCAGAGCTTAGGACCTAGACAGTTGAAGGTGCAGCCACTGATGGTGGAACGATGAAAATGATGGGGATGTACAAGAGGTCAGAATTCGAAAGCGTAGAGATTCCTGAGGGTTGCAGGGCTGGAGGAGGTTACAGAGATAGGGACGGGTGAGGCCAGGGAGAGATTTGAAAGCACGGATGAGAATTTTAAAATCGAGGTGCTGCTGGACTTGGAGTCAATGTAGGTCATATAAGAATATATTGCCCTCCAGTTCTTCCTCCCTTTGGGGAAAAGACAGTACTTCAACAATAACAACTTGCTTTTATGCAGTGCCTTTAACAAAGAAAAATGTCCCAGTGATGAGGAAGGTTCATCAATCACAATAAGGAGCTGAAGAAAAGAATTGCATCTTGCAATGAACATGGCCTTGCTAACAGCAGTCACTCCGTACTTCAGGCATTGCAATGTCGATCTCTAACGTTCAAGGTATCAATCTATTTTTTCCAGTGGGTTTTTACTGCTTGAACCGGGAGCCCAGTGACCAGAGTTCGATGGCCTTCTTCATGGCATTGGTTCGCAGATTTTCAGGTTGGAAAGGTTACTTTAACAGAGGACCCCATGAAGGTTGCTGTCTCCCCCTGCAACTGCTCTGAGCAGGTCCTGACGCTGACCTCACATATTGAGGTCAGTTTTCAGAAAGGCCTGAAGACAGGAACCACCTTTCTTGACTTATCCTGTTCCTACAACAATGGCGGGAATTTTATACTCTCCCCCGCATCGGGTTTGGAGGCAGGGAGAGCACATAATCGGGTGGGATGGTGGCGGCAGGGGGGGCCCCACCACCTTCCTGCCTCCACCCCCAAATTAAGTCCACTGCAGGAAGTCCTGTGAAGGTCATCCCACTCTGCTGCCAATTGAGGCCCATAAGTAGGCAATTAATGCCCAATTAAGGCTTCATCCCACTGCTGCTGGAATTAATCCAGCGGTAGGCATGCCTGTTGCCACATGGGGAGCATCCCAAACAAACCTGTACAGGTTGCTTGCCGGCTCCAGGTAGGGCGTCCCTCGTTAAACGGCACTTAGTGCCTGAACAAGCGACCTGGCATCGGAAGGAGGGGGGCTCGCTCTGAGAGCCACCCCCTGGTCTAGCTGTCGACACCCCTACACACCCCTCCCCTGTGACCCCCACACCATGAAACCCCTCCCACCCTGATTTACCTGTGGCCTGGTTCCAGGGCCTCTGGTGATTGCTCCACTGGCAGCAGCTACCGCCTCCGCGGTGGCACTACTCAGTGAAAGAGCTGCCGTCCTCTGATTGGCCAGCGGCTGTCAGCAGGTGGGACTTCTGCCGCTGGGGGTGGGCCAGGCGCCATCTGCTTAAGTACCTAATTGATCTGGCAGGCCTTCCTTAGAGGAGGCGACGTGGGGCTCTCGCCGGTGCTATGGCTGGTGGTCGAGACCCTCATCACCAAGACAAAATCCCTGCCACAGAGTGTCGTACATACACGCTGCTGAAACTCTCCATAATTATCTGCTGTGTGAAAACACTACAACTAATCAACTCCAGGATCAGCAACAGACATTTCCGTGTGCACCTTGGAGATCAAATCAGCTGCCCATGCATAACCCCAACAATGGGCTCCCACTGGGATCAGTTCTCACACCAGCCCTTTTCAACATATATATCAGTGACCTCCCTCTCACAAAGTTATGGCTCTTCGTATATGCTGACGACTTGGCCGTGGATTTCCAGGCTAAGGAACTTTAGGACATTGAGAAAAAACATTCAATGAAGATCTATGTTCTCTAGAAACCTACTTCAGAAAATGGAGATTCCAACCATATACCGCCAAGACTGTTGTTTCAGCCTTCCACCTGACCAACTCGAAGGCTGGGGAAGAACTTCATTTCCAGTTCTGCGGCCAACCACTCACCCATGGCCCAATGCCAAAATACCTTGGCAGCACTCTTGACTCTACATTGACCTACCGGCAACACCTCTAGAACACAGGAGCCAAGGTCAAGATGAGAGTGAACCTTAAAGGGAAACTGGTGGGTACCACCTGGGCCAGCAGAACTAACACACTACGCCCTGCTTCACTCACCCTGGTTTACCTAGCAGCAGTGTACTGCTGCTCAGCCTGGCTCAGGAGCCGCCACACTAACATGACAGATATCCACCTCTGGGAAGTCAAGAGGATTATTTCTGGAACATTGAGACCAACATAGCTCGAGCAACTTCCTGTGCTAGCACACATTGAACCGCCCGACATCTGCAGGGAAAACGTTCACCTCAAAGAACACCACTGGCTGACAGCTAACAAAGCACTCCCACTGATACAGGACCTCAAAAGAAACCCCTGCACTCCCTACTGGAACACACTTCACACCCGACAAACCGACGACATCCCCACCTCTCGATGGCGCACCTCCTGGTTGACTGCTAACATCACCAACCGCAACCTGGTAACTGACCCGGGTGATGAACTCCTAGTTTTCAACCTCCCAGAAAATCTGGACAAGCCTCAACTGCTTGAGGATGGGCCAGGGAAGATGTGGCCACTTGCTCCACAAGTGGAACATGGGGACCAGCTCAAATTGTGACTGTGTCCATCCAAGTCAGACCATCGCCCACATATTGAAGTTTTTTTTTATTCATGCATCGGATGTGGGCATCGCTGGCTAGGCCAGCATTTATTGCCCATCCCTAATTGCCCTTGAGAAGGTGGTGGTGAGCTGCCTTCTTGAACTGCTGCAATCCATGTGGGGTAGGTACACCCACACTGCTGTTAGGAAGGGAGTTCCTCACCAATAAATGGCTCTTGTGCTTTGGGTAAGTCCTTAGCCAGCAAGGAACCCAGGAGATATCTATTGGCTTGTACATGCTCAATAAACAAACATTATTCAAGGCTTTATATCTATACAGATGAAAAAAAACTACCAAAAAGATAACCTTTCCAAACAGCCATTTTACAAACCTTGGGCTTAAAAAATATGCTGCAATTCAGACAAATTACGAAATATAATGCAGTCGTACTGTTACAATTGGGTGATAACAACACAATTTTCTTTGCTATGATGGTGTTTTATTCTGACTAGATGAATTGCCTATTTCTTGAAAGAGTATATATTAGAACAGGAGATAGCACTACATTCAAACTGAAAGTGAATGTTCTATTGGATGTGCAAGATCTTTCAAGATAGTATAACTGGCAGCTTCCATTAAGGGATGAGTTGCTGAATATTCGTTCAAAAGGAACTGCCTTCTAGACTGTGCCTTGAGAAATTAATGTTCTCAATACTTGGTGGCAATAGTTTTTTGATTTGTATCCAATGAATAATTATTTATGTCAACTCTCACCCACCTAACCCTGCCTTTAACTTCTCATTTCAACTGCTTACGCATTCAACAGAAAATGCATCACCACAAGAGTAATTTTGAAACTGAACACACAGCCCTTGAATTTTGCAGCTAATCCTTTGGTCAATCTTCACCGTAATGCTCAAGTATTGTGGGAAGCAAGAGACACTGGCTACTTTTCTCATAACTTCAGCAATGAATCTGCCATTGTATGATTTGTGAGATTTTTATTCAAAGGTTAGTGTTCCACAACATTCTACAAAGAATAGTAAAAGCATGACCATGTTTGTCTTCCCAAAAAGTAGAATATAAAGACAGTTATCAATAATTTCTAAAGCACATAAACAGACATACACAAAGTGATGTTGATGATGGGGCAATGCCTATTCTCTCCAAATTAAAAAAAAATCTTCACACATGCCAAGTAGTTATGGTTGGAACAGATTTACACGCCCTGTCATAATTTATCATCCTCAAATCTTTAGTAATACCTTAATTAGGTCATTGCAATTAACAGGTAATAAGCATCAAACCCAACCAGATGTAAATTGCCACACAATGTGCCAATTATCATTAAGCAGACTGACATTGCTGTCATGATAATTTGCTGAGATCTGGCCAGCACAACACCACTGATGGTGTTCTGTCACTCAGCTTTCACGTTACATATTTTAACACAGTGGTTAAAATTAAGGTCATGTTTATGTGCATGCCACCATAGTCCGCCATCTTTGAAAAAGAAACATAGGATATCTGGGAACTTGGAACACTGCAGCCCAAGAATCTGCAATTGTCCAATCCTCCCTTATTGCATCTGAAAAAAGATGACAACATGCTTACTTTGGAAAATTAAAAGAAATTACCGTGAGATGTAAGGTCATTGACCTGAAATGTTAACTCTTTTTCTCTCTCCACAGATGCTGCCAGACATGCTGAGTATTTCCAGCATTTTCTGTCTTTATACCATGAGATGCTGGCCTCTCGATCAGTGCCCTGCCTTCACCACAGTCTGAAACTAGTTGTGGAAACACATTAGCCTCTTTATACAAGAGATTTGGCTCTAATAGCATTGGCACAAATTCTGTCATATGAACAGCTCAACTGTCTTGCTTTTGGAGGCAGTGAAATTGTCCAGAATTAGACATTTCACTTGATGCATTTTACTGAAGGTGTCATTGATCACACACACCTTTCACTTTATGGCATCAATGTCATAAGACTACCATTTTGCTGTATACCTATCCACTCGTACAGGCCAGAGTTGTACAAAAACCTAGCCAGTCTGGCTTAGTTGAAAGTGTATTTTTGCACTAAATGTTACCCGCTATCTTCGAATCTACCCCACAATATAAATGGGGCAGGTTTGGAACAACGTTAATGGTTACAGTTACTAAGCTGCTTTCAAAGGTTGCCCAATCAGGAGGCCATCCATCTAGTTTTTTATATTGTTAAAAAAAAAAGTTTTTTCTTTTAATTTATGCCCCGGTTTGTCTTTTTCCAATTTATTGTCCATGCAGTGAAGGTGAAAATTGACCCCATAATCTTTTAGGAGTTTCTTCTTAACTTGATTCAAGGATTTTAACAGACCGCAGCAAAAATTGAAGCGATATAAGAAAGCAAAGAAAAAGTGCATAATGTGAGGTCATTGATTTTCTTGCAGCACTGCATCCAGCTCCTCAGGGCTAAACTCCTGTCATTGATCACCACAGCTATCTGGTCCCATTGCCTTTTGAGTGTTTGTCTGGAGGGCCTCCTTCCACTCTGTGGAGAGTTGACATCTTTCCTCCTGTGCAACTCCTGAACCAAGGCCTCCAGGGCAGTGTTGGAAAATCTTGGAGCATTCACTCGTGCCATCTTGTGTCTTTTCCAGACCAAAATCATTTTTACAACAACTTCCAGCACTTGCTTCAGTCAAAATGCACCTCCCCTCTCAAAGGTGCAGGCTAGTTTTAAGTAGTGATGACAAGCTTGAACTCATGCTAGCCTGTCACGATTTTGCATCCACTGCTGAGGCATGCAGCCACTCGACGGCGCGGTTAACACTGGCTGCCTGCTGCAATCATTCAAATTAGCGGGCAGCATGAAGTTTATGCACTGCCTGCATCAGAAGCAATGAGCGCAGGTTAATCATGCATCCTAAGGGCGGCACAGTGGCGCAGTGGTTAGCATCGCAGCCTCACAGCTCCAGCGAACGGGGTTCAATTCTGGGTACTCCCTGTGTCTGCGTGGGTTTTCTCCGGGTGCTCCGGTTTCCTCCCACAGCTAAAAGACTTGCAGGTTGATAGGTAAATTGGCCATTATAAATTGCCCTAGTATAGGTAGGTGGTAGGGGAATATAGGGACAGGTGAGGATGTGGTAGGAATATGGGATTAGTGTAGGATTAGTATAAATGGGTGGTTAATGGTCGGCACATACTCGGTGGGCCGAAGGGCCTGTTTCAGTGCTGTATCTCTAAATCTAAATCTAAAAAATCTAATATCCCTGTGCCTGTTTTCAGGTTTTATTGAATTTTGCCGCCTGGCTTTCCATGCAAAACCAACACTATATTTGTTGATTATGTGGCACAGCCTGTATTTCTGGTTTCCTGGTCAATATTAACATTTAAAGAAAAGCCAAAATCAAATGATGACCAAACTGAAGAGATAACCTTGTTGAGCACCAGCTGTATAAATTGGATGCTTCCAACTTAAATCTATTTTTGGAAAAACATGTGGTTCAGATACATAAGGTTCACATTGCAGTTACTTTCTGTGATGCACAGGAAAGTTTAGTTTCTATTGTCATCTGATTTTATCAATTCACTTTTTAGGATAAAAATCTTTCTTAACAGGTAGCCTGATGGATAACAATCACAGTACACTTCAAAACGCTTGGAAATGAAACAAAAAATTGTTAATCAAAATTCCTTGAGGAGGAGGAGGGGGGAAGGAGAACAAAATGGAGAATAGGGCAGAGGGCAGCAGAGATTAAATGACAAAGTTGTCACGGATCAAAGGCAAAGGGAGTGCTAATAGTTGTTAAAGTGTTAACTCTCTGGTCTGGACTAATGTTTTGTCTTTTAACACAACTACACAGAGGATCACCTGCAGTGGTTTCTCTTCTCTCTCCAGCACCAATACCTCTGATTGTCCCCAAGGATCTATCCTTGCCTCCCTCCTATTTCTCAGTTGCATGCTGACCCTCAGTGACGTCATCTAAAAACCCCATGTCAGGTTTCACATGTATGTTGATGCCACCCAGTTCTAGCTTACCACCACCTCTCTTGATTCTTCCACTGTTCCTAAATTATCAGACTGCTTGTCCAACATTCAATACCGGATAAGCAGAATTTCTTCTAATTAAATATTGGGGAGACCAAAGCCGTTGTCTTCAGTTCCTGCTACAAATTGCGTTCTCCAGCTACCGAATCCATCCCTCTCCTTGGGAACTGTCTTGAGGCTGAGCCAGATTGTTCGCAACCTTAGTGTCATATTTGACTCTGAGCTGAACTTTTGACCACATTTCTGCACCACCACAAAGATTACTTATTTACACCTCCTTAGCATTGCCCAACTCCATCCCTGCCACAGCTCATCCGCTGCTGAAGCCCTCTTCCATGCCTTTGTTACCTCTAGACTTGATTATTCTAAAGCACTAAAATAAAAGCAAAATACCGTGGATGCTGGAAATCTGAAATAAAAACAAGAAATGCTGGAACCATTAAGCAGGTCTGGCAGCATCTGTGGAAAGAGAAGCAGAGTTAACGTTTCGGGTTAGTGACCCGAAGAAGGGTCACTAACCCGAAACGTTAACTCTGCTTCTCTTTCCACAGATACTGCCAGACCTGCTGAGTGGTTCCAGCATTTCTTGTTATTATTCTAAAGCACTCCTGGCTGGTCTCCCACATTCTACCCTCCATAAGCTTGAGGTCATCCAAAACTCTGCTGCCCGGGTCTTAACTTGCACCAAGTCCCGTTCACCCATCATCCCTGTGCTCACTGACCTACATTGACCCCCGGTTAAGCAACACTCCAATTGTGAAAATGTCATCCCTGTTTTCAAATCCCTCCATGGCCTCATCCCTCCCTTTCTCCTCCAGCCCCACAACCCTCCGAGATAGCTCCTCTCCTCTAATTCAGGCTTGTTGAGCATCCTTGATTTTAATTGCTCCAGCATGTGGCTGTGCCTCCAGCTGCCGAGGCCCTGTGCTCTGGAATTCTCTCCCTTAACTTTCCACCTTTTTTCCTCCCTATCCTCTTTTAAGGCATTCCTTAAAACCTACCTCCTTGACCAAAATTTTGGCTATCTGTCCTAATATTTCCTTATGTAACCTGTTTTCAAATTTTGCTTTATAATGTTCTTGTGAAGTTCTTGGATAGGTTTTTTTCTACAGCAAAGGTGCTATATAAATACAACTTCTTGTCGTTATTCTTGCGTCTGGATTAGTTGATTTAGTTTGAAGTAACTCCAATGCTAACATTGATCTGCCAATTGGAGATTTGTACGTAAAAGTTGAATTTTAACTCCCAGAAGAAAAAAGGGCAGAATGTGAGACAGTATTTTGCTTTTATTGTAGACAGGAAGGATCTGTTCCCCTAGCAGAGAGGTCAATTACCAGGGGGCACAGATTAAAAGTGATTTGTAGGCGAATTAGAGGGGACATGAGGAAAATCTTTTTCAGCCAGAGGAAGGTGGGTGCCTGGAATTCACTGCCCAGATCGGTGGTGGAGGCAGAAACCCTCAACTTATTTAAAAGGTACCTGGACATGCACCTAAAGTGCTGTAATCTGCAAGTTTACAGACCAGATGCTGGAAGGTGGGATTAGATTGGGCGGACAGTTTTTTCAGCTGGCGCAGACACGATGGGCTGAATGGCCTCTTTCTGTGCCATAACTTTTCTATGGTTCTATACCGTGATGTGCAGGGATCTTTGACTTGTTCACAATGTAATTCATATTGTACCTAGAAGTATTTATTCCAATTAATTGCACTCTAAGTCTTTGCTACTAAATTGAGATTAACCTGAAAAAGCCAACATATCTGGGAAAATAAAAGCAAAATACTGCAGATGCTGGAAATCTGAAATAAAAACAGAAAGTGCTGGAAATACTCAGCAGGTCAGGCAGCATCTGTGGAGAGAGAAGCAGAGTTAATGTTTCAGGTATATGATCTTTCATCAGAACTGGTAAAATGCCTGACTCCGTCAAAAAATTATTTTACTTTCAGCATTTTTACTTGCTCAGTATCATCCTCACTGATTCGGAAATGTAAACATCAGCACTTGGTGGGTTAATAACATAGCATCCACAATAACATAGCATCTTTAACATAGCAAAACATGTAAAACATCTCAAGGTGCTTCACAGGCATGTTAGTAAACAAAATTTGACACCAAGTCACATGAGGCGATATTAGGGCAAATGACCAACAGCTTGGTCAAAAAAGTAGGTTTTAAGGAGCATCTTAAAGGAGGAGAGAGAAATAGAGAGCTTGAGAGGGTTAGGGAGGGAATTCTAGAGCTTAGGGCCTTGGCAACTGAAGGTAAAGTCGCCAGTGGTGAAGTGATTAAAATTGGGGATGCTCAGTGGCGGCACAAAGGCGCAGTGGTTAGCACTACAGCCTCACAGCTCCAGGGACCTGGGGTTCTATTCTGGGTACTGCCTGTGTGGAGTTTGCAAGTTCTCCCCGTGACCGCGTGGGTTTTCATCGGGTGCTCCGGTTTCCTCCCACTGCCAAAGACTTGCAGGTTGATTTGTAAATTGCCCCTTGTGTAGGTAGGTGGTAGGGAATATGGGATTACTGTAGGGTTAGTATGGGTGGTTGTTGGTCGGCACAGACTTGGTGGGCCGAAGGGCCTGTTTCAGTGCTGTATCTCTAAATAAATAAATAAAGTAATTACTGGACTGGGAGCCAATGTATGTTAGTGCGCACAGGGGTAATGGGTGAACGGGACTTGGTGCGAGTCAGGATATGGGCATGTTTGTATGAGCTCAAGTTTATGTAGGGTGGAAGATGGGAAGCCAGCCAGAAGAGCATTTTAATAGTCATGTTTAGTGGTGGCAAAGGCATGGATGAGGGTTTTCGCAGCAGATAAGACAGGGCGGAAGTGGAGTATCCATCTGCACCCTGATGGTTGATGAAGTGCATTGCCAAATACAAATAAAATTGTCCTGCCATCCCCACGGCATATATTGTAAAGGAAAAAAATATAGATAAATGGGAGCGATTTTAAAAATATCAATCTGGGTCCAGATGAGATTTGCTTTAATGGTTTATTTGATTTTTGACCCTTTGATGTGCTTCCTGTCGTGCACTTATTCTCAGGTATCTATTATTTTCTATTTGATCTATTTTTGAACTGTATTAATAGTATATTGCTAACTAAGGATGAGGTATAAACAGCTTGTTGTTTTTCTTCTGAATCCTCATGCATATTCACACTAATGGATGTTTTACATGAATAAACACAATAAAAATTTAGCGCCTTAGCAGAGGAAGACTTAGTTGCACTGCTTGCTTTTAGTTAATGATTTTATGGTAGTGGGTGTTCATTATCTTGGATCTTTTCTTCCAGCTCTAGCTCTTCTCAATAAATCACCTTGCACTGTGCAAGATCTTTCATTGTTCAAAATCTCCTCCTGCAGTTGGACTATGTTGTTCTTTAGTAAATCACTCTGCAACTTTATTGATGATGCTGTTAGATATCCCAGCACTTCCTATTTTGAGTTGCTTAGTCTCCCATATACATAGTTTAAGTACAGCAGAATAGAGTGAGTGTGTAGGGATATATCCTTTCTCGTGGAGAAGTGGTTAAAATTTCAATTAGTTTGCACATTTTAACAACATCCAATTAAAAAATGGTGGTCAAATCTAATTTTCCTCCGGGTGACAATGGACCACAAATATGCCAACAGGAACGGAGAACGAGTTGGTCACAAAATACCTGGAATAATGTTCCTTTCACATTTCTCAAGCAGCTAAGTTGCTATGCAACGAGTATAACTGCAAGAAGTTGCTGGCCCCCAGCTATGAAGCAGACTAAACTGGCTCCACAATTTAGTGAAGATCCCCTTAAGGCTCGATCTGCCCAAAAAACATCCATATCCATCACAAACTATCTCTTGTACTAGACATCATCAATCACCCATCTGATTTAAAGATCTGTATACACCCAACATATAGTAGGTGCGCATCTTAAACGATAGTGCTCAAACTGCCTGTACGCATTTGCACTAGGATTGGCATGGAACTGTGACATGATACATTGTGCCACTTGTTTTTCCATGCTTGTGTTGATCACTGTTTCTTTTAGTTATGAATAAATTGTCTAGTTAGCAAATAAGAGTAGAATTCTGACTGTGGGATTAGACGAGATAGCTTGAGTGAAAAAACTCATACTGACCCAAGCCCAATGGACCAAATAGTTTCTTTCTGTGCTGTAGTTTCTACAACTGTGTCAGAATGGGTCTTGCAATCAGCCAGAACCTCTTCACTGCTTCTTGATTCAAGAGGTGATACTTAATGGCTGACAAAAAATATATACTTGCCTCATTTGTTTCCTGGCAAATATTGTAGAATGGGAGCTAAATTCAAACCTATGCTAGTAATGGAGTGAATGCCAGTTACTACTATCTGCCATCTCTTTATTTATTTATGCCTGCTCATTTAAAAAATATTGAAATTAATGACCAATGGAAAATGTAGTCTATAGTTTCTGAACCTGAATTTCTGAGGTTTTAGCTTATGATTACCCACATTAAAGTTCACATGCCAAAAGGTCAGTTTCAAATATTGGATGATTGGTGCTTTCCATGGAACTGCAACTGAGGAAGAATGGGGAGAGAAGAGAGAAGAAATTTGGAAAAAACATGTTTTTTAAAATTGTCAACAACAATCTACATCTTAAATGGGGCTTTTTTGATAAATTAAAAGCTCTTGTGCAGCTAGGTTTCAAGCTATCAATAATGGGAGTAATTAAAGCATCCTCCATTACTTTTTGTGCTTTGCAAAACCTATATTCATGGAACGCTACAGCCCCTTTAAAGTACTACGGGGTACAACGCTCCAGAGATACAGCATGAAGGGAATTATGAGTACAAGCCTAGATTGGTGCACAGAAAGACACTGGGGACTTTTCATTCCCTGGATCAATTCAACACTTGAGCAGTTGCATCAGGAAGCCCATTTCTAAGTACTGAAAACTGAGACAGGTTTGGCATGCTGCTGGGACTCATGGGCATAGACTAAAGTGCCCAAGTTTGTCACTTGCTTCGCATCGCAGGCTAGGCAGTCTGAAAATTGACTACAGGAATATTTACAATTCAAACTGTTTGTATGTTGAGAGGTACAGTGTGAAGTTTAATTTACTCACTGCTGGAAACTGGTACAGCAACAGCTGCAACAGAGTCACTAGCTCACCTGTGCCTGGGCCGGAGATATAGCTGAATGAGGTAGAACTGGGCAGGTCAAACGAGCGCAAACTTAAAACTGTTCAGGGTCAGTGATGAGCCACATAGCAGTGGCCATTGAGTCTGCCATATTGTTAAGTAGTATAATGACGATGAGGTGAGCTATCTATGCATTTCATAGAGCTTTAATTCTTATGCCTTGTTAAGAAAATACCAAAAAGGTGGCATCATGTTGACAATTTTGTTCCTGTTTTATTAAACTGAATTATCAGGTCTTTGCAGGTGCTGCCAGAAGAATAAATTGTGTGTGTAGTTTATTTGCCATCTGTCGTTTCAAGGATAGCTAGTAGACTGTACCCATTACTTTAGTTCCATCTTTCCATCCAACCTCCCATCAATCACTGAATCAAGGTTTTCTCTGAGGTTCTTCTGACATATCAAATGATGCACTGTTTTTTGACTCTAGGCAGTGGAAGACTTAAAGCCGCAGTGCCCTACAATTGGCGCAGTTTTTTTCCTGGTTTAGAAAGCCAATGTCATCTTCTTGGGTCGTTCATTTTGAAGTGGAGAACCAAATATGTATCTGGATGTCAACAAGACTGAAGAAGGGACTGATGAATATAGGCACAGACAATCAAATATGATTGGAAGATTACCTCAACTGAATTTAGACCATGGAAACCTCAACTGTGGTATCGGGATTGGATACTGCTAATTGTGATGGTACATTAATCTCCTGTAATTTTCGCGTCAGAGTTCAGGAAAAGCCTTCATAGATTTGTCTTTTTGAAAGTTTTATCTGTAGTTATTCACTTCCCTCAGGATATAAGGTATACTGTACCAGACATTGTGATAGGGAAAATTATCCACGGTTTCTTGGAAGGTGGTGGTTAGATAAGACAAATAATGTTATTCTTATACTGTGCGTTCTTACTTTCATATGCCCATGCACTTCTCACCAGTTATCATCTACTTCAAGGTCAGGAATTAGATCACTCTGCCCAGGCTAATCACTGAGGATGAGATACAGCAAAGAATGCACTGCTTTGAGCTCAAGAATATGCGGCTCATATATTGGTTAGTGCCGGGCGAATGTCACCAATCCCCAAAGTGTGAGTCAAGCATAGATGGAAAGACAACAAAGTAAAGCAGCCAAATTCATCAAAATTGGTGCCTTGGAAGGTCAGTTTTGTACTGGGTTTTCCTGGTACCCAGACTTACTGGCCCCAATATTTATGGAACCGCCCATTTGGAGCAGGAAAGGGGATGAGTTGTGGACGTATGGGTTTATCGGACAAGTCTTTTAATTCTTCTCTAGGGTTACCACCTGATGGCCAGTCTGATTGGGAAAGCATGCAGCACAAGGGTGCAGTGGAGGAGCAAGTAGGTCTAGTGATGGGGGCGAGAAGGGCAGGTGACAGCAGAGAGATTGTGGTGAGGAGAGATTGCAGAAATGTAGAACATGGTCAAGGGCAAAGAGGATGGTTGTGGGGATATAGCATGGTTGGCAGTAAAATGATGGTGATGGGGGTTGAGATCATGGGAAAAGGTCAGTAATCGCTGGAGTTGGGGGGAGATTGGAGGGTTGGAGATTGTAGAGGTGGGGAGGTTTGCAGGTTAGTTTGTTGGACCTGAAGGAAACATATCTGCTCCTCTTGGCCCACAAGCAGTGCTATTAAGGAACTTATTTACCTTATGGGATTGGGCTTTTTAGCCTCCTTTTACCTGTCAGGTTTCCCAAGGCCAGGAAAACACGGCGTACAGTATTTAAAAATAGAAAGCATATGAAAATGTTGGCATGCATCCTCTTAAAAGCTTTTATTGACAGAGCGTCCTCTGCAAGTGATTGGTCACCAGCTCCCTGTCCCAACTAGTTGGCTTCGTCCTCACCAATCTACCTGTTGCAGATGTATCTGTCCATGACAGTATTGGTAGGAGTGACCACCGCACAGTCCTTGTGGAGGCGAAGTCCTATCTCCTCACTGAAGGTACCCACCATCATATTGTGTATTGTGTGACACTACCACTGTGCTAAATGGGATAGATTTCGAACAGAATAGAGTTCTGATGAAAGGTCACTGACCTGAAACGTTAACTCTGCTTCTCTCTCCACGGATGCTGCCAGACCTGCTGAATATTTCCAGCATTTTTTGTTTTTATTTCATATTTCTTAATTTGCAGTATTTTGCTTTTATTATACAAGTCAGGAGTGTGATGGAATACTCTTCACTTGCCTGGATGGGTGCAGCTGCAACAACACTCAAGAAGCTCAACACCATCCAGGACAAAGCAGCCTGCTTGTTTGGCATCTCATCCACCATCTGCAATATTCACTCCCTCCACCACCGACGCACAGTGGCAGCAGTGTGTACCATCTACAAGATGCACTGCAGCAACTCACCAAGGCACCTTCGCCAGCACCTTCCAAACCCACGACCTCTATCACCCAGAAGGACAAGGGCAGCAGATGCATGGGAACACCACCACCTGCAAGTTCCCCTCCAAGCCACACAACATCCTGACTTGGAACTATATCGCCATTCCTTCACTGTCGCTGGGTCAAAATTCTGGAACTATGGGTGCTCCTACCCCATATGGACTGCAGCGGTTCAAGAAGGCAGCTCACTACCACCTTCTCAAGGGCAATTAGGGATGGGTAATAAATGCTTGCCGAGCCAACGATGCCCATATCCTCCGAATGAATAAAAAAGAACAGAAGTGGGTGAGTTCAAGATGGGATTGGCTCGGATTTGAAATTTTGACATTTTAATTTTCCTCCTGACTGAAACCAACCCATTTTGGGGGGGGTCAGAAATTACCGTCACTGAAGCTGACGCTATTAAATAATATTAAATAAATAATAATAATAATATTAAATAATAGCTGATGCTATTAAAGCAATATATATCAATTTGAAATATTAACTCTGTTTCTTCTCAAAAAAAGCTGCCAGATCTGGTAAGTATTTCCAGCATTTTCTGTTTTGAATTTGAATTACCATTTAGATAATGAGGTGCTGTTGAAATAAGTTGAAACTGGTGCCTAATTTCTTGGGATAGTTTCTTGGAACAGCACGTTCTGGAGCCAACCAGAGAACAGGCTATATTAGACCTGGTATTGTGCAACGAGTTAGGATTAATTAATTACCTCATAGTGAAGGCACCCCTAGGCAGCAGTGATCATAATATGATTGAATTTTACATTCAGTTTGAGGGAAAGAAGGGTGGGTTTAAGACTAGCATTTTAAACTTAAATAAGGGCAATTGTGAGGCTTGAAAGCAGAGATAGCAAAAGTGAACTGGCAAAATAGGTTAAGGGATAGGTCAATAGAGATGCAGTGGCAGACATTTAAGGAGATATTTCAAAATACACAGAATTGATACATTCCAATGAGAAAGAAAAATTCAAAGGGGAGGAACCACCATCCATGGTTAAGTGAAAAAGTTAAAGATAGTATCAAACTTAAAGAAAACGCATATAATTGTGCAAAGATGGGGGCAGGTCAGAAGACTGGACAAAATATAAAAAAATCAAAGAACAACTAAAAGATTAATAAGGAGGGAAAACATTAGAGCATGAGAGAAAGCTGGCAAGAAATATAAAGACAGATAGTAAGAGTTTCAATAGATATTTTAAAAAGAGTTAACAAAGTGAGTACTATAAAAAGTGAGTCTGGGGAATTAATAATGGAAAATAAGGAGATGGTAGATCAATTGAACGGGTATTTTGCATTGGTCTTCACCACAGAGGATACAAGTAACATCCCAGAAATAGCAGTAAATCAGGAAATGGAAGGGAGGGATGAACTCAAGAAAATGACAATGGTTAGGGAAGTGGTATTAAACAAATTGTTGGTGCTGCAGGCTGACAAGTCCACGGGTCCTGATGGACTGCATCCTAGGGTTTTAAAAGAAGTGTCTAGTGAGATAGCCGATGCATTGGTTTTGATTTTCCAAAATTCCCCAGAAGGCTCCATTAGATTGGAAAATAGCAAATGTAACTCCTTTATTTAAAAAGGGAGGGAGACAGAAAGCAGGAAACTACAGGTCAGTTAGCTTAACATCTGTCTTAGTGAAAATGTCAGAAGCTATTATTAAAGACATTATAGCAGGGCATTTAGAAAAAATCAAGGTAATCAGGCAGAGTCAACATGGTTTTGTGAAAGGGAAATCATGTTTAACCAATTTATTGGAGTTCTTTGAAGAAGTAACATGCGCTGTGGATAAAGCAGAACCAGTGGGTGTACTGTACTTAGATTTCCAGAAGGCATTTGATAAGATGCCACCTCAAAGGTTATTGCGGAAAATAAAACCTCATGGTGTAGGGGGTAACATTTTGGCATGGATAGAAGATTGGCTAGCTAACAGGAAACAGAGAATAAACATAAATGGGTCATTTCCTGGTTGCCAAGATGTAACGAGTGGTGTGCCACAGGGATCAGTGCTGGGGCCTCAACTTTTTGCTATTTATATAAGTGACTTAGATGAAGGGACTGAAGGTAGTGTTGCTAAATTTGCTGATGACACAAAGATAGGTAGGAAAGTAACTTGTGAAGACAACATAAGGAGGCTACAAAGGGATATAGATAGGTTAAGTGAGTGGGCAAAGATCTGGCAAATGGAGTATAATGGGCTGAATTTTACTGGCCCCTTGACACCGTGGGTCGTGATGCGGGGGCCGGTAAAATTCTGCGGGGAGAGGCCTGCCTTGACCCGCGACTTCAGGAAGGGCCCGCTGCAAATTACCGGCGACGGGGGGACCTTGGTGCGGCCCCCACGCCGCACGGCAGCAGCACTCGAATTAGAATATCTTAAACAGTTCTTATCTCTGTAGATTATGCAGCCCACCGCCTCTCCATGGCCACCTCCGGATTTTTCGTTGAATGGGCGGCCAACACGTGCCATCCCATTCACGATTAGGAAAGCTGGCGGGTCATCAGAGGCAGAAGATTTTGCGACAGAAGGTAAATTCTGTTTTCAGGGGTCTCACTCTGCATTCTTAAAAGGAGGAGGGAAGGGGGGATTACCAGGGTCGCACTCTGCATACTGGAAGGGAGGAGGGAGGGGGGATTACAGGGGTCTCAGTCTGCATTCTTAAAGGGAGGAGGGAGGGGGTCTGGGATTACTGGAGGGAAAGCTCTGCAGGCATGAACGGAGGTACTGTGTACCCTCCCGCCGTAAACAGTGTACGCTTTGCATTTGTTTGTGTTTGTGAAGGAACAATGGCACTCTCGTCACCCTGTGTGTGGGGAGGGTGTCAGAAAGGGTAGGAGTATGAAGGTTATATGGATGGTGGGGGCAATCGATTCAGCTGGTAGGATTTTGATGTGGTCATGCTGTGCCACTCTAAGTGTTGGCCAAGATGAGCAATGCCATGGCACACCACATAGTTGATCCATGAAAGCAGCTGACGTACCCATCAACACCAATCCATGCCCTGTCAGGAACCTTCGAATACATGAAGGGTTCAACTTTATTTATCACATGGAAATAGGTATGGCTCATCCTACATTCTTTGATCCTCTGCTCCTGAGGATCTGTATGCACCAGAGGCAAAATCAACAGGCAGGTGCGATCCACGTAGAGGCCCCCGGTCATGAGCAGCAGCCCCCAAAGGGATCCCGCCATTAAGATTGCCGTGCATCTACAGGCCCCACATGGCATGCCATCCGATGTCAGAGCACCAGTATCAGAGGCAATTGTGCATGTAGAGAGGGTGGTGACACTTCTCTGTGTCCTCTCAAAGATGACCTGCAGCCCATGGGCTTCGGTGGACATCCTATACCTGTGGTCCTCATAGTGGCGACGGTTCTCAAGCTTGATGCCTATGCAGCTTTTCAGGGTCCCATCGGAGACCTTTGTGGGGTCACACAGTCAGCAGTGCACCACTGCATCAGGGAGGTCACCGATGCCCTGCACCAGAGGGCCAGTGAGTATGTCCACTTCAGGACGGACTCTCACAGCCAGGCCCAGAGGGCCATCGAATTCGGCACCATTGCCGGAGAACCATAAGTTGTAATGTTCATAGACTGCACTCATGTGGCCATCAGGTCTCCCTCCAGGCTGCCACCTGCAGACATCACCATTAAAGGAGCCCTCTCAATCTAGGTGAAGCTGGTATGTGAACACCGAAGATGCTTCAAGCAAATCTGTGAACGCTTCTCAGGTAATTGCCTTGACACCTGGGACCTATGCCAATCCCAGCTGCCACCACTGTTGTTCACTGAACTGACTCAGATGGAGAGGTGGCTTCTTGGAGACAAGGGCTTTCCTTTGCAGACATGGCTCCTGACACCAGTGAGAGACCCCACCACTGCTGCAGAGGAGGGATACGCCAGCCACTGAGCTACAAGAGCCACCATTGATCCGGAGATCAGCATGCTGTAAGAGCGCTTCCAATGTCTGTATGGATAGGGTGATGCCCTGTGCTACAGGCCGAAAAGGTCAGTTCCTTTCTTTGCTCCTCTGCACAACTACGCACCCAATAGGGGCCAGGCCTGGCATGATGAGGAGAGACGTCAACAGGATTCCTCCTCGGACTATGAGGGCACTGAGGAATACAACATGAAAGACGCAAGGGAGGGCAGATGGCACCCAGGCTCTGCACGCAGGGCTAGCAGTGAGATAGGGATGTACGGCAGTGGTTTATCAGACAAAGGCTGTCTGCTCCATAGGAACCGACATGAGCTCTGCAAGCCACACATCACCCTCGCTCACCTGCTATGCACCGGTCCACATCTGCAGCATCCCTGTGTAAACCACTAGAGGCAGCAGCGGACTGAGCCAATGTCCATGTCACTGCATCCGTGGAGATGCTCATGAGTAATGGTGGCATGGCAATGACGTTATTGCATGCATTGGCTCTCATGAAGGGCCAACGGTGAAAAGGGATGTGACATTGGTGCTACATGCTGGCACACATCATTCACACAGAGGAAAAAGAAACACATGTTGGTGAGGAACATTTAGTGAAAGACATATTTACATTGCTGTGACACCCATGCATTCCCATTTGTATCAGTGTGTTCTCTGTAAATGGAGAGGTTGCCCCTTCTTGGTGCAACCTCTGCTCAAGCAGCCTGACTGGAGGAAGGCTGCTGATCTGATTGTCCTTTGGCTGTTGATGACTTCGGTGCTCATACCCTGTGCACACGAGGCCTAGCGGGCCCCGGCTGGCTGGAGGAGTGCTCATTCATCCCCTTCCAGCATTGGACCATTTCACCTCCTCTGCCATCTCCAGCCAGATTCCCTAGTTCTGGCAGGAGGGCCTCTTCTTATCATCGTTGGTGAAAAGGACCTCCCGCCTTGCCCACAAAGCCTGGAGGAGAGTGAGCAGGGAGGCTTTGCTGCACTGTGGGGCCACCCTAGATCACCCCTCTGCCATCCTCGGCTTTTGGTGTGGTCCTTTAAATGCAAAGGTGACTCCACCGTGTAACTGCTCTAACTTCTGGCTGCAAGGTTTGTCTTGCACATGTTTGAAAACCAATGCAGGACTGGTGGGCAATCTGTGCTTTTGTCATGGTTTTTCAACTATTACACATTGGCACATGTTCACGAACACTTTGCTTCTGCAGCAGCCGACCATATTTATTGGTGTAATATTTCTCATTGGCAATGCAGCTGGAATATGAACATATTTTTCTGTTTTTTTTTAACAAAGATTATATAATTGCAGTTACATGTATTTTCACATAACTGTTAGCAGAGAAATGAATACAGATTCCAAATTCATATTAGTCTGCGGCTTTTCACGGTCATAGTAGGTAGTTATTCTTCAATTATGGTTTTATTTCTGTTTTGTATTTGCCTTTTATGGTACATGTAAGTCTCATGACCTGGAATGTGCGAAATTAAGATCATTCAGCCAGATGCGATACGCCTACAAGAAGGAATGTTACACTTGAGTGGGAGAAGAGGATTGCAACTTTACAGGACACTGGGACACAGCAGGGTAAGTATGTGGCAACAAAGCAGAAAGTGCTGCGGTCACTCAGCAGGTCAGGCAGCATCTGTGGAGAGAGAAGCAGATTTAACTTTCAGGTCTGTGAACTTGCTCAAGTTAACTCTGCTTCTCTCTCCACAGATGCTACCTGACCTGCTGAGTTTCTCCAGCACTTCCTGCTTTGCTGCCAGATTGACAGCAGCCCTACGCTTCAGCAGTCAGTTAAGTATTTCTTTGACAGCTGTCTTTAAATTGACTTTAAATAGTGCCCCAGCACCTGTTGCACTGCTGTCAAAATGTCTCTCACTTCACCCAATGTCCCACCTCGCCCCATGCAATATTCGGGGGGGGTGGGGGGGGGTGGGTGGCGTTGGTGAAATGGGTCGGCGCAGTGATGCTAATGAGCCCCTGTGCGAAATATCGTGGGGGATCAGCGGCAGCCGCTAAACGCGGGCACAACGCTGAGTTTAAAGGGCGCTGCCGCGCAGTGCAGCACCCAAATAAAATTCAACCCAATGTGTGAAAATGTGAAATTGTCCATTTTGGCAGGAAGAATAAAAAAGAAGCATATTATCTAAATGGTGAGAGATTGCGGAGCTCTGAGATGCAGAGGGATCTGGGTGTCCCAGTGCATGAATCGCAAAAGGTTAGTCTACAGATACAGCAAGTAATTAGGAAAGCTAATAGAACGTTATCACTTATTGCAAGGGGAATTGAATACAAAAGTGGAAGGTTATGCTTCAGCTATACAGGACATTGGTGAGACCACATCTGGAGTTCTGCGTACAGTATTGGTCTCCTTATTTAAGGAAGGATGTAAATGCGTTGGAAGCAGTTCAGAGAAGGTTTACTAGACTAATACCTGGAATGGGCAGGTTGTCTTATGAAGAAAGGTTGGACAGGCTAGGCTTGTATCCGCTGGAATTCAGAAGAGTAAGAGGCAACTTGATTGAAACATATAAGATTCTGAGGAGTCTTGACTGGGTGGATATGAAAAGAATGTTTTTCCCTTGTGGGAGAATCTAGAACTAGAGTTCACTGTTTAAAAATAAGGGGTCACCCATTTAAGACAGAGATGAGGAGAAACTTTTTATCTCAGAGGGTTGTGAGTCTTTGGAATTGTCTTCCTCAAAAGGTGGTGGAAGCAGTCTTTGAATATTTTTAAGGCAAGGTAGAAAGATTCATGATAAGCAAGGAGGTGAAAGGGTTATTGGAGGCAGACAAGATTGTGGAGTTGAGGTTACAATCAGATCAGCCATGATCTTATTGAACGGCAGAGCAGTTTTGAGGGGCCAAGTGGCCGACTCCTGCTCCTACTTGTATATTTGTACATACTTACAATGATGCAAAACTCACCACACTCTGTTATATGACCAGCTGGTCATTGTTCTCAGGTCGGACTCAGTAAAGCTCTGCAAATATGTTCTTCCCATGTAAACTGCATCCATCAGTGTTACAATGGCAGTCACGTTTATAATGTCAACAGCAACCAAAGGGAACGAGTGAAAAAGTATATAAATAAAATTCAAGAGAAGCAGTCATGGTTCAGTTCACACCGGTTGTGATTATCCCTCCCTTTACTGCAACTGAAATAGTTTTTAAGGGATTCCCTGCTATCAAGGCCTGCTTCTTTGGATGTTTGCACAAAATGCACTCCTAAGCATTGCTTTTTAAATTAAAATTTGTATTTATAGTAACAGGAAATTAAATCCAGTCAGTGTCACTTCCTTGGAAGCCAGGTTTTTGAAACCCATCAAAAAGTGTGGATGACATTCAAACTAATGTTCTCACTAATCTGCACATGTGTGCAGCTGTGCATTAGCCTGGAACATACTGCGCAGATCTTGTTTTGTATTAAATATTGCACATGTGCGGCCGCAAGGGACCATGCAATGAAAAACTGGCTGCGTTCAACAGCAAAATTTTAAAGGGAACATTGATTTAAACATTTTTTTACAGGCGGATTCCCCACCTCTGTCGTGGAATACTGTACCCGAATTGTGTATCATTTAAGTTTGGGTTCCTAGTGTAAATGAAGTTCTGCATTTACAGCCACAGCAGGGAAGTTAAAGTTAATGAGGAGAGCGTTAAAGCCTCCTTTACAGTTTGGCTTTATAATGGCAAAATAATGATATTCTGCAAAGTGCAGTGATAATTCACAAATAATTTACTGTAGATTAGTTTCTTGTAATCTTCCAACTATGTTATCAAGCTATTCCAAAGAAAGAAAGCCAAATATTAAATCATTTGAGGCTCAACTATGTTGATCATGATCTCATCTGAATCCCTCAATGAAATTAGCGCCTTGTGATTGCACCAGAGTGCTCATTAACACCACTGTAATCTATGGCATCACTCATCACTAAGTCAGAAACTCCTGTGTTCAAGCTCACCGAAAGACTAGAGCACATAACCTAGAGAAACAACCGTGCGGTGCTGAGGGACTGCTACTTTGCCAGAGGTACCTTCTTTTGGATCAAGCACTAAACTAAGTCCCAATCTGCCTATATAGGCAGACATAAAAGATCCCACGGCACTATTTGAAGATCAGGGGAGCTCTCCTGGTGTCTGTTCAACAGATCTTCCTTAAGCAACACCACAAAAACAGATTAACTGGCCATTTATCTCACTTACTGTATGAGGGAATTGTACCCTTACAAATCTCCTGCTTTTCTTTGCCTGCAGGTCAATAGTGATGACACTTCAAAAGGCCATTCATTGGCTGTGGTGTATATTGGGCTGAACTGAATATCTGAAAGGCACTATATAAATGCTGTGCCTTTTTCATTCTTAATATTACAACACAACAATATCATATCAGCTTCAAATTTTTCACTCAATCTAATTTGAGTGCTTCTTTTAACTCTCATTGGCATTTGTTTTATTTTATTGGAGACTGTCGTAGAGATTATAGAACAAATGAAACAGGGGAATTTATTATGGGGAATAAAGAAATGGCTGACCAACTAAATGCATACTTTGGTTCTGTCTTCACAAAGGAGGACACAAATATCATACCAGAAATGTTGGGGAACACAGAGCTTAGTGAGAGAAAGGAACTGAAAGAAATCAGCATTAGTAGAGAAATGGTGTTGGGGAAATTGATGGGATTGAAGGCCGATAAATCCCCAGGGCCTGATGGTATGCATCCCAGAGTACTTAAGGAAGTGGCCCTAGAAATAGTGGATGCATTGGTGGTCATCTTCCAAGATTCTATAGACTCTGGAACAGTTCCTACAGATTGGAGGGTAGCTAATGTAACCGCACTATTTAAAAAGGGAAGTAGAGAGAAAGCAGGGAATTATAGACCAGTCAGCCTGACGTCGGTATTGGGGAAAATTCTAGAGTCCATTATCAAAGATTTTATAGCAGATCACTTAGAGAACAGTGGTAGAATCGGGCAGAGTCAGCATGGATTTACGAAAGGGAAATCATGCTTGACAAATCTACTAGAATTCTTCGAGGATGTAACTAGTAGAGTTGATGAGGGGGAGCCAGTGGATGTGGTTTATTTGGACTTTCAGAAGGCTTCCGACAAAGTCCCACATAAGAGATTAGCATGTAAAATTAAAGCGCATGGGATTGGGGGTAGTGTATTGCGATGGATAGAAAATTGATTGGCGGACAGGAAACAAAGAGTAGGGATAAATGGGTCTTTTTCCGAATGGCAGGCAGTGACTGTGCTAGGATCCCAGCTATTCACAATATACATTAATGATTTAGATGAGGGAACTAAATATTATATCTCCAAATTTGCAGATGTCACAAAACTGGGTGGGAGGGTGAGTTGTGAGGAGGATGCAGAGAGGCTTCAGGGTGATTTGGACAAGTTCAGTGAGTGGGTTAATGCATGGCAGATGCAGTATAATGTGGATAAATGTGAGGTTATCCACTTTGGTAGCAAAAACAGGAAGGCAGATTATTATCTGAACGGCTATAAACTGAGAGAGGGGAATATGCAGTGAGACCTGGGTGTTCTTGTACACCAGTCTCTGAAGGTAAGCATGCAGGTGCAACAGGCAGTAAAAAAGGCAAATGGTATGTTGGCCTTCATAGCGAGAGGATTCAAGTACAGAAGCATGGATGTCTTGCTGCAATTATACAGGGCCTTGGTGAAACCACACCTGGAATACTGTGTGCAGTTTTGGTCTCCTTATCTGAGGAAGGATGTTCTTGCTATAGAGGGAGTGCAGCGAAGGTTTACCAGACTGATTCCTGGGATGGCGGGACTGACGCATGAGGAGAGATTGAGTCGGTTAGGATTATATTCGCTGGAGTTCAGAAGAGTGAGGGGAAATCTCATAGAAACCTATAAAATTCTAACAGGACTTGACAGGGTAGATGCAGGAAGGATGTTCCCGATGATGGGGGAGTCCAGAACCAGGGGTTATAGTCTAAGGATACGGGGTAAACCTTTCAGGACTGAGATGAGGAGAAATCTCTTCACCCAGAGAGTGGTGAACCTCTGGGATTCGATCCCACATAAAGCAGTTGAGGCCAAAACATTGTATGTTTTCAAAACGGTGTTAGATATAGCTCTTGGGTCTAAAGGGATCAAAGGGTATGGGGCGAAAGCCGGAACAGGCTACTGAGTTGGATGATCAGCCATGATCATAATGAATGGCAGAGCAGGCTCGAATGGTCGAGTGTCCTACTCCTGCTCCTACTTTCTATGTTTCTATGTAATGAATGGCAAACATTGAAAAGAAGGCTATATTTACATATAGCATTCATGCTATGTTCATAAAGTTTTACTAGTATGTTTTAAAATGTCATCTGAATTACTAATTAACTACTAATTAATCTCTTTCCACCATCCACATCCATTACAATGGAAATAAATAGATTTTAGGGAATAGTTATTCCAGTATTACATTGGCAAATAGTTTATGCAGACTTTGCTCTCACTTTGTGTGCAGTTGTTCGAGCTTTACATTGCAGTCATTCTATTTCACAGGATTTATGTCCTAGACTTGCAAATCCATACTGAGTTTACCCCAACAATCTCCAGTATCAGGCTTTCAGTTACATCTGGACAGGAAAAACTGTACTTTCAACAACCTGAGGGCTCAATGCAGCTGAAATATTTAAACCGATAAAAGGATCTACTAAGTTTGCAATTAATCACCAACTGCACAAAAAGCAATTGATTTTCTATACTGTGTAGCTGTTGGGCACAATAAATCTTTAAAGTGACATTTTCTACCCTTCAGTCTGCAAACCATCCTTTCTAAACACTGGACTAGTTCAATTAAAATCAGTGCTATAATCTTGTAAAACAAAAACATGGCCTGGATTTTGTGGTCAGTGATCAAGTGATGGCACCTGCCTCTGACATTGAAGAAAGCTGTCCACAAAGATCTAGCGAGCTCTGTGGTGTGAATTTAACCTTTCCCAATGTTAATTTCATTCTGGCACCATCTATAAGGGATCCCTGGCATTCAGCAACAGGGATGTCATCAAACAGGTTCGGCAGACAATCACATTGAAGAATTATTACAGACAGAAACAAGGGAGCAACAAGCAGGTTTTATCATTCACTATTTAGTTTATGGGAAGCAAAATAAATATTGGAACATATATGAGTTAAGGTAGAAGCTGAAATATCATAAAGAATTTAAAAAATAATAATTTTTATTATTTTTAAAATCTATTGAATTTTATCATAGAATGGAGGAATTTGACATTCCACAAATATAAAATTCATTTTCGGGGCCAGAGAGGTCATCCAGTAGTAATTATGACTTAGTATGCCATTAAAAACCCAGTGGTACTCAGTCAACAAGGTTCCACTTTTTCCAACGGTTTTTACAATGAGAATAGAGCATAAAAAGTGGTATTTCATGTCAATTCATTGATTTTTACTTGATTTCCATCTGTGAGGATTTCAACAGCTCATCCTATAGAGGAGCAGGGAATCACTGACAGCAACTTCTGGTTTTCGGCGTTTAACTGCACATGTACGGATGCCAGACGCTCTGTGTAGAAGTTTCACACTGTAACAGCAGTGAACACTGACAGTTTCACCATCATTACAGGCACAACGTCAGGGCCAATTAATGTATTTAGTATAAATCTGTCACCTCAGTTTCACACTAATTCATTTCAATATTCTATCAGACAGTTGACATAATAATTGCATGACAAATATTATTATATTAAGTTTAGTGTGCATACATTATTACATTTGCTTTTTGTGAAGTTAATATTTTTCTGTGCATGACTTGTGATTAGCTTTTGCTGGACCTATTAACAACTCAGCTGTTTTGACTTCCTTTTACCTGTTTGCTCTCTTGCAACATCTTAGTAGTTAGTAAACAGCTAATTACACCTGACCCAGTGGGCTCATAAATCAAATGTAAGCACTCTGCTGCTGTCCTGGATGAATAAATCATGTCTAAATACATCCAGCTCTTGTTAGGATTTATTATGCAGACAACTGACAGCCACACACAAGAGAATAGTTGTATGTTCTTATTAAGGATTGTTCTTCCTATTACAAACTTAGATTCTTTTTGAACCAGAAATGGTTCAAGTTCCAGTTGAACATATTTATAAAATACTGTTGTGAAGGCTGAAGATGCATATCTAAAAGTGCACAAATATAAAATAGTCAAACATGCAACACACAGCACATTCATACCTTAAATGTGAGTCAAGTTATGTTACATCTCTTTAGTGATAGCACAGTGTAGCGAAAGCAAACTTGACATTCAGCTAGAAACCAACTTTTGTTCATTTTGTTAAACATTCAAATAGTTTCTCTGCTACTGTAACATTGCTGAACAAGCCTGTACTTTAAAAACAAATACCACTAAAATAAAAAGACATTAACTTTTTTTTTTATTTCCAAAATATACTTTATTCATAAAAATCTGTAAAAATTACATTCCCAAACAGTTTCAAACAGCATCGAGTCAAAAAATACTAACAGTGCAAAGGTGGTCAGTTTCCTTCTATACAATCATGAGTTGCCTCACAACCCTTCCATTTCATTGTCATGCCAATTACATTTTTACATTTACAGCACACAAATTTCCCGATACAGTTCGAGGGGTTTCCCATGGATCCAGCCCCTCAGTTCAGCTTGCTGGGGGGACCTTACACTGTGGTCTTTCCCCATTGAGCCTTTGCTGCGGCTGCCCCAAGCTTTAGTGCGTCCCTCAGCACGTAGTCCTGGACCTTGCAATGTGCCAGTCTGCAACATTCGGTCATGGACAACTCTTTTCGCTGGAAGACCAGCAAGTTTCGGGCAGACCAAAGGGCGTCTTTCACCGAATTGATAGTCCTCCAGCAGCAGTTGACGTTTGTCTCAGTGTGCATCCCTGGGAACAGCCCGTAGAGCACAGACTCCTGTGTTACAGAGCTGCTTGGGATGAACCTCGACAAAAACCACTGCATCTCTTTCCACACCTGCTTTGCAAAGACACATTCCAGGAGGAGGTGGGCGACCGTCTCTTCCCCACCACAGCCACCGTGGGGGCATTGTGCGGAGGGGGCGAGACTTCGGGTCTGCATGAAGGATCTGACGGGGAGGGCCCTTCTCACCACCAGCCAAGCTACGTCTTGGTGCTTGTTTGAAAGTTCTGGTGATGAGGCATTCCGCCAAATGACTTTGACGGTCTGCTCGGGGAACCATCCGACAGGATCCACCATCTCCTTTTCCCGTAGGGCCTTGAGGACATTCCGTGCAGACCACTGCCTGATGGACCGGTGGTCAAAGGTGTTTTCCCGCAGAAACTGCTCCATGAAGGATAGGTGGTACGGCACCGCCCAACTGCATGGAGCGTTCCGCAGCAACGTGACCAGGCCCATCTTTCGCAACACCGGGGACAGATAGAACCTCAGCACGTAGTGACACTTGGAGTTTGCGTACTGGAGGTCTACACACAGCTTGATGCAGCCGTACACGAAGGTGGTCATCAGGATGAGGGCCACGTTGGGTACATTTTTCCCGCCCTTGTCCAGAGATTTGAACATCGTGTCCCTCCGGACCCGGTCCATTTTAGATCCCCAGATGAAGCGGAAAATGGCTCGGGTGACTGCCACAGCGCAGGAGTGGGGTATGGGCCAGACCTGCGCCACGTAGAGCAACAACGTGAGTGCCTCGCACCTGATGACCAGGTTCTTACCCACAATGGAGAGAGATCGCTGCCCCCACATGCCCACATACCTTGACTACTCGCTCCTCCCAGGTTTTGGTGCACGCCCCAGCCCTTCCGAACCATATCCCCAGCACCTTCAGGTAATCTGACCTGACGGTGAAGGGGACAAAGGATCGGTCAGCCCAGTTCCCAAAGAACATGGCCTCGCTCTTGCCGTGGTTAACTTTGGCTCCCGAGGCCAGTTCGAACTGGTCGCAGATACTCATCAGTCTGTGCACGGACAGCGGATCCGAGCAGAAGACTGCGACGTCATCCATGTACAGGGAGGTTTTAACCTGAATGCCTCCGCTGCCTGGGGTTGTCACCCCTCTTATGCTCGCATCCCCAAAAAGACATTAACTACTCAATCATCCCATTACTATGAGTGGGATGTTCCTGTTTCAGATTGGTTGCTGTTTGTCCTTACTTAAAAGTCATTGCACATTAAGGTGCTTTTATGTGAGAGAACTATATAAACTATATATATATATTCGCCAGAGCTGGCGGGCAGCCATAAAGACAGGGCTAAATTGTGGCGAGTCGAAGAGACTTAGTAGTTGGCAGGAAAAAAGACAGAGGCGCAAGGGGAGAGCCAACTGTGCAACAGCCCCAACAAACAAATTTCTCTGCAGCACCTGTGGAAGAGCCTGTCACTCCAGAATTGGCCTTTATAGCCACTCCAGGCGCTGCTTCACAAACCACTGACCACCTCCAGGCGCGTATCCATTGTCTCTCGAGATAAGGAGGCCCAAAAGAAAGAAAGAACTATATAAAGGCATGTGTTATTTATTTGATTCTCATGAAATTTATTCTTATTTGATGTATTATTGCCTTGTGGGATATCAATTGATTAAAATAGAGTTTCTCAAAAAGACAAATGAATTGGATCACATTTTAATATAAATATTTGAGTTCCTCCACTTATGCACTGAATATTATTTTACCAATGCATCTATAGAGCTTTGTAGCCAGATTTAGTTTATTTCTGCAAGCTATTTTATATTTGCCTTTCTTCCAGTTTGCTATGATGCACCATATCCTAGTCAAGAGCAGGCAATCCACACTAGCCTCTGACAGTGCTGCTCTATAAAGAGCCAATAGAAGAGTCTAGGGTTTGGGTAATGTTTAGTTTAAGAGTGTGGGGGAGGCTAAAAGTCAACTTGGGCAGTGGTGCAAAAGAGACGGTAGCAGATCAGCTGCCTGTCATACACTCTGCCCAATTTTCCTTCCCATTCAAGTCAATGGAAAAGTGAAGTGGGGGTGGGAGGGGGCATGATTTACCAATATTTCCCATTTTGCACCCCTGTCCAGGCTGAATTTCACCCCCAAGGATTTCATGCAGAACATCATTTTAGAAAACTAAGTAGGCGGGAGTTGAGTCCAAAATAAAATAAATTGCATCTGATTAGTGAAAAAAAATTGGCTTGAATGGCTTTTCACACTCCAAGGTTTTTTGTTAGGTGTTGATTGACAGCAGGTTTTCTGATTCTAATGGTTTCATTGCCATGTGCCTAGGAAACTCTCAAGGAAAGCGTGCATGCTCAATTCTCTGGTTGCTTTTAGAGTGGATCGAATCCAATACTTTAACAGTTTCTTGTACTGTGAAGCACTGGGATGATCGGTGTAGAGAACATTACTGTATCCATTGTCTCTCGAGATAAGGAGGCCCAAAAGAAAGAAAGAAAGAATTAAAAGGTTTCACAGTGATATTTTCATGGGCTAATGAACATTGAAAGGCTTTTGGGGTCAACAATTCATATATATCACAAACATATCTCAAAAATCTGGGTATTCTAACATGATTATTTTTCACTAAATTGAAATAAAGTCATATTGTTTTCTGCAACTTATCTGCCAACCTATGGAGTATAATTAGTTCACATCAGTCTTAGAAGTGGGGCTTACATTAGAGGCTATTAAGTAAGAGTCAGAAATGGACCAGATTTTGCTTTAGAAATAACAGTGAGGCTAACAGAGCTCACTGTCTGTCTTCCTGACTATCGACTCCCCAGTACTAACACATTCCTACACTTGGCTATACTCACCTGCGCCGTCCTTTGCCTCATGGTGCTAGACTCGGGACTGCATAGCTTTGAAGTGTTGTCACCCTCAAAAAAATCATTTTGCAAGCTCAAATCGGGAAATAAGCTTGTTGTCCAGCCAGTGACTAACCTCGAAGGGTAGAAAGAAGCAGGCAGTACAGAAATCATCCGGGAGTGTGGTACTCTCAAAATGGTACTCAGCATTGAGGGTGATGACACTGTTGTGGGACCACCTTCAGAAGGGATGACCTTTAGAATGGTCCATCTTAAGGAGCTGTAAGTGAAGATACCAGAGGAAGCGATGTCATGTGAGACATGATCAGGCAGTTGTGGGTGGAGCCCGACAGAGTAAGAACTATTTTGATCGAGCACGTGCAGCAACTATTTGGTATATATATGTTCCAGTATATATATGTTGCAGCTCAGTTATAATAAAACCCATGTTTTATTAGGATATTACTTGTAGTCCTGTGACTCTTACAATGGGCTGGATTTTACGATGGGCAGACGGGAGCCAGCCTATGATGTAAAAGGCAGTGGCGAACCCGTTTCAGCCACGCCTGGGGATCTGTTCCATATTTTACGGGTCCCCAGGCTTCAATTGTTGTGAGCTGGGACGTCCACCCACTTGAGAGAAGTCGTCCCGCCTCATTGAACTGCCGGCCAATCAGTGGGCTGGTAGCTCTTAGTCCCAGCAGCTCCACCGGGAGCAGGGGCCACTGCTGGGATTGCAGTCCAGCGTGCTCAGAAGATACCTGGGAGCCGGGAACACTGGTAAGTTTTGCTTGCCTCGCCGGGGGTAATCGGTTGGGCCCCAGTGAGGCAAACCGTGTAAAATCCATGTGGAGGGGGGCGAAGGCCCTCAAATGGCCTTACATAAAGGGCAGCGGAGGCAGGAGTGGGTCGGGAAAGCTTCCTGGCTCCTCCCACTCCATTTTACGCCACCCCAACATCACCATCTGGCTCATTGGGGTGGCATAAAATTTCAACCAATAGATTACACACCAAAGGAACAAGTAATATTACATGTTGACAACATCTGGGATATATTTTTCTGAAGACCGCTAAATATCATATTGTGGCAATGTTTGATTTTCCTGAAGAGCACATCAAATGAGAGAACAAAAAAAAGCAGGCGGCTTACCTGAGTGGCTGAAGATCCAGCTAGAAATCCCACAACACTGCAGTGAGCCAGGATACAGATAGGAACCTGGGAGGTGTTGAAACTCTGTAGTACAGCAAACAATTTGTCAGGAGATCAGAGCTTTCACCTATCTGGCAGTGGATTGAAAAATTTGAAAAGCAGTAGTTGAAGCCATTACTGTTTAAGCTTTCCTTTTTTTGGCTTTGTGGGCAGGGCCTAAGATGAACAGAATGGAAAGGGCCCAACAGCACCACTGGAGGTCCAGCATGAAGTAAAAAAACTGACTGTGGCAGCTGCAAGTACTGCAAGCTGCAGCTGGCTGTTTAGAAAAAACCTCTCACTCAGTTTGAAAAAAAGGCAGGTCACTTTGTTAAAAGAAATCAAACAGCTGTGTCAACAAACAGCCTGTCTCTCGGGTTAAAAAAAAAACAAGCTGAGCAAACAACAGAGGCTGTAGTCTCTCTCACTCTTAAAAAGGGCATGTCTAAAAAAATGTATCTGTCTTAAACGGGAACAAACAGAAGTGTGCCCATGTAAAATACACCTGTAAAAATCCTATATTTATTTAAAAAAAGAGCAGGTTCATTAAGACAATGGCTTGCAGATATTTCTTTATGGACTGGAAGGTATCGGACATTGTATCTGCATTTGAACTATTCTGACAGCCAATGGACCTATGTTTCCTGGACCAAAAAGTAACTGAACCAGAGAAACAAGCGACCAAAATTAAGCTCGCACTGGGCGACGAGAGTTTGCAATGGCTCAATACCTTAGGATTGTCAGCTGACGATCTGTAGGACCCTAGCAAAATATGGACATTCCTGGAGCAGCAACTGAAGGTAAAGCTAAATTTCTGAGTACATAGGCTTGAGCCAACAAAGGCAAGATGAGTCCTTTGACCAGTTTGCTGCAAGGTGCCCGAGACAAATCTCAATATCGTGATTTCGCAGATATCGAACTGACAGATGGGTTATTGTTGTCTACCCCACTAGAGGTCTTTCAGAAAGACCTGCTGGAAAAGATGAAAGGCAACGCCATAGATGCACTACTCAATGATGGAAGGAACTTGGAAGTCATAGTGGCTAGGTGCTAACAGTTACAAGCATTGGAGGTGGCTACAACAATTGGGATGGTAACCAAGGCTCAGAAGTGTGCTAAGCCTTGTGACAAATGTGGCTTGACTCACCCAATTCACAGATGTCCAGCATAATAGGACCTGCGCAAAGCTTGTACACCAGAATAGTGGCAGATCACATGCTGAGGATGGCAAACACAACAAAAGGGATGTCAACACACAACAAAAGCCCAAGCAGGTACATCAGGTCAGAGGAGACACAGATTGTCAGGAGGACACAAAAAGTGCACTTGTGCAAACAGTGAGCAAGCATTTCACATAGTTAATTTGGATCAACATGTCAATGCTATTATGGAATCTAAGGCATTTGCCATGATCGGGATTATATGTCCCCAAAAGAGTGGCAAGCATAAGCTCAGACTAACAATCAACACTGGAGCAAATGCAAATATTCTGCCCATATGTATACTGAAGGACATGTACTTAAAGAAATGAGAATCTATGGTGCATCCACCATAGCTGGGCTGACTGCTTACGATGGTTCTCCAATCAAGTGCATGGGAATGATAATCTTACAGTGCAGGACTTTCAGTATGCCAAGGTCTAAGAATTATCACAATGCATGAAGTCAGTAAAACACCGAAAATGGCAGAAAATATCCAGGACGAGTGTATCGGGTTAGTCCATGTAAAGGACGACTCAAGGGTTAGGAGTCTTGACACGAAGAGATGATATGACTGGGAGTTTCTCCTCAGACTTCAGTTCATTGCAAGTACCCAGAGGCTAGAGGGATTGCTGGGGATTGGTGATGTTGCCAGTCATCATTGTTCTAAGCTTTCCAAACAAGGGAAACGATTCACGATAACCAGATCGGAATGAATAAGCAAACTTCCTCTACGTTTTACAGAGTGTTAAATTTGCTTACTTGTAAATAATGCTTTGTTTAATAATGCATAGTTATTCCAAACCACAACATCACTGTACATTATACATATGTTTTTATCATTGGAAAAAAGGGGGATTTTGTGGGACGACCTTAAGCAGGACCACCTGAAGGAGCTGTAAGTGAAAATACCAGAGGAAGTGATGCCATGTCACACATAACTAGGCAGTTGTGGGTGGAGCTCTATAGAGTGAGAGATGTTTAGATTTAGCTTGCGCGGTAACTATTTGTATATATATGTTCCAGTTCAGTTATTATAAATCCTGTGTTGTATTAGGATATTACTTGTAGTCCTGTGAGTTTTTCAACAGATCACACACCAAAGGGACAAGTAATATTACAGACACCTTGAAGAATGCAGTCCCGAGTCTGGCAATATGAGGAAAGGGACTGCACTGGGTATGAGCAAAGTGCAGGAAGACAGTGGTAATTGGGGATTCAATAAGCAGGGGCAAGACAGGCAGTTCTGCTGCCAATGACATGAGTCCTGTATGCTATATTGTCTCTCTGGTGCCAGGATAATGGGCATCATGGAGATGGTGCAGAACATTCCACAGGTAGGGTGGAAGGTAAAGAACCAGAAATCATGGTTCATGTCAGAGCCAATGACATAGAGGTGCAGAGGGCTGAGGTCCTGCAGTCTCAGTTTAAGGTGTTGGGGAGTAAGTTAAAAAGCAGGATCTCAAAGGTAGTAATCTCTGGATTATTCTCAGTGCCACATGCTAGTGAGAGTAATGTAAGGATATAGCAGGTTAATATATAGATAGAGGCATGGTACAGGAGGAAAGCTTCAGATTCCTGGGCCATTGGGACCAGCTGTGTGGCAAGAGAGACCTAGTCAAGATGAATGGGTTGCACCTGAACAGAGCTGGGACCAATATCCTCAAAGGCTGATTAATTAGTGCTGTGGGAGAGGGGGTTTAAACTCATTTGGCAGGTGGTTGAGAACCAAGATGTAGGCCAGGATTTTATGTGTCCCCCCACTCCCCGAGGTAGGGTCAGAGGTGGTGGGGGGCATGGAGTATCGCCACACTGGGCACGTAGGTGCAGAGGGCTCGTCATCCAGGGACCTTTCTAAGGGTGTGATAGGCCGACTTTGGACTTCCTGCCCAGAGGCCAATAGAGGCCCTTAAGTGGCCTATTAACTGCCAATTAAAGGCCTCTTCCCGCCACAACTGGGCTCGTACCAGTGGCGGGGGGTGGGGGAGGGGGGGAGATGATGGTGGTAGGAGGACACCTTGTAACATGAGGTGCACTCTTTGTGGCTTGGGTAGTGGGGGGGAGGGGGGTCCCTCCTTTGTGGGAAATTTGTGGGCCATAGAGGACCCCTGCTGGGAAGCACTTTACCAACCGGGACCCATCTCTCCCTGGACTTCACGACTATCGTCCCGACATGACCACTCATCAACCCCTCCCCCACCTCGCTCCCCCCTCCGGACTGACACTGGTGACCCTGCATCACTTACTTGATGTCGTAGAGGTCATAGGGGTTCCAGCTCTGGTCCTGGGTCCAAGTGGCCACTGCTCCCAGTGGTGCTGCCGATACTGCTGAGCTGATGGCCCTCTGATTGGCTGGCAGCGCTTGGAGACAGAATCCGTGTCTTTAAAGGGACAGGGATTCCGGCTCGTGAAACTTAGAGGCTAAAAGATCGGAGGATCGCTCCGGGGTTGATTGGGGGGTGGGGGGGGGGGGGGGGGAGGCTGGTGGGTGTGGGTTGCAAAAAGGCCAAGGTGGGGTTCCCCTGGCTTTTTCGGTCTGGGGCCGGGAGCCCCGACTCCAACACAATATCTAGCCTGTATTATTCTGAAGTAGAAACAAGCAACACAGAGGACTGGTAGAGACACAGTTAGAAATAATACAAAATGAGGTGGGATCATAGAAAGTACAAAGAGGTTGAAATTAGGTTTGGGGTGCATGTGTGCAAATGCCCAAAGTGTGATTTATAAGTTTGATGAGCTGCAGGCACAAATAGCCACATGGGAATATGATGTAGTAGTGATAACAGAGACCTGGTTGCAGCATGCATACAAAATTGAATAAAGGATAGAAAACAGGGAGTTGTAGTGAATGGCTGTTTTTCGAACTGAAGGGAGGTATACAGTGGTGTTCCCCAGGATTCAGCGCTACAACCACTGCTGTTTTCGACAAACATTGGACTTGCGGGAACAGGGCACAATTTCGAAATTTTCAGATGACACAAAACTTGTAAGTGTAGCAAACAGTGAAGAAGATAGTAAGAGAGAACACAAACAGACTGGTGGAATGGGTGGACACATGGCAGATGAAATTCAATACAGAAAAGTGTGAAGAGTTACATTTTGCTAGGAAGAATGAGGAGGTAGAAGCTAAATGGTACCATTTTAAGGGTTGTGGTGGGGTGGGTGGGGAGTTGCAAGAATAAAGAGACTTTGGGTTGTTTGTCCACAAATCTTTGAATATGGCAGAACAGGTTAACAAGGCATTAACAAAATGTATGGAATCCTTTGCTTTATAAACAGTTGCATAAGTCAGAATCTTCTCACCTTAGCTTCTGTTGGAACAGCGGAACGATTTTCTAGTTGGGAACTGATTTGCGTGCCTGGCCGATGCTCTTTCCCAGAGCAAACTAATTATCATCCCACCTTTGGGCTCCCTGACCAATTGTTGGGGCGGTGGGGAGCAAGGGAAATAATGCATCCATTCTGTCAAAGGAAGGGTTTCTAATTAAAGGAACCATGGCATGGGTTACAAACTGTCACCAGCTCTTTTTTCACCAGGGTTTTTGAGGCTGCAGCTATCACAGGAATGGAGAGGAGACCTGGAAAGGTAACCCCCCACCCCCCACCCCCGCCACTCTTACCTGGAGGTCCTGTTGCAGGATTTGAGCGGCTGCAGTGAGGTGAGCTCTCCCAAGGACAGGAGGAAGAGGACAACCTCTCCAAACAAGCAGGTATGGATGAAAGTGGCTGAGGCAGCCAGCAGTGAAAGTGTGGTCCTTCTAACCTAGAGACAGTGCATCGAGGATCCAGGATCTCAGGAGGGCATGACAGGCAATGGGCATAGCACTGTCAGGTGCCACTGACTGGTCCACCATTCTCCTAAATAGCACGCCTCTAGTCAACACACCTTGCAGCTCCACTCATTCCTCTCTCTGCAGACACCTCACATCCCCAGCTGAACGGCCAACACTTACACTCACCCTCATCCTATTGTCTCTCCACCCATGCCTCATAGTCATTCTCCATTAATGGTGTTCTTCCCTCCTCTCCACACAAGTCATTACAACCGCCCACACCTCTCTGCTTTCTCTCCTTGCAGAAGAGAGCACACAATTTAGCAAGAGGCAAAGATGCAGAGCGGGGTGAGTCGGGGGGGCTGGCCCTCCAGTGACAGACACCTTATCGGCCATTGGCAATGCATTCTCATCTGGTCCACTGGGATGGAGGTCTTGTTCCAGGAGGCTGCAGATGTTAGCAGCCACCTGCCATGAGAACCAGAACCTCCAGAGGTAATGGTGCTCACACATGTCAAGAGAGCTGATCCTCTGCCTGTGGTCCCTGTGTTGGGGGTCTTGACTCCTTGCAGCTGGATCTCAGTGCCCACCCCCTCTGCCCTGTACAGGGATCAGGCATTTGAGCAGAAGGCAGCTTGGTGCTGCTGCTGGTGTTGCTCCTGCTGCTGTTGGAGCTGTTGGTGATGGTTTGGACTCTGCTTTAGGCCTCAGCAGAGGTGGAAGGTGGAGCTGCAGAAGCTGCTTCCATGCCATGGTGAAGGTTGGCAGCAGGGAAGTGTGGCTAAAGGTGAGTGAAATGCCAGGCAGGTGAAGTGCCTTCCAAGAAGTTGGGAATCACCTGTCAATCAGTGATAGCACTGTCTGAGAGAAGAAGTGCTTTGAACAGTAATCTCTCACTTGGCCATGCCTGGAGCACTTCAGGGGAACTGATCAAAGTTAACCCAGCCTGTCAGTTTCACTCAGCTCAGTTTTTTAATTCATTCATGGGATGTGAGTGTCATTGGCAAGGCCAGCATTTGTTGTTCATTCCTCGTTTCCTTGAGAAGATGGTGGTAAGCACCTTCTTAAACCGCTGAAGTCCATGTGGTGTAGGTACACCCATAGTGCTGTTAGGGAGGCAATTCCATGTTTTTGACCAAGCGATAGTGAAGGAACAGCGATATAGTTCCAAGTCGGGGTTTGGAGGGGAGCTTACAGGTGGTAGTGTTCATGTGTATCTGCTGCCCTTGTCCTTCTAGGTAGAAGAGATCACAGGTTTGGAAGGTGCTGTCAAAGAAGCCTTGGTGAGTTGCTGCAGTGCATCTTGTAGATGGTACACACTGCTGCCACTTTGCACTGGAGGTGAAAGGAGTGAATATTTAATGTGGTGGATGAGGCGCTTATCAAGCAGGTTGCTTTTTCCTGGATCGTGTCAAGCTTCTTGAGTGGTGTTAGAGTTGCACTCATCCAAATAAGTGTAGAGAATTTCATCACACTCCTGACTTGTGCCTTGTAGATGGTGGATAGGCTTTTGGGAGTCAGGAGATGAGTTACTCATTGCAGAATTCCTAGCCTCTGAGCTACTCTTGTAGTCGCAGTATTTATGTGGCTGGTTCAATTCAGTTTCTAGTCAATGGTAGCCCCCAGGATGTTGATGGTGGAGGACTCTGTGATGGTAATGCTGTTGAATGTCAAGGGGAGATGGTTAGATTCTCTATTGTTTGAGATGGTCATTGCCTCGCACTTGTGTGGCACGAATGTTACTTGCCACTTATCAGCCCAAGCCTGGATGTTGTTCAGGTCTTGCTACCTCTGGCAACAGACTGCTTCAGTATCTGAGGAGTTGTGAATGATGCTGAACATTGTGAAATCATCAGCAAACATCCCCACTTCTGATGTCATGATGGAAGGAAGGTCATTGATGAAGCAGCTGAAAATGGTTGGGCCTAGGACACTACCTTGAGGAATTCCTGCAGTGACTTCCTGGGCTTAGATGTTTGGCTTCCAACAACCACAACCATCTTCCTTTGTGCTAGGTATGATTCCAGCCAGTGGAGAGGTTTCCCCTGATTCCCATTGACTTCAATTTGGCTAGGCCTCCTTGATGCCACACTTGGTCAAATGCTGCTTTGATGTCAAGGGCAGTCACTCACACCTCACCTCACCTCTTGAATTCAGATCTTTTGTTCATGTTTGAATCAGGGCTGTAATGAGGTCAGGAGCTGAGTGGCCTGGCAGAACTCAAACTGAGCATTGGTGAACAGGTTATTGCAGCCACTTGATTGTGCTGTCGATGACACCTTCTATCACTTTGCTAATGATCGAAAGTAGATTGATGGAGTTGTAATTGGCCGGATTGAATTTGTCCTGCTTTATACAGCCAGGACATACCTGGGCAATTTGCACATTGTTGGATGGATGCCAGTGTTGTAGCTGTACTGGAACAGCTTGGCTAGGGGTGCAGATAGTTCTGGAGCACAAATCCTCAGTGTGCCAGCTGTGGCTCAGTTAATAACACTCTCACCTCTGAATAACTAGGTTTTGGGTTCAAGGCCCACTCCAGGAGTTGAGCTCAAAAATCAAAGCTAATACTCCTGTGCAGTACTGAGGGACTGCTGCACTGTTGGAGGTGCTGTCTTTTGGATTAGATGGTAAATTGAGACCCCATCCATTCACACGGATGTGAAAGATCCCACAGCACTATTTCAAAGAAGTTATCCCCAGTGTAATGGTTAATATTTATCCCTCAGTCCAAAAACAGATTGTCTGGTCATTATCACATTGCTATTTGTGGGAAATTTCTGTGTGAACTGGCTGATCTGTTCCCTGTATTACAACAGTGACTATAGTTCAAAAAGTACTTCATTGGCTGTAAAGCATGTTGAGATATCCAGTGGTCGTGAAAGGTGCTATAAATATGCAAGTTTTTCTTTCTTTTACTACTGCCCGGATGTTGTCAAGGCCCAGAGCAAATGTTGTATCCAGTGCCTTCAGCCACTTCTTCATATCAGGTGGAGTGAATTGAATTGGCTGAAGACTGACATCTGTGATGCTGGGGATCTCAGGAGGGGACCATGGTGGATCATCCACTCAGCACTTGTGACTGAAGATGGTTGCAAAATGCTTCAGCCTTGTCTTTTGCACCGATGTGCTGAGCTCCCTCATCATTGAGGACATGAATATTTGTGAAGCCTCCTCCTCCTGTTAGTTGTTTAATTGTCAACCACCATTCACAACTGGATGTGTCAGGACTGCGAACTTTGATCTGATTTGTTGATATTTGGATCACTTAGCTCTGTCTATCGCATGCTGCTTCCGCTGTTTAGCATGCATGTAGTCCTGTTTTGTAGCTTTACCAGACTGACACCTCATTATTAGGTATGCCTGGTGCTGCTCTCCTGCACTCCTCTTTGAAGCAGTGTTGATTCCCTGATGTAATAGTAACAGTGACACTGGAGAATTACTGACAGGTCCAGAAACAGGTCCTCTGACTGGGAAATCCAGGATTCAGGGTTAAATTGCCTTCTTCATTACCTCGACCACTTCCTAATTACATAACCACACAGATCCAAGGGGTTTCCCTGCTGGCATTCAATCCTGCCCAGGGAAAGCAGAAGATTTCAGGATGACATCGGGACCCCGACCCGATGTCAATTTCCAAAACTTTCCCACCCTGCACACATCAGAACCTGTTTCCGCTGGGCTGGGAAAATTCTGCGTATAGAGTACAAAAGCTAGGAAGGTGTGTTAAACCTACATAAAACATTAGTTCAGTCTCAGCTGGTGTATTGTATCCAATTCCGCATTATCATGTATCTGGTGCAAAGCTTTCAGTCCAGCTTGAGGAAATATCTAGAGTGCATAATTTTTTCATCTTTAAGATTGAGACTATCTGTAGTTGTTATCTTCTCTTTCCCTCTGCTCCATCCAGCTTAGTCCCCTCAATCTCCTGTTTATTTCTTATCGTCCCCACCCTTGCTGAGCTCTCTTTCAAAAGAACTACTCCTGTTCCCTTGATCTCACCCTATTCAACTGCAAACCACTCAACTACCCACATTATAAATGACCGTCATTGGTTAGGCACCATCCCTCTCCCTTTCAAAACTTGTGTCACCCCATCACTTCCTGAAAGCCTCCAGTTACTGTCAACCAATACTCCCTACCCATCCACCATCATTAACCTCCCTTTCACCCCGGAATCCTGAAAATGTGTGGTCGCCTCTCAGCTTTGTACTTTTCCCTCCCAAAGCTAGGTATATAGGGCGTACATCCCAAAGACTGGCGGATCATATCTAACAACATGTCCCTTCCGCTGTTCACAACGGGCAAGGTATGGGCCATACCCAACCAGCCTGTGCTTGCAAACTCAAAACACAGTGTCCAACATTAGATGTGATTCCGCGATTAGACAACAGTTGCTAAATAATCCACAGTGTGCTAAGAATTATGTTGACAACCAATTTAAGATTGTCAGTAGGGCTCGCAGTGTGGCGCATTTGCACATACTGGAAGCTACATATATTAGTACACAGGGCCCTGTTTTTTGCAGACAGAAAGAATATGTACAAACATTGCGCCTGTTTCAGCTGAACAAAATAAGTGCCAGCCATTCGCTGGTTCATTCCTCAGGGTAATGCCTTGACCAATCAGAGTCAAGCTGCCTAGTTTAAATTTCAAACAAAGCTTGGCAGTTAACTGTCAGTCACCGTAAACTGGTGAATTCTCCATGGCAACGCCTCAACAATCAGAGTTCACATGCCAACCAATCAGCACTCTCTTCTCATGCAGTATAAGTTGTTGTTTTCCCTTACATTGGTTATTCTTGCGGATTGTCCTGATGAGTGTAAGACAAAAAGCTTCGACAACATGTTTCTATTTTCAGCAATACTCAATTACTTCATCCTACAATATAATATTCTCCTTGGTTCCTACCTCACCCCCACTGGTCCTGAAAGCCTTATCCATACTTTTGTCACTCATAGACTTGATTTCTCCAATGCCTTCCTTGTCAGTATCCCAACTCCATTTCCATAAAGTCCAATTTGTTCAAACACAGATGCCATATTCTGCCCTGCACTTTTGCACTTTCCCTACTCACTCATCACTTCCACCCTCACTGACCTATATTGGTTCCCTCTCACCCACTGCATTAAAGTTAAAATCCTTCTCTCAAGGCTCTTCATAGCTTCTCCCTGACCTACGTCTGCAACCTCCTCCAACCTTCAGCCTTCTGACTGACATGTTACCCATCTTCCAAAACCTTCTCCCCGTGCCCCCAACCCACCAATCCAGCTCCCCACCAACACCTTGGCCAGAATATTCAAATGCCTTGACATTTCTCTGGAACTCCCTTCTCCATGTTCCACCTTTGAAACCTTCTTGGTGTCTGTTCCTATACTCCTTTCATTATTGTTTTCTTCTTTTTCCTTCAACTCTATAATCCCCTCCTCACTTTAATGTAAAGAAGCTTGGAAGATATTTAGATTAAAAGCATTGTCTGAACACAAACTGCTTTTACTGGCTATGAGTCTGAACAATTGGAAAGCTGTAGCTACGCAAAATTTAAAAAATATTTGTTTTGGTCCTTTAAAGTGTTTCTTAATTCACTACTGCAGTCAAAAGTCCTGGAGGAAGATTGAAAATAATACGGATCCTCTGCGTAATTTGTACACTTTATTTTAACAATGGTGTGATATGCCAGAAAGATTAAGTGGAATGATAAATCTTCTGCAGTCAATGCCTGTGTGCTTGTGGAATGCAGGCTCAGGAGATTTAAGCCAGCAAAATTTATATTTATAGGGAATGCAACTGACTAATACTAAAACACCATAAAGTCGTGTTTACCTTGATATAATCCAGCAAAATTACATGCAGTGTGTTTTCAAACTCACACCCATACTTTGCTAGTTGGTGCTGTGATATATCCTGGGAGGCAATTGCAATGTATGCAATTACAATGAGCAGCATCATTTTGTGTTAGAATTGTTTATTAATAGATTTCAGACAATGCTGTGAAACCAAATGTACTTGTCAGTTTATTAGTAAAGCTTGGACTGTCTGTGTTTTACTCATTTTACTCAATATTCCTCTTTCAGACTTAATTAATTTTTTGCTTTTTCTAGGAGAGTGAGGACATTGTTCGCACCATGTCTCTATAAAACACATACAGGATAACAACTACTTAGCAGCATGCAATAAGTTAGAATAATTCAAGATTATTTATATTGACAGGGTATGGTTGGAGACAACTAATAATTGAACTTTGCTGGCTGTTCCTAAAGAGTGAAATTGTCCTGGTTAACAATTAGCAAATTAGAGATTCTTCACAGCCTAATGCAAGGTTGAAGATGCCGTTCTAAACCATCAATTAAATTCAAGCAATTAATGAATGCCTCAACCCCAAGATTCATTGCATCCTTGAAATATGCTGCAGTTTTTAATACATATCAGTGGATTTCCTGTGGCACTGCTCATATTAAGTCAAGAGAATATGGTCTCTCTCTTTCCCATCTCCCTTGTGTTAATGTTGCTGTTTTTTTTCTCTGCCTCTCCTCCTAACTGTTACTTTCATTTCTCTTTGTTCTCTTGTGCTTCTCTTGCTGTCCTTGCCTTTCACCTTTTAAGTGAGAAGAAGTGGGCAATGTGGCTGGGAAGGGGGTACATTTTCCAGCAGATGTTGAAGGAAAATGTGGCCCTCAACAGTTCCCCTCCCCCATGCTGTCCCATGATAGAATAATCGTAACATGGTCTCTGGTGGAATGCTTCAATGGGCTGATTGTGGTTCTCTCATTCCATGCTTTCTTGTGATCTTATGATTTGTACTTAGCAGTCTATACATCTCTTTCAGACTTGTTATATATTGTATTTAATTTATACATTGACTTCATGATTAGAAATTGTCTTTTTACATATTTTTAAATAATTTTGATGTGTATTGATCCTGATTGAGAGCTGCAGGCAAGTGGAATGCAAAATTCCTTCCACACAAATTTGAAATAAATAAAATGTATTTCATTATTTAATACACAGAACGCCCTTAACTTGAAATACCAATAGCTTCCATTTCTCAGTAACTCTGCCCTTTGAAATTAGGATTTTACTGACACATGAAGCAAAGAAAATATGCAGTGATAAACGCGCTACTGCAAATTTTTAAGCTTAAAGAAGTCCATAAGGTATCTCTGAGTTACTGTCATAATTACCAAAAAAAAAGACTGTCTTTTGCCTAGATTGCAGTTTCATGTACTGCTTGAGGTTTTGCAAAGTCAAGATAATTTCATAGAACATTTCTACAAAGTTTATCAGATCGGTGCAAAACTGCTATCATTTTACAGCTTCAGGGACACTGCAAGAAAAATGTGCTTTTCCCAAAATGATTGCTAACAATGTATCGAAGTGGCTCTTATCAAAGTCACAAGTGGCATCCTACGTGACCCTGACAAAGACAAACTATTTCCCCTCATCCTTCTCGACCTATCTGCACCCTTTGATATGGTTGATCACACCATAGCCATCCAACACTTCTCCACCATCATCCAGCTGGGTGGGACTGCACTCTCCTTGTTCCATTCTTACCTATCTAATCTCTAGCTAATCGTAGCCAGAGAATCACCATCAATGGATTCTCTTCCCATTCCTGCATCGTTACCTTCAGTTTCCCCAAAGGATCTATCCTTGGCCCCCTTCTATTTCTCAGCTACCCTTGGCAACATCGTCCAAAAACATGTGATGTTGATGACACCTAGTTTTACCTCCCCATCACCTCTCTTGACCTCTCCACTCTCTCTAAATTGTCAGACAGCTTGTTAAACATCCAGTACTGGATGAGCAGAAATTTCTTCCAATTAAATATTGGGAAGACCAAAGCCACTGTCTTTGGCCCCCGCTACAAACTCCGCTCCCTTGCAACCGACTCCATCTCTCTCCTTGGCAACTGTCTGAGGCTGAACCAGACTGTCGCAACCTCGGTGTCATATTTGAGCTCTCAAACACAGATCCAAGCTATCACTATGGCTGCAAATTTCCACTTCCGTAACATCCTCCAACTCTGCCTCTTCCTCAGCTCTTCTGCTGCTGAAATCCTCATTCATGCCTTTGTTACCTCCAGATTTGACTAATGTAATACACTTCTGGCCAGCCTCACACAATCTACCTTCAGTAAATTTGCGGGTAGAATTAAGTTAACAGATAGGTTTGGTTCCAGATGTCCAGAGGGCAGACGTTAACTAGAGGTCAGGAATAGGCCGTAGGGTTGGGTGGTTGGAGGAGCGGCATGGGGAAGGCAGCAGCAGTAGTGGGTGTGACATGTGAGCTTTCAAGTCAAAAATAAGATGTGTATACATGAATGCTAGGAGCATTAGAAATAAGATGCCAAAATGGGAAGCTGTTGTGGCATCAGGGAATTATCATGTCATGAGAATTTTAGAAATGTGACTATTTCCAGTAGATGCAGAAAGAAAGAATAAAAGAAAAGGAGGTTGTTAGATCCTATAAGTCAGGGACTCCTGGAAGATAAAAGAAGTTGACCATGTGGGAGAAAGCATACTACAGAATGAATTACTCCGGTTAGATATTTCTAATGCCAAAAGATCCAACCCAACACCAAAGGGATTCTGTAGACCAGTCAGAGAACATAGAACATTACAGCGCAGTACAGGCCCTTCGAAGTAAAGATTATTAAAAATGCGAACAGGCTCAATCAAAACTAAAGATGAATACAAAACAGGAAATATCCTGAATGACAAAACTCTGCTGTCCGTATCCTAACACCACCAAATCCCATTTACCCATCACCCATTTGCTCCTTGGACTACACTGGCTCCCAGTTAAACAACAACTCGATTTTAAAATTCTTTGGTGTTCAAATCCCCCCAGGGCCTTCCCCTCTCTATCTCTGTAACCTCCTCCAGTCCCACAACCCTCAAGATATATGCGCTCATTTAATTCTAGCCTCTTTGTTACGAGCTCACAGGACAACAGTCTTGCTTGTACTGTGTCTTTACTGAACTGCATGCTGATGCAAGTCTGCAGTGAGCGCCTCATGGTAGAGATCCCATAACTACGGCAAGCCAGGAGGCACATTAGTACAGTATTGCATTTCTATCCCAAACACTCTTGAATTTCCCCTATTTTAATCGCTGCAACATTGGTGGCCATGCCTTCAGCTGCCAAGACCCTAAGCTCTGGAATTCCCTCCTTAAACCTCGCCGCTTTCCTCCTTTAAGACACTCCTTAAAACCTACCTCTTTGACCAAGCTTTTGGTCATCTGCTGTAATAGCTCCTTTTTCTTTGTTTTATAATGCCTCTGTAAAGTGCCTTGGGATGTTTTATTAGGTTAAAAGTGCAATATAAATAAAAGTTGCTGTTCTAACAGTTATCATTTAACAGTAGCTTTAACAGTCAGGTTATGGCTTTTCAAATCTAATCTTGGTTACCATGTTTATACAGGATTATTCAATCTTCTGTGATGTTACACATGGCTGGCGGGTGGGCGGAGGTGGTGTGGGAATAAAATCCAACTTTGGTGTAAATGCAAGATGGGTGGTAGCGGATGTTGCCCATTATAAACCCTGCCCAATTTTCCCTTTCACTGAAGTCAATAGAAAGGAAATTAATAATAATAAAAACAAGAAATGCTGGAAATACTCAGCAGGTCTGGCAGCATCTGTGCAGAGAGAAGCAGAGTTAACGTTTTAGGTCAGAGACCCTTCTTCAGAACTGACAAATATTAGAAATGTAAAAGGTTTTAAGAAAGTAAAGTGGGGATGGGACAAGGGATAACAAAACAGAAGGCGTTGACAGGACAGGGTCACAGAGAATAACCGACCAGAAGGTCATGGAACAAAGGCGAACTGTATGTTAATGGTGTGCTGAAAGACAAAGCATTAGTACAGAGAGAGTGTAAATGACTGTAAAGCACAGAGCACTCCAAGCACAAACATAAAAAAACACATTAAAAAAACTAAAACAGTGGGTAAGCACAGTGGAAACAAACTAAACAAACTGAAAAACCTAAAATAAAATAACCAAATAAAAAAGGAAAAAGGAAAAAAGAAAAAATAACTAAACATAAAAAGGGGGAGGTCGTCATGCTCTGAAATTATTGAACTCAATGTTCAGTCCGGCAGGCTGTAGTGTGCCTAATCAATAAATGAGATGCTGTTCCTCAAGCTTGCGTTGATGTTCGTTGGAACACTGCAGCAATCCCAGGACAGAGATGTGAGCATGAGAGCAGGGGTGTGTGTTGAAATGGCAAGCAACCGGAAGCTCGGGGTCATGCTTACAGACTGAGTGGAGGTGCTCTGCAAAGCAGTCACCCAATCTGCGTTTGGTCTCCCCAATGTAGAGCAGACCACATTGTGAGCAGCAAATACAGTATACTACATTGAAAGAAGTACAAGTAAATCACTGTTTCACCTGAAAGGAGTGTTTGGGGACTTGGATAGTGAGGAGAGAGATAGAGGGAGACATAATTTTTTTTTATGTTTGTACTTGGAGTGCTCTGTGCTTTACAGTCATTCACACCCTCTCTGTACTAACGCTTTGTCTTTCAGCACACCATTAACATACCGTTCGCCTTTGTTCCATGTTATTCAGTCATTCTCTGTGACCCTGTCCTGTCAACGCCTTTTCTTTGGTTATCTCTTGTCCCATCCCCACTTTACTTTCTTAAAACCTTTTACATTTCTAATATTTGTCAGTTCTGAAAAAGGGTCTCTGGCCTGAAACGTTAACTCTGCTTCTCTCTGCACAGATGCTGCCAGACCTGCTGAGTATTTCCAGCATTTCTTGTTTTTATTTCGGATTTCCAGCATCTGCAGTATTTTGCTTTTAAGAAAAGAAATTAAGTTTAATTTTACCCCCAGGGAGTCAAAATCAATGGTAGTTTTAATGTAGAGTTAATATTGAACAGTAGTTTGGGAGGCAGTGAAGTATAATTGGTTGGAGCACTAGTGTTTCTCTTGCATGGACTGGTATAGGATAGAAACTACACTTGGACTAGGGACAAAGGGACGTGCGTAAAATATTGAAATAGGAAACCATTTCAAGTAGATAGGTGGTGGGGTCGGGAGGAAACAGGGTTCTAATTAAGACAAATTACAGAGTGGAACTAAATCCACAGACAAGGTATGGTTCCAGATACCCAGAGGGCACATGTGAACTGGAGGTCAGGAAATTGCAGACAGGAAGACATGTGAGGTTAAAAATTAAAAAAAGACGTATATACATGAATGCTAGTAACATTAGAAATAAAATGACAAAACTGAAAGCTGTTGTGGCAGCAGGAAATTATCATGTGGTGAGAATTTCACAAACATAACTATATCCAGAAGATACAAAAATAATATGATATTCAGGAGTATAGAGTCGTTCGGAAAGACAGAATGCATAAAAGAAAAGGAGTTTGTTGAACCTGTATGTCAGGGAGGTGAAAGAAGTTGATTGTGTGGGAGAAAGCAAATTAGAGAATTAATTACTCTGGTTAGATATTTCTAATACAAAAAGATCCAACCCAACAGGGAATTGCTGCAGACCATTAGAGAAGAAGTTAAGATTATTAAAAACGCAAACAGGCTCAATCAAAACTGAGGATGAGTGAATATTCTGAATAGCTACTTCCTCTATGTATTGACAAGGGAAAGTGTGAGCACTCACAAGTAAAATTAATTTAGTATAAATGAAATTTTAGAAAGGTTAAGACAACTCCAAACATATAAATCCCTTGGGATAGTTGGCATTTATTCTAGAATGCGGAGAGATATTAGGGAGCAAGTTTGTGAAATGCTTACAATTATAAGTGAGCCAATAGACAATGGGAAATTACAAACAGATTGGGAAGAGACCAAAATGATGCCCATATTTAAAAAGGGGGCAAAAAAAAGAGACACACACAACTACAAATCCAGTATTGTTACCTCAATCGCATGTAAAATAATGGACATAGAACCATAGAAGACGTATGGCACAGAAGGAGGCTATTCAGCCCATCGTGTCCGTGCCAGATGAAAAAACTAGCCGCCCAATCTAATCCCGCCTTCTAGAACCTGGTCCATAGCCTTGCAGGCTACAGCATGACCAGGTACCTTTTAAAATAATTGAGGGTTTCTGCCTTCACCACCATTTCTGGCAGTGAATTCCAGACACCCACCACCCTTTGGGTGAAAAAGTTTTTCTTCATGTCCCCTCTAATCCTTCTACCAATCACCTTAAATCTGTGCCCCCTGGTAATTGACCTCTCCGTTAGGGGAAACAGGTCCTTCCTGTCTACTCTATCTAGGCCCCTCATAATTTTGTACACTTCTATTAAGTCACTCCTCAGCCTCCTCTGTTCTAAGGAAAACAACCCTAACCTATCCAATCTTCCCTCATAGCTGCAACTTTCGAGTCCTGGCAACATTCTCATCAAGAGTAAACTTGCTGTAACAGTAACAATCTAGTAAATTGCAGGAGATATGGATTTGGAAGGGAAATACTCTACCTTATCCACTTCCTCTACTTCCAAGGAAGTAATAACTCAGGTGGACAGTGGAAAGCCTTATATCCGGGATTCAGAAGTTCAATGCAAAGTAGTCAAATTTGCAGATGATACAGTGGAATTGGAAGACGCAACTCAGAAGTTATAGAATGGGTTGGACAAAATGCTTAAGTGGGCAGAACAATGGCAGTTAAGTGTTAATGTATACAAGCGTAAAGTGCTACATGTAACAAGGAAAACTACGTAGGGCGGGTACTCCTTGAACACTGTTGAGATTGTTAAGGCTGAAGCTGAAAGAAGATGCATTTTAGTAGACTTCACGTTAAATATAGAATCATAGAATCATAGAATGGTAAGAGCACAGAAGAGGCCATTCAACCTGTCGTGTCTGTGCCAGCTCTCTGCAAGAGCAACTCACCTCGTCCCACTCCCCTGCCTTTTCCTAGTAGCCCTGCAAATTTTTCTCTTCAGGTAATTTGCAGTTCTCTTTTGAAGGCATTGATTGAATCCGCCTGCACGACACTCTCAGGCAGTTTATTTCAGATCCTAACCACTCACTATGTAAAAACGTTTTTCCTCATGTCATTGTTGCTTCTTTTGCCAAGCACCTTAAATCAGTGTCCCCTGGTTCTGGATACTTCAGCCAATAGGAACAGTTTCTCCCCATCTACTCTGTCCAGCTCCCAGATGATCTTGAAAACCTCTATCAAATCTCCTCACAATCTTCTCTTCTTCAAGACCCAACTTCTCCAACCTCTCCAGGTAACTGAAGTTCCTCATCCCTGGAACCATTTTCATGAATCTTTTCTGCACCCTCTCTAATGCACTTACACCCTTCCTAAAGAGTGGTGCCCAGAACTGGACACAATACTCCAGCTGAGGCCGAACCAGTGTTTTATACAGTTTTATCATAACTTCCTTGTTTTTGTACTCTATGACCCTATTTATAAAGCCTTGTATCCCATATGCTTTAGTAACCACTTTCACAACCTGCTCTGCAACCTTCAAGATTTGTGCACATATATCCCCAGGTGCCTCTAGACCTGCACCCCATTTAGAATTGTACCATTTAATTTATATTACTTCTCCTCATTCTTTCTACCAAAATGAATCACTTTACACTTTTCTGCATTAAATTTCATCTTCCACTTGTCTGCCCATTCCACGGCCTGTTTATGTCCTCTTGAAGTTTACCGCTATCCTCCTCAGAGTTCACAATACTTCCATATTTTGTATCATCCACAAATTTTGAAATTGTGCACCCAATTCTAGGTCATTAATATATATCAAGAAGAGCAGGGGTTCCAACACCGACCCCTGCGGAACCTCACATATACCTTCCTCCAGTCCAAAAAACAATCGTTCATAATTATTCTCTGTTTCCTGTCACTTAGACAATTTTGTATCCATGTTGCTACTGTCCCTTTTATTCCATGGGCTCTAACTTTGCTGATAAGCAGGTTATGTGGCACTTTATCAAATGCCTTTTGGAAACCATGTACATCACATCAACTGCATTACCCTCATCAACCCTCTCTATTACCTTATCAAAAAAACTCGAGCAAGTTTGTTAAACATGATTTGTCCTTAACAAATCCATGCTGGCTTTCCTTAATCCACATTCATGCAATTGACTATTTATTTTGTCCCGAATTAACATTTCTAAATGCTTTACCACCACTGAGGTTAAACTGACTGTCGTGTAGTTGCTGGGCTTGTCCTTATACACTTTTTTGAACAAGGTGGAATATTTGCAATTGTCCAATCTTCTGGCACCACACCTGTATCTAAGGAGGATTGAAAGATTATTGCCAGTGCCTCTGCAATTTCCACCATTACTTCCCTAATTATCCTTGGATGCATCTCATCTGGTCCTGGTGACTTATCAACTTTATGTCCAGTCAGTCTAGCTAATTCCTCCTCTTCATCAATGTTTAGCCCATCCAGTGTCTCAACTACCTCCTCTTTCACCATGACATGAGCAGCATCTTCTTCCTTGGTAAAAACAGACGCAAATTACTCATTTAGTACCTCAGCCATGCCCTCTGCCTCCATGCATAAATCCCTATTTAGGCCACCAATTGGCCCCACTCCTACTTTCACCACCCTTTTACTCTTTATGTGCCTATAGAAGACTTCTAGATTCCCTTTTATGTTCACTGTGAGTCTCTTCTCATGCTCTCCCTTTGCCTCGTATTTGTTTTTTCAGTTCCTCTCTGAATCTTCTATATTCAGCCTGGGTCTCAATTGTACTATTCACCTGACATCTGTCATATGCACCCTTTTCCTGTTTCATCTCACTCTCTATCTCTTTTGTCATTTAGGGAGCTCTGGATCAGTTTGCCCTACCTTTCCCCGGTCACAGGAATGTACCTTGACTGTACTCGAGCTATCTCTTCTTTAAAAGCAGCCCATTGTTTAGTTACAGTTTTGCCTTCCAATCTTTGATTCCAACTTACTTGGGCCAAATCCGTTCTCACTTCATTGAAGTTCACTCTCTCCAAATTAATTATCTTTACTCTGGATCACTCCTTGACCTTTTCCATATCTAGCCTAAACCTTATGATGCTATGGTCACTGTCCCCTAAATGTTCCCCTACTGTCACTTGATTTACTTGACCCATTGCATTCACCAGAACTAAGTCCAGCAATGCCTCCTTGCTCATTGGACTGGAAACATAATGATGTAGAAAATTCTCCTGAACGCACTCTAGAAACTCTTGTCCCTCTCTGCCCTTTACAGTATTACTATCCCAATCTATATTATGATAATTAAAGTCCACCATTATAACTACTCTATAATTCTTGCACCTCTCTGTAATTTCCTTGCAAATTTGTTCCTTTATATCCTTCCCACTTGTTGGTGGCCTATAAAATGCCCCCAGCAATGTAATTGTACCTTTATTGTTTCTTAGCTCTAACCAAATAGGTTCTGTCCTTGATCCCTCTGGGACATCCACTCTCTCCAGCACTGCAATGTTGCCTTAATCAATATAGCTAACCTTCCTCCCCTATATTTCCTGAACACATTATATCTAGGAATATCAAATATCCAGTCCTGCCCATTTTCAGCCAGGTCTCCGTTATTGCCAGGAAAGATGGTGGCGCAGCAGTAATGTCATTAGATTAGTAATCTAGAGGCCCATGCTAATGCCCTGGGGACATGGGTTCAAATCCCACCACGGCAGCTGGTGAAAATTAAATTCAATTAATTAATTAATTAAAATCTGGAATTGAAAGCTAGTATCAGTAATGTTGCCATGAAACTATCATCGATTGGTGTGAAAAAACCCATCTGGTTCACTAATGCCCTTTCGGGACAGAAATCTGCCTTCCTTACCTGGTCTGGCCTACATGTGACTCCAGACACACAGCAATGTGGTTGACTCTTAACTGCCCTCAGAAATGGCCTAGCAAGCCATTCAGTTGTCAAGGGCAATTAGGGATGGGGAACAAATGCTGGCCTTACCAGAATGCCTACATCTCATGAAAGAATTTTTAAAAAAATCACATTTCTATGTGGCTATCTGCACCTGCAGCTCACTGACCTTATTTACCACACTCCACACTTTCATATACATGCACAGTAAACCCAATTTAGAACTTATTACATTCCGTCTTACACTGCCCCCACCTAATGCCTTGCTATTTCCTACTTTAGTGCTATCTGTCTCTGCCAATTCTCTAGGTTTTCCTCTTTAAATTTACGTCTTGGTTCCCCTATACCTGACAATATATCCGAACAATTCAGAACAGCAATTAACAACGCCAATAGAATGTTGAACTAAATTGCTTAAATAGTAGAATATAAGTCAAAGGAGGTAGTGATCAAACTACACAGTATACTGATGAGACTACATCTTTAATACAGGGTCTAGCTCTGGTTAGCAAGAAACAATGCAAACAATCAAATACAGAAGCAGTAAAGACAAGAGTTAAGACTCATTCCTTGTGCCATGGGTTTAAGTTATGATGAAAGTCTGGGGAAAAGTGGGCTTTCCAACTTAGAAAGAAGATATCTAAGAACTGGTCTCATAGAATATAAAAGATGAAGGATATAGAAAAGGTTAACTTGGAAATTACTTTAAATTCAACCGTGGGAGTAGAAAAAAGGGGACACAAGTTCAAACTAATAAAAGGGAATTTTATGACAGATACCAGGAAATTATTTTTCATACAGAGAATGATCACTGTATGAAATAGGCTTCCAAACAGAATATTAGAGGCAGAAACCCTAGTACCATTTAAGAAACAATTGGATACAATGATGGAAGAGTGAGGGTGGTGGTCGGGGTTGGTGGGGAGATGTGGGCAGTGGTGGGATGAAGAATTGGCTAGGATCTCTCTGGATGAATGAATTAAGGATTCACCAAATGATCTTCTCAATCTGTAATTACCTTGTGAACCCATGAGGATCTAGAAGATGCAAAACTGAGGTGCTGTTGCACCACAATTGGTTGAAGGGTATAGTTACAACATGACAAGCTTACTTAGGGAGTTTCCATTGTAAACATGGACAAAGAAATTTATAATGAAAAAATTGACACCAAAGTATGACAACAATGACACAACAAGAAATAGGTTAGGAAGTGCCGTGAGCTGGAAGATTTTTAACATATAGATAGTGCAACATCAATAGGATATACATGCAAACTATGATAAATTATTTAAAGACCTCAGAAAGCAAGCAAGTAAGTTAATTTGTTTAACTGAAGAGGATGTCTCACTATTAGTGCTTAATTTAAGAATAAAAAAAGGCAAAATTGCTGATCAACTTATAGAAAAATTTTGTATTTACATTGCACCTTATCACATTTCTCAGAAATACCTAAAACTGCTTCAGATAGAGTGGTTAACTGTGATTATGTAGGCAGACATTACTCTTGCCCTTTTCATTTTTTCATTACCTGACCATTCTTATGTTTTAAAGAACTCATTCAAGTCAGTTATCCTGATCATACCATCAGAATTCACTGGCCGGAAATGAGTCTGGACTACTTCAATACAATTCTTAGTAGAATAGATTCACAGTACAACAACTACCACTTCTTTTCAGCTTGGTACTGTTGGTAGCATTCTTACCTCGAAGTCAGAAGCTTGTGGGTTCAAGCTTCATTCCAGAACTTCACATATAATCTACCCTGATATTTGAATGTAGCACTGAGTGTGTGCGACATTGTCAGAGATGTCTTTTTTAGATTAAGGACCTATCTCTTACTTCAGATAGCTATAAAAGATCCCATGACATAGTTCAAAGTAGAGAAAAGTGTTCTCATCATGTTCACAACATTCCTCCCTCAACCAACACTACTTAAAACAGGGCAAATCAATATTTATTAATTTATTGTTTGTGGACTTTTCTGTGTGCAAATTGTTTGCCCAAATGACATCAATGACTACAGTTCATTGGCTGTGAAGCACTTTTGGTACTGAATAGACTAGTGTAGGAAATTGAAACAAATACGACACTGGTGTAGAAAAAGTGCCTTCTGAAGTATATTGTTGGGCAGAGTAAAGGGACGTTAACATTGCATCTAACCATGTGGCACGTAAACTGGACTACTTAATGCAGATCAAGAAGTTATACAGGGCATTGGTGAGACCACATCTGGAGTACTGTGTACAGTATTGTCTCCTTATTTAATAAAGGATGTAAATGCATTGGAAGCAGTTCAGAGAAGGTTTATTAGATTAATACCTGGAATTGGCAGATTGTCTTATGAGGCTTGTATCTGCTGGAGTTTAGAAGTGTAAGAGGAGACTTGATTGAAACATATAAGATTCTGAGGGGTCTTGACAGGGTGGATGTGGAAAGGATGTTTCCTCTCGGGGGAGAATCTAGAACTAGGGGTCACTATTTAAAAATAAGGGGTCGCTCATTTAAGACAGAGATGAGAATTTTTTTCTCTCAGAGGGTCGTGAGTCTTTGGAACTCTCTTCCTCAAAAGGCAGTGGAAGCCGAGTCTTTGAATATTTTTAAGGCAGAGGTAGAAAGATTCTTGACAAGCATGGGGGTGAAAGGTTATTGGGGGCAAGCGGGAATGTGGAGTTGAGGTTACAATCAGATCAGCTATGATCTTGTTGAATGGCAGAGCAGGCTTGAGGGGCCGAGTGACATACTCCTAATTCATACATATGTTCCGATATGATCCTGAAACAGAAGCTATTTCATTCTGTAGGAGTGATATTCATCAAGCTGTGCAAAAAATTCACCACTAAAAATTGAAAAAGTTCTTGAAAAGTTGTGCAAAATAGCCCCCAAAATGGTTGACAATCAGAATATTGTGTAACTAATCCTCTAATGAGTTTTGAATGTTGGATTCTAAACCTAAACAGCTTCCTTTCAAGAATGTAAACTTTTAAATAATTTACATTTTGTGGAGCTATAGATAACTGCAGATACAAAGCCGGAACATTTTATTAATAAATTGTATTGACCAGAATGATTTTTAATTCGATCTATCTTTGGTTCAGCACATATACCAATCACATCATGAAATGTTAGAGATAAAATAATGTGCTAATTGTGGTTCAATTGGCCACTTTCAGCATCCAGAAATGCCAAGCTCCCTCACAACTTAATTAATGTGCTCAATGAGAAAACATCATGTGTCCTGAGGATTTTCCTCTTTCTTGTTGTGTGACTGTTCACCATTTAACAAAGCTATTCTTCTCCAGATGTACAGTATATATAAGAAACAGAGATAAATAAAGTCACTGAATTTGATTAGGGTAGAGCTTCTACTTTGGGTGGAATCAGGAAATTGTGCTGGTTTGCTTACACTTCAAGTTTCTGCTAAAATTCATTCACATAATCACAAATGTAAAATCTTCCGTGAACTAGTGCCCTTGGGCAGCATAATAGGAGGTAATTGTTCATATTTTCTTGCCATTAAGAATTATTCCTTGATGTATTTAAGAGTGGTAGCCTGGTGCAGTTTTATTAATACAGCTGAAAATGGATTTATCAGCAAAAATAAACATTTTTAATAAGGGTGTCCAATTATCCACCTATGGGTTGCCTGATTTAAAATTCACCGAAATTATAAAAGAATGATATGGAGCCATTTATCAGCTAATTGGCGTACGCTAGTCAGTGGTAGTAAATTAAGTATTTTTTGACATGAAAAATCTTTTAAAACCAACCTGAACCAGTGTAATGGTCAGAATCTCGCAATTTTGACTTGGGGGCTATTGTGGGACAACCTTAAGAGCAGACTACCTTAAGAGCTGTAAGTGAAGGTCACCAGAGGAAACTATATTACCTCACAGGGAATTGTGGATGTAGCCCGACAGAGTGAGATGGGTTTAGATGTTCTCGTGCAGTAACTGTTTGTATATACTTGTTTACTTTGGATATTACTTGTAGTCCTGTGAGTCTTACAATAGTTCATATATCAAAGGAACAAGTAATATTATATGGTGGCAATATTTGGGATATATTTTTTCTGAAGACCACCAAATATTACATCATGGCAACAATTGATTTTTGTCTGAAGAACACATCAACAGAAAACAAGAAACAGCAGGTTGCTTACTAGGAGTGCAGCTGGCAGAAGACTCAACAGTGCAGTGAGTTAGGACCGCAGGAAGTGTTGACACACTGAGTACAGCAGGTAATTTGTTGGGGGATTGGAGATTTCTGCTGGTCTAGCAATAGGACGAAAAATTTGAAAAGAAGTAGTACAACCATTACTGTTTCAGTTTTCCCAGATTTTTTTGCTTTGTGGGTGGGGCCTAAGCTGAAGAGAGGGAGGAACTTAACAGTGCCTCTGGAGGTCCACAGCACAATGAGAAAGGCTAGTTGTGGCAGCTGCCAGTATTGCAAGCTGCAGCTGGCTGAAGATAAAGAACTCCTCTCTATTTAAATAAAGTTGTCTCACTGTTAAAGGGGCAGGCCTGCAGAAAATGTACCTGTCTAAACAAGAAAAAAAGTGTGCCTGTGGAAAAGAAAACCTGTAAAAGTCCTATATTTATACAAAAGCAGGATCATTAAGATATTCAGTTATAGATTGGAAGGCATCAGACATAGCATCTGAATTTAAACTGTTTTGACAACGAATGAATGTGTGTTTCTTCGATCAAGAAGTGAGCGAACCAGAGAAACAAGCTATCAAGATTAAGATCGCACTGGGCAATGAGGGCTTGCAACGGATCAATACATCAGTATTGTCAGCTGATGAACAGAAGGACCCTAGCAAGATATGGTCATCCCTGGAGCAGCAACTCAAGGTGAAGGTAAATTTCCGAGTACATAGGCGTGCGCTTATGACTTACCGGCAAAGACAAGATGAGTCCATTGACCTGTTTGTTTCAAGGTGCTGAGACAAAGCTCAATATTGTGATATCGCAGAAATTGAATTGTCAGAACGGATTATAGAGCTAGTAATCGCGTCTACCTCCATCTTTCAAAAAGACCTGCTAGAAAAGAAGAAAGGGCAGACCATGGATGCACTACTCAATGATAGAAGGAAATTTGAAGCCATTATGGCTGGGCGCCACCAATTACAAGTGTTGGGGGCAGCTATAACAATGGGTATGGCAACCAAGGCTCAGAAATCTGATAAGCCTTGTGACACATACTGGAATCTGTGTGCAAAACTAGCAGAAACAAACAGAAAATCTGCCCCCATCTCTTTTTGAACTGAGATGCAAATTACTCCAGAGATAAAATGAAATGAAAAATTAATGAAGAGTCATGTTCTGTTCTGGATTAGGCTACAAAAATGAAGTACTGGAAGACTGGGTATACAGAACATGCAGAGACGAATAAAAGGGGGAAAGCAAGAGAGTGAATTAGACCAAGGGACTTATGGAGAAAACACCAGTGCAGATTTGATGGGCAGAATAGCTTGTTTCGATGGTGCAACATCCAATGTCTTTAAAAACTGTGCATGCTGTTGATTTGGAATTCAACACCAACATATTATAGGAACATAGGAACAGGGGTAGGCCATTCAGCCCCTCGAGCCTGTCCCGCCATTCAATGAGATCATGGCTGATTTGCGGCCTAACTTCAAATACCTGCCTTTGGCCCATATCCCTTAATATCTTTGCTTAACAAAAATCTATCTATCTCAGATTTAAAATTAACAACTGTTCTAGCTTCAACTGCTGTTTGTGGGACAGAGTTCCAAACCTCAACCACCCTTTCCGTGAAGAGGTGCTTCCTAACATCTCTCCTGAACGATTATCTGTCAGGAGACATAAGTGTGAAACTCAGTTCTACAAGCTTTAGTTATAATGCAATTTTCACATCAAAGCAAGGGAATTTGAACGTCCTTTGACACAAAAGTAACAACATGGTCAGAATTTTATGCCCCACAAAGAGCGGGAAGGTTGCGGGGTGGCAAAAAATGGAGCGGGCGGCTCTGGGGGGCCCTTCCCGATCTCTTGCGCCTCTGCTGTCACTTTACGCAGGGTGGGGGCAGCGAAAAACGGCCTACCTGCCCCAGGCCAATCAAGGCCCTTAAGTGGCCACTTATCAGCCACTTAAGGGCCTCCGCCTGCCACCACGGGGATTTTACCCGTGGCCAGTCGGGCGGCCCAGGCCCGAGAGAAGCCGCCTGCTCTATGATTGCCTGGTGCGAGAGGGCCCTCATGATCAGGCACCCTGTGCCCGACGGAGGGCCGCCCTCATTGCCCCAACCAACTCCAGCACCGAACATGACCCCTGGCCCCCCAGTCGACCACCCTTGTCTTGACGGGGTCCCACTGATCACCTCCGGCGAGGCACCAAAAACTTACCTTGGTTCCAGGGCTCCCCGACATCTTCTTTGCGATGGTTTGGTTGCAGTCCCAGCAGTGGCCAACGCTCCCGGTTGCACTGCTGGGACAGAGAGCTGCTGGCCTTCTGATTGGCCGCAGTTCCATTAGGCAAGACTTCTTGCCTCAATGAGGTGGAAGTCCCACCTCAGACAAATAAAGGCTTGGGGACCGCAAAATATGGGTCAGATCCCCAGGCCAGGCGGAGGTGGGTTCGCCACCGACTTTTCAGTCGCTGGATGGCTCCCGTCTGCCAAGGGTAAAATTCCGACCCATAAATCAAAAGTCAGGCTGGCAATCTGATTTGTAAGCATGTTAAAGAAAAAGTTGCGAGCAGATGGTCTCAGAGCAAGTAAGATCTAGGTATTTTAAACAAAAGCAAAATACTGCAGATGCTGGAAGTCAGAAACAAAAACAGAAAATGCTGGAAGTACTCAGCAGGTCAGCGGCATCTGTGGAAATAAAAACAGAGTTAACGATTCAGGTCGATGACCTCTGCAAGCAATCCACTGCACCTTTTAGGAATGAGATAAACTTATTTTTCAAAGTTGGGGGAAAGTTAATTCTCCAACCTGCATTCTCTGAACATTTAAAGTATGCCATCTGGGGATTGGAAATACAAACATGCATTTACAGATGCAGCACAAGGTGCAGTGATTAATATAACTTGAATCTGACAGCTGTAGCTCATATTTTACAGATACTAGTCTTCAGCCAGTCATTTACATTTTAGATTTGTCGGGAGGTTTTTCAAGTTCTTGCGGAATTGGCAGTGGACATCACAGTTTTCAAGGGATTTCCCACACCTTTATCTGGGCCAGTGTTAAACAGAGTTAATTGCAAGAAAGCAGCAAATTGATAGAAGCAATCGATGAATGTAGTGACTGTACTTATTGGATGAAGAATGGAAAAATTGACAGTGGTGGGATAAGAGTCACATCATGCACTGTTCTGGTGTGCCTTTTTTGTGATGCTGCAGAGGAACAGAACTGACAGCAACCATGGCAATGCATGGAAGCATCAAATTCTCCTCAGGAGGATAGTGCAGATGCAGTTGAAAGGAAAGAAAAATAAGATAAATGATACAAAAGCACATGGAGAAAATAGGCTTTTCAAGATGAAAATGTGCATTACAGTTTCAAGCATGTTGAATGAAAATGTGTGCCTTCTGAATTATGGGCAACTCTGCTTGTCAATTCTTCACCAATATCTTCCAGTGACTGGTTCAGTAAATACAGCAATAAAAACAAAACATGCTGGAAATACTCAGCAAGTCAGGCAACCACTGTAGAGAGAGAAGCAGTTAACTTTTCAGGTATGTGTCTTTTCATCAGAACTGACAAAGGTGAGAAAAGAATTAGGCTTGAAGCAAGTGAAGGTGGTGGTGGTGGGGGGTGGGGGGTGGTGGGGGGGTGTCAGGAGCGGGGTGGGGGGGGGTGGTTTGGTGGGGAAGAGAACAATAGGGAATGTGTGTGATAGGGCAGAGGGCAGGAGAGATTAAATAACAAAGATGTCATGGGACAAAGGCAAATAGAGTGTTAATGCTGCTGGTGAAAGACAAAGCATTCGTCCAGAGAGAGTGTTAATGGCAGTAATGTCCAAAAGCATAAACATGAAAAATAGGCATATGGTTAAAAATAAAATAAAATAAAATAAAAAATAGAAAAATAGAGAATAAAGGACAGTTCGGCTCTGAAATTATGGAACTCAGTGCTGAGTCCACAAGGCTGTAGAATGCCTAATCAAAAGATGAGGTGCTGCTCCTCGAGCTTGCGTTGATGTTCACTGGAACACTGCAGCAGGCCAATGACAGAAATGTGGGCATGAGAGCAGGAGGGTGTGTTGAAATGGCAAGCAACTGGAAGCTCGGGGCCGTGCTTTCGGACTGAGCAGAGGTGTTCCGCAAAGCGGTCACCCAATCTACTTTTGGTCTCCCCAATGTAGAGGTGACTGCATTGTGAACTGTGAATACAGTATACTATATTGAAGGAAGTACAAGTAAATTGCTGCTTCACCTGGAAGGAGTGTTTGGGGCCTTGGATAGTGAGGAGAGAGGAAGTAAAAGGGCAGGTATTACACCTCCTGTGATTGCATGGGAAAGTTCCATGGGAAGGGTCTGAGGTGTCAGGGGTGATGGAGGAGTGCACCAGGGTGTTGCAGAGGGAACAATCCCTTCGGAATGCTGACAGGGGAGAGGAGGGGAAGATGTGTTTCATGGTGGCATCACGCTGGAGGTGTGGAAATGGCAAAGAATGTTCCTTTTGCTGTGGAGGCTGGTGGGGTGGAAAGTGAGGACAACGGGAACCCTGTCGCAGTTCTGGGAGGGATGGGGAAGGGGTGAGGCAGAAGTGCGGAAAATGGGTCGGACACTGTTGAGGGCCCTGTCAACCACAGTGTGAGGGGATGGGGCGGGAAATCCACAGTTGAGGTAAAAGGAAGACATGTCAGAAGTGCTGTTGTGGAAGCTTACATCATCAGAACAGATGCAATAGAGACAGAGAAACTGGGTGAATGGAATTGAGTCCTTACAGGAAACAGGGTGCAAGAAAGTGTAGTCATCCCATCTCTCAATTAGTCACTCTACAGCCTTGCGGACTCAACATTGAGTTCAAAACATTCAGAGCATGACTGACGTTTTTTCCCTATTTTTCTAATTTTTTTTAGTTGTTTTATTTTATTTTATTTTTTAACCTTGTGCCTGTTTTTCATGTTTATGCTTTTGGACAGAGCTGCTCATTACTCTGACATTAACACTCTCTCTGGACTAATGCTTTGTTTTTCACCACAAGCATTAACACTCCCTTTGCCTTTGTCCCATGACATCTTTGTTATTTAATCTCTCCTGCCCTCTGCCCTATCACACACCTTCCCTTTTGTTCTCTTCCCCACCAAATCCCACCCCCTGCCCTCCTCAACTTCACTTGCTTCAAAACTAATTCTTTTCTAACCTTTGCCAGTTCTGCTGAGAGGTCCTGAAATGTTAACTCTGCTTCTCTCTCCACAGATGCTGCCTGACCTGCTGAGTATTTCCAGCACTTTTTGTTTTTATTTCGGTAAATACAGGCTCTACATTCATTGATTGCTTCCATCGATTTTCACTAATTAACTCTGTTTATTTACACTGGATCATATTAAGGTGTGTGTGAAACTTGAGAAACATAAAATGTTTGCAGACCTGAGAGAATAGTGTAGAAATCTGCTGATTCACCAGATTAAGGGCAGCAGAGCAATTAGCCTATTATATTTACACACACACACAAACTGCTGCAGATATCTATATATATATATATATATATATATATATATACACACACACTTGTGCTTGTGCAATAACAATTGGTGAGCAACACTGAGATGCTCATAATTATCTTAGGTTATATTAATATTGCTGTAACAATTCTGTGATTCATATCTAAATTTAAAAGTTGGGACAAAGAGAAAACACCAGCAAATACTGGAACTCGTAAGAACATAAGAAATATGAGCGTGTGGACCTTTTGGCCCTTCGACCCTGCTCTGCCATTCAATGTGACTATGTCTGATCTATTTCCTGAAAGAAGAATAGAAAATGGTGAAATACATATATAATGTCAGCATCTGATGTCCAGACTGGCCAAGAGAGTGTGGGAAAATGGCGCACTGACACGGAACACAAAAGTCCGAGTGTATCAGGCCTGTGTCCTCAGTACCTTGCTCTATGGCAGCGAGGCCTGGACAACGTATGCCAGCCAAGAGCGACGTCTCAATTCATTCTATCTTCGCTGCCTCCGGAGAATATTTGGCATCAGGTGGCAGGACCGTATCTCCAACACAGAAGTCCTCGAAGCGGCCAACATCCTCAGCTTGTACACACTACTGAGTCAGCGGCGCTTGAGATGGCTTGGCCATGTGAGCCGCATGGAAGATGGCAGGATCCCCAAAGACACATTGTACAGCGAGCTCGCCACTGGTATCAGACCCACTGGCCGTCCATGTCTCCGCTTTAAAGACGTCTGCAAACGCGACATGAAATCCTGTGACATTGATCACAAGTCGTGGGAGTCAGTTGCCAGCGTTCGCCAGAGCTGGCGGGCAGCCATAAAGACAGGGCTAAAATGTGGCGAGTCGAAGAGACTTAGTAGTTGGCAGGAAAAAAGACAGAGGCGCAAGGGGAGAGCCAACTGTGCAACAGCCCCGACAAACAAATTTCTCTGCAGCACCTGTGGAAGAGCCTGTCATTCTAGAATTGGCCTTTATAGCCACTCAAGGCGCTGCTTCACAAACCACTGACCACCTCCAGGCGCGTATCCATTGTCTCTCGAGATAAGGAGGCCCAAAAGAAAAAAAGAAGAAGAGAGTAAATTTAAATTAATAACAAAAAAGCTCAGTTAATGATTTGGGTGGATGTTTACCTGTCATTTCGCTTTTCAAACAGCGTTATTCCAACCTTTACTGTTTTTATCTTGGCAAATTTAATGTTAGATCATAAACTTGTGATAATGCAGAGGAAAAAAACATTGTGCTGTTAGATTGGATGCACAAGCAGAGAGGATTACTTAACAGCTTTGGTGAAGCTGGCTTAGTTTAATCACAGTTATGGATTTTTCTTACCAAACAAAAGCTCAAAAGCTAAGTGATAACTGAACATCAATTATAAATGAAGTGTCACTAATAAATGATCAAAAATATTGTGATGCCCATACTAAGGATATTGCTTGACTCATTTACAAATGAAAAGTGGCGATAATCATTTCTGTGCTATCAGAAGAATGTATTTCAAATTCATCTTCATTCCCCTACTATTTTTATTATTACTACCCAAAGCAGAAACGATAGACAGAGGGACTTCATCAATAACAATACATTAATTAGTCTGATCGCTATCTTTGCTAAATCTGGAGTACTATTGTAAATCATAGGATTTATTTTTACCAATTTTCTCTACTCCTTCTCTCCTGATTGTCACTGGGGTATCATTGCACAGGTATCATCACCCCTTTAGTACCTTGCCCAAGTGTCTATTTTTCATATGTGTTGCCTTGATAAAAACTGTCCCCAGGTTGTTCGGCCATGAAGGACATATACTCATTCACGTACACACACAGAACATACACACACATCACATACATGCACAGGCAAGCACACACACATACGCACACACGCACTTCCTGGCAGCGATCTCTTAATAACAACCAAGGGGTGGGTTTTACAAGCCCTCTGGGACATGGTGGGAGGTGGAGGAGGACCCATTAAATGGCAAACGAAGGCTGGGGGGTGGAGTTCCTGTTGTCAACCCACCGTCATCCCGCTTTACCAGCTGTGGAGAAGGTGAAGGTTGGTGCTTCCACCCAGAGGCCAATTGAGCCACTTACTTGGTCAATTAAGAGTCTCCTCCCATTGCCACTGGCATTTTACCAGCAGTAGGTGGACCCTCCGCCATGTGGAGAGACCACCTGGTAAACCCTGGCGGCCTTCCTGCAGGCGCGGAGGCTCAGCTATTCGGGCACTCTGTGGCCCATGGAGGGGCCCCTCAGCAGCAATGGCTGCCCCCATGGCAATCCCCCTGTGCCCTCACAAACCCCCCCAACCCCTCGCTGGGGCCTGCTTGACTGGCCCCAGCACCACCTGACCTCATTTACTGGTTGGGTAGGTGGTCTGCTTCTATGGCATCCTCTCTGGAAGGCCCAATCCCGAAAGGCCTCTGCTCCCAATTAAAATGCGGAGACTGCAGAGCTGCCGGCCCTCCGATTGGCCGGCAGCTTCTGGGGGTGGGAGCCTATCCTTTAAAGGGACAGGAGTTCCAACAGCAACTAATTATTTGCCGGACAGCCGAAAAATGCGGCAGGGGGTCCCGCAAACAGCTGAGGCAGGGTTGCTCCTGACTTTCGGGTCCGTTGTTGGGGTCCCCACCATGCCGCTAAAATCTGGCCTAAGAGTGGGAACTTGAATACACTCTAAAACCACACAATTAAGGTTTATTTATTTCATTGTGATGAGAACACTGAATAACAACGAGATGATAGATTGCAGCCTGACAGGGATGTGCACGGGGAGAGGAAGTGGTCATCAAAGATTGTATGCAAACGTTATCTTGAAGAAGAATGCACAATCCCAACTTGATTGGGCATTTGATTTTTTTAAAGGTGATTTCAAACTGAACTAAAGTTCAGTAAAATCATCTTTGAAATTCGACATTCATATTCTCACACACAACTGGACTTAGAGAAAATATAGGACTTTTTCTTAAAATCTTCAACAGCATCTTCCAAATCCACAACCTCTACCATTTAGCAGGAAAAGGGCAGCAGGTGCATTGGAACCTGCAAGATCCCCTTCAAGCCATACACCACACTGACTTGGACATGTATCAAGACCCTAGAACCTGCTACCTAACTGTACCTTTACCACACAGATTGCAGCGATTCATAAAGAAGGCTCACCACCACCTTCACAACAGCAACTAGGAATGGGCAACTAATTCTGGCCTTGCTAGTGATGCTCATGTCCCAAGAATGATTTTTTTAAAATGACGCATTCGGGTTCTCCTGCAGTTTTGACACGAGTCTTCACTAATTACCTGTGGTAATATTTACCAGACAATTTTATTTCTATTGCAAATGCAGAGAGTTCATCTTGCATTTTACCTTCATATAATTGAATTTGGAAAGTTAAAGAAAAGCATATATCTCTGTTTGAACCAGAGGCAATGATATGTTCCAGCGTAAATTCCAAATGCTAGACCCAGGCCCTGGAAATAATCCGTTGATTATTGCAAAGCCGAGACAAGTACGAAGGTCCCAGAAGATGCTATTTTGTCTTGTGTAGCAGTTTCCATGCTTTGGTTTTGAAAGGTAATAAAAATACATTATACAATTGGATCCTACTTTTTAACTGTCATTTATATGCAGCAAGGTCCAGTATAACTAAACTATATTATGATTGCTTTTAGTTCCTCCTGGGACCAGTTTCATACAAGTTCTGATTTCAAGATGTTTTATTATAGTAAATAGCCATTATTTCTTCTGCTTCAATTTACTGACTGGTATTACACTGTCAAATTGTGATACTATAAAGGTCACATTGCCTAATTAGATTCAAACATTTTGGAAAAATAAATACCTTATTGCCATTACATTGTAAAGTGCTAATAGTTAAAATTGTTAAAAAGGAGAGCTGATTCCACAGCTTGTCAATGCTTGAATAATCATTAATCTTCATTAATGAAGATTGGCAACTAATGATTCTTAAAGGAAAGCAAAAAAAAATGCATATTTCATCTGATAGGATTAGCTGTACTATTGGAATCCTTTGGTAGTGGTTTTTAAACACACACTTGGTTCATGCAGTTTTAATTAATATTTTACTACATCAATTTAACTATTATGGATATTGATCATTTATGAAAATGTGAATGTACATATTAAACCATGATCAATGAACCATTATAGGCGCAGCTCTTTCTAAATAATTTCTTTGGATTAGGCGTAAATTTATTTTAAACCCCAGCTCTCACTCAATAAGAGCATTATGTAAGACAGGGTTTTGTCTTAATAAGTAACGATAGCATATTTGCTATTATGGATATGTTTAAAGGTCACTGCAAGATGTGTGACTGAATAAGCAGTTGGATTAAAGAAAGGGAACCAAGAGTACACATTAGAGGTGTAATATTTTACTGTGGAATGTGTTGAGTGCAGTACTGCAGAAGTCACTGCTTGCATCCCTGTTGTTTCTCATCCATGTACACAACCTGGACATCAAAAACAATTTAAAGCTTGTCAAATATACAGACAACAGGCCGTCCGTCATGGAAGTGCCCCTGCAAAGCCCTCGTGATATTACGTGCGGGGACTGATTTAAATAGAGTGGGGGGGGGGGCCGCCTCCGATGACGTAGAGGGGACAGCCGCCGTGACCCAGCAACGGTATTTGCGCCACCGTGCAGGTGCAATTTTTAAAGGGCTCCAAGCCCTTAGAAGTAATTTAAATTTTTAAAGGTACGGTATTCATTTATTTTTTATTAACAAACAATAATGATATGGAGGCCCTTCCCCAAACCCCGCAACGGTCATTTCATTGCCCGAACTTTCCCCACCAACCTTCTAACTTTTGCCCTCAACCCCTTCCCACCATTCCCACATCCAATCAAAAGTGTTTTCCCCACTCCCCAACTCTTCCCTCCCTGAAAATTTTACTCCACTCCTCCCACCAGGTTCTCGCCTCGGAACTCCATATGGAGATCCGAAGACATGCGTGGGATGAATGACAGCCATAAAATCAGTGTGAGACATCAGCCGCCAGCAGGTAAGTGAATTTACATATAATTTAGGCTAATTTGAATATGTAGATTAAGGCCCCACCGCCAAGCGGCGGGGTGGCCGCACCAAGGTGCCCCCAGCACCGGTAATATGCTGCGGCCCCTTCTCAACGTCAGGGGTCAAGGCAAGTCTCTCCCCACAGAATTTCACGGGGCCCCCCGCTGTGACCCATGGTGTTGAGGGGCTCATAAAATTCAGCCCAACATTAATATAGGGAGGATAATAGGGTCAGAAGATGCTGTTAAACATTTTGCCGAAGGATTTAGGGCAGTTAGGTAATTAGAGAAACGAATGTCAAATGCATTTTAATACTGTCAAATAGAACCATATAAAAGTTATGGCACAGAAAGAGGGCAATCAATCAGCTGAAAAACTAGTCATCCAATCTAATCCCATCTTCCAGCACCTGGTCCATAGACGAGCTGGTTACAGCACTTCAGGTGCAGGTCCAGGTACCTTTTAAATGAGTTGAGGGCGTCTACCTCCACCACCAATCCGAGCAGTGAATTCCAGACACCTACCACCATCTGGATGAAAATATTTTTCCTCATGTCCCCTGTTACATCCTCTTGTTGTTTTCTGGTTTCCAGATGTTGGAAATAATCACACTTTAAACTTGGAAAGGCTTGGGCTTTACATTTATTTGTTCAGGTACCATGCAGCCTGCTGTAGGACTGGTGAAACTGGTTTTGTGTTACATATCACATGACTTTCCAGTGCAGCCGTGAATGTGGCCCCACTGGAACACTTACACATAACAAATAGTTCCTAGCTAATTAGTTCCTAGCACTTTATAGATAGTATAACAATATATAACATTCCCTCTGATCCTTCTACCAATCACCTTAAATCTGTGCCCCTGGTAATTGACCTCTCTGCAAGGGGAACTAGGTTCCCTCCTGTCTACTCTATCTAGGTCCCTCATAATTTTGTACACCTCAATTAAGTCACCCCTCAGCCTCCTCTATTCTAAGGGAGACAACCCTAGCCTATCCAATCTTTCCTCATAGCTGCAATTTTCAAGGCCTGTCAACCTAGTGGTAAATCTCCTCTGTACTCTCTCCAGAGCAATTATGTCCTTCCTGTAATGTGGTGACCAGAACTATATGCAATTCTCCAGCTGTGGCCTAGCAGACTTTTATACAGTTCTCGCATTATTCTATACCTTGGCCAAAAAAGGAAAGCATTCCATATGCCTTCTTCACCACTTTATCTACCTGGCCTGCCACCTTCAGGGATCTGTGGACATGCACTCCAAGGTACCTCACTTCCTCTACCCCTCTCAATATCCTCCCATTTATTGTGTATTCCTTGCTTTGTTTGCCCTTACCAAATGTATTACCTCACACTTCTCTGGATTGAATTCCATTTTCCACTTTTCCATCCACTCAACCAAACCATTGATATAATTCTGGAGTCTACAGCTATCCTCTTCACTATCAACCACATTGCCAATTTTTGTGTCATCTGCAGATTTCCCAATCATGTCCCCCACAGTTAAGCCCAAATCATTAACATATACCACGAACAGCAAATGACAAAACATCGAGCCCTGTGGAATGCCACTGGAAACTGCCTTCCATTGGCAAAAACATCCATTGACCATTACACTTTATTTCCTGTCACTGAGCCAATTTTGGATCCAACTCACCACAGTCCTCTGTGTCCCATGGGCTTTTATTTTTCTGACCAGTCTGCTATGTGGGACCTTGTCAAATGCCTTACTAAAATCCATGTAAACAACATCCACTGCACTACCCTCATCAATCCTCCTTGCTACTTCCTCAAAAAATTCAATTAAGTTAGTAAGACTCGACCTTCTCTTAACAAATCCATGCTGACTATCCCTGATTAATCTGTGCCTTTCTAAGTGACAGATTATCATATCTCTCAAAATTGATTCTAATAATTTGCCCACCACTGAAGTCAGACTGACTGGCCTATAATTACTAGGCCTATCACTCACACCCTTTTTAAACACTGGTACAACGTTCATTGTTCTCCAATTCTCTGGTACTCGCCTGTATCTAGTGAGGATTTAAAGATGATCCTCAGAGCATCCGTTATTTCCTCCCTTGCTTCCTTTAACAGCCTGGAATACAATCAATCTGGCCCTGGTGATTTATTCACTTTCAAGGATGTCAGACCCTCTAGTACTTCCTATTTCATTATGCTTATCATATCTAATATTCAACCCTTTCCTTTGTGAAGACAGAGACAAAAAAACTCATTAGGGACCCTGCCCACATCTTCTGCGTCAATGCATAAGTTCCCTTGTACATCTCTGATAGGCCCTACCCTTTCCTTAGTTTTCCTCTTGCTGTTAATGTACTGATGAAACATCTTTGGGTTTTCCTTGATTTTACCTGCCAATATTTGTTCATGTCCTGTCTTTGCTTTCCAGTTTCCTTTTATACTTCATCCCTGCACTTTCTATACTCCTTTAGGCTTTCTAAAGTATTACGTTTTTTGTGACTGTCATAAGCTTTCTTTTTCTGCTTAATTTTACCCTGTATGCTTCGTGATAACTAGGGAGCTCTAGATTTGGCAGTACCACCCTTAATCTTTGTGGGAACATGTCTACACTGTGCCTGTAGTATCTCGCTTTTGAATGCCTCCCATTGGTTTGCCACTGATTTTCCTTCAAGTAGCTGTATCCAGTCCACTTTTACCAGATTACTTCTCAGCTTTGTAAAATTTGCCTTCCCCAATGTAGAACTTTTATTCTGTTCTGTCGTTGTCCTTTTCCATAATAATGCTAAATCTAACTGTATTATGGTCACTATCTCCAAAATGGTCACCCACTGCTACTTCACCCACTTGCCCAGCTTCATTTCTTAAGACTAAATCTAGAATTGCACCCCCTCCCATTGGGCTTGTTACATGCTGGCTGAAAATGTTCTCTTGAATGCAGTTCAAGAATGTTGTGCCCTCTGTGCCCTTCACACTGTTTGTCTCCCAGTTGATATTAGGGTAATTTAAATCCCCAACTATTATTGCCCTATTGTTTTGCACTCAGAAATTTGCCGACATATTTGTTCTTCTATCTCCCTCTCACTATTTGGGGGTTTATAGTACACTCCCAGTAATGCAGCTGCCCCTTTTTTATTTCTGAGCTCAACCCATATGGCCTCATTTGATGATTTATTTAGCATATCATCCCTCCTCACAGCTGTTATTGATCTTTTAACCAATAATGCCACACCCCCACCTTTTTTATCCCCCTCTCTATCCTGCCTGAAAACTCTATATCCAGGGATATTGAGCTGCCATTTTTGCCTTTCTTTAAGCCAAATTTCTGTTATAACAATGATACCATGCTGCCACGTGTCTATCTATGCCCTCAGCTCATCGGCTTTATTTGCTATATTCCTTGCATTTAAATAAATGCCTTTTAACACTGCCAAATTCCTGTGCTGTACACTTTTTAACCTTTGCTTCTTCTGTCTTTCAGAATCACTCATTAATTTTCTCCCTCCCATTCCCTGCTCTGAATTTCTCCTATCTGAAACTGCCCTCAGGTTCCCATCCCCCTGCTAATCTAGTTTAAACCATCCCCAACAGCACCAGCAAACCTTCCTGTAAGGATCTTTGTCCCAGTCCTGTTCAGCTGTTGACTGTATGGCTTGTACAGGTTCCACCTTCCCCAGAACTGGTCCCAATACCCCAGAAATGTGAAGCCCTCCCTCCTGCACCATCTCTCCAGCCATGCATTCATCTGATGTATTCTCCTATTTCTATACTCACTAGCACTTGGCCTTGGGAGTAATCCGGAAATTACTACCATTGAGGTCCTGCTTGATTATCTCTTTCCTAACTCCCTAAACTCAGCCTGCAGGACCTTATCCTTTTCTCTATATTGTTGGTACCAATGTGCACCTTGATCTCTGCCTGTGCACGCTCGCCCTCTAGAATGCTCTGTGGCCGTTTGGTTACATCCATGACCCTTGCACCAGGGAGGCAACATACCATCCTGGAATCATGTTTGCGACCACAGAAACACCTGTCTGTTACCCTAACTATAGAATCCCCTATCACTACTGCTCTCCTGTCTTTTCTCCTCCCTCTCTGCACAGCTGAGCCAACCATTGACTCTCATTGCAATCTCCAGACGAACCCTCACTCCCATCTTTACTCAGCACTGAATACCGAAAGTGAGATGTCCTTTGGGGACTCCTGCACTGCCTGCCTTGTCCTTCTTGTCTGTCTGGCAGCCACCCAGTCCCTCTCTGTCTGCACTCTCTTAGGCTGCAGGGTGACCACCTGCTGAAACGTGCTGTCTTTATATCTCTCATCCTTGCAAATGCACCTCAGTGACACCAGCTGCTCCTTGAGTTCAAAGATTCGGCGCTCGAGTTTTTGAATTTGGTGGCACTTCCTGCACATGGAGTTGTCCAGGACATGAGTAGGGTCCTGGAGTCCTCACATGGCACAGGATGTGCATTCAATGGGTATGTGTAGCCCTGTTATGCCTCAAATTATTTATTTACTGCACTAACAACTGTAAGTTAAATAAACTTAATAAAATGGCTATAAATAGAACAAACAAGCGAGTAACCACCTACCGACCACTGGTATTTTAACTTCTACTTAGTAGATAGACTTAAATGTCAGAGAAAAATAAAGATCAGCAGAAAAAAGAAAATATGAAAGTAAGAAAATTTCCACCAGATAATCACCGACTGTGCCTTGCCGCTCTCTCTTCCTTCTCGTGCTGTTTGTTGGTCTGATGTCTCACCCAGCCAATCACCTACCTGCTTCCCTGTGATGTCACACTTCCCAAAACTAATCTACTTTACCACTATTACTATAGCCTACCAATGCTAAAATGTTACCAATAGCAGTAATAACCTCAGTAATAAACCTTACTGCTTTAAAATAAAACAGTAGACTCACCAACTTTTCCCATTTGCTTATGTGCCTTAATTAATTATAAAGTAGTTACATAAATTTTAATTTTAAGTATTTTTTTCTAATTTGTAGCTAATTACACATGTACCTTAACAGTATTGTACTAACCCAGAAATTTACAGATACTCCCGAACAGCAGTTACTCACCAACCAATCACGTTACAGCTTTCCTGTGATGCCATTGTTTGAATTTTTTAAAAATTCAGCCAGCACACGCCATCTCCTGAAGAGGTGCTCCATCGCAGGTCAGCTTCCAGCCCTCTCAGCTCCCAAAGATAAGTGCAAGCCCTGAGCCTGGTGCTGTATTTATTCTCTCCCGGGTCTAGCTGCTACCTCATAGGTCTGGTTCCCTCCCTCTCAGCTCCCGAAGGTAAGTGTAACGTTCTTCTTATTGGGTAAAATAAAAATGAGAAGCCTGGATATAAAATGAATATCATTAGAACACATAAACTTAGAAAGGGGCCTAGGGTAACAGTAGATTTATCACTAAGTATCAAGGGAATTGGAGTAGCAATTGAAAAAGCAAATAAAATGTTGGAATATATAAGTAACTACAGCTATCAAATGCTTTCTAGTCCATTGGTCAGAACTCAGGTGGACTATGTGTACAATTTTGATCACCATGCACAGTGGTGCAGTGGTTAGCACCACAGCCTCACAGCTCCAATGACCCGGGTTCAATTCTGGGTACTGCCTGTGTGGAGTTTGCAAGTTCTCCCTGTGTCTGCGTGGGTTTTCTCCGGGTGCTCCTGTTTCCTCCCACATGCCAAAGACTTGCAGGTTGATAGGTAAATTGGCCATTATAAATTGCTCCTAGTATAGGTAGGTGGTAGGGAAATATAGGGACAGGTGGGGGTGTGGTAGGAATATGGGATTAGTATAAATGGGTGGTTAATGGTCAGCACAGACTCAGTGGGCGAAGGGCCTGTTTCAGTGCTGTATCTCTAAACTAAACTAAACTAAAAAGAACACACATGCATTGGGAAGGGTGCAGAGCAAGAGTAATAAAATTATTCCAAGTATAAAGGGGATGAACTACAAGATTTAAGATGAGAAGCTTTAGCTTTGCAGCCTACAGAAATGTTTAATGGGGCACTTCAATGAGTTACATAAAATATTATATGTTATAGATAAGAATAATACAGCAAAGTTAGATCAGACCAATAGGATCAGAGGAAATAAATTTAAGTTAGTGAGAAGCAAATTTAAAACAGATACTTAAAGCATGATTAACATTTGAAATAATGTGCCTGATTGAATGTTTGAATGGTGGAGCAGGCTTGATGGGCTGAATGGCCTACCCCTATTTCCTATGAGCCTATGATTCTATAAGGCGGTAAAATGAAAAACATCCCAAATGCAGTTGGATGCTGAACAAAGTGAGTTGGAGTATTGGAGGCTTGTTTGGTTAAATGGTCTTGTCTCTGAGTTTGTCAAAGCTTCTCCCTATTTTATAATTAGTTTTATTTTACCTAAGAGTGAAGTTGCTGATTTGTGGAACTGCAGATCATGGCACTGAGCTTTTGAAGGTTAATGTGATAGTGCCACACATGCCTGCTTTAGGTTGTGTATAATAGATTTGATAGTGTCACCTACTGTTTTGAGAGAATCAAATTTGTTTTTTTTTAATTTTGCTCCATTGATTCAGGTATGGTCACATATCAATGTTGCTTTATTTCCTGGGTAACACATTCCTACGTCTACTACAACATGTTTCTTAACCTATTTGAAATAGGTTGGAAAGATCTGCCACAAATGCCTTTTTCTGGATATAGCCATCAAGGAGGGAATACAATATTCTGTAAATTTGAGTGTTTAGTTGCTTCAATAAGTTCGAGTTTTGCCAACTCTGGTTGGACTTTACCAGGAGGTTTCATCACATGACCTCCTTCGCCCAGCCACCCCAACAGTCAAACAACTTTTTTCCCACCAATATTTTTTATCACTACTAAAATATTCGGAGAAGATTAATTTATAATTGCTGGAGACTCCAGGACAATCCTGGAAGGTGGAAAATAGGTTTATATCCGGATAATAAAAGCAAAATACTGCAGATACTGGAAATCTGAAACATAAACAAGAAATTGCTGGAAATACTCAGCAGGTCTGGCAGCACCTGTGGAGAGTGAAGCAGAGTTAACGTTTCAGGTCAGTGACCCTTCATCAGAACTGGCAGATATTAGAAATGTAAAAAGTATTAAGCAAGTAAAGTGGGGGTGGGGCAAGAGATAACAAAAGAGGAGGTGTTGATAGGACAAGGTCACAGAGAATAACTGACCAAAATATCCTGGAGCAAAGGCAAATGGTACATTAATGGTGTGCACAGTGGCGCAGTGGTTAGCACCGCAGCCTCACAGCTCCAGGGACCCTGGTTCGATTCTGGGTACTGCCTGTGCGGAGTTTGCAAGTTCTCCCTGTGTCTGCATGGGTTTTCGCCGGGTGCTCCAGTTTCCTCCCACATCCAAAGACTTGCAGGTGATAGGTAAATTGGCCATTGTAAATTGCCCCTAGTGTAGGAAGGCGATAGGAAATATGGGATTACTGTAGGGTTAGTATAAATGGGTGGTTGTTGGTCGGCACAGACTCGGTGGGCCGAAGGGCCTGTTTAAGTGCTGTATCTCTAAATAAAAAAATAAATAAGCATTAGTACAGAGAGGGTGTTAATGGACAGAAACTGAGCAGCCTGGCCCCAAGCACAAACATGAAAAAAACAGTGGGTAGGCACAGTGGAAACAAACTAAACAAACTAAAATAAAATAAACACATTAAAAAAAAGAAAAAATAACTAACAATAAAAATAAAAAGTGGGGCCCGTCATGCTCTGAAATTATTGAACTCCATGTTCAGCCCGGCAGGCTGTAGCCTTCCTAATCGATAAATGAAGTGCTGTCCCTCGAGCTTGCGTTGATGTTCACTGGAACACTGCAGCAATCCCAGGACAGAGCATGAGAGCAGCGGGGAGTGTTGAAATGGCCAGCAGCTGGAAGCTCGGGGTCATGCTTTTGGACTGAGCGGAGGCGTTCCGCAAAGTGGTCACCCAGTCTGCGTTTGGCCTCACCAATGTAGAGGAGATCACATTGTGAGCAGCAAATACAGTATACTAAATTGAAAGAAGTACAAGTAAATCACTGCTTCACCTGAAAGGAGTGTTTGGGGCCTTGGAAAGTGAGGAGATAGGAGGTAAATGGGCAGGTATTACATCTCCTGTGATTGCATGGGAAGGTGACGTGGGAAAGGAACGAGGTGTCGGGGTGATGGAGGAGTGGACCAGGATGTCGCGGAGGGAATGATCGCTTCGGAATGTTGACAGGGGAAGGGAGGGGAAGATGCACTTGATAGTGGCATCATGCTGGAGGTGGTGGAAATGGCGGAGGATGATCCTTTGGATGTGGAGGCTGGTGGGGTGGAAAGTGAGGTCAAGGGGAACCCTGTTGCAGTTCTGGAGGAGAAGGGGTGAGGGTAGAGGTGTGGGAAATGGGGCTGGACATGGTTGAGGGCCCTGTCAAACATAGTGAGAGGGGGGAATCCTCGATTGAGGAAAAAGGAAGACATATCAGAAGCATTGTCATGGAAGGTAGCATCATCAGAGCAGATGCGTTGGAGAAGGAGAAACTGGGACAATGGAATGGAGTCCTTACAGGAGGCAGGGTGTGAAGAAGTGTAGTTGAGGTAGCTGTGGGAGTCAGTGGGCTTCTAATGAATATTAGTAGACAGCCTATCCCCAGAGATGGGGACAGAGAAGTCGAGGGAGGGAAGGGAAGTGTTGGAGATGGACCATCTAAAGGTCAGAGAAGGGTAAAGTTTTCCAGTTCCGGGCAGGAGCAGGAAACGGCACCGATATGGTCATCAATGTACCGGAAAAAGAGTTGGGGGAGGGGGCCTGAGTAGGACTGTAAGAAGGAATGTTCGACATATCCCACAAAAAGACAGGCATAACTAGGGCCCATATGGGTACCCATAGCAACACCTTTTACTTGAAGGAAATGAGTGGAGTTGAAGGAGAGGTTCTTCAATGTGAGAACAAGTTCAGCCAGGCAGAGGAGGGTGGTGGTGGATGGGGACTGGTTGGGTCTCTGTTCAAGGAAGAAGCAGAGAGCCCTCAAACTGTCCTGGTGGGGGATGGAGGTGTGGAGAGATTGGATGTCCGTAGTGAAGAGGAGGTGGTTGGGGCCAGGAAACTGGAAGTTGTCAAAATGATGTCGGGCATCAGAAGAGTCACAGATGTAGGTGGGAAGAGACTGGACCAGGGGAGAAAAGATAGATTCAAGATAGGAAGAAATAAGTTCAGTGGGGCAGGAACAGGCTGCAACAATGGGTCTGCCTTTATATATCGGGAACCTTACTCATGGGATTGTTACCCAATAGGTACCAGTTTGAGACAAAGAAGTAATTTAGAGCTCATCGGCAGTTTTGAGTTATATTTTCTACAACTTATTGCTATTTGGTCAGGTAACTGAAGCCCTGTGCGTACATACTTTGCTGGCATTAAAATCTGGACTGCTGGGGAAATTTTCAAAGTTCATTTCACGTTGGTAACAATTATATCGAATCTGAAACAGTGTGAGACTGCCTCTTCAATGTGCTTCTATGTTATCCTCCAAAATTTCATACACTATCAGTTCAGTCTTCAGTTCTTTTGCAGTTTTTCCAATCGATGCGACCCAAAGTCCACAATGTATCTCAGCCATTCGTTAAATGAAAGGAGTGTGGATGGAGTGTGTGGCAACAATATACATCAGGACAATGATATGTTGAAGTTGTATACAACATTCTCAGGGTTAGAAATTGGAGATTGACATATGAACAACAAACAGAAACATGACACAAGGTTGAAAAAAGTTCTCCATGAGCAAGAGATTACACCCAGAAGCCTGAGTTCAAGCACAGAAAATCAATTACATAGAATCTTCACGGCAGGGCTAAAAGCCAAAGAATAGGTGGAAGCAGGAGAAACAAACAAAAAAACAAATATGATCTGCAACAAATCCTGGACAGTGAATTATTTAGATGAGTTTCTGCCTAATTTGAAAAAGACCAAACACATGATGGGTGTTTTCAACAGCCGCATCACTTGGTGATGTAAACCCCAGCATGGAAATACTAATATGTGATCAAAATAGTAAGGATTAACACCACTGCTTCCAAAATGGAATGGGCACAGCATTGCTACAGGAAGACCAACATTTGATGCACATATTATGAAGACCCCCCCCTGCAAAAAATTAGGCATATTAATTTTGTCATATGAACATTAATTTTAAACTGTAGCGAAGAAATGGCTTGTTTAAAGAGATCACCAGACATTTGGCTGGAGAACATTTGCATACTAAGAGACAGTGCTTGGAGAGACAAGTGAACTGCTCACTGATTCAATTAACAGAGATTGGTCTGGGAAATGGTGATCCATATCTTGTCAGTGTAAGAGACAGCACTACAACCCCCCACCAAGAACTTTGAAATCCACAAACCGCAGGAACAGTTGTTCCCAAATAAGGGATTAATCACATGACTAACCTGCTGGCCAACTTGGAGTTTTGAGTTGTGCTCACAGGACAGTTTGAAGACAGACTGCAGATTGCAACTGAACCTGGAACAAGAGAGCCTCTCTCCCGGTTGGCTCTCTCTCACTTTCTCACAAACCTCCGGGCCCGAGTCACTTAAACCTCAAGAGAGGGAAGATTTCTACATCGAATCAAATTAAAGCGTGCACTGGGCCTCAACGAACAGCAAGACTTACCTGCAACCAAAGGCTCCACATTGAACTCAAAGGACTGTAAATACACCCAGCTATTGTTTCAACCTGTTCCCCTTTATTCTTTCTACTTCTGTCTCTATCTGCGCATGTATTTATCGCGTATGCATGTTAGCGTGGTCGCGTCGCGTACTCATAGTTGTTAATCGAATTAGAGTTTAAGACTAATAAACTTCCACCTTTCTTGTTTAAATCTAAGAAAACCTGTCTAATTTCTTTGCCTTGCCATTGGAAAGCAGTGAACAAGGATTCACTGAGGGGGAGCTAAAAACACGGTGTTTTTAAAATTAAACCCTGTTACAGTTCGACCAGGAAAAGGCTGAGAGGGAACCCTCGACCCCTTTCTCACCTGGTCGTAACACACGTCTCACAAGCACTTATAGCGTCACAGGGCTGAAGTATCCTGACCCATTGGTGACAGGCTGGGAGGAGAGAGGGATGGCAAAATAGCAGGGCAAGGCATCGGGAGGGGAGCCTGAAACTTTCCCGAAGCCATGCAATATTATAGTTTCTAAAACCTTACCCATTACTGATGTTAAACTGACTATCCTGTAGTTAATAGGAAAGTCCTTATACCCCTTCTTGAACAAGGGTATCGCATTTGCGACCACTGATCTTCTGGTACCTGCCCTGTATCTCGGGAAGATTGGAAGATTATGGCAAGACCTTCCACTATCTCCATCCCCACTTCCCTTAGCAACCTGAGACCTTCTGGACTAGGCACTTATCCACTTCAAGCCAAGCCAACCTTTCCAGTACATCCTGCCTATAAATTTTCACCCCATCCAGTACCTCTACCATCTCTGCTTCTGCCAATATTTTCTTGTTCCTTAGTAAACGCTGACACATAGGAACATACGACTTGGGAGCAGAAGTGGGCCATTTGGCCCCTCGAGCCTGCTCTGCAATTCGATAAGATCATGGCTGATCTGGTTGTGGTCTCAACTCCACTTTCCTGTCTGACCCTCATAACCCTTGATTCCTTTGTCCATCAAAATTCCATCTAACACAGCCTTGAATAAATTCAATGAACCAGCCTCCACTGCTTTCTGGGGAAGAGAATTCCACAAGCTAATTGTAATGAGAAGCTTTTTATGTTGTTTGATGCAATATAAATGAGATGCGTGGAGTTCAGTTGATTGAAGATCTCAAACAGGTTTATTAACAGCTAAACGGTATTTACAGAGCAGAGTTATCTTTTTGCAGGTCTTGCCTCTTGGTGTTACAGTTACAGAGTGAGACTGGCACGTAGCCACATGACCATGTTCTGGTACTTAGCTCATTAGCATACTAAGATCTTAAGGGACATCACTCTTAAAGGCAATCACACAACACTAACAACCCTCTGAGAGAGAAAAAAATTCTCCTCATCTCCGCCTTAAAAGGGAGACCTCTTATTCTTAAACTGTGTCCCCTAGTTCGAGTCTCCCCCACAAGAGGAAACATCTTCCCAGTATCCACTATATCAAGTCCCCTCCAGATCTTATATGTTTCAATAAGCTCACCTCTCATTCATCTAACCTCCAATGGTATAGGCCCAACTTGTTCAACCATTCTTCGTAAGGTAAGCACTTCATTCCCAAAATGAGTCGCGTGAACCATCTCTGAACTGCTTCTAATGCAATTATATCCTTTTTCAAATAAGGTGGTCTCACCAAGGTACAGTTGCAGTAAAACTTCCCTATTTTTATGCTGGATTCACCTTTCAATAAACACCAACATTCCATTTGCCTTCCTAATCTCTTGCTGTACCTGCATACTAACCTTTTGTGATTCATGTACCAGAACTCCCGGATCCCTCTGTACCACCGAGTTCTGCAATCTCTTTCCATTTAAATAGTATACAGCTTTTCCATTCTTCCTGCCAAAGTGGACAAGTTCGCACTTGCCCACATTATACTCTATCTGCCAAATTTTTGCCCACTCACTTTGTAGACTCTTTTACCACTTCTTAACAACTTACTTTCCTTCCTATCTTGGTGTCATTGGCAAATTTAGCTACCATATATTTGGTCCCTTCTTCCAAGTCATTGATATAAATTGTAAATAGTTGAGGCCCCAGCACTGATCCCTGTAGCACTCCACTAGTTGTAGCTTGCCAACCCAAAAAGATCCATTTATCCCTACTCTCTGCTTCCTGTAAGCTACCCAATCCTTTATCCATGCTAATATTTTACCCTCTACACCATGTGCTGTTCTCTTGTGCAGTAATCTTTGACATGATACCATATCAAATACCTTTTGGAAATCCAAGTACACTACATCTACAGGTTCCCCTTTATCCATCTTGCTTGTTATTTCCTCAAAGTACTTTAATAAATTAGTTAAACATTATTTCCCTTTCACAAAACCATGTTGACTCTGTCTGATCCCATTATGATTTTCTAAGTATCCTGTTATAATCTCCTTTAATAATGGATTCTAGTAATTCCCCTATGACAGATGTTAGGCTAACTGGTCTATAGTTTCCTGCTTTCTGTCTCCCTCCTTTCTTGAATAGAGGTTTACATTTTCTATTTTCCAATCCACTGGGACCCTGCCAGAATCTAAGGAATTTTGGAAGCTTATAACCAAAGCCTTTACTATCTCTGCAGCCACTTCTTTGAAGACCCGAGGATGCAGGCTATCTGGTCCTGGGGACCTGTCAGCCTTTAGGTTTAATACTTTTGCTAGCACCTTATCCCTGGTGATGGTGATTGTTTTAAGTTCCACCTCTTGATTTTCAAGTATCTTTGGGAAGTACACTAAGTCTTCAACAGTGAAGACAGACACTAAATAATTATTCAATGCATCTGCCATTTCCTTCTTTTCTTTTATCAATTCCCCAGACTCACTCTCTAGAGGACCAACACCAGCTTTAGTTACTCTTTTCCTATTTAAAAACGTACAGAAACACTTACTATCTGTTTTTATATTGCTATCTAGTTTTCTCTCATACTCTACTTTCTTGCGTTTTTTTCATTTTTTTTGCTGATGCTTAAAAAATCTGTTCAATATTCTGACTGACCACTAATCTTTGCAGATTTGTACAGTGTTTCTTTTAATTTGATACTATGCTTAACTTTCTTATTTAGCCACAGATGATGCATCCTTCTCAAAGAATCTTTTTTTCTCACTGGGATAAATTTTTGCTGAGAGTTATTAAACATCTTTTTAAAAGTCTGCCACAGCATCTCTACTGTCCTACTTTTTTAACCATTTTCCCGGTTCACTTTAGCCAGCTCTGCCTTCATACCCTTGTGATTACCTTTAATTAGGTTTAAAATCTTAGATGCACACTTCTCCCCTTCAAATCTGTCATGTTATGATCACTGTCGCTTAGAGACTCCTTTACCAGGAGGTTATTGATTGATCCTGTCTCCCTGCACATTACCAGGTCTAGAATAGCTTGCTCCCTTGTTGGTTCTAGAAGGTACTGCTCTAAGTAATTGTCCTGAATACACTCTAAGAACTCATTTTCCAGACTACCTTTTCCAATCTGATTCACCCAATCTACATGTAGATTAAAGTCACCCATGACTATTGTGGCAACTTTATTACATGCCCCATTTATTTATTCCTGTATCTTCTGTCCTACAGTGTAGTAACAGTTAGGGGGGCCTATAAACTACTCCCACCAGTGACCTTTTACCTTTCCTAGAATTCTGGAATTCTCTACCCCAGAGAGTTGAGGAGGCTGGATCACAGAAAGCATTTAAAGAGGAGGTAGGTAGATTTTTGAAATATCGGAGTTGAGGGCTATGAGAAGCTGGCATGAAAGAGCAGTTGAGGTCTGGGGCAGATCAGCCATGATCTTATTGATGGCGGGGCAGGCTTGAGGCGCCGAATGGCCTACTCATAGAGTCATAGTTATACAGCACAGAAACAGGTCCTTTAGCCCATCACGTCTGTGTCGGCCATACAGCACCCAATATTCTAATCTCCTATTCCTACTCCTGCTCCTATTTCCTATGCTCTTATGTTCTATGTTCTTATCTCTTCCCAAACTGATTCTACATCTTGCTCTTTCAAGATAAGATAATCTCTCACTACTATACTAATGACATCCTTAACTAACAGTGCTATCCACCACCTTTTCCTAGCCTACAGTCTTTTTGAAATGTCAAATACCCTTCAATATTCAGGTCCCAACCTTGGTCACCTTGCAACTATGTTTCTGTAATGTCTACCAAATCATACATATTTATTTCTATCTGTGCTAATAATTCATCCATTTTCTTACAAATGCTGTGTGCATTCAGATACAGAGCCCTTACCTTTGTCTTTTTACCATTTCTGCAATCTCTGGCCTACTCTGCTGGGACACGCTTAGGGCTGGATTTTGATGCCCCACCACCGGGAGCAAAAGCAGGTGCAGAAAATGGCGGCCGCCCCACATGGGACCCGTGCTGCAATTCTGTGGCGGCCGGCCACTTAACATGCTGACGGCGGTTGTCCCACACCCCAATGACATGGTGGAGATGGCATCAGCGACACCGTGAAGGTGTCATCTGATGCAGGAGCAGGTGCTGATGCCATTTTTAAAAGGCTGTCAGGTCTGCAAACAAAATGCAGAGTTGACACCTCCCCTGCCTCATCTGTATACAAAATGCAGAGTTGACCCCTTCCCCCCCATCTATATGCTATTACGACCGAGGTGGGAGTAATGAACTGTCAGTCAGGCCCAATACTCCACAAGTCGATGCAAATTATTAATCTTTTCCCACCTAACCAGAAAACAGCCAAATTAAAACACTTTAGTAATCCCCAGAATAAAACAGACCAAACCAGGTATATTTAAACAACAAGTTAACTATTTATTAATAAACTAAATCTTAACATTATTATGATATTATCTCTAAAGGCCTTATAACTTCTTATTTAACCTAACCCCCATGCTCACACACATACATTCAAAAACTAACGGTTAACTGGTTTTTAAAAATAGTATTTCTTAGGAATAAAATAAGTAGCTAGGTTGTAAGTCCTGGTGAGCTACGTTCCTGGCTGGTGAGGTATCCCAGATTACAACAATCGGATGCCACTTGAAGTCTCCAGGTGAATTTGATGAAACAGTATTTTAATAGATAGGCACTCAAAGCACTTCGGTTGCAGCAGGCATCACACAGTTCTTTTAACAAGGAGTATAGCCACTGGTCGATTTGGATTCTAAAATTGGCAGTTTTTCAGTGGAAACTTAACTGAGAATTCCAGCAAACACAAACAAATGACAGAGAGCCCCTCTTGAAGACAAATGTTCTTTTTTACATGGTGTTTTTTTTCTCTCTCCTTGGGCAATACAGAGCCTGAAGATAAATATAGATTTTCCTGATGAGAGAGAGGGACCCTTCCTCTCAGTGAAGCATGCTTCACTGGACTCTAGTTCAAACTGGTTGAAGCCAGTCTTTATCCACAGTTAAAAGTTACAGTACACCACGTGACCTTCTCTCTCTCCTGCTGTGGCCTAGGTAACAGGTGCAGCTGCTGGCACACTGTGCTCAGTCTTGAAGGCACACTGTTTTTAAACAGAGGAGAAAGAAACAGTTCCATGACACCTCTGTCCTTGGTAAAATGAAATGCCATTCTTAAAATGCATTTCATTACAATGCAAAAAATAGAAACTGAAAAAAACACTGAACATTTTTTCATATTTATGACCCCATTCACTGGACTGATAATTTACGGAATTTTTCTGTGTACCATCGCCATTCATGTAACTTAACTAGGTTAATTTGTGACAAAGCATTGGCAATAACTTTGTTTCTCCCTGAAATATGTGCAATCTTCAAATGATAAGGCTGTAACAACAAACTCCATCTAAATATTCTAACATTTCAGTTTTTAAATTTTTCCACAAACGTTAATGGGTTATGGTCAGTGTATATTAGTGTTTCTTTCTAGGCTTGGCAGACATGTACTTCAAAATGTTTCAGAGCCAGCAAAAGTCCAATTGTTTCTTTTTCCACATTGGAAGTTTTGATGGCAATTTAGTTTTCTTGAAAAGTACACTACTGGCTTCTCTATGCCCGATTTGTCATCCTGCATTAGGACTGCACCAACCCCCAGGTCGCTAGCGTCGATCGCTATTTTATCAGATTTACTACTAAGTCCACTGCTTATAGTTTTTCAAACAGAATTTTTAGCTGGTTTAAGTGTTCTAGCCAAGTGTTACTGTATATTAGTACATCATCGAGATACACTAAATAGTTGGGAACACTGTCTACCACCTGATTCATTAATCTTTGGAAAGTGGCCAGGGACATTTATTTTGGCCCTAGTGGCATCTGATAAAGACCATCAGGTGTTACAAAAGCTGATAGCTCTTTGGCTTGAGAAGTCAAAGGAACTGGCCAGTATCACTTTAAAAAGTTGATCTTGGTAAGCAACCTAGCACTGCCCACTCTGTTGATACAATCTTCTAAGCGCGGAATTGGGTAGGAGTCTGCCTTTGTTACTGCATTTACTTTTCTGTAGTCTATACAAAACCAGATACTAGAACTATTGGTGAACTCCATCTGCTTTGTCAAGGTTTGATCAAGTTGTTTTCCAGCATGTATTGGATTTCTGCTTTTACTTGGGCCTGTTCGTCCAGACTTAAGCGGTAAGGATGTTGTTTTAAAGGAGCAGATTCCCCTATATCCACATCATTAAATGTTGTGAAAAGCCTGGCTCGGTCTTCATGTTGTTTTGCCTCTAAATGCAAAAGCATGTTGTCCAATTTTCCTAGCCATTCTGTATTCGTTAATCTGATACTTGGAGGTTCAATCTGAGAATTGTCTAAGCCTCCTTCTGCCTCATCCTCATTATCCTTTTCCTTTTCAACAGTCCCGATTACATGACATACCTATACTGCCTTATCCTCCTTCCTGCGATAATATTGCTTTAACATATTGATGTGACACAACTGGTTCTTCTTCCAGCAATCAGGGATGTCAATCAAGTAATCTACCTTATCCGCTCTTTTAATCACTTTATGTGGGCCACTGAACCGTGCTTTTAATGGTTCACCCTGTAATGGTAAAACACCCAATACTTCATCCCCTGGTTGAAAATTGCAGGTCTTTGCATTCTTGTCTGCCCATTTTTTCATATTGGCTTGGGATGCTTTAAAGTTTTCCTGAGCCACACTGCAAGCTTTTGTGAGCCTTTCCCGGGACACAGATACATATTCTAATATTGAAGATTCATTCCTTTGTTCTAAGAATCTGTCTCTTATGAGTTTTAGAGGACCTCTTATTTCATGTCCGTAAACCAGTTGGAAAGGACTGAAGACTGTAGACTCATTTAGTGAATCTCTGGTGGCAAATAAAAGAAAGTCAAGTCCTTTAGCCCAGTCATGCGAATATTCGTGATAGTATGTTTGAATCATTGTTTTGAGAGTTTGATGGTACCTCTCTAAAGCTCCCTGTGTCTGTGGGTGATATGCTGACGATTTCAACTGTCTGATACCCAAATTGCCCATGACTTCTTGAAATATCTTATGACATGAAATTAGAACCTTGATACAATTGAACTTCAAGTGGTAATCCATATCTCGTAAAGAGTTGGGTTAACTTTTCTACTACTATAACTGTCCTCAAAGGAATGGCCTCTGGAAATTGAGTAGTCACATTCATGACAGTAAGTATGCACTGATGTCCCACTTTTGTTTTTGGCAAGGGTCCTACATAATCTACCAATACCCTGCTAAATGGTTCCTCGATCACTGGTGTGGGAATTGGTGGTGACGGTTTTATGGTAGGTTGCGGTTTTCCCACCATTTGGCATGTATGGCATCTCCGACAAAATTGTCTCACATCCTTTGTAAGGCCTGGCCAGTAATAATGTTGACTTATATGTGATTTAGTCTTCCAAATCCCCCTATGTCCCGCAAAAGGAATTTCATGTGCTAACCTTAGTAGTCCCTGGCGATATTTAGGTGGTACCACTATCTGTTCAACAACTGTCCAGTCTTGATCCGCAGGTCTATGAGGCGGTCTCCATTTCCTCCTCAAAACCCCGTTTTCCATATAATAGCCTTCTGGAACTCCTTTCGCACAGTTTCTGTCGGAGCCGTCTGAGCCATTTTGTATAACTCTGGGTGGCACAGTGGTTAGCACTGCAGCCGCACAGTTCCAGCGACCTGGGTTCGGTTCTGGGTACTGCCTGTGCGGAGTTTGCAAGTTCTCCCTGTGACCGCGTGGGTTTCCGCCGGGTGCTCCGGTTTCCTCCCACAGCCAAAGATTTGCAGGCTGATAGGTAAATTGGCCATTGTAAATTGCCCCTAGTGTAGGTAGGTGGTCTGAGAATTGAGGGAAGGTGGGGATGTGGTAGGGAATATGGGATTAATATAGGATTAGTATAAATGGGTGGTTGATGGTCGACACAGACTCTGTGGGCTGAAGGGCCTGTTTCAGTGCTGTATCGCTCTATGACTCTATGACTGGATCAGCTTGCTCTGCTGCAGTTATAGAAGATCTGTTAAAAATCTCATTTGGATTATTTAAATCCCCAAATAAGGTTTCAGATACTTGGCTATTTGTTTGTGGTGCCACTTTTACTTCCGACAATGGAACCTGTTTAGCCATTGCACAGGTGACTACACACGCAGGAAATATTCCCAGAACTTGTTCCTGTAATTGTTCCATTTCCCTAATTTCACTTGGTTCCTCTGTAATTATTGGAGAAATTGATACTTTTGATCTGGCCAAATCATTTCCTAGTAGTAGATCAATTCCCTCTACTGGCAAACTGTGGGCAATTCCTACAGTTACCATCCCAGATATTAAGTTGCACTCAAGGCGTACTTTATATAAAGATATGGTTATATACTCCCCGCCAATTCCATTAACTAAAACTTTAGTGTTCAAGGTGCTGTCTGGTAGAAACATTATATCTTTCCCCAACAAGAGTATTTGGGTTGCTCCTATATCCCTGAGTAATATGATAAGTTTTCCTGCCTCAATTAAAGAATTTGGAGTTACTTTTCCCTTTTACAAGAATTCATTATAACTTTCGGGTATCTTATTCTTAATGTCTACACTCACTTTGGTTTTTGTATCTGGTTTTACAGCTGTCATTAAAGCTACAGCCTTGTCTGCTGTACTCTCAGTCAGAGCTACTTTCCCTGCATTAGCTTTGTGTACCCCAACAAGTCCTATGGGTTTACCTCACAATTTCCAGCATTCTAAACGAAGATGACTCGTTTTGTGGCAATAACAACACTTCGGCTTGCGAACCTCATTCCTACCCTCCTCTGGCCTGAGGAGGTGATCCTGGGGCATTCCCAGCTGCTCCTTCTTGTCCCCGGCTACTTGGTTTCCTTTTACACTCCCACTTTCTATCCTTTTCGGGTTTATGGGGGTGACGGACGAAAGATTTTGGCTTATTCACAAACTCAAAATCATCAGCAATTTCCTCTGCTTGCCTAGCTTTCAAAACTTTCAGGTTATCCACATGATTTCTCACTACTGGAGGGATGGAATTTTTAAACTCTTCCAAGAGAATCAATTCTCAAAGGTTCTCACATGTGGTTTCCATCTTTAATGCCCATATCCAAAGGTCAAAATTAATTTGCTTCACCTTCTCAAATTCTATAAAAGTCTGTTCAGCCAATCTCCGTAAATTCAGAAACTTCTGACAATAAGCTTCAGGGGCTAACTCATATGCAGCAAGAAAAGCCTTTTTTGCCATCTCATAATCTGCAGAATCCGCTTTAGGAAGCATGGCATAAACTTCATGAGCTCTGCCTATCAACCTTCTTTGCATAAGCAGCGTCCAGCTTTCTTTTGGCCATTTCATTTGTTTGGCTATTCTTTCAAAAGATATGGAAAAATGCCTCTACGTCCCTTTCCTCAACGTAGAAAGAGCTTGTATAAATTTAAATAGCTTTTTGCTGGGTCCTTGGCTGAATTCAGATTCTTCCGAACCAGAACTTTCCCTGGATTCAAGACTACCCCTTTGTCTTAGTTCCATCTCTTTTACCCTAAACTCCCTTTCTCCTCTTTCTTTCTGGAATTCAAGCTTAAGTCTTTCCAATGCTATTACTGTTTCTTTTTCTTCAAGTTTTCTTATTGCTATTTCTTTCTCCTGCTCAAGTTTTTTCATTTCTAACTGAATTCTAGCCAATTCCACTGCATCACTCTCTGACTTATTATGTTCTTCTTCCTCTTTTTCTTCCATTTTTAAATGTTGGACTATTACATCAAATATCTGTGCTTTTCTAGCACTTGATTTCAATTCTAACCCTAATTCTGCCACCTATTCTTTCAGTTTATTCTTAGTTAAAGTTGTCACGTCACTGAGGGACATTCTCCTTTCCCAGAAACTCTGCTGCAACTACTAATGACATCCTGATGATACAGCTTTTATCCTTATATACAAGAAACCTGCTTCCTTTTATTTTTCTCTCTATCAAATTATTACTCCCCTTATAATTCACATAATTGCCATTGGATTTGGATCCCGACAATTAAGTCTTCAATTAATATGATCCCTGACACAAAAGCAATTAATATGACCCCAGAGGCAAGAGCAATTAATGTGATCTCCCATAAGCAAGACCCCAATTTATGTTATCCCAGAGACGAGTCCCCAGTTAATATGTTACGACCGAGGCGGGAGTACTGCACTGTCAAGTCAGTCTCGTCACTCCACAGGTCGCAGCATATTAAAGTTTTCCCACCTAACCAGAAAACAGCCAAATTGAACATTTTAGTAATCCCCAGAATAAAACAGACCAAACCAGGTATCTTTAAACAACAAGTGAACTATTAATAAATTAAATCTTAACACTATTAAGATAAATTTATGTCTAAAGACCTTATAACTTCTTATTTAGCCTAACCCCCATGATCACACACATAAGGCTGAATTTTACTGGGGTGCCGTGCTCCACGGCGATATTAATCGCGGGGGCTTATTTCCGTAGAGGCCGCATGCCACCCTCCCCATCTTACGTGGGGAGAGGTGGGACATTCGCCGCAGAGAGTTTTTGACAGCTGTGCAGCAGGTGCTGTGGCCCTATTTTAAGCACCCCAGCACCTGCTTCCTGACAACTGTCAAAGAAATACTTACCTGGAGCTGCTGTCAATCTGGCAGCAAAGCAAAAAGTGCTGCAGAAACCCAGCAAGTCAGGCAGCATCTTGACCAAGTTCACAGACCTGAAAGTTAACTCTGCTTCTTTCTTCACAGATGCTGCCTGACTTGCTGAGTGACCCCAGCACTTTCCGCTTTGCTGCCACATACGTACCCTGCTGTGTCCCAGTGTCCTGTGAAGTTGCGATCCTCTTCTTCCACTCAAGTGTAACATTCCTTCTTGTAGGCATGTCGCACCTGGGTGAATAATCATAATTTTTCACATTCCATGACGTAAGACTGAAATATAACATAAAAGGCAAATACACAACAGAAATAAAACCATAATTGAAGAATAATTACCTACTGTGAGCATCTAATCATCTGACCGTGAAAAGCCACAGACTAATATGCAATTGGAATCTGTATTCATTTCTCTGCTAGCTGTTATGTGAAAATACATCCAAATGCAATTATACCATCTTTGTTAAAAAAAACAGGGAAAAATGTTTACATTCTAACTGCATTGCCAACTACAAATATTACAACAATAAATGTGATCAGCTGCTGCAGAAGCAAAGTGCTCGTGAACATGTGTCGATGTGTAATTGTTGAAAAACCATGACAGCAGCACCGATTACCCCCCAGTCCTGCATTGGTTTTCAAACATGTGCAAGACAAACCTTGCAGCCAGACCTTCGAGCTGTTACATGGTAGAGTCACCTTTGCATTTAAAGGACCACACCAAAAGCCGAGGATGGCAGAGGTGTGCTCTAGGGTGGCCCCACAGTGTAGTGAAGCCTCCCTGCTCAGTCTCAAAGCGGGAGGTTCTTTTCACCAGTGATGGTAAGAAGAGGCTCTCCCGCCTGAACAAGGCAGTCTGGCTGGAAGTGGCAGAGAAGGTGAGTAGCCGTAGGGCTATCCGGCATCAAAGGGTTCAATGCTGGAAGGGGATGAACGATCACTTTCCCAGCCAGACGGGGCCCTCTCGGCTTCATGCGCACAGGGTAAGACCGCCAAAGTCATCCACAACCAAAGGGCTATCAGAGCAGCAGCCTTCCTACAGCCAGGCTGTTAGCACAGAAGTGGCACTGCGTAGGAGAATCTGCAAGCATTTCCAACAAGGATCCTGACACAGATAGGTCTGTATGGGTGACACAACACCCTAGAAAGGCCAGGAACAAATTTGTCTTCACTAACGTTGCAGCACATTACTGTGTGAATGAAGTGTACTGATTGTGGCTCCTCCCATTACATCATTGGCCTTCCAGAATTGCCAATGTATGCAATAATATCATTGCCATGCCAGTATCACTCATGTGCGTCTCCACAGATGCAGTACTATGGACAATGGCTCAGTATTCTGCTAAGATGTTGCATATGTGGACTGTTGCACAACAGGTGAATGACCGTGCTGTGTGGCGAGCAGAGCCCACAGTGGTTCCTATGGCATGGAACCATCCCCATCTTCAAGTTGCAATTCAACTCGGTTCCTTCAATGCTTCGAAGGTTCCTGACAGGGCAGAGATTGATGTTGAGTGGTACATCAGGTGCTTTCATGCGGCAGCTGTGTAGTATGGCAGAACATTGCTCGGCTTAGGTCCCACTAAGAGTGGCACCGCATGACCACATAAAGATTGAACATGCTGCATTGATTGAATCACAAGACATATAACCTTCACACGCCTACCATCTGTGGCACTCTCCCCACATACAGGGTGACTCGAGTGCCATTGCTCCTTCCATGACAGAGGCAGTCAATGGCACAGAACTGCTAAACATTACGGAGGGTGGAATTGCAGTGGCTCCCTTCAGTAATGCAGAGTTAGGCCCCTGAATATCCCCCCCTCCCTCCTCCTTTCCATAATGCAGGGTGAGACCCCTGAATAACAGAACTTCCTTTGCTGGCGACAACTTCTGCCTCTGACTACCCGTGTCGGCTTTTCAAATCATGAACAGAACGGCACATGGCGGCTGCCTGTTCAGCAAAAAATCCAGAAGTGTCAGTGCAGAGGCGGCGGGCTGCAAAGGTTACCATATGCTAATCGTGGTGCTGCCGCCATGCGGTGGGGGGGGGGCCGCACAAAGATCCTGCTGCCACTGGTAATATGTGATGGGCCCTTCTCAATGTCATGGGGAGAGGTGGGCCTCTCCCCGCAGCATTTTACCGGCCCCAGTGCCACGAACTGCGGTGTTTAGAGGCCGGTAAAATTCAGCCCATACATTCAAAAACTAACGGTTAACTGGTTTTAAAAATAATATTCCTTGGGAATAAAATTAGTAGCTAGGTTGTAAGTCCTGGTGAGTTACGTTCCTGATTGGTGAGGTGTCCCAGATTAGAACAATCAGATGCCACTTGAAGTCTCCAGGCGAATTCAACGAAAGTCTTTTAATAGATAGGCATTCGAACCACTTTGGTTGCAACAGGCATCGCACAGTTCTTTTAACAAAGAGTTTAGCCACAGGTCAATTTGGATTCTAAAATTGGTAGTTTTTCAGTGGAAGCTTTTCCAGCAAATGCAAAGAGAGAGTCCCTCTTGAAGACAAATGTTCTTTTTTTCCAGGGTGTTTCTTTTCTCTCTCCTTAAGCAATATAGAGGCTAAAGATAAATGCAGATTTTCCTGCTAAGAGAGAGATGAATCCTTCCTTTCAGTGAAGCATGCTTCGCTGGACTCTAGTTCAAACTGGTTGAAGCCAGTCTTTATCCACAGTTAAAAGTTACAGTACACCATGTAACTTTCTCTTTCCTGCTGTGGCTTTGGAAACGGGTGTATTTGCTGGCACACTGTGCTCAGTCTTAAAGACACACAGTTTTTAACAGAGGAGAAAAATAAAAGTTCTGTGACAATGCAAAAAGTAGAGTTGACCCCCTTCCCCTCATTGGTGCCAGTTTCACATCGACGTGAAAGCGAAGGCGTATGAGTGCCGCACGTCGAGCTCAAGATCAGGAACAGATGGGAAAATCGCAGCAGATATCATTGAAATTTATGCAGAGAGGTATTTTAAATATTTAAAGTAGGGTCCCGTTGCAGAGCGGCGTATTTGCCACCATAGAGCTTCCCTGCCTCTGGGAAGATCGGGTCCAGCAATCCCGGCGTCTGGTTCCATGGCGGCTGCTGCTGCTCCGATTCTCTGGACCCGAACCACAGAACCCAACATCAGGCCGAGCACAAGATCCAGCCTTATATTTGTAAGCTCTGTCCCTTCCTGCCACATACCCATATTGCTACCCTGCTCTGTTTCCTCATGATTCCCTTTGATTTACCACATCTCCTCTCACATGATCCCTTCCCTCCACTATTTACTTTAAAACCCTCTCTACCACCCTAGTTATACAACTCACCAGAACACTGGTCCCAGCACGCTTCAGGTGAAGTCTGTCGCAACAATACAGCTCCCACTTTCCCCAGTACTGGTGCCAGTGCCCCATTCTTTGAGTCATGCATTCGTTTCTCTGGTCTTATTTATCCTATGCCAATTTGCTCGTGGCACAGCTCGTAATGCAGAGATTATTCCCTTTTGAGATTCTGCTTTTTAATTTAGCTCCTAGCTGCTCATACTCCCTAGGCAGAACCACTTTCCTAGTTCTATCTATGTTGTTGGTACCCACGTAGACCACGATAACTGTGTCCTCCCTCTCCCACTGCAAGTTCATCTCCAGCCCTGAGCAGGTATCCCAAATCTTGATAGCAGGCAGGCCACACAGCCTTCTGGACTCTTGCTCTTGGCTGCAGAGAATGGTGTCTATTTCCCTGACTATACTGTCCCCAACTACCACTACATTCCTATTTACTCCCCCTCGCTTGAATGGCTTCCTGTACCACGGTGCCATGGTTGGTTTGCTCATCCTCCCTGCAGCCCTCGCTCTCATTTATACAAGCTGAAAGAACCTCAAACCTGTTGGACAATTGCAAGGGTGGAGGCTCCTCGACTTCTGCCTTCTCGATCCTCATACCTGCCTCACTCGCAGTCACACACCCCTGTCCCTGACCACTGACCAAATTAGAAGACACTATCCTAAGTGGTGTGACAGCCTTCTGGAACAAAGTGTCCAGGTAACTTTCCCCCTCCCGGATGCATCGCAGTGTCGGTAGTTCAGCCTCCAGCTCATTGACTCTGAGCTGAAGCTCCTTGAACCATTGACACTTACTGAAGACATGGTTGCCGTGGATCACATTGATGTCCATGAGCTCCCACATATTGCATCATCCACACGTCTTCCTTATTGTATGTTAATTAACTAATTAATTGATTATTTTCTTAATTAACTTCATTTAATTAATGCCTCTCCTCACCAGCACTTACCGAACTAATTTAAACCTTGGTAATAGAATAAACCTTACTGCTTGAAAATAAAACAAAACAGTCGACTCACCAGCTTCTTACTTCCCTTCTGCTTATGTGTCTTAGTTAATTATAAGGTAGCTACTTCAATTTGTTTAATGTTTTTCTAATTTCCAGCTATTAACACACGCACCTTAATAGCAGTGTACTAACCTAGCTATTTACAGACACTCCCTAACAGCAGTTACTCACCAAAACATCACCTTACAGCTTTCGCGTGATGTCACTGATTCTTTTTTCAAACTCAAATAGCGTGTGCCGACTCCTGTTTAGGTGCTCCCTCGCAGGTCCGGTTCCTCTCCGCTCCCTGAAGGTAAGTACAAAGTACTCATTAAGTATTCTAGCCTTGCCCTGTACCTCTGAGCATGTATCACATTCTTTATCCCTAATAGGCCCCACTCTGCCTCTTGCTACCCATTTACTATTTACATGCCGGTAGAAGATTTATGGGTTCCCTTTTATGTTGACTGCCATTCTATTCTCATATTCTCTCCTTGCCAGTCTTATTTTTGTCTTCATCTCCCCTCTCGCTTGTATTTGGCCTGGTTTTCACTTGAAGAACTCCCCTGACATGCATCATTCACCCTCTTTTTTTTGTTTCATATCCTCTATCTCCCTCATAATCCAAGGAGCTCTGGCTTTGGTTCTCTTGCCTTTTCCTCTTGTTGGAATCTATCTAGCCTGTACCTAAAACATCTCTTCCTTAAATATCACCTATTGTTCCGTTACAGTTCTCCTGTCAAACTTTGGTTCCATTTTACCCTAACTAGATCCCCTCTCATCCCTTTGAAGTTAGCCCTCTTCCAATTTAGATGTTCTACTTGAGACAGTTCCTCGATCTTCTCTATTTCTAATCTAAAGCTTATGAAATGATTATCACTCTTACTCAAATGTTCTTTCACAGATATTTGGCCCATTTGACCCACCTCATACCCCAGCACCAGATCCACAATGCCTCTTCCTAGCTGGACCGAAAATATACTGGTCATGGAAATTCTCCTGAGCACATTTCAGAAATTCTTCCCCCTCCTTTCCCTTTACTCTAATATCATCCCCAAACTATATTTGGGTAATTAAAGTCCTTCGAGATCACCACTGTATAGTTCTTGCACATCTCTGTGATTTCTCTGCAGATTTGCTCCTCTATCTCTCTCTCTTTCCCAGGGATTGGTTTTGTGAATATACCGAATAGAGTGTCCCAGGGATCGGTGCAGGAAGTTTTACTGGATCGAGTTTTTCAGGGATTCGTACTGGGAGTTGTACTGAGTGGACTGTCCCAGGGATTGGTGCTGGGACATGTACTGAGTTGGGACTCCCAGGGATTGGTGCTGATGATTTACACAAACCCAATGCAGGTATGTCCAAACAGTGAAAAGACTTGCAGCTCTAACAATTGGTGTAAAGGGTTTCACCAATATATGTGTGCAAAAAACGTTGAAATCATAAACATAGGTATAATTACAAAAAAAAGCACTTTGTGAAACCCAAGCCTATAGAGCGTGTTACGTAGTTTGCAAAAAAGTAGTTTGACAGTAGAAAGAAAAATAAAGGCTTTGATTTATATCGTACCATTCATGGCCCTAGGACCTCCTGAAGAGGTTTACAGCCAATTCAGTACTTTTGAAGTGTAGTCACTGCTAATAATATGAGAAACAGTCAATTTGCACACAGCAAGATCCCGCAAACAGCCATGAGATAATGACCAGGTAATCTGTTTAAGTGATGTTGATTGAGGGGTAAATATTGATCTGGACACCAGAGAGAACTCTCCTGCTCTTCTTTGAAATCATGCCAAAGGATCTTTTACACACACTTGGGAGACAGACAGGGCCTTGTTTTAAAGTCTCACCTGAAAGATAGAATTGCCAATGTCCCCTCCGCTCTGCACCGAAGCATCAGCCTTGATCAAATCCCTTGAGTGGAATTTAAAACCACAACGTTCTGACATAGAGGCAAGCGTTTTACCATTAAGCCATGGCTAACACCTGGAATATGAGAAAGGTAGAGACCTATATGTAGCCAATAAATTAAGTCAAAATTATCCATCTGAAACTGATGGTACAGCTGACAAAATGATCAAATAATTCAATGCATGAAATTCCGTCTTCCAATGTCACAAACAAGACTATGTGAGTAGGTAACAGAAACTGAGAAAGATCAGTCATTGCGAAAGTGCAAATTCCTTATCTCTGAAGGATTTCCAAACATAAAATTTGAAGTGGATTCTGGGATGAACTGACTATTGAAGAAGAGCTTATCTTCAAAAGTCAGAAAGTCTGAGAAAAGATGTATCAGTTGAGATTTGTCAAAGCCAGCAAGGAACTGAAAAAATCCAAAAGGTCAGTGAGTGATATATTGTGCTGGCCTTGCAGAATGATAAGCCAATGTGCAACATGCAGCAACTATACAAGAAGCCAGTAAAAGTCAGTGACATGCTGAGCAGACCATGGCAGAAAGCTGGGACTGATATATTTGAACTTTATTTAATCATCAAGGGCTACTTTTTATTTTTGTTGAGCACAATGGGCTGAATTTTCACTCTGAAGCAGGAAACAGGAGCTCGGTCTGTTTCTGGGTCCTGAACCCGCCCCGGGGGTTGGTGGTGGGGGGTGGGGTGGAGAGGGGGAGGCAGGGTGGAACAGTCACTCATTGGGATTTTGCCCGGGCACCTCTTAATTGGCAGAGTCAGGATGGCTGCCTGACGCTTTCCCGCCTCCAGCGGATTTTCCGAGGAGCGGACTGGGAACTGGGTTCATGGAGGTGGGCAGCCAGTCAGGGCACTTAAGGTCCCATTTAGGGGCCATTTTGCGACAGCACTGATATTTTCCCACCATGCGTGGAGGCTGCCAGCTATATCGAGGTTCTCCCCCAGCGGCAGGCCAGGGGACCATTGGAGCTGGAGGCTCCATGCCCCAATGACTGGGCTGCGGGGATGAAAGGTCACAGACCAGCCATTAATAGTCCTGCGGAGGGTTTTCTCGGCATCCCATTGACCCGACTGGCTTCAGGCCCCTTTATTTGATAACTTCAATGCAGGCAGCCGAGGTTACCTCCATGTCAAATCGTCCTCGCACTTGTCTGCCTCTCTTAGTAGCACTCACCTCTCCCGGTGGGATTGTCAACCCTCTGATTGGGCCTGCAGTTCCAGAAGGTGAGCATGATGGCAGCCAATTAGCTGTCCGCCTCCTGGAAAGTTGCATTGGTGGGTGAGCTGACAATGTGTGGACACTAGACCGCAATACCCATTGGAAAATACCAATGTTTAGGTTGCTGACCTTTCGTCAGAATAAGTTAGAGATGCAACTGGTTTTAAGCATATACAGAGACAGGGAAAAGTGGGGGAGAGGTGGGCAGGGGAAAGAAAGGGAAGGTCTGTGATAGGATGGAAGGCAGGAGAGATTAAATGACAAAAGGGATGATGGTGCAAGGCAAAAGGAGATGGTAATGGGGCAAGTAAAGTAACAAAAGATGGGCCTAGAGGAGATGTAACTGGGAATAGCAGGAACATTACCAGCATCAGCTGTCCAATAAAATGGGGGGAATGCTTATGATCTGAAAACCTCAGTGTTGAGTGCAGAAGGCTGAAAAGTGCCTCACTGAAAATTGAGATGCTGTTCCTCTAGCTTATGTTGAGCTTCATTGTATCAGTGTAGAAGGATGAGGACAGAGAGGTCAGAGTAGGAATGGGACAGAGAATTAAAATAGTAGGCGACAAGAAGCTGGGGGTCACAAGAAGCTTGTGGACTGAACAGAGATGCTCTGCAAAGCAATCGCTCAAACTGCGTTTGGGCTTCCCCAGTGTAGAGGAGATTGCATTGTGAGCAGCAAATACAGTGTACTAAGTTGAAAGAATTACAAGAAAATTGCTGATTCACTTGAAAGGAGTGTTTGGCATCTTGGACAGTGGAAAGCGAGAAGGTAAAAGGGCAGGACTATTAATGGCTGGTCTGTGTCCTTTCATCTCCTGCGCTTGCACAGTTGGGTTCTGTGGGAAGGGGAGGGGATGGTTGAGAAGCAGACCAGGAAGTTGCAGAGGGAACAGTCCCTTTGGAAGGCTGAAAAGAGAGAGAGAGAGAAGGGGAAGATGTGTTTGGTGGTGGCATCACTCTAGAGGTGCCGGAAATGGCGGAGGATGATACATTGAATGTGGAGACCTGTTCAAGGGAGAACCTATTGTAGTTCTGGAGAGAGGGGAAGAAGTACAGGAAATGAAGCGGACACTGTCAAGGGCCCTGTCAACCATATTGGAGAGGAATCCTTGGTTGAGGAAAAATGAAGTCATATTGGAAGCACTCATATGAAAGCTCTGGCATCATCAGAACAGATAAGGCAAAGACAAAGAAACTGGGAGAATGGAATTCAGTCCTCACAAGAAGTGGGATGAGAGGAAGTGTAGTCGAAGTCGCTGCCGGGAGTCAGTGGGCTTAGAGTGGAAAGTGGCCGATAGCCTATCGTCAGAAATGGACATAGTGAAATGGAGGAAAGGAACAGAAGAGTCGGAGATGGACCATGTGAAGGCAAGGAAACTGTGGAAACTGGAAGCAAAGTTCATGAAATTTTCTTGTTCAGGGTGAGAGCAGGGAACGGCACCAATGCAGACATCAATGTAACAGAAAAAGAGGTGAGGGAGGGGACCTGAGTAGGACTGGAACAAAGAATGTTGCATGTTTCCCATGAAAAGGCAGGCATAGCTAGGACCCATATAGATTTCCATAGCAAAACCTTTAATTTGGAGGAAGTGAGTGGAGTCAAAGGAGAAGTTCTTCAATGTAAGAACAAGTTCAGCCAAGCGGAGGAGGGTAGTGGTGGATGGGGACTGGTTGGGCCTCTGTTCAAGGAAAAAGCAATTGGCCTGCAGACTGTCCCAGTGGGAGACGGAGGTGTAGCATGATTAGATGCCCGTGATGGAAAGGAGACGGTTAGGAGCAGGAAAATGGAAACTGTTAAAGCGGCAGTGGGTGTCGGAGGAGTTGTGGATGTAGGTAGGAAGAGACTGGACAAGATGAAACAGATTTGAAATAGAAAGAAAACAGTTCCATGGGGCAAGAACAGGCTATAATGATGGGTCTATCAGGGCAGTCCTGTTTGTGGATCTTGGGAAGGAGGTATTATTGATAATAATAACCCATCTGCAGTATAGAATGTGTGAATTTTTAGTTTAGCTTTAAAAAATCCTGAAAGGGTGATGCAGTGATATGTTAAAGTTGTACAGAGATGTGTTCAGAAATGAGACATAAAGATAGCATGTTCTCAGAGAAGGAAGCAGACATTCCAACTGAAGCTCAAGGCATGCTACAGGCAGTCTTCTGGGAGGAGTTGTTGAACTAGGCTATAAACCTTTATAAAAACCAGTAATGTTCATACTATGTAGTTTGCGAAAATTAAGAAGGATAAAGAAATAGCAAAAATGTTAAAGTGACAGTAGGCCAGATTATGCATTAGGAATAATGGTGAGGGTATCAGTGTTCACTGTTATTAAAGAGTTAATCAGGCAGCAACATTCAGAGTAGGCATGTGTGCAGTTAAATACAGAAATCAGGAAGTTGCTCTCTGATTTGCTCTACTCATCCACACGCTTCAATAAACTGGTACCCTGCTGAGAGATTCATGAAATTGCAGTACTTATCCGCTAGATACACACTAAACTGCTAGAAAAGGTTAGGGCTTATCCATTTAAGTGCAAGTAAATTTTTAAAGGCCTGGCAAATCTTAATTAATATTAAACAAGCTTGCTGGCATTGAAAATTTACTTTTAAAAGCATCAAGCTTCATTCCTTCAGATTTGAATTAGTGTTGGAGATTAAAAAAAACCATTTTTTCTACATTTCTTTGTCTCTTTTATCTCTTTCTCTTAATTCCATCTTTCTTTCCCTCTGTCTTGCTTTTACATGATTTTACATTAAATTAAAAATTCTAACTTGCACTTGGTTTAGACACTGCTGGGGTGAAATTTGGATCAGTAATGCTTGTTGTTCAGGAGCTACATTGCCGCTTGCTGTCCAAAATGGCATATGTGGTGTGCGCACACACTTTCGGGGTGAGTCATGCCAGATGCAATATTGATGAGGGTATTAGTGCAGGCACAGTTACTGTCCATCAGAAGTATGCAGAGCAGGCTGACCATGATGTCAAATCAGCATACAATCTTGATTTGATTCCAGCACTGCCATTTTGGATCTCCAGCTAATGCCCTCTCTCAACCTTGCACAGCTGAACAGGCATTCAGCAGCAGGAAGGACCTTCCCACCAGCGCTATTAAAGTGTTCATCAACTATTTCAGGATAGTTGCCGGTTGATTTATTTTGGTGGTTGCTTTGATTCAACACATTTTGTGCTTTCTATAGTTGTTTGAAGTTGTCAAAGTCTACATGGAGTAGTGTGGCAGGTGCTCAAGGAAGTTCTGTTGACTTTGAGGCATCTGCACAAACCAATTGCTCCCAGATATGGGTGTACCAGTAGGCATTTCTTTTGGAACACAGCATGACTTAGAGAATGTACAGAGGCAACGCAGAGCAGGACAAGCTGCTGGAAGAAGGAGAAGGAGGAGGAAGAAGCGGAGAATGGCTCTCAACAGCAGGACATATCTGTCCATCACGTTCAAGGAGCAATTCTCCTACCTGAAACTCAATGAGGAACAATGTGTGAAACATCTGTGCTTCAATAAGAACATCCTCACTGAAATCTGCCACCTGATGCAGCCACAACTGCAACCTCAGAACAGGGCAAGGACTGCATTGCCAGTGGCTGTGAAGTTGACTGTGGTCATGAACCTTTTTGCATCTGACTCCTTCCAGGTTGGAGCTGGAGATGTTTGCAACATCTCGAAGTTTGCCATCCAATGTTGCATAAGGGAAGCCACTGAACACTCTCTCTACTCAGTAAGAGCTAACTGCAATTCATTCTCTGTTTCCAGAGAGAAGCATGGGAAGCGAGCATGCGGCTTTGCTAGGATTGCAGGCTTCCCCATGGGCAAGGTGCCATTGGTTACATGCACAATGCTTTGCGCGTACTGTATGTCAACTCAGCTCTAAAGTGGAACCAAAAGGGATTCCACTTCCTCAATATCCAGTTGGTGTGTGACCCTGTGCACAGAATCATGCAGGTCAATGCCTGGTAGCTGTCATGAAGCCTTTATTCTGTGGCATTCCATTGTGCCAGCTGCATTTGAGCCACCACTGGCTATCAAGGGCTATTCCACTGATAACATGGCTGATGTCTACAGTGTGCAACCTGCATACATGTGTACATCATGCACAAAATGAGAACCATGCTGCCTCATTAAATGTGATAGAGCAGGCCATTGGCGTGAAGAAATCACGCCTCTGCTGCCAGGGCTGTTCTGGAGGAGTCCTGCAGTACTCAGCAGAGTGTGTCAAGATATGTGGTGGTCAGCACAACCGCACCATTATGAGGGTACAGCCCTTGCCACCAGTTATGTGGCGAGTGGCTCAAGAGAAGCAAGATGAGGAAGAGGAGGCAACCTAAAAAGTCCTTTTCTGGCGTGGCTGAACCTGAACAACTCATCCCAATGTGATAGCAGTAACCGCAACCCCGATTTCAAATTCACCAACAGTACCATAGCTTACTCCCACCCTGCATCTGTCACTGACCATCACAGTGTCCACTTGGCCTCAATGCAAAAATAAAAGCCAACACAAAATAAACATTCCAAACCAAATTTATAAATTACATCATTACATGTTGCATACAAAAGTCAACTGATAACCCTTGTGCATTCCATTAGTCTCTGCCTTCCACGTGCCCTTGCCTTTCCTAATGCTCCTATGCTGCGCTGCACGAGTGGCTGCTGCATGGCTGATGGAGGACTGCTCACTTTCAGTGGAGGAGGTGACATAGTGACATAGGACTGCACCACTTTGGCAGGGGTGGTAACAGTCTGGGCAGACTGGCTAGCTGAATGGCAACAGTGACGGCTCTAGTGTGGCAGGAGAGGGAGGATAAATATGTCTTCCTGAAAGAGGACAGCAGTTCATGCTCCATGGAATCACCGCTGCTCCCCTCGAGCAACACCTTGGCAATTATAGAAATCTGTTGAAGGACAAATTGCTGTTTCCTCTGACACCAGCAAGCCCCTTTTCACAGTATAGTCCACAGCCATGATGGCAGCAGTCTGAGCTTGCATAGCAGCAACCTGACATTGCGTGAGTCATAGAATCATTTATGGCACAAAGGTCATTCGACCCATCGAGTCCATGCCGACTCTCTGCGGAGCAATCCGGTCAATCCACTACTCTGCTCGATCGCCGTAACCATACAAGTTTATTTCCTTCAAGTAGCCATCCAATTTCCTTTTGAAATCATTACTGTCTCCGCTTCCACCATTCTTAAGGGCAGTGAGTTCCAGGTCATTACCACCCACTGTGTAAAAAAAAGTTCCTCCTCACATTCTCCTGCATCTCTTGCCCAAAACCTTCAATCTGTGTCCCCTAGTCCTTGTACCATTAGCTAATGGGAACAGTTTTTCCTTGTCTAACATATCTATATGGGTCATATTCCTGTACATCTCTATTAAATCTCTCCTCAATTTCAATTGTTTTAAGGAGAACAAACTCAGCTTTTCCAACCTAAACTTGTAACTAAAATCCCCCACCTCTGGAACAATTCTGGTAAATCTCCTCTGCACCCTGTCAAAGACCCTCACATCTTTCCGAAAGTGTGGTGACCAGAACTGGACACAATACTCCAGTTGATGTCTAACCAAAGCTTTTAAAGATTCACAAGAACACAACAAAAAGGAGCAGGAGTAGACCATATTGCCCATCGAGCCTGCTCCGCCATTCAAAACGATCATGGCTGATCTTAAAATTCAACTCCATTTTCCCGCCTGCTAGCCATATCCCTTGATTCTCTGAGAGACCAAAACTCTGTCTATCCCAGCTTAAATGTATCCAACTATGGAGCATCCACAACCCTCTGGGGTAGAAAATTCCAAAGATTCACAACCCTTTGGGTGAAGTAATTTCTCCTCATCTCAATCCTAAATGATTGGCCCCTTATCCTGAGACTGTTTCCCCGTGTTCTAGATTCCCCAGCCAATGGAAAAATCTCTTTCTACCCTATCCAGCCCCTTTACAATCTTGTACGTTTCAATTAGATCCCCTCTCATTCTTCTAAACTCCAGAGAATACACACCTGATTTATATAGCCTCTCATCATAGGACTACCCCTCATCCCAGGGACCAATCTAGTAAACCTTCGCTGTACCATCTCCAATGCAAGTATATTCCTTCTTAAATATGGAGACCAAAACTGCACACAGTATTCCAGATGTGGTCTCACCAAAACCCTGCACAATTGTCGCAATACTTCCTTATTCCTGTACTCCAATCCCCTTTCAGTAAAGGCCAACATGCTATTTGTTTTCCTAATTGCTTGCTGTACCTGCATGGTAACTTTCTGCATTCCTTGTACAAGCACACCCAAGTCTCTTTGAACATCAACATTCACAAGTTTCACACCTTTTAAAAAAAAATCTGCTTTTCTATTATTACAACCAAAGTGAATAATTTCCTCACTCTTTTTAGCCCCCAGGTTTTTGTCTTTTTCTGGTACGGAACTTGTGTCTTCTACTGTGAAGACAGCCACAAAATAATTGTTCAATGGCTCTACCATTTCCCCATTCCCCATTTTAATTCCTCCTGTCTCTGCTTCTAAGGCACCAAGTTTACTTTAGCTACTCTCTTCCTTTTGATATACCTATAAAAGCTCTTACGATCTGTTTTTTTTATTTTCCTAGCTAACTTACACTCATGTTCTTTTTTTTCTTTTTTTTATCAACTTTTTGGTGGCCCTTTGCTGGTTCCTAAAAAATTCCCAATCCTCAGACTTGCTACGCTTTTTTGCAACATTGTAAGCCTCTTCTTTTAATCCAATATTATCCTTAACTTCCTGAGTGAGCCACGGATGAGTCTTTTTTGCTGAGTTTTTTTTCAAAGGAATGTATTTTTGTTGAACATTTTGAATTGTGTCTTTAAAGGTTTCCCACTGTTCATTTATTGTCATACCTTTTAGTCTAATTACCAAATTTACCTTAGCTAATTCTCCCCTCACTATGTAATTGGTTTTGTTTAAGTTTAAAATTTTTGTTTATGATTGGAGCATGTCACTTTCAAACTTAACATGGAGTTCAATGGTATTATAATCACTATTTCCCAGTGGATCTTTTACTATGACATTGCTAATTGACCCTGCTTCATTACACAATACTAGATCTAAGATAGCTTTATCCCTAGTTAGCTCCCAGAAACTGTCCTGAAACCATTCTACAAACTCATCTTCTAGACCACTCCTGATAATTTCATTGTCCTGGTCTATATGAAGATTAAAATCACCCATAATTATTATATTGCTTTTGTTACAAGCTCCAATAATTTTTTGTTTAATGCTCTGTCCAAAAGTATAACTACTGTTAGGGGGTCTATAAACGACTCCCACCAGTGTTTTCTGATTCTTGCTATTCCTTATTTCCACCTATGCTGATTCTAATTTATGATCTTCTGAGGTTAGATCCTTTCTCAGTAATACCCTGATGTCATCCTTTACCATCAGTGTTACCCCCTCCTCCTTTGCTATTCTGTCTGTCTTTCTGAAATATTGTGTACCCTGGAATATTCATTTCCCAACCTTGATCACCATGTAACCACATCTCTGTAATGGCGATTAGATCTAAATCATATACCTCTATTTGTGCTATTAGTTCATCTATCTTATTGCAGATACTTCGTGCATTCTGATATAGAAACTTTAATTTCATTTTTTTGCTTCTATTCCCTTCAATGACCTTATTTGCTGATATACAATTTCTGTTAAACTCTGTTCCTTCATGTCCCATTCTGCTTGTCTTTACCCACAATGCTATACTGTTCCGATGCCTTGGCCTTTCTCTTTGGATTTTTAAATCTCACCTCTCCCTCCCCCTCCCCCCACTCTGCTAGTTCACAACCTCTAGTCTTATCTGCTGGCTCACTCTTGAGTTTGTATGCACTTTCCCTTCCCGTCACATCCTGATTATCATTATCTTTATTGCTATTTTGCTCTCTTGCCCTCTCTTCTCTCTTTAAGTTATTACAACTTCCCTCGCTTGATCCCTCACCCTCACTATTTAGTTTAAAGCCCTCTCTACTGCCCTAGTTACATGACTCCCCAGAACGGTTCAGGTGTAGACCATCCCAACGGTACAGCTCCCACTTTCCCCACTACTGGTGCCAGTGCTCCAAGAATCAAAACCCATTTCTCCCACACCAATCTTTGAGCCATACATTTAACTGTATAATCTTATCTACCCTATACCAATTTGTGAGTGTCTCAGAAGTAATCCAGAGATTATTACCTTTGAGGTTCTGCTTTTTAATTTAGCCCTTAACTGCTCATACTCCCTGTGCAGAATCTCTTTCCTAGTCCTATCTATGTTGTTGGTACCCACGTGGAACAAGACATCTGGATCCTTCCCCTTCCACTGCAAGTTCCTCCAGCCCTGAACAAACCCTGGCACTAGGCAGGCAACACAGCCTTCTGGACTCTCGCTATGGGGCTACAGAGAATGGGTCTATCCCCCTGACTATACTGTCCCCTACTACCAGCATATCCCTGCTTTTGTACTCAATGCCTCTATTTATGCAGCCTAAGAACCCATATACTTTGCTAACCACTCTCTCAATATGTCCTGCCTCCTGCCACTTTCAAAGATCAATAGACATGCACCCCCAGATCCCTCTGTTCCTGCACACTCTCTTTAGAACTATGCCATTAAATATATATTGCCTCTCCCTATTACTTCTCAAAATGCATCACCTCACACTTGTCAGTATCAAATTCCATCTGCCACCTTTCTGCCCATTTTGCTAGCCTATCTAAGTCCTATTGCAGGCACTTCATATCATCCTCACTGTTTGTCACACCTCCAAGTTTGGTGTCATTGGCAAATTTTGAAATTCTGCTCTGTATTGCAAGATCCAAGTCATTTATATATAGCAAAAAAAGGCAGTGGTCCCATCAATGACCCTTGGGGAACACCCCTGTCTACCATCCTCCAGTCTAAAAAAACAACCATTTGCTAAAATTTGCTGTTTTCTGTCCTTAAGCCAATTTGTATCCAATTGGACACTGATCCTCCTATTCCATGATACTCAATTTTGTTAACCAATCTTTTATGTGGTACTTTATCAAACACTTTCTTAAAATCCAGATAAACAACATTCACCGCATTCCCTTCATCAACCTTCTCTGTGACTTCATCAAAAAATTCAATTAAACTAGTCAAGCATGATCTCGCTTTTACAAATCCATGCTGGCTCTCCTTAATTAATTCAAACCTCTACAAGTGTCTGTTGATTTTTTTTTCCCCCTGATCATTGTTTATAAAACCTTACACACCACTGATGTTAAATTAACTGGCCTGGAGTTTCTAGGCCTGGCCTTACACCCTTTCACATTTTCCAGTTTCCAATCCTCTGACACCTACTCTGTATCCAGGGAAGACTTGAAGATTACGGCAAGCCCTTCCACTATCTTCACCCCCACTTCCTTTAACAACCTGAGATGCAAGCCATCTGAACTAGGTGACATATCTACCCTCAGCATAGCCAGCCTTTTTAGTACCTCCTCACTCTCAATTTTTACCCTATCCATTACTTCTACACTCTTCGCTTCTACCGATATTTTGTCAGATTCCTCTTCCTTAGTGAACATTGATACAAAGTAGTCAGTAAGTATATTTGCCTTCCCCTGCGCCTCTAAAGATATCTTACCTCTTTTCTCCTTAATGGGCTCCACTCTACCTCTTACTACCCACTTACTGTTTACATACCGGTAGAAGAGTTTTGGGCTCCCTGTTATGTTGACTGCCATTCTATTCTCACATTCTCTCTTTGCCAGTCTTATTTTCCTCTTCGCCTCCCCTCTCAACCTATTGTATATGGCCTGGTTATCACTTGACAAATTCACCTGACATGCATCATGCACCCTCTTTTTTTGTTTCATCATATTCTCTATCTCTCTCATCATCCAAGGAGCCCTGTTTTTGGTTCCCTTACTGTTTGCCCTTGTTGGAAAGTACCTAGCAGGCTGAGCTTCTATAACAACACTCAGACATCTGGTGCAAGCTGCTTGTGTTGCACTGGAAGCTAAGATATCATCCATAAGATGCTGCATCATGTTTGGGTCCACAGTTTGTGGTAAATTGCCTAGGTATGCCCTGTCCACAAAAAACAGGACAAATATAATCTGACTACCCTATCAGTCTACTGTCAATCATCAGCAAAATAATGGAAGTTGTCAGCTACAGTGCTATCAAGTGGCACTTACTCACCAATAACCTGCTCACCGGTGCCCAGTTTGAGTTCTGCCAGGAGCACTTGGCTCCAGATCTCATTACAGCCTTGATCCAAACATGGAAAAAACAGCTGAATTCTAGAGGTGAGGTTGAGAGTGACTGCCCCTTGACATCAAGGCAGCATTTGATGGAGTGTGAGCTCTTGTAAAATTCAAGCCAATGGTGTAAGATTAGATAAGATAGGGGTGGTTCATGCCATCTTCTAAGGTGGGAACAGACTTGGCAGCACATAGCTTGTTGTGAATCGACTTTATTGAGATAAAGGTAAGGACAAGTCTATTAAGTTTTCAGATAAACCATAGTCACAAACTCAGGCAGTGATGAACAGTCGAACACAATACTATCCTTATTCGAGACTGGACGGCAGAGCATACGATTCTTTCTCTTGCAGCTTCTGATCTTCAAGTTTTTTGGTCAGTCTCTCTCTTGTCTCTTGTTGTTGTTCTCTACCTTACAGGGACACAGACAAGACATCTTTTATCCTGGCTGCTATCAATTAACCCTCCCTTCACCAAATCATCTCTAGCCTTATGTTAACGGATGTTTTTCTTAACCAACCAAGGATCATTTTTCAGCTGTGGCTAATGTTTTGGATTTACGTAGGTAATGCCCCTTTGTGTTGACGACTTTATCACAATGCTTTTGCATTTCGTGGTCCGTTATCTCATTGAGACAAAACTACATTTTGTTCTCAAAGAGGCTGTTTTCACTATCTGCTGTCAAAGTCTTAACCTTTTACTGCAAGTAAGCATTTTAAACTTCACATAATCTCCCAGAATCTCTCTACCTTGACATCTTGTTTATACTGTGCCCTATTTCCTAAGTTTTCCCACTTCTACTGTGAAGAAGGGATCTAATAAATCTTAATGTTAGTTAACAATAATAACTCAGTTGTTAGTTTATACTAGCTAGATTTTAACAGTTAATATTCTGGTTAGTAACTTTTTAGTAACCTAATAATCTTACAGTGGGAACTGGGGAGAAAACTCCACCTGGTGGAGTCATACGTAGCACAAAGGAACGTGGTTATGGTTGTTGAAGGCCAATCATCACAGTCCCCGGACATCACTGCACGATACCTCAGGGCAGTGTCCTAGATCCGACCATCTTCAGCTGCTTCATCAATGACCTTCCCTCCATTATGAGGTCAGAGGTGGGCATGTTTGCTGATGATTGCACTGTTCAGTTCCATCTGCAAGCTCTTTGGGTGATGAAGCAGCACGCAGCAAGACCTGGACAACATTCAGGTTTGGGCTGATGAGTGACCAGTAACATTCTTGCCACACAAGTGCCAGGCAATGTCCATCTCCATTAAGAAATAATCTAACAACCTGCCCTCGACATTCAACAACATGACCATAACTGAATCCCCCACCATCAATATCCTGGGGTTACCATTGACCAGAAACTTAACTGGATCAGCCATATAAATATCGTGGCTCCAAGAGCAAGTCAGAGGACGGGAATTCTGCAGCAAGTAACTCACCTCCTGTCTCCCCGAAGCCTAGCCACCACCTACAAGGCACAAATCAGGAGTGTGATGGAATACTCTCCACTTGTCTGGATGAGTGCAGCTCCAACAACACACTAGAAGCTCAGATCATCCATGACAAAGCAGCTGCTTGATTAGCACCCCATCCACCACATTAATTATTCACAACCTCCACCACTGCTGCATCTACAAGATGCACCGCAACAACTCACCAAGGCTCCTTTGACAGCATCTTCCAAACCTGTGACCTCTACTGCCTAGAAGGACAAGGGGAGCAGATGCATGGCAACACCACCACTTGCAAGTTCCCCAAGTCACACACCATCCTGACTTGGAATTATATCACCATTCCTTCGCTGTCGCTGGGCCAAAATCCTGGAACTTCCTCCCTAACAGCACTGTGGGTGAATCTAGACTACATGGATGCTGCGGTTCAAAAAGGCAGCTCACTACCACCTTTTCAAGGGCAATTAGGGATGGGCAATAAATGCTGGTCTTGCCAGTGATGCCCACATCCCACAAACAAATACAAAAAAACACATGCAGATGCCACCTCTATGCTATCCTCTAAATTATGTGCAGTATCATTATCTGAACTGATGGTTGCGAGTGTGATATCAAGTGACTACAGTACTCTCTCCTTGCTGTTCTTCCATGCATCGTCAGGTTGCAGTTCTTGGGTATCTGAAAGGAGAAAGGCAGAAGAGTAAGTTATATGAAGAAGGGTAAGGTTATAATATGGGGAGGAGGGGGAAAGTAAGAGGTGCATGCTTACACCATACCAGCAGCTTGTAAATCAGAAGAAAGTGTGGGATGATGAGCAGGTGGAATGTGAGAAGAAGGATTAGGTATGAGATTACTGTCATCTTAAAATAATAGATTCATAGTAGCCATACAGAATAATCCTACTTTTTAGCTCTTGGTCCTTAGCCTTGTAGGTTTAGGCACTTCACAAGTATATCCAAGTAAATCCTATGTTATGAGGATTTCTGCCTCCACCACCCTTTCAGATAGTGAGTTCCAGATCCTCACTACCCTCTGGGTGAAAATTTTTTCCCTTGAATCCCCTCTAAACTGCCAACCTCTTATCTTAAATCTATACCCCCCGCCACCCCCCCCCCCCCCCCCAGTTATGGGCCCCTCAACCAAGCAGAATAGGGCCTTCCTATCCAATCTATCTAGACCCCTCATAGTTTTATACACTTCAATTAGGCCTCCCCTCAGCCTCCTCTGTTCCAAAGAAAACAACCCTAGCCTATCCAATCTTTTCTTATAACTAAAATTCTCCACTCCAGGCAACATACTTGTAAATCTCCTCTGCAGCCTCTCTGGTGTAATCAAATCATTCCTATAGTGCGGTGACCAGAACTGCATGCAGTACTCCAGCTGTGGCCTAACCTGTGTTTTGTGAACACAAAAGTCCGAGTGTATCAAGCCTGTGTCCTCAGTACCTTGCTCTATGGCAGCGAGGCCTGGACAACGTATGTCAGCCAAGAGCGACGTCTCAATTCATTCCATCTTCACTGCCTCCGGAGAATACTTGGCATCAGGTGGCAGGACCGTATCTCCAACACAGAAGTCCTCGAGGCGGCCAACATCCCCAGCTTGTACACACTACTGAGTCAGCGGCGCTTGAGATGGCTTGGCCATGTGAGCCGCATGGAAGATGGCAGGATCCCCAAAGACACATTGTACAGCGAGCTCGCCACTGGTATCAGACCTACCGGCCGTCCATGTCTCCGCTTTAAAGACGTCTGCAAATGCGACGTGAAATCCTGTGACATTGATCACAATTCGTGGGAGTCAGTTGCCAGCGTTCGCCAGAGCTGGCGGGCAGCCATAAAGACGTGGCTAAAATGTGGCGAGTCGAAGAGACTTAGTAGTTGGCAGGAAAAAAGACAGAGGCGCAAGGGGAGAGCCAACTGTGCAACAGCCCCGACAAACACATTTCTGTGCAGCACCTGTGGAAGAGCCTGTCACTCTAGAATTGGCCTTTATAGCCACTCCAGGCGCTGCTTCACAAACCACTGACCACCTCCAGGCGCGTATCCATTGTCTCTCGAGATAAGGAGGCCTAAAAGAATACAGTTGCAGCATTACCTCCCAGCTCTTATATTCTATGACTTCGCTAACAAAGGCAAGTATCCTGTATGCCTTCTTGACCACGTTATCTACCTGTCCAACCATCTTCAGGGATCTGTGGACATGTGTTTCAAGGTCCCTCTGTTCCTCTACACTCCTCAGTATCCCACCATTTCTTGTGTATTCCCTTGCATTGTTGGCCTTCCCCAAATGTATTACCTCACACCTCTCCAAATTGAACTTCATTTGCCACTGTTTCACCCACTTGACTAGTCCATTGATATCTCCCTGCAGTCTACAGCTTTCTTCTTCTTATCAACCACATGGTCAATTTTTGTATCATCTGCAAATTCTTAATCATACCCCCTACGTTCAAGACCAAATCATTAATATATACCATGAAGCGCAAGGATCCTAGTACTGAGCCCTGTGGAACCCCACTGGAAACAGCCTTCCAGTCTCAAAATCATCCATCGACCATTACCACTTGCTTCCTGCCTCTGAAACAATTATGGATCCAACTTGCACTTTGCCTTGGATCCCATGGGTTTTACTTTCATAACCAGTCTGCCATGTGGGACCTTATCAAATGTCTTGCTAAAATCTATCAAATGCACTACCTTCATTGACCTTCCTTGGTACCTCCTCAACAAATTCAATCATGTTAGTCAGAAATGACCTTCCCTTAACAAATCTGTGCTGAATGTCTTTGATTAATCAATGTCTTTCTAAATGAAGCTTTATTCTGTCCCTCAGAATTTTTCCAATAATTTTCCCACCACCAAGGTTAGGCTGACTGGCCTGTAATAACTTGGTCTATCCCTTTCTCTCTTTTAAAACAATAGTGCAACGTTAGCAGTTCTCCAGTCCTCTGGCACCACGCCTGTAGCCAGAAAGAATTGGAAAACTTGGTCAGAGCCTCTGCTATTTTTTCTCTTGCTTCACTTAACAGCCAGTCTTTTATGGTGTTAGTAGCTCTGCCACTGGCCATGGCCTCAGCAGTGGGTGGCCCCATAATGGCCGGCACCTCCATGGGACTGGTGTGTCTGTCCCCCTCTGGTTAGCTCCTGCTGTTTCTGGTTGTGCGCCACCTTGTCCTGGTGGAGCAAAGTGTGTCAATGGGCATCATGCAATCTGTTTGGGTGATGTGGCTGTCATGGTTAAATAGCTGGAAGGGTGAGAAACATATGATTTGTGGGTGTGAGGCCTGCAGCAGCAGTAAGTGTGTGACAGTGTAGTGGAACATATGAATGTTAGGTATAAGTTCTGATTGATAAAGAATGTTGGTAGGTGAGTGATGGGCTGTGGTAAAAGGAGCAGTATCTGAGCCTTGTCACGCAGTTGGTGGGATATGGCATTTGAAGATGCATTCACTGACCTTGGACACTTGTGTGAGGTCATTGAACTTCATGCGACATTGTGTTGAGGTCCTAAGGGCTTGACAGCTGGCATTGACCTACATGGCTATCTTCTCCCTCTGCCTTCTAAGCATATGTCTGGAGAGCCTCCTGTGGATACAGATCTTCTCTCCTTTTTACCACCATCTCCATCAAGGCCTCCAGTGCAGTGTCCAAATTCCTTGGAGCCTGCTCTCTCCCATGCAGCACAATTCTACCTTTCCCAGGTTAGACTCAGCTCCCACAGGATTTTTTTTTATTCGTTCATGGGATTTTGGGCGTCGCTGGCAAGGCCAGCATTTATTGCCCATCCCTAATTGCTCTTGAGAAGGTGGTGGTGAGCTGCTGCCTTGATCTGCTGCAGTCCATGTGGGGTAGGTACACCTACAGTGCTGTTAGGAAGGGAGTTCAAGGATTTTGACCCAATGACAGTGAAGTAATGATGATATAGTTCCAAGTCAGGATGGTGTATGGCTTGGAGGGGAGCTTGCAGGTGGTGTTGTTCCCATACATCTGCTGCCCTTGTCCTTCTAGTTGGTAGAGGTCGCGGGATTGGAAAGTGCTGTTTAAGGAGCATTGGTGCATGATGCCCAGCACCTGCTCTAGCTACAATGCACTTTTCCTGAGATGTGCAGGCCAGTTTTAAGCAGTACAGGCTAGCTTTAACTAGTTTTAGCCATTCACAATATTGGCCACCTGCTCAGGCATCCAGCTAATCCACAGCACAGTTTGCACTGGCTGGACATCACAATTATGCACTACAGCAAGCAGTACGTAGTTGGTGTGCTGCCTGCATTGCAGTCAATGGGTGCAGCTTAATCACACAAATTTCTATCAAATTTATCCCCCTGCGTGCCTCAATAAGGACTCTTCAATCTGATTAGTCAAAGAGACACGCTGTTCACGTGGGTCCCAGATCCATGTATAGGGAGCTGTGCTATATTGGGCTCCCAATGATCAAAAGTTGCTGCACAAATACCTATACGACATTTGTGGGTAGATGTAAGTGTAATGAACAGCCAGCAGCATTTGTTTGCCACTGACCACAAAATCCATGATCTTCACTCTCCCTAGTGATATCCGAAGGCACTGAGAAACCATGCTAGATGGTTCTAATAATTGTAGTAGGGGTTAATTTCCTTGATAATTGATGAAGGTTTTTGGACAAGAGAGTTTATTTCCATCAGAAAATCAGTTCTGAGCTATGCAACGAGATCTAAACGTGCCAAATGTGATTTAAATAATTACATTTTCAGTGCCAGATTGACTCAATTGGTCCAACTCTCACCTTTGAGTCAGGAGATCATGGGCTCAGGTCCCCCTATAGGACATATATGCATTATGTAAATGACACGCCAGTGGGAATGTGGGAATTCTTCACAGTTGGAGGAGTTGCCCTCAGGCTGACATTAAACTTAAGCCCTTCCTACCTATTCTGTGATTCATGTGGACGTTAAAGATTCCATAGCACTATTCAAAGAAAAGTGGCTTTCCTTCTGATGACGAGCTCAACATTTCTCCTTCAACATTTCTTTTTTAACCAACACCAGCAATAGCCATTAATTCCTTTGCTGTTTGTGAACCAAAATTGTACACATTACCCTGCCACATTTGTCTACATAACATTAGTCAGTGCCCTTAGGTAATTCATTGCATAGGCTTTGTTTTGGAATGTTTCTGACTGATCTGATAAGTCACTACGTAAATATAGCTTTTTTAATGAATTTAGACTAGATGGGAGAAAATAAATGAGAAGAAACTGTAAATGAGATGTTGGAAGGAGGTTAAAACAGCAGTGAGAAAAACCAGGAGGAGGCAACTGGATGCCAACTGAAGTTGAGGTAAAACTAGTAAATAAAATGATGGGAATAAAGGGCAAGGATGTATATAAAATGCAATCCGCAGGGAGTCAGGAGCTGTGGAAAAAAGGGGGTTTAGAAACAGAAGTAGTGCTGCTGGTTAGGAAGGAGGTGATAGTCTCTAACAGCCTGACATAGTCATACTCACGGAATCATACCTTACAGACAATGTCCCAGACACTGCCATCACTATCCCCGGTTATGTCGTGTCCCACCGGCAGGACAGACGCAGCAGAGGGGGTGGCACAGTGGTATACAGTAGGGAGGGAGTTGCCCTGGGAGTCCTCAACATCAACTCCAGACCCCATGAAATCTCATGGCATCATGTCAAACATGGGCAATGAAACCTCCTGCTGCTTACCACCTACTGCCCTCCCTCAGCTGATGAGTGAATACTCCTCCATGTTGAACACAACCTGGAGGAAGCACTGAGGGTGGCAAGGGCGCAGAATGTACTCTGGGTGGGGGACCTCAACGTCCATCACCAAGAGTGGCTTGGTAGCACCACGACTGACCGAGCTGGCCGAGTCCTAAAGGACATAGCTGCTAGACTGGGTCTGCGGCAAGTGGTGAGGGAACCAACAAGAGGGAAAAACATACTTGACCTCGTCCTCACCAATCTGCCTGCCGCAGATGCATCTGTCCATGACTGTATTGGTAGGAGTGACCACCGCACAGTCCTTGTGGAGACGAAGATCCGCCTTCACGTTGAGGATACCGTCCATCGTGTTGTGTGGCACTATCACCGTGCTAAATGGGATAGATTTTGAACAGATCGAGCAATGCAAAACTGGGCATCCATGAGGCATTGTGGGCCATCAGCAGCAGCAGAATTGTACTCAACCACAATCTGCAACCTCATTACCTGGCATATCCCCCACTCTACCATTACCATCAAGCCAGGAGACCAACCTTGGTTCAATGAAGAGTGCAGGAGGGCATGCCAGGAGCAGCACCAGGCATACCTCAAAATGAGGTGTCAACCTGGTGAAGCTACAACCCAGGACTATCTGCGTGCCAAACTGCGTAAGCTGCATGCGATAGACAGAGCAGAACCAACGGATCAGATCTAAGCTCTGCAGTCCTGCCACATCCAGCCGTGAATGGTGGTGGACAATTAAACAACTAACAGGACAATCTTCAGCCAGAAGTGCCGAGTGGATGATCCATCTCGGCCTCCTCCTGAAGTCCCCAGCATCACAGATGCCAGACTTCAGCCAATTCGATTCACTCCGCGTGATATCAAGAAACGACTGAAGGCACTGGATACTGCAAAGGCTATGGGCCCTGACAATAATCCGGCAATAGTACTGAAGACCTGTGCTCCAGAACTTGCCGTGCCCCTAGCCAAGCTGTTCCAGTACAGCTACAACACTGGCATCTACCCTGCAATGTGGAAAATTGCCCAGGTATGTCCTGTAAACAAAAAGCAGGACAAGTCCAACCCGGCCAATTACCGCTCCATCAGTCTATTCTCAATCATCAGTAAAGTGATGGAAGGTGTCATCAACAGTGCCATCAAGCAGCACTTGCTTAGCAATAACCTGCTCAGTGACGCTCAGTTTGGGTTCCACCAGGGCCACTCAGCTCCTGACCTCATTACAGCCTTGGTTCAAACATGGACAAAAGAGCTGAACTCAAGAGGTGAGGTGAGAGTGACTGCCCTTGACATCAATGCAGCATTTGACCGAGTATGGCATCAAGGAGCCCTAGCAAAACTGGAGTCAATGGGGATCAGGGGGAAAACCCTCTGCTGGCTGGTGTCATACCTAGCACAAAGGAAGATGGTTGTGGTTGCTGGAGGTCAATCTTTTCAGTTCCAGGACATCACTGCAGAAGTTCCTCAAGATAGTGTCCTAGGCCCAACCATCTTTGGCTGCTTCATCAATGACCTTCCTTCAATCATAAGGTCAGAAGTAGGGATGTTCGCTGATTGCACAATATTCAGTAGCATTCGCGACTCCTCAGATACTGAAGCAGTCCGTGTAGAAATGCAGCAAGACCTGGACAATATCCAGGCTTGGGCTGATAAGTGGCAAGTATTATTCGCGCCACACAAGTGCCAGGCAATGACCATCTCCAACAAGAGAGAATCTAACCATCTCCCCTTGACATTCAACGGCATTACCATCGCTGAATCCCCCACTATCAACATCGTAGGGCTTACCATTGACCAGAAACTGAACCAGAGTAGCCATATAAATACCTTGGCTACAAGAGCAGGTCAGAGGCTAGGAATCCTGAGGTGAGTAACTCACCTCCTGATTCCCCAAAGCCTGTCCACCATCTACAAAGCACAAGTCAGGAGTGTGATGGAATATTCTCCACTTGCCTGGATGGGTACAGCTCCAACAACCCTCAAGAAGCTCGACATCATCCAGGACAAAGCAGCCCGCTTGATTGGCACCCCATCCACAAACATTCACTCCCTCCACCACCGACGCACAGTGGCAGCAGTGTGTACCATCTGCAAGATGCACTGCAGCAACGCACCAAGGCTCCTTAGACAGCACCTTCCAAACCCACGACCTCTACCAACTAGAAGGACAAGGGCAGCAAATGCATGGGAACACCACCACCTGCAAGCTCCCCTCCAAGTCACACACCATCCTGACTTGGAACTATATCGCCATTCCTTCACAGTCTCTGGGTCAAAATCCTGGAACTCCCTTCCTAACAGCACTATGGGTGTACCTACCTCACATGGACTGCAGCGGTTCAAGAAGGCATCTCACCACCACCTTCTCAAGGGCAATTGGGGATGGGCAATAAATGGTGGCCTGGCCAGCGTCGCCCACATCCCATGAACGAATTTGAAAAAAACATATATAGGGAGTTTCTGTATTGGAATAGGTCCCGCCCAAACTTGATTTCTGGAGTTTGGTCACAATTTTCTTGGCAATTTAAAAATAAATCCCACTGGGACCTGTACTATATTTTATATATATTTTTAATGCTTTTTTTTTAATGGTGTCACAATCTTTGAGAGTAAAAGGATAAGAAGCTTCCACAACTGCATTTTGTTAAAAATGCTGTGCTTAATGTGCATCGATGATAGTTTAATGTTTTCAAACCAATTTACACAGCATCAATAAGATATAAAGAGGATGGTGACGTATGCTCTGCATAATTCTTGGGCCCTTAATCTTCACGCAAATCAAATCCCCAGGAAATTTCAGTGTAAGTTGTCAAAGTCACATTTGGTGTAAATTGTGGCCTAGATTTTGGCATAATATAGGCCTAAGTCAGATCAAGGCAATTCCAGGTCTCTGTGTCTAGCACGTCAAGATTCAGGATTATTGTTCATTAGTAAACTTAAGATAATCACTAAATCTAATGGTGGAGAACATGAAGACACTTAATAATTTTGATTAGCACGGGGAACAACAGAATTGGAGAGGATTTTGAAATCTAAAAGAAACTATAATGATATAAGAACAGAGAGATTAATTGAGAAATTCTATTCAGAAGAACAATATGCATAAAAATAAGAATTACCAGGATGACTTTAGAGAAGAATTAACCGTGAGTCAGTTTAAATAAATAAAATAATTGATGATACATATTTTGAACTTCAAACAGTGTGAAAATGTCCAAAATAAAATACAGCAAAATCCTGCACAGGTACTTGGAGAGAAATGTCTGAGCAATTATAGCTGGTGTGTAGTATGATGGATCAAGTTAGGTTCAAATATCTAATGGGCCATAATTTTCTGTCAAAACAATGGTGATGCAAATTGCACTCACTGTGATTTATGTGTAAATGGTACAGCATCTTCAGGAAAGGGGGAAATGCATGATTAAACTCAAATATCCAAAAGTTGCTCACCATTGGCTTTGTAAAAATGGCATCATCAAAATGCGTTCAACGGTGTAAAGTTGTTGTATTTGCATGATAAGTATGGACCAAATTTGCCACATCTAGTTAAGTCTAAGGATCACTTTAATGATGTGATGAGTATTAATTACAGCCAGTCAACCACTTTGCCAATTAACTATTACAATTGTAGAGTGCATTCCTTCAGGTTCTAATTGTTGTTGGAGATTTTTAAAAAAGTTCTCTCTCTCTCTCTTAATCCGATATTTCCCTCTCTTTGTTGCTGTTTCTGTACCTAATTTGACATTAGATTCAACCTCTCTAATTTGCACGTTCTTCCCAACCCTTACACCATTCATGTCACAATCCTTCAATCTGATTAGTTAAGGAGATACACAGTTGCTTGACCTGTTCATTCAGCTCCCAGGTACTCTGTTTCCCTCACTGCAATGTTTTCAGATCGCACTTTCAGCAACTTGCCACTCAGAAAATGTAAGAACCTAAACATGCAAGGGCAAGTGTAACTCATGGCAGATGTTGTTAGTTGCCCTGTCAGAGAAAATTATGTCCCAATATATTTCACCAAGTGTCTAAAAACAGCATGGTCATTATCCTGTTCACTGGCCATCATCAGGTAAAAAATGAAACTGCAGCTGTTACCAACACTTTTTAAGTGTTACAGTCTTTCAACTGACAGAAACACCAAAGTATTGCTCATCGTGATTGAATTCAAAGCCAACCTCATAAAAGCATAAAATATTCTCTTATCAGTACCTCCTCTGAGTCAACATTCCACACTGTAAAATTTCCTAAGTATAATACCCCTGCTTCATTCTTCAAATTTATGGACATCCCCTGGACTTCAGAAATACACATGAAGTTAAACAATAATATTTTAAAACAGCTCCCATAGTATAGTGCCATTTAACCAACAATCCTATATTACTGTGCCTCGATGCGATGGAATGGGGGTAAGGGGTACTATGTCACAATTGTACTGACTGCATAGGTCAACCACTCCAGACCTACTGCATGGTTACATCATTGGGTGACATAAAAGCCCCAATTTTAGCCTGGGGTGGGAATCGCAAGTGTGGGGCCAAAGCGGGTGGCAATCCATCTGCCCCCAAAAGCGTGAGTCCCAAGACATTTCAACTTCCACACCTCATTTTAATCTCCTCTCACTGGCTCCCACCCCAAGGCACTGGCTGGTGAAAGCAGGAAATGGATGGCTACAGACCACAGCCAGAGACCCAAGGGAAATGATCACTGACTAGGTAAGTGAGGAAGTGGGATGGGGGAGGTGGGATCCCAGGACAATTTCAGCCAGGGGAAGAGGCCTGTCAGACCAGAAGGGGCCTTTTTTGCCTGATGTCCCTCATCACTGGTGGCTCCGAGGCTGTGAGCAATTAGCACATTTAAAGATTAAAGTTGTATTAGGGTCTGAATTAAGTCAGCAGACCTTACCATCTCAATGTGTAAAAGAGTTTCAGATTCTCCTTCTCAAAAAACAATAATGTAATTATTACAAAATTATTTAAGATTTCAGAAAGAAGAAAAGAAAAAGAAAGAAAGAAATTATTACAAAATTATTTAAGATACTCAGACAGCATGTATTGAAGATTGCAATTCGCAGAACTAAAGTTGAAATTAGGTAAGATGCTGAGATCAGGTGCATCTATAGGAGAGAGGAAGTAAATGGGAATTTTAACAACCGAGCTGCTTCAAGTATGATTAATGCCTAATGTTTCAAAGTAAGAATAAAGCCATTATCCTGAGAAATATGATTTAATAAGCTCGACGTCAATAGAAGTAAATGTATTTTGAGAGTATTATAATCGATATAATGCTAACTACTACAGGCAAAGGTAACTAATGATCTTATAATCCTATTGATCAACATAAGAAGGATATTATTAATATAGAATTTTTGTAGTTGGTATTAAGTTAAAATAGATAGAACAATCCAGTAGTTTTAAAATATTTGGACTTGCACAGGTAATTGGGTAGCAAGATCTCATGGAACCAGGAAGAAATTCTGAAATGCATCAACAGTTTACAGGACAATAGGAAAACCAGGCCATTTATAAATTACTGAAAGCATAAAGAACTATAGACTGCATGCAGTGTTAATCAATATAAATGACAAAGCAGAGTTAACAGCTTGGAAGGCTCGGCCTTGCTCGTTTTTTTTATGATCTCAAACTATTAAATATAAACAATTCTTGGCTGTAAACAATAAGGGAGTTTTATTAGTCATTTAGGCTCAAAGCTCCAAAATTCAGGTGTCTGTGGAGCTCAATAGGAAGATAAACTCCCAGTCTTACTGACTGCTAATGTGAAGGCTCCTGGACATTCAGATGGTCCATCTCCTTCTCCATTCCAAACTTCCCCAATAAAAATTCTTGTTAACACTGGAAACTGGAGCCATTGTGACGTCAGTTGGAGATGACAGTGAGAAAACTTGCAACAATATTGTGATGTGTACAGGACTTGAGTGAGGTTTAGCTGAGTTTAGTATAGGATATGAGGCAAAGACGGAGAGAGAGAAAGACTGCAGCAGCTGAACATAAAGGCTTCTCCTTTTAATCTGTCTTAGTTTCACTTTGCTAGCATGTGTGTTCTACCGCAGTCATGAGAGTGCACAATGCACAATGCACTACAGCACTACAAATATCAGGGTGATGTTCTGACTGCCCACATATGGGAACACATGTTGGAAATTTGGGCATGTACTGCACAAAGTTTTCTGATCTTTATTTTAAATGGCTGGAAAATCAGCACACAACTACATTTCTAATATACATGATCAAAAGAGCACAAGGTACTTACAGACAAGGAAGGCCATTTTTGGTCCATCTTAACACTTCCATTCAGAACAGCCCTACACTACCTCTCTCCCCATTGCTGCACCTAACTATTTCTTAAATGCTTTAAGGATTTTTACCTCCACCACTCTACTTAGAAATGTCGGCATTAGTTTCTCATCTCCAACAACGCAACACTCCCTCAATACTGTACTGAAGTACTTCACTAAATGATATGCTTATGTCCATAAAGGGGCTTGAGCTCATAACGTTCTAGTTGAGGAGCACGAGTGCTACCAATCAACACTGAAAGTAACAGTGCAACATGAATCAAAGATTAGCGAGCGTATTCTTGAGAATAATTGAACTTTTTTTTTACAATGACCTGTAGTACAGCCTAACAGTTTATTTTAAATAAATGTGAATTCAAACATTGGATTTTAATTTGATATTGCATCATTTGTCACATCACTAAATGTGATGAAAATTTTAATGTCACCTCATGAATTTCAAAGTACAGGAAATTTATACATGGCATTTAATAGTGTGTAGAATCATAAAAACGATAGTACTACTACAGTACTACAAGCTTTCCAAATTGAACTATCTACTCTAATTCCATCTCCTTGGACTTTTATCAGAACCTTTTATATGCTTCCTTTTCAAATACTTATCGAGTTCTCTTCAAATGATATAGTTTCTGTCTTAACAGCCAGCTGTGGTAAAGTACTCCACATTTTAATACCCATCTATAGAGTCATAGAGTGATACAGCACAGAAACAGGCCCTTCGTGTCCGTGCCGGCCGTCAAGCGCCTATCTATTCTAATCCCATTTTACAGCACTTGGCCTGTAGCCTTGTATGCTGTGGCGTTTCAAGTGCACACCTAAATACTTCTTAAATGTTGCGAGGGTTCCTACCTCTCCCACCCCTCGGGCAGTGTGTTCCAGATTCCAATCACCCTCTGGCTGAAAAAAGATTTCCTCAAATCCCCTCTAAACCTCCTGCCCGTTACCTTAAATCTATGCCCCCTGGTTATTGATCCCTCTGCTAAGGGAAAAAAGTTTCTTCCTATCTAGCCTATCAATGTTCCTCATAATTTTGCATACCACAATCAAGTCCCCCCTCAGCCTTCTCTGCTCTAAGGAAAACAATCCTCGCCTATCCAGTCTCTCTTCATAGCTGAAATGCTCCAGCCCAGGCAACATCCTAGTGAATCTCCTCTGCACCCTCTCCAGTGCAATCACATCCTTCCTATAGTATGCTGCCCAGAACTGTACACAGTACTCCAGCTGTGGCCTAACTAGTGTTTTATACAGCTCCATCATAACCTCCCTGCTCTTATATTCTATGCCTCGGCTAATAAAGGCAAGTATTCCATATGCCTTCCTAACCACCATACCGACTTGTGCTGCTGCCTTCAGTGATCTATGGTCAAGTACACTAAGGCCCCTCTGACCCTCTGAATTTCCTAGGGCCCTACCATCCATTGTATAGTCCCTTGCATTGTTAGTCCTCCAAAAATACATCACTTCACACTTCTCAGGATTAAATTTCATTTGTCACTGCTCCGCCCATCTTACCAGCCCATCTATATCGTCCTGTAATCTCAGGCATTCCTCCTCACTACTTACAACACCACCAATTTTCATGTCATCTGCGAACTTACTGATCATACCTCCTATATTCACGTCTAAATCATTAATGTACACTACAAACAGCAAGGGTCCCAGCAGTGATCCCTGTGGTACACCACTGGTCACAGGCATCCACTCGCAAAAACAACCCTCGACCATCACCCTCTGCCTCCTGCAACTAAGCCAATTTTCGATCCAATTTGCCAAATTGCCCTGGATCCCATGGGCTCTCACCTTCTTAACCAATCTCCCATGCGGAACCTTATCAAAAGCCTTACTGAAGTCCATGTAGACTACATCAGCTGCCTTACCCTCATCTATGCATCTAGTCACCTCCACAAAAAATTCAATCAAGTTAGTTAGACACGACATCCCCCTGAAAAAGCCATGCTGACTATCCCTGATTAATCCCTGCCTCTCCAAGTGGAGATTAATCCTGTCCCTCAGAATTTTTTCCAATAGTTTCCCTACCCCTGATGTTAGACTCACTGGCCTTTAATTACCTGGTTTATCCTTCTTGAATAATGGTATCACATTCGCTGTCCTCCAGTCCTCTGGCACCTCTCCTGTGGCCAGAGAGGATTTGAAAATTTGTGTCAGATCCCCTACTAGCTCCTCCCTTGCCTCACATAACAGCCTGGGATACATTTCAACTGGGCCTTGGGAATTATCCATTTTTAAGCCCACTAAAACAGCTAATGTTTCCTCCATTTCAATGCTAATTTGTTCAAGTATATCACAATTCCCCTCCCTGATCTCTGTACCTACATCATCCTTCTCCATAGTGAACACAGATGAAAAGTAATCATTTAAAACCTCACCTATGTCCTCCGGCTCCACACACAGATTGCCACTCTGGTTCCTAATGGGCCCTACTCTTCCCCTGGTTATCCTCTTGCCATTAATATACTTATAAAACACCTTAGGATTTTCCTTTACATTGACCGCCAGTGTTTTTTCATGTCCCCTCTTCGCTCTCCTAATTACTTTTTTAAGTACCCCCCTCCACTTTCTAAACTCCTCTAGGGCCTCCGCTGTTTTCAGTGCTTTGAATCTGCCATAACCCTCTTTTTTTTTTTTCCTTATCCAATCCTCTATATCCCTTGACATCCAAAGTTCCCTGGACTAGTTGGTCCTACCCTTCACCTTAACGGGAACATGTTGGCCCTGAACTCTCACTATTTCATTTTTGAATGACTCCGACTGGTCTGATGTAGACTTTCCTACAAGTAGCTGCTCCCAGCCCACTTTGGCCACATCCTATTTTATCATATTGAAATCGGCCTTCCCCCAATTCAGTACTTTTATTTCTGGTCCCTCTTTGTCCTTTTCCAGAACTACCTTAAATCTTCCAGAGTTATGGCCACTATCCCCGAAATGCTCCTCCACTGACATTTCTACCCCTTGTCCGGCTTCATTTCTCAGGATTAGGTCCAGTACCGTCCCTTCTCTTGTAGGACTTTCTACATACTGGATCAAAATGCTCTCCTGCCTGCACTTTAAAAATTCTGCCCCCTTTAAGCCTTTTGCACTAAGACTATCCCAGTTAATATTGGGGAAGTTGAAATCCCTTACTATTATTACCCTATTATTTTTACACCTCTCTGAGATTTGCCTACATATCTGCTCCTCTATCTCTTCCTGACTGTTTGGAGGCCTGAAGTACATTCCCCGCCAAGTGATTGCCCCCTTTTTGTTTTTAAGTTCTACCCATATGGCCTCATTTGAGGAATCTTCTCCAGTAATTGACTCCTTGATCAACAGTGTAATGTAACCTCTTTTACACCCTCCCCTGTCACGTCCGAAGATTCTATACCCTGGAATATGAGCTGCCAGTCCTGCCCTTCTCTCAACCATGTCTCTGTGATAGCAATAATATCATATTCCCATGTGTTAATTAACTCTCTCAATTCATCTCCCTTAGTTGTAAGACTCCTTGCATTAAAATAGATGCAATCCAGCCTTGCATTATTCGCTTGTGCCTTAACAGGTCTATATTTGCTCTGCCTTCCAGACTGACTCAGTTTCTCTTTTATATTTGACTGTGCATCACCCCCTACTGTACCTCCACTCTGTATCCCAACCCCCTGCCAAATTAGTTTAAACCCCCACCACCCCCCCCCCCCCCACTTCAACAGCACTAGCAAACCTCCAAACTATACAGGTGCCACCTTCGCCAGAAACAGACCCAGTGATCTCGGAAACTAAAGCCCTCCCTCCTGCACCATTTCTACAGCCATGCATTCATCTGCTCTATCCTCCTATTCCTATACTCATTAGCATGTGGCACCTGGAGTGATCCAGAGATTACAACCTTTGAGGTCCTGCTTGTAAATCTGCTGCCTAGCTCCCTAAATTCTTGTTGCACGACCTCATCCCTCTTTCTACCTATGTCATGGGCACCAATGTGTACCATGACCTCTGACTGTTCACCTCCCCCTTCATAATGTCCTGCAGCCACTCCGTGACAAAATTGACCCTAGATCTATGTGAAAATACATCTTCTAGCTTCCCCCTTCTTCTGACATCTGGAGAACAAATAACAAAAATGCTGAGCATTTCTAGGGTATTAGAACGGATTCTAGAGAATCCGGAGAAGTATCTCCACAGCTGTTTGTATACATCAGTATAGAGTTGGTAAGAACAAGTGGAGAAGAGCAGACCTAAAGCCCAACCTCTCCTGAGAAGCTATGATATCTGCCTTGTGAAAGATCTGCTGGAGGCTGTTGGAAAGTACACATTTCTGCTTTATCTTGGTGTTTTAAAAACTAAACCATATCGATTACTAATGAAATGGAGACCGATCTAGGCCACAAGCTAGCACTGAGAATATGAACATTAAAAGTCTTAAGATAAGTTGTATTGTATAACAGTTTTTAGTTCCTGTAATACTCCTGGACACAGTCTGATCCTGAGAGGTAGGAAATAATTACTGATACATCAGCAGTTTGAAGAAGTCCATTTTCATAATATGTGAAATATTTGTCTCTACCTATCCAATGCTATGTTTACGTATGGACGTCAGAGTGAATTTTTATACAATTTTGGCATTCTTTCACAGTTAGCAGACAAGAAACAGTGGAAGTTCAGTTGGTATTAATGATTGCAAGGAGAGAAAACCATAAATGCTCTCACTGTCACTAAGGTTATCAAACAAAGACGTCCATTTAGATCGACTGCTTGTGGATTGGATATAAATTAAAACCAGTTTCATTGTGGTTGTAAAATGGGATGTTTTGTACCGAATCTAATTCAGTAAGATTTTTCCCACAAACACTTGTATGGCTCACTTTAAATTAGATAGCTGTTTTCAATTTAAGCTTTTTTTTAACCAAAAGAGCAGCTGTAAATTTAATCTGATTCTGCCTATTTATCCCTTTGTAAGGTTATCTAAATTTTAGCATCCAAGTCCATTTGTTGGAAGAAGCTGACTGATCCTGTTATCTAGCCCCATGTGAGGTTGCATTTTTGTACACCATTGAAACAATCAAATTGTGGCCCTAATTCTACTTAGATGCTGAAATATCAGAAATGTCCAGCTACTGCCAGCAAGAAATGTTAATACTAAAATGAAGTAACTGGTGGATTTTGTCTACCAGAAATTTGCCTTGTGCCTACATATCAAAATATCGCCTTTCAAATATCTTACGCACTAGATTTCCAATGCTAAATAATAGTCTGTTCCGAGTCAGTTGTCCGCAGCCAGAGCAGAATGTGAGATTCTGCAAGTGTACTTAATGACTTTCGACTAGTGAGAGGGAAGACATTGTCGAGTTTTCACTCAATGGCTAAGCAGTGGCTTCTGTTGGAAAATGCATATTGTGGATGTCGGGTGAGGATGGGATCTGATTTGACCCTAATGCTCCTTAGAGTTTACCAACATTCACTGTCTGTGCTAACATAAACTGCGTAGAATTAATACTTGGATAAGGTAAAAGTACAGGCTCACTTCTTGACACACCCAATACAGCATACCTTCATTCATAGTATTCTTTGATTAAAATAAATGAACCAATGTTTTCTATATTCATTGATACCAGCGTCTATCATGCTTTGTGTGTCTGTTTCCCTGAATACTATGTGAGTAAATGTAGGGTGTGGTTGCTGAGCCATACAAGTCAGGAGGCCTACCTTCAGCTTTTACAGCATGCTGGACTGGTGATGGACTTAATATCTTCAGGCTAGGCACAGAAAAAAAACTGAGGTGTGTTTGCATTCTAGTCATTGAGCTGTGACCTGTGCTGGAAGTGTGCCTTTTTGAATGTTGGGTGGGGACAGATTCAAGCTTGGCAGTGATGCCTCCTGTGGCCAAATAGAATACAAACATTCATTGCATGCTCCAGGCTCAGGTATTTTGAATCTAGTCAGTCAATTATATTTCCCTTGCTCCTAATTTTCCCATGTAAGAAGAATATATGCTCAAACCATTGCTCTCCAACAAAACCCATGTTATTGAACAACAAGTATTTGCACAATCACACTATTGCCCTTTGTCACAGTAGCCTTCCCATTAGTAAAAGTTAATGCAGCCATTCCATATTCAGTACTGTAACTAATGTGACAACGTGTAATTGCAATTCAAAACATTATCACCAAAATTTATAACGTGTGACGAATAACTGCCTGGTGGGGAAATTGGACCTTGACAGCACCAGTACAAAAAGAAAAAAAATGCATGCCCATTTATCTGATGACTATTTGTGGGAGCTTGCTGTGCAAAGTTGGCAGGTGCATTTTCCTGCATCACAGCAGTGATGACACTTCAAAAATGTTTCATTAGTTGTGAGGTGCTTTGAAATGTCCTGAGATCATAAAATACTCTACATAAGTGCAAATTCTTTCTCATCTTTATAACTCAAGCAAGAAAAATGGTGGGTGGGTGTGCAGGGGTTTGATTGAAATTGTACATCTTACATTGTGCATTGCAGTGTCTCAATTAGCACTACCTGTAGGCACAATAATTTCACTTAATACTGTGCACATACTGACACTGTTTGAGTAGTATTAGCACTGTAATGAGGTTTATAGCTTCACAGCTTCTGCAAATAAAACCTTGTTAGTGCATCAAAAACAAGTCTTCTGGAAACATATTAATCTAATGTCTCAATAACATTTAAACAATCTTCCTGAATAGCATTTAATCAGATATGTTGAAATGATGGAAAGACTTAGAACCCAGATTGTTTTTCCAAAAAACGGTAAATTTGACACAGGAAAAAAAATCTGAAATTTGGTCAACAATTACATAGGTAACTCTGTCAATGAAACTATTGTCAAATGGACCATCAGAAACAAAATTCAAGATGTTATTTTGATGAATTTGTTAGAAAAAATAGTTTGGAGAACAATAGAAACATGCAATAAGGTAAAGAAACCATTGGTCCCATCAAGCTCACTCCATCCAGTAGACAATGTAATCTCTAGTACCCATTCCTGCCACCTCTTGATAATGCTGTGCTTCTTCCCAACAAGACAAAAAAATTAGGAAAAACATTGTGGTGCAATCAGAAAAAAAAATTCTCTTCATCACCCATTCCCTGAGGCAAATAAAACGAGGTCCAGGAGACTGTGGTTACTCATGGCACATCACCAGCACTTTCTCAAGGACAGTTAGGGATGGGCAATAAATGCCGGCCCACATTCCATAAACAAATAAAAACACAATCTAAACCAGCAACCGACTTACCTCCTATAAATGGTAATGTCTTCCTTTCTTAGGAACCTGTGAAGTTCCCTTCTTAAAGGATTGCAGTAACCCTATGTTCATCACATTGCGAAGCTTTGTTCCAGAGGGTGATGGCTCTCTTTGGGGAAAAAAATGATTCCTGGATTAAAAAGAACTGAACTGAAAATAAATCCACCAAAATGCATTGTATACCAACATGAAATTCCCAAAAAAGGTGTCATAATGAAAATAATTTATTACAGGAATGATTGTGGTACATGCACCATTTGAGTTTCACATATAACCACCAGATTAAGCAACCAGATCTTTTCTGAACTCAATCCATTAATCAGACTGTGCACACCACAGACAGGATTTTCTGTTTTGGATTGGGACCCCTACGTTGGGATCAAATGTGGGTCCCGACCCAGCACTGTGTTGGAAGCAGTAACCTGTCATTGATTTTTGCTAGTTTAGCTAATTAGTGGCCAGAGCTGGCAGGGAGTTGTTGGAAGGGGGGATGGGGGGGGGGGGGGGGGTGGGGGGTGGTGGGGGTGGGGGGTGCTGTTGAAGCTGGAGGGCAAAAAGGAGGCCCTCCAGAAATGAATGAGCTGCAGCCTCCCATTACAGGTAAGGGAGAGAGAGGGCACCTCCATTTTGACATATTTGAAATTAAAAATGGCCACAGCTATCAGACCACCATTGTGGAGGGGGATCCCCTTCACAGGGCGGCTTGTGCCCACAACTGTCCCCAGGTAGGTATGGCAACTGCGGGGCAGCGGAGTGGGGGGAGCTCTCAAAGTGATCCCGGAACGCTGGCCCGCCGGTCTGTCACCGGGAGGCCGCCTCCAAGCATCTGCTGTGCTTCCAAAGCTTCGAGGGGCCCACTGATCAATGGTCTTAATTGGCCTTTTAATTGACTTATAAAGCTACCTGCCACTTGCGGGCTTGTAGCTGTTCCTTGCAATCTGGCCTGCAGGGAAATGGCTGGGAGTCGGGACCATGACAGGGAATCGGCATGCCGGTAGTTGGCAAATTCTGCACCAGTCAGCCTCTGTTCCTGTCCCCAGACTGGGGGCAAAATCCTGCCCATGATCTTGACCTGAGTTTCCACTCAGTTGTGCTGTTTTTTGTGGCACAGTTCCCCTGTTAGCAGTGTAACTGATGCAAAAGATTGTGGAATTTTAAGTGCAAATTGCAGTCAGTGCAAACTGAGCTTCTGAAATCTTTTGCATTAGTTTTAGTAACTCGTGCTAGAATTAGGCCCCGCCCACAAAACAGGCCACACTCCCTCAGGGTGAATTAATCACCATCAGGAGTTTCTGCTAATTCTGCTTGATTGCAGGCACTCAACGGGGCTCCAAAGTTAAGCTGGAACTTTTGGGGAAAGGACATTAATAGATACAGTTTGAAAGGTTTTGAACTTATTTTTTAAATTGACTAAGGAACTAGCTAGTGTACCCTAATCTAACTAAAAACAAGTTTTGTTCTTTTTTTAAAAGTCATTATTAGTAATTTAAACTCTAATTATTCATAGGTGGTGGATTGTCACTGTGCTTTAAAATGCATATTTTTGTGATGAACCCATTTTTAGCTGTATTAATCAAAATTTGGAAGTTATCACTCAAATACATCAAATATTTTTAAAGCAATTTTTTTTTAAAGTACATTTTGAAGACTGCCTGATTGCACCGGGTTCATGGCAGATTTTACATTTGGCAATGTGCAAATGAGTTTGAGCAGGAAACTGGAGGGGGGGTGGGCGGAGTGGAGGGGGCAGGAAGGCTTTTCGAAACAAGCGCAATTGGCACCTGAGTCGCCAAATGCGCCAAAAAGGGAATCTCTATCCCTAAGTGCTTCCTGATGAGTTGTGTCCACAAGCCATACAGTCATCAACTGAGGATAGGAATTAAAACACTGCATGCTGCCAATCTGGCTGCCAGCAGACATCAGTCTAATAGACAGTGGGCAGAATAATCACACTGAATTTAAACAGCAGGAGCAGTGTGAATAAGACACCAGTAATGTTGTCGAGTGATTTTCAGTACAGTCAAAGTACCATAATATCTGAAAATTAGAGATCTGTGCAGTTTTGTTCTTCATTTACACTTCCAAGAACATTAGAACACTTGAAAAACTGTGGAATTCATTTTGGCCTGTCTCTTGATATTTGTAAGAAAGTATTGATTTAAAAATAACCGATCTCTCACATACAATATTCAAAAGAAAGAGACAACATGAAGCTACAAATCGTTATAAGTCAGGGGTAGACACAGCCAATTGTTTAATCCTCAAAATTTGGCTACAGATGAGTGGTTAGCTCAAGGGCATATGCTCGTCTGTGAGTTGGTGGAGTATCAAAGGTAATCCAGATAATCTTGGTTTGAGTGCTGTGCATAATTTATTTCCACGAAACTCCCAAATCCATCCACAGTCACTGTATTTAATCCCATTTAGCTGTTAACTGAATTAAGACTTCTTCTGAGAATCTTGATACTTTGCATAAAGACATGTATTTATCACATCCATCAAAATATTTCAAAGCACTTAAGGTGCAATGAATTGCTTCCAAGTACATCAACTGTTGTTGTGTAGGCAAATCTGACAGCCATTTTACACACAGCAAGATCCCACAAATACTAAGTAAATGACTGATCAATTAATCTGTTTATGACAGAAGTGATGGAAGGGAGAACTTTGGTCAATTGGGAGAACTCCCTGTCTCTTCCTTGAATACTGCCATGTGATATTTTAATACTTACCTGAACAAGTAAAGCAGGCTGACAAAGCATCAGTTTAATACTTTATTCAAAGAGAACATAATTTACAATGTAAAACTTCCTGGGTTCAGTACTGGGGTGTCATCCTGGACTGAAGTCCTGAAATGGGACTTCAATCTAAGCGGAAAAAAGGTACCAAATTATACCACTTGTGCAGACACATTAGCTGCAAGGGCCTTAGTTCCTAAACTCCCTAGACGTCTTTCGAACAAATAGATTAAAGAGTAATTTTCTGATTAAGTGGCTGGCAGCTAAAAACTAGACTTATTGGCAGTATCAAAGAGGGTGCATCGCCCATGATGTTCTGATATACACTGGCTGCAGGTGAGATTCCTTGCTGTCGGTGTGTACTCAAGAAATGTAGGCTGACATATCAACTGGAAATCAGATTTTAAATGTATGAACATAGATACAGCCCACCTTCTCCATATTTTCTCTGGGCACAAAAGGGAAGTTTGTAGCCTATATTCTGAAAACTTTGAAACAAACAGCTTAAATAGTGAAGTCAAGAATAAATCTAGTTTCCTGTTCAGAAAAAAAAATTACAGACAATGCTTAATGGTCAGCTTAATTAGTCCTTCATTTTATTGCTGTTTGTGGGACCTCACCTATGCAAAACGGCTGCCACATTTCACCTATGTAACAAGTTAGTGCACACCAGACATCCATTGTTTTCGTTCATTTTTTTAGTTCATTCATGGGATGTGGTCAACACAAGGCCAGCATTTATTGCCCATCCTGAATTGCCTTTGAGAAGGAGGTGGTGAGCCACCTTTTTGAACCACTGCAGTCCATGTGGTGTAGGTACACCCACAGTGCTGTTAGGGAAGGAGTTCCAGGATTTTGACCCACCGACAGCAAAGGACCAACAACATAGTTCCAAGTCAAAATGGCGTGTGAAGCACTTGGACACATTATTGAGAGATGCGATAGAGTTCCATAAAAATGCAAGTTCTTCCTGATTTACTTTGGCACTGGTTAATTTCTGTATGTGCTACAGAGTTTATTTCATAGATAACTGGTTAAAGGGAACATCTTGCTTCCAGTGGCAGTGTTCGCATTCAAGAGACCATTTTCAAAATCAGTTCTTTTTTCTAAAGTTCTTCTATAACTGTAATGTTGCTACTCAGGTTGCGAAATGCCTGTATTTTTGGCTGCAGATGGTGTTTTGATTCCAAAATGGCATCCATGGTGCGCACGAGCTGGATGCTATTTTGGTGATGGCATTAGTGCGGGTGCAGGGATTCTCCACTGGAAGTATAGAGAATAGGCAGATCGTCATGCCATTCAGCATGTAATGCTGATTTTACACCAGTGCTGCTATTTTTTTACCTCAAAGTTTCAGTTAACACCCTCTCTTAACCTCGCACAACTGAACATGCGTTCAACAGCAGGAAAGAACCCAAAGCGATCATCAACTACTTTCAGATTAGTTGCTGATTAATGTCTACTGACTGTGTCTGAGTTTGTAGAAACCTTGGTAGTTTGTACTGCTATTAAAGTTGGTGAAGACTACAGGCAGTGGTGCAACACATGGTAAGGGCCTTGGTTCTGACTTCAAGGATTCTGCCTGTAGTGTTGTAGTGTTTCGAAATTGCAATTGCATAGTACATGTGTACTCTAGAGGCTGCTGTAGAACACACATTAGGAAAGAGAAAGTTAAACTAAGACAGAATAAAAGGAGAAGCCTTTATGTTCAGCTGCTGCAGTCTTTGGCCGGAATTTTATCTCACTCTATGGCTCCACTGTCCAGGAGGTGGAAGTGGGTGCTGAAATCCCTCCCGCTCCCCGCCTAGCTGCCGCCTCGCTCAGGCGACTAACTAACCAATTAGCAGCTTGGCGGCTTATTAATGTCTGAAAAGGGCGCATGTGGGCAGCAGGGTGAGTGTCGGCGGGGGCGGGACTAGAGTCACAAGAAGGTGCTGAAAGCCATTTAGAAGGGCTTTCAGTACCCTCAGTGACTTTGAGAGGGCTATCTGCATCAAGGAGGACGTTGGGAGGAGCTGCATCTGAGCAGAAGGAATAGAACTGGCGGAGGTGGAAAGGAGTGTAATAGGAATTAAAGGGGCGACCCATCCATTAAACATTAATCTACCAGAGACATTGGAGGACCAGAACCCGCTTGTGGAAATGGCAGAGAGTGGCAACCGCATGGCACCCAGATTCTCAGAAGACTCCCTGCATGTCCTCCTCCAGGTGGCTGAGGCAAGAGGGAGGTCCTCTTCCTAGCAGACAGAAGGAGGAGGCTTCCCCAGGCCACCAAGAAGGCATGGTTAGAAGTTGTGGAGGAAGTCAGCAGCCGCTGGGTTGTGAGGAGGACATGGCTCCAGTGCCGCAAGTGGGTCAATGACCTTCTGCGCTCTGCCAGAGTAAGGGGCATTCTGCTGTCATCGCAGCTTTGAACTAATACAGGAGGGTCACCGGAGTTGATGCTGCAAAGTCCATCTGCAGTGAATAGCTGCAGCTCTGTCATGGGCCATATGCTGGGCACATCTGAGATGCACAATGGTCCAGAGTTGTGCCAACCGTGCACTTTAATGGCATTGGTTCCAGCACAAGGGGTGAGTGGGTGCTCCTTCAAGTCAAAGGACTGAACTAATTGCCATGTGCTTCCACAGGAGAAGAGGGCACAGAATGCCTGAGAGAGGGCATGGACTGGTGGCGGAGTGGCCAACCTCGCAATTCTCACCAGTGTGGAGGAGGCTGCATTGCTGCTTGCTGGGGAGGACGGAGGATGCTCCGTAGCCAATGGCGAGGCCGGAGCACCTGGCTAGGAGGGTGAGTTCTCCAGAGTGTGGTCGGGGGTGGGTGGGGGGGGTGGGGGTTGAAGAGTGGGGGGGTGGGTTGGTGGGGGCAGGTTGGCTCAAGCAATGAAGGTTGCTTGCCAGTTCAAACACACACATGTGGCCACACTGCAGTCAATGACATGTTCTCCAGTCAGGAGCGTTGATCACACCTGATCATTCTGTTTTTCCAGCAGTGGCCAGGCGACATCTCTGAGGCTCAACTGTCCACCTCTGAGGAGGAAGAGGGGACCTCAGAGGGTGCAGCGTCACATTATTTCCTCACACTAAACGCCAGCTAGAGACAGTCACCTAGGTTGGGATGTATGCCTACTCGGATTTGTGGTCAGACCCTGGTGCCAGCGCCAAACAAGTGCCGGACCAGCCGCCAGAGGCAGTATCGACCGAAGTCTCTGACACTCGGAGGACTGTGGGAGGCCAGGCCAGTGCTGAGCCCCATGCTGATGATGAGCCTCTGATGACATCCATTCGGCGGGAGATGCTGCAGATGCAGCATTGGAGACCTGGCAGAGTTACCAGAGACAATGCGTGCTCTGGCTCAGACTTTGCAGATCTCCATCCAGACCATGGGTAACACACAGTGCCTGTCATCTGTGCATCTGGTTTCCTCCATTGACAGATTGGTGGTTGCTGTGCAGGGCCTGATCCTGCAGGCCTTGCTGAACCTCACAGAGAAAGTGAGAAAGTGGAGCAGAGCCTTAACGAGCTGACGATAAGGCTCCTGCGACATCCAGAAGCTGCTTATCCCTCTGAGGTCAGCAGGGAGACCCAAATGAGCCTCTTGGGGGCACAGGGGTAATAGCAGAATGTATCTGGGGGCTCCTCTCAGGACGCTTCTGATGGGTACAGTGGCTCTTTGTCCCCTCTGCCAGTGACATTGGCACCTCAGAATCCCAGGGTGTCAGAGGGTGGTCTTGAGACTACTCAGGGTCACCTCAACATGCCAGGGCCCTCACAGCCTCAGGCAGGCAGAGGACACTCATCAAGGTCATCCAAAGCCACGGGGCATTCGGTGCAGCCACTTGCCTTTGCCACGGCTGGCAGCAAGGGGGAATTCAACACACGTGAGCACTTGCAAACGTTTCAAGAAATCACAATAACTGCACGGAAGGGTCACTGGTGCAATTTGAAAATATTTATTTGTTGCTATGCATCACACAAAACTATTAAATTTCTCACTTGGCATTTCCATCTGTCTCAAGTCAATGATGATGTTTTAGGTGATGTTGTTGTCCTGCATGACATGGAGACTTGGGGAGATGACACATTTGGGCCTTGTGATGTTTGAGGGAAAGGTGGGCCATTGCAGCTGAGATTAGGGCTTGTAGCTGAGTGCTTTTGTGCTTAGAGCTGCTGTGAATGCCTGAATGCAGATTGACATGTCAGTCGCCGGGCGATGAGCCTCCATTCTGGAGAAACGCCTGAGTATTAGAGCCTCCCAGGCCTCCCTTGCACTCAACCCCTCCAAACCTCCAGCTCCCTCCCCCCGCCGTTCAGGTGGCTGTGCCCCTCCTCCACCTCAACCCTTTCATTATCCTCATTTGAGGATGCCTCGTGCTGAACAATGTCCTCATCATCCAGGGCCTCCCCCTCAGCAGTGCCGGGTTATGTAAGTAGCAGCAGACGACAACAATGCAAGATAATCTTGATGGCAAGTACTGTAGGGCACCACCTGAGCAATCCAGAAACCTAAATCTCATTTTCAGAAGACTGTTCTATGGTCACTCTGGTGGTCGTATGGCTCGCATTGCACCGCTCCTCTGCTTCATTTCGTGGGTTCCTCACCGGTGTCATTAGCCATGTCTTCAGCGGGTAACCCCTGTCACCAAGTATCCATCCTTGCAGGCACTCAGGGGCGGGAGGTGTTGAAAAGCCCTTGTACCTGGCAGTTGCGGAGAATGAATGTGTGGTGACTGCTTCCTGGATAACGAGCACGCACCTCCAAAATATCTTTACAGTGGTCACAGAGAAGTTGCACATCCATTGAGTGAAACCCCTTTCGATTAATGAAGGCTCCTGACTGACCTGCAAGTGCTCTAATGGCTATATGTGTGCAGTCAATCACGCCTTGGACAATGGGGAACCCTGCAATGGCGCTGATGCCTCGGGCTCTCTCGGCCTCACTGGCGGAGTCTGTTTGGAACTTGATGGACTGATTGGCACGCCTGAATACGGCATCAGTTACCACCCTTATGCAGTGCTGCGCTGATGATTGTGAGATTTCGCACATGTCTCCTGATGAAACCTGGAAGGATTCTGATGCGTAGTAGTTCAGAGCGACTGTGACCTTTAATGCGACCGGCATTGGATGGCCACCCAGGCAGTTGGAAGCAACCTCCGCTGCGAGTGTCTCACACAGAGATGTGACAGTCTGTAGGGACAAGCGCAGTCTACTAAGGCACTGGCGCTCTGACATCTGCAGAAAGCTCAACCACGGGCGGTAGACCTCGTCTCTTCATAGGTGTTTGCTTCCCGCGCACTCTGTGACCTTCTGCCCCTCCCCCCCCCATTACCAGGCTGCACTTGGCCAACAGGTCACTGATTTCCCTGTCCATTTGTCCTCCTGTCCCTCCTTGTGGCATAGTCTTCCTCATTAGACGAGCCACCTCCAGAGTGGCCAATTCCCAGGGCTACAGTGTCCCAAAGATATAATGAGGACAGCTATTTGCTGCCTGCTGCAAGGACAGGCACTCACAAACCCCCCCTCCCCTACACAGAATAAATCACTGATGTTGTGGTCCTACCAGGAGTTTTACTCACTCAGGTGAACCCTAGTGAGCCAGCAATAACAGTCCTGACCTTGCAAACAACACATAAATCTAACAGAAATTAATGAAAAATCCAGTACCTCCAACTCCTTCACAGACACACTGGTTGCCGTTCTTTTAAAGCTGCCGGGTTCCCTACTCCCCTTTCGACTCGTTTGCCAGACGTAAAATGTTATGGCCGAGGCAAAATGGCTGTCAATTGGATTTTAAAGTAGTTCAATTGGCCCTTAATTGTTGCAAATCGGACGACAAACGGCGTTTCCACCTCGCCCGCCGTACGACCTGCCTAAGATGGGGATTGGGTGTCATGACGTCGGGGACCTGACCCGACGTTTTTGCCTGTTATTTGTTGGCTTGGAGGATGTCTGATTTATGAAGATAAAATTTTGGCCATTGTCTCTCTTTCTTTGTCTCAGACATTATACCAAACTCGGCTAAACCTCATTCATGTCCACGAAGACATCACACTGCCCAGACCACTCGCTTCTAGGCATGCGAGGATGGCGTTGCCAGTGGCAGTGAAGGTGACCATGGCCATGAACATTAATGCATCGGGTTCCTTCCAGGGTGGAGAAGGCAATATTTGCAACATTTCCCAGTTTGCCTTCCAGTCTTGCATAAGGGAGCTCACTGAGGCTTTGTACGCAAAGAGAGCTGAATACCTTTCATTCTCTGTTGCCAAAGAGAAGCAGGAGGCTCAAACATGCAGCTTTGAGAAGATTGCAGGCTTTCCCATGACGCATGGTGCCATTGAATGCAGACACATCACTTTGCGGCACCACATGTCAATTCTGAGATGTACCACAACCAGAAGGGATTTCACTCCCACAACTTCCAGCTGGTTTGAGATCATAGTCAGCACATCATGCAGGCCAATGGTTGGTATCCTGGCAGCAGTCATGTTGCCCTCATTCCTCCACTGCCTTGCCTGCTCTGGAGGAGCCTTGCACTCGCCAGAGCATGTGTCAAGATTCGTCATCGTCTGCTGCGCAAACTCGCCATCATGAGGGCACAATCCTTGCCACCAATACAGCAAGAAGCAGAGGAGGAGGAGTTGAAGAGTGAGGAAGAAGGGTAGGATGAGGAAGGGAAGAAGCAACCAATACATCCCCTTTCTGGCCAGCCTGGCTATTATTGACTTATCCAACAGTGGTACCAGTGAGCGTAATCCCAATTTCCTATTGACCAACAGTCTCACACCTTCCCTTCCCACTGTAACAGACCATCAGTGTCCTTTTCACCACAATACTGAAATAAAAGCCAAACGTTCCAAACCAACTTTATCAAGCATCCTGTATTTCATACGAAAGTCAACAAATAACTCTTGTGCATTCCCTTAATGCCTGTCTTCCATGTGCCGTTGCCTAGACCTCCTATGCAGTGCTACCCCAGTGGCTACAGCATGGCTGGTGGAAGACTGCCAATGGCCTTGCAAGATGACTTTGATCATCCCTGGGCAGAGAAGGTCCTGCATCAGACTGCATCACATTGGCATAAGTGGCAGCAGTCTGGGCTGGCTGGCTGAGAGGCAATAGCAGGGGCACTGGTGGATTGGCTATGATGGGAGGACAAATGTTGTCATCCGGAGAGAGGACAACAGGTGCATTCCCCACGGTGCCACTGCCACTCCCCCAAGACAGCACCTCAGTAACCTTAGCAATGTGTTGGAGGACAGATTGCTGGACTGCTGTGATACCCTGCAAGCCCCTTTGAACACTGCTATTCACAGCAATGATGGTGGCAGTCTGAGCTTTCTTGGCAACAAGCTGAGGTTGCATCCTTCAGCCTGAGCTTCCACTGCAGCACCTAGACATTGGGTGACTTCTGCTTACGCTGCAATGGGAGCTGATACATCGGCCAAAAGATGCTGCACTGTGGTTGAATCCACAAGTGTGTGAACAGAGTTAGCCACCACGTCAATGCTGGAAAGGATGGGTTCCAAGCACAAGTCTTGCCTTGCCTCCTGCTTTTCTGCTCCCGCAATGCCAGGGGGTGATGACTCCACTTAATACCCGAGCACTGAGTGCCCACTCTCCCCTTCTCCTGCACAGTGCCAAGCACACCTCCTTACCAAATGCCAAGTCCCCCTTTGCCCTGCTGATCCTCTTATGGAGCCAGGGTGAAGCCTTGGGCCAGCCATGACTGCCACCCCCACCTCCCACTGTATTCGCATCCCCCTTCAGCAAATCTGCAACAGACACCTCCTGAAACTCGTCCACCCCTTTCAAAATTCCACCCTTCCCCTTCAACCAGCTCTTAACAGGCTTTTAAAATACTTTAATGGGCTTTAAGTGGGAGGTGAGCAGGATCCCTGTGGTGCCCTCTCCCCACCCTGGTTAATGTTGCTGGTACCGGGAACATTGTCCTGAAACTGACGTGAAGCTGGCACCAATATTGTCTGGGCTCCCCCCCACCCCCCACTGGCCTCCATTCCCACCTTGTGGTGGGGGGTGGGAGGAGGCAAAAATTCAGCCCATTGTGCTGCAAACAATGTTAAACCTGGCAATTGGCTTTGGAGGAAATCTCTGATTCTCAATTTTCAAGTCGATACAAACATTGCTGCTTCATTTCTTACATTAATGATGGATTCTTGTTGAACCTGAGAAGCAAGATAGTCAAATCACAAAGTCTCTAGCTGACTTTCTTTCAGGTATATAACATACAGAGAATGCTCTAGAAAGGACCATGAGCTACGCTAAGAAGTTTTGATGCACCTACATTTCCAAGAAAATATCATTAAAGTATTCTCTCAGGTCTGTCAAAGTTTAATTTAAGGAACATATGACAATTTTGACTTTAGATTGGAAGACTCTTTTATAAACAGCAATATATCTCATTGCTATATATATCTGTAGAACTAAGTTGCTGGGTTGTATTTTGAGCAAATGAATGCCACTAGACTTTTTCTCTTTGATAGTGTTATTCAATTTATGACGTATTTTAGAACATTTCTTCTTTATAACAAAAGGAAATTAATTATACAAAGGTCACCAGATGTCTTACTCTTAGCAAAAATCTATTTGTAGGCTGAATTGTTCCCTTAAAAGTACAATTTTACTTCCACTTGGATTTTAAAGAAATAGCTTTGCGAACAGGGATACGTTAAACATCGCTTATGGAATCACGATAGACGATATGTATTCTCATCCCAGGTCATTTTAACCTCCATCTCAATTCTGAGTTCATTGCTCTCTTATCCTCACTTAATCTCACCCTTCATGTAAACTCCCCAAGCCATATTCAAAGCCTCCCGCAAGACCTTGTCATCGAAAGCAGACTCGCAACCCCTGTAATATCAATCACAGAAAAGGCCATTTTTGATCATTTCCTTGTATTGCTCTCTACCCATATCCCGCTTCCCCTTCAAAACCCTACTTCCTTCTGTATCCGCCTCTGGAAAAACTCTCCCCCCAGTTTACTTAGAATTGCCCTTTCAAAATTCCAATTGTCTAGCCTTTGGCCCTCTGTTCACCACATTTCTGCAGCTACCAACCTGCTCAACGACGTCACCTCTTTTTTTCCCCTAAAATATACTTTATTCATAAAAATCTGTAAAATATACAATACAAAACAGTTCAAAACAGCACCAAGTTGACAATACAAAAAGTGCAAAGGAAATCAGTTTCCTTCAATATAGGAGTGAGTTGCCTCACAACTCTTCCATTTCATTTTACATGCCATGTACATTTTGCAACAAACCCATATTTTCTGGATACAGCCCAAGGGGTTTCCCCTGGATCCAGCCCCTCAGTTCACTTTGGTAGGGGGACCTTACACAGTGGTCTTTCCCCATTGAGCCTTTGCCGCGGCTGCCCCAAGCTTTAGTGCGTCCCTCAGCACATAGTCCTGGAGCTTGGAATGTGCCAGTCTGCAACACTTGGTCATGGTCAACTCTTTGCTCTGGAAGACCAGCAAGTATCGGGCAGAGCAAAGAGCGTCTTTCACCGAATTGATGACGTCACCTCCACCTTCGACATTCTAGTCCTCATTAAAACTATTACCCTGTCTCACACTAGCCATTCCCCCTGGTATGGCCTGCATCTCCCCTTCCTTAAGTCAAAGGATGCAGACTTGAATGGATATGGTGGACAACTGGTTTAGCCAGTCGCTTCCGGATATGGCTGAACCACATAAAGCACTATTCAGTCCTGCTTTCGCCTTCAAGCTCTGCTTACTGTTCCAGAATTATCCTAGAAGTCCCCCCAGCTCTCTTTCTCTAAGGCAAGCTGTCTTCTTAAACCCCTTTACCCTGTTTCCTCCACATCTACTTCGAATGATAAGTGCGAGGAGCTCATGGATTTCTTTGTCATCAAGATTGAAACCATCCAATCAGCTGCCTCTGTCACTTCCCTCCCTTTTCCTAGCCCACTGGGCCAAAATTCCTCCAAGGTTCCCCCTAGCCTTGGCTGAGGGACAGGAAACAAAGAGTAGTGGTCAATGGATGTTTTCCAGGCCGGAGGAAGGTTTGTAGTGGAGTTCCCCAGGGATCAGTGTTGGGACCCTTGCTTATCCTCATATATATTAATGACTTAGAACTTGGTGTACAGGGCATAATTTCAAAGTTTTCAAATGATACAAAATTTGGAAGCATTGTGAACTATGAGGAGGATAGCGTAGAACTCCAAAAGGACATAGACAAGTTGGTGGAATCGACAGACAGGTGGCAGATGAAGTTCAATGCAGAGAAATGTGAGGTGATTCATTTTGGTAGGAGGAACATGGAGAGACAATATAGAATAAAGGGCACAATTCTAAAGGAGGTGCAGGAGCAGAGGGACCTTGTTGAATATGTGCATAAGTCATTAAAGTGGCAGGACAGGTTGAGAGAGCAGTAAATAAAGCATACAGTATCCTGGGCTTTATTAATAGTGGCATAGAGTACAAGAGTAAGGAAGTTATGTTGAACTTTTATAAGACACTAGTTCGGCCTCAGCTGGAGTATTGCGTCCAATTCTGGGCGCCACACTTGAGGAATGACTTGAGGGCATTGAAGAGAGTACAGATGAGATTCACAAGAATGGTTCCAGGGATGAGGAATTTCAGTTCTGAAGATAGATTGGAGAAATTAGGACAGTTTTCCTTGTAGGAGAGATGGCTGAGAGGTGATTTGATAGAGGTATTCAAAATTATGAGCGGTCTGGACAGAGTAGATAGAGAGAAACTGTTCCCACTCGTGAAAGGATTGAGAACGAGAGGGCACAGATTTAAAGTATTTGGTAAGAGAAGCAAAAGTGACATGAGGAAAAACTTTTTCATGCAGCGAGTGGTTAAGGTCTGAAATGCACTGCCTGTGAATGTGGTGGAGACAGGTTCAGATGAAGCATTCAAAAGGGAATTAGACAGTTATATGAAAAGGAAGAATGTGCAAGGTTATGGGGAGAAGGCAGGGGAATGGGACTGAGTGAATTGCTCTTTCAGAGAGCTGGTGTGGACACAATGGGCTGAATGGCCTCCTTCTGCACTGTAACAATTTTGTGATTCTGTAATAGCCCTGAACTTGTTTCCTTCTCTAATTTCTCTCCTATGTCCCCTCATGCTCTCTCCGAGCTCATCTTGTCCATGAGACCCACCTCCTGGTCCCACTAAATTGCTGACCTTCCTGGCTCCCATGTTAGCTGGCATTATTGACAGTTCACTCTCCTCAGGTTCTGTCTCTCTCTTTTTTAAATCTGCCATCATCACCCCCTCCTCAAAAAAAAAACCTTTGACCCTTCCATCTTTACAAATCACCGCCCCCATCTCCAACCTGCCTTTGATCTCCAAAGTCCTTGAATGTGTTGTCACCTCCCAAATTCATGCCCATCCTTCCCGGAACTCCATCTTTGAATCCCTCCAATCAGGTTTCCACCCGCCACAGTACCGAAAAGGCTCTTAGCAAAGTCACAAATGACATCCTCGGTGTCAGTGACAAATGCAAACTATCCCGCCTTGTTCTTCCCGACCTATCTGCAGCCTTTAACATGGTTATCCCACCATCCTTCTCCGATGCCTCTCCATTCTCATCTAACTGGTTGGGACTACACCCGCCTGGTTCCATTCTTATGTATCTAATCTTTGCCAGGGAACTGCCATCAGTGCCTTCTCTTCCACTCCAGCGCTGTTACCTCTGGCGTCCCCCAAGAATACATCTTTGGCTCGGTCCTATTTCGCACATGCTGCCCCTCGGCGATATTATCTGAAAACACATCAGTTTCCACACTTATGCTGACGACACCCATCTCTATCTCCCCACCACCTCACTCGACCTCTCCACTACCTCTAAATTGCCAGGCTGCTTATGTGACATCCAGTGGATGAGCAGAGATTTCCTCCAATTAAATATTGGGAAGACTGAACCCATTGTCTTCATCCCCACCACAAACTCCACTCCCTTGCCACCGATTCCATCCCTTTCACTGGCAACTGCCTGAGGCTGAACCACACTGTTCACAGCCTCGGTGTCATATTTGACCCCAAGATGAGCTTTCAACCACATATCCATGCCGTCATTAAGACCGCCTATTTCCACCTCTGTAACGCCACCTATCTCAGCTCTTCTGCTGCTGAAACCTTTATCCATGCTTTTGTTACCTCCAAACTTCACTTTTCTAATTCACTCCTAGCTGGCCTCCCACATGCTACCCTTCGGAAACTTGTGATCATCCAAAATTCTACTGCCCGTGTCCTAACTCGCACCAAATGCCGTTCTCCCATCACTCCTGTGCTCATGGAGCTACATTGTCTCCTGGTTAAACAATGCCTCAATTTAAAAATTCTCATCCATGTTTTCAAATCCCTCTATGGCCTGACCCCTCCCTATCTCTGTACTCTTCTCCAGCTCTACAACCCTCTGAGTTATCTGCACTCCTCTAATTCCAGCCTCTTGAGCATCCCCGATTTTAAATGCTCCACCATTGGTGGCCATGGTCTCATCTAGGCCCTAAGCTCTGGAATTCTCTCCCTAAACCTCTCCGTCTCTCTGCCTCACTTTTCTCCTTTGATTTACTTCTTAAAACCTACCTCTTTGCTCAAACCTTTGGTCATCTGCCCTAAAATATCCTTATGTGTCTCGGTGTCATCCTTTGTTTTATAATGCCTCTGTGAAGCACCCTGGGACGTTTTATTATGTTAAAGGAGCTATACAAATACAAGTTGTTGTTGTTGTTATTATTTTCAACTAAGGATGCTTGAAGGGTACTGAAGGCAAATTAAACATACAATATCTTCACTGGATGAAGAAGTCAAAAAATCTATTGTAATAAAGAGGAGTAGGTGCCATCAAGCAAATGCAGAATCCAGTGCAACGCCAATTCTATAGATATTATAATACTAGTGTTACAAAACACTAGGTTACAAGACTGAGAATCGCATCATATACTGCCAGTGTATTATACCTTATGGGTAATCCCAGTTTTTGATTTATAATTTGCTACAGTTTACTACAGCAGAATTATGCCAACCTAAAACAGATTATCTGGTAATTATCACATTGCTGATCATAGAGTCTTGCAAATTTCATACATTACATCAATGACTATGCTTCAAAAGTGCTTCAATGGCTAAAATGAGCATTTGGTCATCCTGGGTTGTGAAGGTCGCCATATAAACGCAAGTTCTTTCTTTCTTTATGTGAGGTGAGATGAGTTTTACACTTGCTAACTGTTAGCTATTTTACCATACGGAGGAGTTCAGATGATAGTCCCGCTGCGACCTTATCTCAGTCTTATATTACTGTTAGGTCATTTGTTTGTTCATCACTTATTTAAGAAATATGTTCCCTGTTTTATATGTCAAAGTGCATTGTGACCATCAATTCACTTTCAGAGATTGAATGAAGATTGGTTAGTGCATAATATAGTTCCGTATCTAATAACCATTACCAAACAGGGTTTGATGTTAGTTAACTGTGACAAAAAAGCAGGTATTTTTGCCAAAAGTCATTTTATAACTATCGCTTCAAAACATGCTCCTTCTTCATGGGAATCTAATTAGCCAACTAGAAGCATTGCCATAACATTTCCTAGAGAATCAAGCAAAAATAGACACTCTCAAAGGCTTGGGATGTGGGGCAGATCCATGAATGCGGTCTCAAACAATCTCAAGAACCAGAGTAAAAAGATTTAAAGTGATTGGCAAAAGAATCGAAGGCCAAATGAGGAAAAATGTTTTTATACAGCAAGTGGTTACGATCTGAAATGCACTCCCTGAAAGAGTGATGGAGGCAGATTCAATTCTGACGTTCAAAAGGATAAGCACCCAAAGGGAAAATATTTGCAAGGCTGCGGGGAAAAGGCAGAGGAGTGGGACTAACTAAATAGTTTTTGCAGAGAGCTAGCATAGTTGGACAGGCTGAATGCCATCCTTCTTTCTTTTGGGCCTCCTTATCTCGAGAGACAATGGATACGCGCCTGGAGGTGGTCAGTGGTTTGTGAAGCAGCGCCTGGAGTGGCTATAGAGGCCAATTCTGGAGTGACAGGCTCTTCCACAGGTGCTGCAGAGAAATTTGTTTGTTGGGGCTGTTGCACAGTTGGCTCTCCCCTTGCGCCTCTGTCTTTTTTCCTGCCAACTACTAAGTCTCTTCAACTCGCCACAATTTAGCCCTGTCTTTCTGGCTGCCCGCCAGCTCTGGCGAATGCTGGCAACTGACTCCCACGACTTGTGATCAATGTCACACGATTTCATGTCACGTTTGCAGACGTCTTTATAACGGAGACATGGACGGCCGGTGGGTCTGATACCAGTGGCGAGCTCGCTGTACAATGTGTCTTTGGGGATCCTGCCATCTTCCATGCGGCTCACATGGCCAAGCCATCTCAAGCACCGCTGACTCAGTAGTGTGTATAAGCTGGGGGTGTTGGCCGCTTCAAGGACTTCTGTGTTGGAGATATAGTCCTGCCACCTGATGCCAAGTATTCTCCGAAGGCAGCGAAGATGGAATGAATTGAGACGTCGCTCTTGGCTGGCATACGTTGTCCAGGCCTCGCTGCCGTAGAGCAAGGTACTGAGGACACAGGCCTGATACACTCGGACTTTTGTGTTCCGTGTCAGTGCGCCATTTTCCCACACTCTCTTGGCCAGTCTGGACATAGCAGTGGAAGCCTTACCCATGCGCTTGTTGATTTCTGCATCTAGAGACAGGTTACTGGTGATAGTTGAGCCTAGGTAGGTGAACTCTTGAACCACTTCCAGAGCGTGGTCGCCAATATTGATGGATGGAGCATTTCTGACATCCTGCCCCATGATGTTCGTTTTCTTGAGGCTGATGGTTAGGCCAAATTCATTGCAGGCAGACGCAAACCTGTCGATGAGACTCTGCAGGCATTCTTCAGTGTGAGATGTTAAAGCAGCATCGTCAGCAAAGAGGAGTTCTCTGATGAGGACTTTCCGTACTTTGGACTTCGCTCTTAGACGGGCAAGGTTGAACAACCTGCCCCCTGATCTTGTGTGGAGGAAAATTCCTTCTTCAGAGGATTTGAACGCATGTGAAAGCAGCAGGGAGAAGAAAATCCCAAAAAGTGTGGGTGCGAGAACACAGCCCTGTTTCACACCACTCAGGATAGGAAAGGGCTCTGATGAGGAGCCACCATGTTGAATTGTGCCTTTCATATTGTCATGGAATGAGGTGATGATACTTAGTAGCTTTGGTGGACATCCGATCTTTTCTAGTAGTCTGAAGAGACCACGTCTGCTGACGAGGTCAAAGGCTTTGGTGAGATCAATGAAAGCAATTTAGAGGGGCATCTGTTGTTCACGGCATTTCTCCTGTATCTGACGAAGGGAGAACAGCATGTCAATAGTTGATCTCTCTGCACGAAAGCCACACTGTGCCTCAGGGTAGACGCGCTCGGCCAGCTTCTGGAGCCTGTTCAGAGCGACTCGAGCAAAGACTTTCCCCATTATGCTGAGCAGGGAGATTCCACGGTAGTTGTTGCAGTCACCGCGGTCACCTTTGTTTTTATAGAGGGTGATGATGTTGGCATCGCGCATGTCCTGGGGTACTGCTCCCTCGTCCCAGCACAGGCATAGCAGTTCATGTAGTGCTGAGAGTATAGCAGGCTTGGCACTCTTGATTATTTCAGGGGTAATGCTGTCCTTCCCAGGGGCTTTTCCGCTGGCTAGGGAATCAATGGCATCACTGAGTTCCGATTTGGTTGGCTGTATGTCCAGCTCATCCATGACTGGTAGAGGCTGGGCTGCATTGAGGGCAGTCTCAGTGACAGCATTCTCCCTGGAGTACAGTTCTAGGTAGTGCTCAACCCAGCGGTCCATCTGTTTGCGTTGGTCAGTGATTATGTCCCCCGATTTAGATTTGAGGGGGGTGATCTTCTTGATGGTTGGCCCAAGAGCTCTCTTCATGCCATCATACATTCCTCTGATGTTTCCGGTGTCTGAGGCCAGCTGAATATGACTGCATAGGTGTTGCCAGTAGTCGTTTGCGCAACGCCTAGCTGTTCTTTGTGCAGTACTTCTGGCTGCTTTAAGTGCTGCGGATGTTAAATCGCTGGGGGCTTTCTTGTAGTTCAAAAGTGCAATGCGCTTAGCGGCTATGACAGGTTCCAGCTCTTCATTATGAGATTGAAACCAGTCTGCATTTCTCTTCGCACTTTTGCCGTAGGTGGTCAAAGCTGACTCATAGATGGCGTCTCTGATGTGGGCCCACTTGGTCTCAGCATCCCCTGTGGGAGTGTTTTGAAGGGCTGCTACAAGTGAATTTAGAAATTTTTGTAACAGCTGTGGATGAGAAATTCTGCTCGTGTTGATGCGCGGGTGGCCCTTCTGCTTGGAATGATGCAACTTCTTTGGTCTGAGTCTAACCTTGCTGCACACCAGGGAGTGGTCGGTGTCGCAGTCCGCACTGTGGAAGCTGCGTGTGATTTGAACACTGTTTAAGGCGGCTCGCCTTGTGACAATGAGGTCTAGCTGGTGCCAACGACGTGATCTTGGGTGCCTCCATGATACCTGGTGACAGGGTTTAGTGTGAAAGAACGAGTTGGTGATGCAGAGGTTATGATAGGTACACAACTCAAGCAGTCTCTGCCCGTTCTCATTCATCCTTCCAACGCCATAGCGCCCAAGGCAGGAGGGCCATGAGTCATGGTCGGCCCCAACCCTGGCATTAAAGTCCCCCAGCAGGAATAGGTGTTCGGTGTTGGGGATGCTGCTAATGATGTTATGGAGTTGTTCATAGAACTGGTCTTTAGCTTCAGGTGCGGAGCAGAGTGTTGGAGCATAGATGCTGAGTAGGTGTACTGGACCAGAGGTGGTGAGCAGTCGGATGGACAGTATGCGTTCCGAGCCATTTGAGGGAGGCTCTATCATGCTGAGCAAGGAGTTTCTGATGGCGAAGCCCACTCCATGCTGTCTTGGTTCTTCAGGATCCCTGCCCTGCCAGAAGAAGGTGTAGTCTTGCTCTGCTAGAGAGCCACTCGCGGGGAGGCGAGTCTCCTGAAGTGCTGCAATGTCCACATTGAATCTACTGAGCTCGTTGTTAATGATGGCAGTCTTCCGAGAATCGTTGATTTGTGTAAGGTCTTCCGACAGGCCAGGACACATAGTTCTGACGTTCCAGCTTGCAAAGCGAAGGGCTGGTACCTTCTTTCCTTCTGTGCTGTAACCAATCTATGATTCTATGATTCAGAAAGATCTTGAGAATAATAGTTATCTTCAAAACGCAGAAGTTGTACCATGGCAATTAATATTGTGTACCCTCAAGCCTCCTCAACAATGTTCTTTAATATGGTTTACTCTTTCTTTCCAATTAGCAACAAGGTCTACCTCTAATCCAATCAACCCCACTTCCTTTAGATTCTTCAATTCTTCAACAGCATTCCGTGTCAGTCCAGCTCACAACTGGAACCACGGAATCACTACAAGCACTTAAACCCACATTCTGAAGGAACAACATTGATGAATTTCAGGAGAAATCGGAAAATGGAGCCTAAATGGGGTAAATGAGCAAAGAGAGGTATAGGGACAGATTCATAAATCACTAAAACTAGTGATGCAACTTAGTAAAGCTACAAAAAAACACAAAAACACTGGGGTCCATTTCTAGAGGAACTGAATTGAAAAGCAGAAAAGTTAAACTTGTATAGAACCGTGGTTAGATGGCACTTAACGTTCTGTGAACAGTTCTGGTCTCAATATTATATAGAAAGGATATAAGATACTGGAGAAGGTGCAACAGTGATTAACAAGCATGATACCAGGTGGAGAAGACCGGGGAGTCCAGAGCAGGGGGTGATCGGGGTATGGGGCTAGGCAACATCAGGGAGGCTAGGGTCAGTTGAGATTGATGGCTAGAAGCAGATCAGAGGCCAGGGCCAGGGAAGATTGGAAGGGTGGGGTGGGGGGTGGTGAAGATCGGGGGCCTCATGGAGATTGTTGGAAGAGTTAGGTGTGTCCTATTATGTGGCGGTGGGGGGGAGGACGGGAGGGTGTGTGATGAAACGGGTAAGCTGGATCCAGAAACTAAGTGGAAAGGTAACTTACTTCCTGGATACAGCAGTTCTCGCCTTCCTTTCACAGCTGGGTTTCCTGAGCCCCAGAAAACTCGGCTGCCAGGGTTAAATTTGAGGCAATCTGCCGCATTGTAAGATTTAAATTGCCAAGTTGTCTCATGGAAGCAGTGGTTGTCCAGCCCCTTTCCCACTCCATTAAAACCAGATGTGGGTGGGTTGGAGTCAGGATTCAGATTTTAACATCGATTTATTTCCAGCCACTGTTCCTATGTGTATCTTTTAAGATCAGTTGCCAATCAGTTAATCGCAGAATCTATATTCATATTTTCAATCACCTTGAAATTGTATCATTGAGCATTAATGATGGATGTTTGATGAGTTCATATGAAATTCCTTCCTTTGCTTCTTAAAGGAGTATTTACCTTTATTTTAACAATGGACAAACATTCCCATCAAAACAGTGAATGAAATTGTAGTGTTGTAGTATTTTGAAATTGCAATTGCACTGTGCATTGTGTACTCTAGAGGCTGCTGTAGAACACACATGCTAGCAAAGTGAAAGTGAAACTGAGACAGAATAAAAGGAGAAGCCTTTATGTTCAGCTTTGCTTCATATCCTATACTAAACTCGGCTAAACCTCACTCCAGTCCCGAGGACATCACAGAAATTTGCAGGGTATGGGGAACAAACAGGAGAGTTGGACTAATTGGATAGCTCTTTCAAAGAGCCAGTACAGCCATGATGGGCCAAATAGCCACCAAATAGTGTTGTATGATTCTATAACAGAGTTTCATACCATTAAATCTCCATCCACTAGTATCCCACAATGTTTTTCACTCAAGAATGAGATGTGATCATATGATGTCATGCATATTCATTTGATGGTGCCATTAATCTCTAATTATCGTTTTCCTCCACAAGCATCCCCCTTAGGTCTATAACTTTATCAGCTGCAATTACTCAGATTACCTCATAACTAACTCTTGGCAGACCAAACAGTGTGGATGGGAGACTTCACATTGAATCAAGATTAATCTGATACTGCAATTAGATTCCAGTGTGCAAAAAGAATTGGTTTTAATATAATCTGTATTACTGAAGCCATTACTTCTGATACAATATACAAACCATGTCAACAAGGTGAAAAGAATCTGCTTTAAAGTAATTCCACAGTTTGCCGCATTTTAATACAATCTAACCATTCTGCCGAAGCTGCTCATTTTTCACACCCAGCCTCACATGGCAGTAATATTCATTGACGAAGCTTTCTGCATCTGTCTGCCATTGATCTATTTTACGAGTAGCAATTGGCATTCATGACTGATGGGAGATGCTTCCTACTTGTATGCTATTGAGTAACTTATTAAACATATGTTGGGAGATATGAATTACTGAAAATGATTACCTCAATACTATTTTTCAAAGCTCACAAATTGCATTTTATAAATTCATAAATCTGAACATCTCCATCACTGCAACAACAGACTTACTATGTGTTTATGTAACATGAACTACATGGCATATTTTGCCACTTTATAATGTGCTAGTAACAAGGCAGGGAAGTGCAAAAAAATGTTTTTTTGATACTTAATCCGTATGTTGTTGTTCCACTTTTTCAGATTTTCATACATTAAGAATGAGGAATGGAACCGATTCAAATTCACTTCAATCAAATTACCTCAATGCAGACAAATAAAGGGGAAAAGGTGCATTAGGAACTTAGTTTGAAAGCACACCGTTTAATCAACACTTCAGCTTCTGAACACAAACAAGTGCAGCGAGTTACAGGACATGGACATAGGAACAGGAGTAGGTCATTCAGCCCCTCAAGCCTGTTCTATCATTCAATGAGAGATAGGTGATCTGTATTTTAATCCATTTATCTGCCTTTGGTCCATATCCCTGGATACCCTTACTGAACAAATACTTTTCAATCTTAGTCGTGAAAATTTCAATTGTCCCTGAATCCACAAGACTTTGGGGGAGCAGGTTACAGATTTCCAGTATCCTTTGCTTGAAAAAATGCTTCCAGATTTCACTCCTAAATGGCCTAGCTGTAATCTAATTTTGAGATTATGTGTTCTTGTTTTGGATTCCCCACCAGTGGAAATAGTTTCTCTGCATCTACCCTGTGAAATGTCATGAACACCTTAATTTGATCACCAATCAACTTTCTAAACTTAATGAATACAAGACAAATTTATGCAACCTGTTCTTAACCCTTCAACCCCTGGTATCATTCTTGAGTATTGCTGAAAACAGAGATATTGTGTCGAAGCTTTTTGTCTTGCGCTCATCAGGACAACTCGCAAGAATACTAATGTAAGGGAAAGCAACAAATTTATATTGTATGAGAAGAGACTGCTGATTGGTTGACAAGTGGACTCTGATTGGGAGAGGCGTTGCCATGGAGAATGTACCAGTCAATGGTGACTGACAGTTAGCTGCTGAGCATCCAGCGTCCGCAGTATTTTGCTTTTAAGTTAACTGCTGAGCTTTGTTTGAAATTTAAACCAGGTAGCTTGACTCTGATTGGTCAAGGAATTGTCCTGAGGAATGAACCAGCAAGTGGCTGTCACTTATTTTGTTTAGTTGAAACAGGCACAATGTGGTTACATGTTCTTTCTGTCTGCAAAGAACAGGGCCCTGTGTATTAATATATATAGCTGCTAGTACACGCAAATGCGCCACACTGTGAGCCCGACTGACAATCTTAAATTGGTTGTCAGCATAATTCTTAGCACACTGAGGATTATTTAGCAAATGTCCAATCGCGGAATCATATCTAATGTTGGACACTGTATTTTGAGTTTTGCAAGCACGGGCTGGTTGGGTACGGTGTGTACCTTGCCCGTTGTGAACAGCGGAAGGGACATATTGTTTGATACGATCTGCCACTCTTTGGGATGTACGGCCTGTATACCTAGCATCACACTGGCATTGAAATTCATATATCACATTACTCATTTGTGTGATAGGCAGAACATCTTTTTGGCTTGACGGCAGCTTTCTGGTAAATCTACACTCTAACTCCTCAAACGTTATCTTTGTATTTTTCCTGATGATCGGTGCCCAGAACTGAAACAGTACTCCATATGGCAGTCTATCCAATGCTCTATACAACTGAAGCATCACCCTCAATTTTGAATTCCCATCACCTTGAACTAAAAGACGATATTCTATTAGCCTTTATGATTACTTTTTATATCTGAGCACTAGGTTTTAGTGATTTCTGTACAGGAACATTTTTAAATGCCTTTGCTCATCTACAGCTCTTAGTCTCTCACTATTAAGGAACTATTTTAATTTGTCTTTCTCAGATTCAAGGTGGATGATCTAATACTTCCTCGCATTGAACTGTGCAAAGCTGAGGCCCCGGCATGGATTACTGGCGAATACCAATTGTCACATCCGCCTAATCAGAGAATAAACCCTTTATCCCGACTCTCACTCTCCTACCTCCTAAACAATTACCAACCCACATCGCAGGGTTACCTCCAATTCTGCATGCTTTCACTTTTGGGAATAAACACATGCTGAACCTTATCAGATGCCTGCTGGAATTCATAGACATTCCCCTATTCCCCATACTGGTGACCTCCTCAAAAAATGCAACTACAGTAGTCAGACATGACCTACCCTTCAGAAATCCATGCTGACCTGCTTTGATCACCTGATACTTATCCAAGTGTTCAGTCAGTCAGTTAAGACTAGGGGTAGACAACTTTCTTTTTGCACATTTCCTTATGTTTATTCATTTCCCTGCGAGAAGTAAATAAATCAGGAAAAGCCTGCAACAGTGGAAACTGTACACTGCTGATCGGAAATATGGGGCTCGATGGGCCACATGATTGTTTCTCATTCCCTTTCCTGAGTTCTTATGTTACTAAATTAGTAAGATATGATCACAAGTTTGTACAGACATGTAAGTAGAAACCAACACAGACACCAAACAGTTTAAAACATATCAGGTGGTGCATGGTGTCAATGCTCACGTGGTGGAACCTTCAACTTTTGGTAGTTTATTGTACACTCATGTTCCCTTGGTGGTCAAGTGCCAAGTATACTCCTGTTGTCTTCCCATATCCTACCTGGGGGCATCAAACCCTAGGGGATCTATCTCAGAAAGGCAAATTTGAGCTCTTGATTTAGTCACAAATGTCACTGACATTTCTCACTGTTCCCCTTTTTCTACTCAGCAGCCCTATTCAACAACCTTGACAATGAAGAAGAGCTTGAATCTATCCTTTTCAGGAACACTCCTATGCTAACTATCTGTCTATTGTGAGGGTACACGTTGCATTCTTCAGCTAATTACTAAGAACTGTGATAGAATCCACATTTTTTGGGACCAGTGGAGGAGCATGTGCAAGCTGTTATCTGAACAGATGACTTGTTAAATGTTCTGTTAGGTGCACTGACTCTAGTTTCAACATTTGTTATTTTTTGAGGTAGTCCCTAACTGAAAGTGAAACTAAAAACTTCAGGGTTCTGGGGTGACAGAGCTGATCGGAAACAAATAAGAAACAGAGACATCTGGCCAGAGTCATCCCCAAATCACAAGATTTCAGAGTTCAAGAAGGCTGCAGAATGTGCAGGAAGGCTGCAGAGTGTGGAATCTCAATCCGGGAGCTGGCCATTGGTGAATATGAGTTGTTGCAGCTGTTTTTGGTTATTTAAAGAAATACTGGGGAATCATTTCTGTCAAGACTGTTGTGAGCAGATCTGAGGAGGTTCCAGAGTAGTGCGTTGTTTGATGGAGACCAAACCTGTGGAGCTTGAGATTAAAGCGGGATGAAAATCAGTGACTGCATCTTTGAAGACAGGATCTGGAGATATACCTGAGAAATTTCAGAGTTATGAAGAACTTTGTGGCTATAATCGGTGCCATATATGCTGACTGAACTGCCCAGTATGTCCATGAGATCTATCTTTGCTGTATATGATAGATAACATGCAATTTGTAAAATATATATTGCAATAGAATCTGTGGTCTGCAGCACCCATGGGGAAAAGTGTGCAAACTGTTATTTGAACAAATGGCTTGTTGAATGCTCTGGCAGGTGCACTGATCCTGGTTGCAAAGATTGTTTCATTTTTTGCAACAGAATGTCCTAACAGAAATTTTAAAAAATTCAAAAAAATTCAGGTTGCTGAGGTAACTAAAACTGATTGGAACCAGATGAAAGGTTGAGACAGTGCCATCCAAGCTCAGATGGCAGGAAGGTTTTTTTGCAGGTAGGTCGAAGAAAGTGAAGATGGAATCAAGGAGCTGTTTCTGTTATTCAGAGGAACTGGTTAACCAGACCCAGCTGTACAGTGCACAGGATTTTACTGAAGGGCATGGATAAAGGTAACACCGGGAATCCATGCTGTCAAGCCTGTTATGAGGAGAACTGAGAAGATTCTGGAGAAGTACGCCATTTTTCTTTTGGTGAAGACTGTAGCTGTGGAGTTTGGGATTAAAGTTAAACTGCTGTCAGTCAGGAATTGTGGCTGCATCTTGGAAGACAGGATCTGGAGACCTACCTGAGGAATTTCAAGGTTTTGCAGAACTGTGTGACTGTAATTTGGTGCCACACGTGCTGACTAGACTGCCTCATAGATCTATGAGATCCATCTCTTTTGTATCTAATAGTGAATGTGCAATTTGTAATATCTTGACCATGATATGCTAATATACTGGTAATTCATGTTTAATTTATGTTGATTTTGGTTTGATTGTTAAAGTAAAAGTTATAAAAGTGAATTCTTGTCCATTTGTTTTTTTTTATTGGGGTCATTCGGTAAATTCAGTTCTTTTGGTTTGTTGATTTCCACAGGGATCATAACAGAGGAATGTATTATGGGTAAGGGATATTTAATTCTCCAACTCCCCTCTACATCCCCACTGAGAAACTGCCTAATTTCCACTCAGTCCATTCACACAGTCAGAGCTGAGATATGTTGGAAATCACCGGTCCCAAACCATGCCCTATTATTCCATAGAACAATGGATGGCATTTCCAATGTAATCCATCTCTATACTTTTCTGAAGTCTGCTAATTTTAATAGGATATTGTTGGTCTGCAATCCTACAGATTAACTACTAGATGCAGAGTGAATGGCTGCTAAAAAATATGGAGATATAAAAATTACTTTGACACCATTGCCGGTAATAGATCTGCATATGCTCGTTTTTGTCCTATGAATTAAAGATGATGTCACTCTCAATAGCAATTATTTGTCATTTTCTTTTTCTTTCCTATACAGAAAGCCTGATTCTATATGTCCTGCAGCAATTTGCTGCCATACATTCACTTCTTGCACAGTGACTCTCAGAGAAGGATATATTTCTTGCAGAAGCTCTCTGCTGTATTTCTTGTAATGTCCCTTACATGGCCCTCATGACAATTTACATTTGTCAGTTTCATGACTTTTTAAAGATTCATTGGCTTGTTCTTTATAGTAATAACTCATCGAGGCACTTTTGTTGCTCACAACATCTCAGCATCAGCATTAATACACTTCCGAAAAGTGAATGCTGCTTTTACACTTGGTTTGACCTGAATGCATCAACCAATCTCATGAGGGTGTATTTATGCTGTGCATTTCGTGTCAGCACAAAGCAGCTTCCACTTCACACGGACATCAAATTTGCAGTGTGCGTCAGGGTCCTGAGTGTTTTGTGAGGCTCCCTGGAAGGGGCAATCTCACACTTTGGTTTGGTTTGACATTGAATGGATTGTAAATCCATGCAGTGTTGAGCCTGGTTTCCAAAGTGTTCAGGTGTATGTCAGACCTCTGGACACCTTATTTCATTCTTTCATGGGATGTGGACATTGCTGGCAAGGCCAGCATTTGTTGCCCATTCCTAATTACTCTTGACAACTGAGTGGCTTGTGTAATGAGTTCTTTATGTTGTCTGATGCAACATAAATGAGATGCGTGGAGTCCAGTTCGCTGAAGATCTCTAACAGGTTTACGAACAGCGGAACTATTATATACAGAGCAAACTATTTACAGAACCTACCTCTAGGTATGACAGTTGCAGAGTGACTTTGGCTTCTAGTCACATGACTATATCCTGGTACTTAGCTTATTAGCATACTGAGCTCTTAAAGAGACATCACTCTTAAAGGCAATCATATAGCACCCCCTTTTCTTCCAAAGATAAGTCTCGCATGCTACAAGTAAAACACATAAAATTAGATAATATCAAAATTAGTTATATGGGGTATAGATTATAAAATGTGCAGGTATAAGCATAGGGATTGTGAAATTTACAAGTACAGAGGCTTAAAAGTCCATATATCGTTTCAGTGGTTTGACAACTCTTCCAGATCTAGTTATGGTGTAACCTTCTGGGGATGTGGATTTCACCCTTGGCTGTTTTTGGTTTGCAGACATGTTGTCAATGTGTTGGTTGTTGTCCTGTTGTTCTGTCACACCCTCATCATCGGAATGTGTTTGTGCAATTCCGTTGTGCGCAATTGGATTATTGTATATTTCTCTTAGTTGGCTTCGGTTCCTTCTCAACACTGCTCTGTTAGATGTTGTAACCTCGTAAGACCTAGGCTCATTGCATATTTTGGACACCTCTACAGGTAACCATGTTCTCAATGTGGGGTGTATAACCCTGACCTTTTGTACTATGTGTAGCTGAGGTAGTTCCGCCTCTGCCCGTCATGCACCACCTTAATTCTCTTTTGTTTTTCGAGCAATGTCTCCTGCATCTCAGAGAATTTGGACAGTTGATGGCTTGGCAGAGTCATTCACACATGTCTGCCAAACATGATCTCTGCTGGTGACGGTAAGCCCATATCCATAGGCATAATTCTGAGGGTGAGCATGGCAACACGAAAATCTTGTTTCGTTGTCCTACGTACATGGTGGCAGCTATGGTGAAAAGACAAAGTCTACATTAAAGACCATGAGTAAATCAGCATTGAAAACGACCCTTCCTACAGCCAAAAGAGAGAAAGGCCCAAACCGTGGTAAGAAAAAAGAACTTACCTCCAGCTGTAGAAGACAGAGCTCAGAATGACAGGCTGCGAGAAAATTCCTACGATCAGGTGAATCATTGTGCTGACAGTCAAGAATCCCGGTTGAAAAAAAAAGCAAGCTTTGAAGTGCTTAAATAGTTGTTTTCAAAGGCTCTGTGAAAAAAAGTGAGGAAAACCCAATTCCTCTCCCAGGCTGATCGAGGTCAGTGCCATTACAGGAGGTGTCCAATAGCAAAAAGCGTAGGAAAACCCCAAGCATTTCAGAGTCTTCATTCACATAGCCACAGTTATAAAAACCATTGAACCACTCAAGCATGAAGAAGAGTTGCCATTCATGCAGCCACAGCTAAAATAATCATTAAATCACCCGAGTGTGAAGAACACAAGCAACCTCCCCCCACACCCCCCCAAAAAAATAGAATTGAACTGCCTATTGAACAACTGTGAAAACAGACAGGCTTAAGTGCTGAAAGCAAAATTAACACAGAACACTGTCAAACACCTGCTCCTCTCCATCAAAGCAGCAAGAAAAACGCCAGAGACCTCCGTAAACGCAAGCCGATGCACAAAGTCCACAGTGAAACAGACCTAAGACAAGACTCAGAGCGAAGCAATTCTCAGCCAAAAGATGAGCATATGTTTCACATTGTCAACCTGACACATTGGGCTGAGTTTTACGAGCGCACCACTGATCTTGGCGGTGCATTTTGAAGATGGCTGTCCGCCCATGTGGAGCTGCCGTGATATTCAGCACGGTGACTCGTTAACATTGAAGCGACGCACTGCCCCCCAAATGATGTGGCGGGGGGCGGGACATCCAGCGCCCTGATCGGCTTTGGGTCAGTTGCAGACCATATGCTTGGGACCCTGTTTAAAGTGCTCCAGTACTTGCTTCCTGACAGCTGCCAAATACTCATCTAAAAACAGAAAACTATGAATGCTGGAAATCTGGCAGAAAGTGATGGAAATATTCAGCAGGTCTGGCACACTTGAAAGTTAACTCTGCTTCTCTCCACAGATGCTGCCAGACCTGCTGAGTATTTCCAGCACTTTCTATTTTTCTGCCAAATACTTACTCTGCTTTGTCCCAATGTCCTGTGCAGTTGAGATTCTCTTTGTCCACTCAAGTGTAACATTTGTTCTTGTAGGCTTGCTGCACCTGGGTGAGTAATCTTAATTTTGCACATACGTGAAAGTGAGATTGAATTGTAAAAGGGAAACACTCTCTCAAATATAAAAGCATCATTTAATAATATTTATATACTATGGGTTTTTAATTTACTGAACGTGAAAAGCTGCAGACTGATATGCATTTAGAATCTGTATTCATTGTTTATCTAACTGCTATGTGAAAAGACATGTACCTGGAATGAAAGTGTTTCTCAAAGAACCAGGATAATATGTTTCTCTTGTAGCTGCATTGCAAAGCTTAAATATTACATCAATAAATATGAATGACTGGTGCAGAAGCAAAGTGAACGTGAACATCTATATCTGTGTCTATCTGTCATAGATAAAAAAACTAATGCAACAGCATAGATATCCTCACTAGTCCCACGTTAGTTTTAACACGAGAAAAAAAAAACCTTGCTGCCAGAAGTTAGAGCTTTTACATTGTGGAATAATCTTTGCATTTAAAAGGAACAGTCAAAAAACCGAAGATGGCAAAGGGGCACTCCAGGATGGCCCCAAGTTTCAGCGATGCCTCCCTGGTTACTCTCCTCCAGGCTGTGCGGGCAAGGCGGGAGGCCTTTTTCCCCAGGGATGGTAAGAAGAGACCCTCCCGCCTGACCAAGGCAGCCTGGCTGGAGGTGGCAGAGGAGGTAAGTAGCCTTGGGGCCATTCAGCGTAAATGGGTCCAATGCTGGAAGAAGATAAACGATCTGCTCCGCTCTGCAAAAGTAAGTGGCACTTTATATCATGACACCACTGAACCTGGGTGTCGCCACACAGGATGGCACATGTGTGCCACTGCCATGCCAAAGACAGTGAGGTTGGGCAGAAATGAATGATGTGACATGAATGGATGAAAGTATGAAAGACCTCACCCTTGTCTGCTGCTCAGAGCATGGCACGTACATCAGTGGCTCACTCAGTATTGCACACTGAGCATCCCCCACCTTTGGGCCCAGCACCGCTCTTGTGACATGTGTCGGATTGTTGCCTTGCCATCCTTAATCTCTGCCTCCTTGCTCCTCCAGGCAAACAGGGCCCACAATGCTCGTGAGGTGAGTCGGACTGGTGAAGGAATGCCAGATATGTGGACACTGATACAGGCTGAGGAAGAGGCCCTTGAACTGGCTGCAACACATGTGGACCGTGCATTCGAACATGTCGAGCTTGGGGTCCTGGGTGAACATGCATCCATTTGATAGGCACAACGATCACTGTGAAAATCTTGATGTTTGACACAATGCTGTCACAATCGTTACATGCTCACCATAAAAACTGAGTGCATTCTTCTCATTGTATCTGAGTCAGCAATGGTGGCCCAGGACACTTACCACACCTCAGAGGAAGAAACATCCTCAGAGGACGCAGAATCCCATGACACTCCCACACCTTCCACCAGCGTAGATGCAGTCACCTCAGTGGGAAAGCGGTCGGCCTTGGAGTCTGGTTCACGAGCTGGTGAGAGCACTACATATGCACCCGAGCAGCTGACTGAGGCTGAGAAAGCCAAGGCCCCTGACAGTCGGAGGGCTGTGGGTAGCCAGGCCCATGCTGCGCTCCAGGCTACTGATACCCTCTGTTGTCGACAGCACAGGGCATGCAGGAGCTGCAGCAGCAGTCGTGGCAACATCTGGTGGAGATGCCACAGGCTTCACACATCATTGAGCAGATGATGGGGGAGTCCATCCAGGCCACGACAGCTGCCGTGTCCCAGGCTATTGAGCACATGTTGTCATACATGGAGACAGCGGTGGCCCTCCTGGTGAGCCACATTCCATTAATCCACACTGGCCTGCAATCCCTCGCCGAGGCCATCAGATCCTCAAATCAGTAGCAAGGGGAGAGAGGAACTGGGGCATGGAGACTGTCCCTGCCTCTCGCCTTCCTGGGAGAGCAGAGAGGTTCAAACAAGCTTTGAGCTGGAGGAGGCGAGCCTGCATGCCACGTCTGGGATCCCCCCTCAAGGTGCATCCATTGAGGCCACTGGCCCCTCCGCCAGTGAGTCAAGCTCCAGCTGAGGAGAGTTCTGCACTGACGCAGGATTCCTCCAGCCAGTCGGGGCCCTCTAGGTCTCGTGCACACAGAGGACGACTGCCAAAGTCACCCGCAGCCAAAGGGCAATCAGATCAGGAGCCTTTCTCCAGTCAGGCTGCTAGCGTAGACGTGGCACCGCAAAGGAGCACCCGCAAGCATTTCCAAAAAAACACCATGATACAAACGGGTCTGCACGGGCGACGCAACTCTGAAAAATTCAATCTCCAAAACTTCTTCACTAACATGTGTCGCTATTACTCTGTGAATGAAGTGTGCCAGCATGTACCAATCATGTATCCTCCCATTGCATCATTGGCCTTTCAGAACTGCCAATGTATGGAATAACATCATTGGCATGCCAGTCTCCACGAATGCAGTAACATGGACATTGGCTCAGTATGCTGCCAGTAATGGTGGACACAAAGGTGTTGCAGACGTGGACTGCTGCACATCAGGTGAACAAGGGTACTATGTGCCTTGCACAGCCCGTGGTGTTTCCTATGGCGTGGAGAACCTTTGATCAATAAGGCTTTGGAGTGCATTCCTTGCTCACTGCTCACCCTGCATGCGGCACTTGGATACTCTCTGTCCTCCCATGTGCCTTTCCAGTTGTAAGTCCTCTGCATCCCCATCATCTGAGGAAGAGTCCTGCTCACGTCTCTCCTCATCCTGCAAGGCCTCCCCCTATTGAGTGCGTAGTTGTGCAGAGCACAGCAAACAGCATCGATATGGATACAAGCTTCCCTTTCCAGCTCATACTGCGGGGTACCACCTGATCTATCCAGGCAGCGGAAGTGCATTTTCAGCATGCTGATCGCTTGCTCAATGGTGGCTCTTGTAGCTGTGTGACTGGTATTGTACCTCTCCTCTGCAGCAGTGGTGGGGTGTCTCACTGGTGTCAGGAGCTGTGTCTGCAAGGGATAGCCCTTGTCTCAAGAAGACACTCCTCCATCTGAGGCAGATCAGTGTACAGCAGTGCAAGCTGGGACTGGCACAGGATGAAGGCGTCATGGCAGCAGCCTGGAAAGCGAGCACAGATTTGCATAAAGCAATTATGGTGATCACATAATAGCTGTACATTACACAAATCAAAGCCCTTACAGTCTACATATGCCGCTGGTTGCCCGATAGAAGCCTTGATGGCCACAAGGGGGCTATGACCCCTTGCACCTGTGGGAATCCCGCGATGGAGCTGAAACCAATGGCCCTCTGGGCCTGGCTCTCAGAGTCCGTCCTGAAGCAGACATCGTCACCGGCCCTCTGGTACAGGGCATTGGTGACCCCGCTGAAGCAACAGTGCACTGCTGACTGTGTGACCCCATAAAGGTCTCCGGCGGGCCTCTGAAATGATACAGAAACGTAAAAGTTAAGAGCCGCTGTCACTTTGAGGGCCACAGGCATAGGATGTCCACCAAAGCCGATGGGCTGTAGTTCATCGTTGAGCAGGGCACAGAGATGTGACACCGCCTCTCTCGACATCTGCAGTCGCCTCTGACACTGACGCTCAGACATCTGCAGGTATGTCATGTGGGACCTGTAGATGCACGGCGATCTGTAGTGGCAATAGCTCCTTGAGGGCAGATGCTCCTCACAACTGGGGACCTCTACGTGGGCTGCACCTGCCTGCTGGTTTTGCCTGCGGTGCATATGGATCCTCACAACAAGCAGATGAAAATAGGGTGAACCATCCCCATCTCCAGGTTGCAATCCAACTTGATTCCTTCACTTCTTCGAGGTTCCTAATAGGGCAGGCATTGATGTTGACTGCTACATCAGGTGCTTTCATGCATCAATTATGTGGCATGTCATGGCATTGCCCATCTTAGCTCCCACTAAGAGTGACACAGCATGACTACATTCAGATTGTAACAGCTGCATCGATTGTCTCACCAGCCAGATAACCTTTATACGCCTACCATTTCTGGCACCCTCCCCATACACAGTGACTAGAGTGCCATTGCTCCTTCACTCACACCAACAAACAATGGCATACAGCAGCCACCCTTTACAGAGGGAGGGTACACAGTACCTCCCTACATGCTTGCAGAGTTGTGCCCCCAGTAGTACCATCCCCCCTCCCACCTCCCTTCATGCTTGCAGAGTTGTGAACTCAGTAATACCATCCCCTTCCCACCTCCCTTCATGCTTGCAGAGTCATGAACTCAGTAATATCATCTCCCCTCTCCCCTTCCTTCATGCTTGCAGAGTTGTGAACTCAGTAATACCATCCCCATCCCACCTCCCACCTCCATAAACATGCATGCAGAGTTGGGACCCGTCTAGCAGGACTTACTTGCACTGTCTCCGATAACTCCTACTTCTGCTGTCGCACCGGCTTCTTAGTCATGAACGGGACAGCACGTGAGAGATGCCCATTCACAACAATCATACAACAACTTGCTGGGTCATTGCAGAGGACAATTAAGAGTCAACCACATTGCTGTGGGTCTGGAGTCACATGTAGGCCAGACCAAGTAAGGGCAGCAGATTTCTTTCCCTGAAGGACATTAGTGAACCAGATGTTTTTTTACGACAACCAATGATAGTTTCATTGCACCGTTACTGAGACTAGCTTTCAATTCCAGCTTTTTATTAATGAAGTAAATTTATTAATTAATTGAATTTAGCCTGGGCCTCTGGATTGCTAGTTCAGTGAAACATTCAGAAAAGGGGGCTTCTCCCCTCAAAACATTTCATTTTTGAACTGTTGTGACAGAGTTCTACGCCTTTCCTTTTGTACTTCAAGAATACACAGAACCCCTTGAACTCAGTTATTGGAGGGTTAACCAGACAAGGCCAAGCGATATAAACAGTGTACAGCCTGTCAGAACCCAAACTACACTTTAGAAGTCTCAGCTGGGTAAATGTATCGAGAAATAGCTCCAAATTATCTCCTGTTCAGATTCAGTATATCAAAAAAGAAACACATTATGCCCAAAAGAATTTGGTGGAGCAAAGATCTATCCATTATCATGTATAAGACAGATCAACAATAGTTTATTCTAAAATCAAACACTGCAACAAAATCTGCAAGTATTAGAAACGTTATGAAATGCAGTGCTCAAATGTAAACTGTATTTCCAAAGCTCATCTAAAATTACTTTGCACTATAGATTCAACAGCACTTAAAAATCACTACTTATTTCCTGTTTTACAAATTATTTGTCATCTGCAATTTTCCTTGTAATACATTTTCTTGCATTGCTTGCACTGCCCTGGAAATCAAAGGAGATCAGATATTTTATTTTGATCAATCTCCGCTGGTGAAACCAATGAATAATTATAAATGCAAGGTTAATAAAGATGAAGAATCTATCCTTCTCAGGAACATGCCTGTGCTAACTTGCACTCGGTCAATAGATATTTATACACCTGCAGATTTCACTCTGCAATAGTTTCTTTTTGTGCTCATCAATGTGTGGGATGTCAGTATTGAGAATTTTACCACAATACTACCATCTTGTGACTAAATCCAACATTCCCCAGGTAGGGTACAGAGGGGCCAGATGCAGAGTACAGCTCCTCTACCCTACCAGAACAGAATAGCCACCCAATTCCCAATGTCAATGTTCCAAATTGCAAATCAGTTATGGCCTATATACATAAGAACTTAAGAAATAGGAGCAGGAATAGGCCATTCAACCCCTCAAGCCTGCCAGGTCATTCAATAAGATCATGGCTGATCTGTCCCAGGCCTCAACTCCTCTTTCGGGCCTGCTCTGTATAACCCTCGACTCCCTGAGATTTCAAAAATCTATCAACCTCCTCCTTAAATACATTCAGCGATCAAGCTTCCACAACTCTCTGAGGTAGAGAATTCCAGAGATTCAACACCCCCTGAGAGAAGAAATTCCTTTGCATCTCAATTTTAAATGTATGACCCCTTATTCTGTAACTATGTGCCCTAGTTCAAGATTCCCCCACTAGTGGAAACATCTTCTCAACATCTGCCCTGTCAAGTCTCCTTAGAATTGTATATGTTTCAATAAGATCACCTCTCATTCTTCTAAACTCCGATGAATAAAGGCCTAACCTGTTTAGCCATTCCTGATAAGACAACCCCTTCATCCCAGGAATCAGCCTAGTGAATCCTATCTGGACTGCCTCCAATGCTAATATATCCTTCCTTAAATACGGGACCAAAACTGTACGCAGTACTCCAGGTGTGGCCTCACCAACACCCTGTACAGTTGTAACAAGAATTTCCTATTTTTAAACTCTAACCCCCTAGCAATAAAGGCCAAAATTCCATTTGCTTTCCTAATTACTTGCTGCACCTGCATGCTAACTTTTTGTGTCTCATGTACAAAAACACCCAGATCCCTCGGTACTGCAGTATTTTGTAGTCTTTCTCCATTTAAATAATAATCTACCTTTTTATTCTTTCTACCAAATTGGATGACCTCACACTTTTCCACATTGAACTCCATCTGCCAAGTTTTTGCCCAGTTAACCTATTTATATCCCTTTTCAGATTCTTTGTATCCTCATCACAACATTCCTTCCCGTCTATTTTTGTATCATCAGCAAATTTGGATACACTACACTCTGTCCCTTCCTCCAAGTCATTAATATAGATAGTAAATAGTTGAGGCCTGAGGACTGATCCTTGTGGCACCCCACTAGTTACGGCTTCCCAGCCTGAAAAAGACCCATTAATCCCAACTCTCTGCCTTCTGTGTGTTAGCCAATCCTCAATCCATGCCAACACATTATCCCCAATACCCTGAGCTCTTATTTTGTGCAATAACCTTTTATGTGGCACCTTATCGAATGCCTTCTGAAAATCCTAATACACTACATCTACTGGTTCCCCTTTATCCACTCTGCTTGTTATATCCTCAAAGAACTCTAACAAATTTGTCAAACATGATTTCCCTTTCATAAAACCATGTTGACAATCAGTCACTAGTGGTGTGCCTTAGGGATCGGTGTTGGGACCGCAATTATTTACAATTTATATAGATGATTTGGAGTTGGGGACCACGTGTAGGGTGTCAAAGTTTGCAGATGACACTAAGATGAGTGGCAGAGCAAAGTGTGCAGATGACTGTGAAACTTTGCAGAGGAACATAGATACATTGAGTGAGTGGGCAAAGGTCTGGCAGATGGAATACAATGTTAATAAATGTGAAGTCATTCATTTCGGTAGGAGTAACGGTAAAAAGGATTATTACTTGAATGGTAAAAAGTTGCAGCATGCTGCTATGCAGAGGGACCTGGGTGTCCTTGTGCATGAATCGCAGAAGGTTGGTCTGCAGGTACAGCAAGTAATTAGGAAGGCAAATGGAATTTTGTCCTTCATTGCTAAAGGGATTGAGTTTAAAAGCAGAGAGGTTATGTTGCAGCTGTATAAGGTACTGGTGAGGCCGCACCTGGAGTACTGTGTGCAGTTTTGGTCTCCTTACTTGAGAAAGGATGTACTGGCACTGGAGGGGGCACAGAGGAGGTTCACTCGGTTGATTCCGGAGTTGAGGGGGTTGGCTTATGAGGAGAGACTGAGTAGATTGGGATTATATTCATTGGAATTCAGAAGAATGAGGGGGGATCTTATAGAAACATATAAAATTATGAAGGGAATAGATAAGATACAAGTAGAGAGGATGTCTCCACTGGCAGGTGAAGCTAGGACAAGAGGGCATAGCCTCAAGATTAGAGGGAGCAGATTTAGGACTGAATTGAGAAGGAACTTCTTCACCCAGAGGGTTGTTAATCTATGGAATTCCTTGCCCAGTGAAGTAGTTGACGCTACTTCAGTAAACGTTTTTAAAGCTAAGGTAGATATCTTTTTGAACAATAAAGGAATTAAGGGATACGGTGAGAGCGCGGGTAAGTGGATCTGAGTCCACGAAAAGATCAGCCATGATCTTATTGAATGGCGGAGCAGGCTCGAGGGGCCAGACGGCCTACTCCTGCTCCTAGTTCTTATGATCTTGACTCTGTTTGATTGCATTATGTTTTTCTAAATGTCCTGCTATTTCTTCCTTAATAATGGACTCTAGCATTTTCCCAATGACAGATGTTAAGCTAACTGGTCTATCATTTTCTGCTTTCTGTCTCCCTCTTTTCTTGAATAGGGGTGTCACATTAGCAGTTTTCCAATCTGCTGGTACCCTACCGGAATCCAGTGAGTTTTGGTATATTACAATCAATGCCTCCACTATCTCTGCAGCCATTTCTTTTAAAACTCTTGGATGCAGGCCATCAGGTCCTGGCGACTTGTCTGCCTTTAGTCCCATCAGTTTGTCCAGCACCTTTTCCCTCGTGATGGAGATTGTTACAAGTTCCTCCCTTCCATGTACACCTTGCTCATCTATTATTGTTGGGATGTTTATAGTGTCCTCCACTGTGAAGACCGATACAAAATATTGGTTTAAATTATCTGCCATTTCCCTGTTCCCTGTTATTAATTCCACAGTCTCATCCTCTAAGGGTCCCACACTTACTTTAGCTACTCTCTTCCTTTTTATACACCCGTAGAAGCTCTTACTGTTTGTTTTTATGTTTCTTGCCAATTTACTCTCATAATCAATTTTCTCCCTCTTTATTAGTTTTTTAGTCATCCGCTGCTGGTTTCTAAAAAATTCCCAATCCTCTGGCTTACTACTAGCTGTCGCCGCAATGTACTCCTTTGTTTTTGATTTGATACTCTCCTTCGTTCTCATCGAGTCCTTCCTTCTGACCGGAATAAATGTTTGCTGAGTGTTATGAAATATCTGCTTAAAAGTCTGCCACTGCTCATCTACTGACTTTCCCTTTAGTCTATTTTCCCAGTATACTTTTGACAACTCTTTCTTTGTATCTCTGTAATTGCCCTTGTTCAAGTTGAAGACACTGGTTTGAGACCCGAGTTGCTCACCCTCAAACTTAATTTGAAATTCTACCATGTTATGATTGCTTCCCCCTAGAGGATCCTTAACTACAAGATCTCTTATTAATCCTACCTCATTACACATTACCAAATCTGAAATAGCCTGTTCCTGCATAGGTTCTGCAACGTATTGTTCGAAGGAACAATCCCTGATGCACTCTACAAATTTGTCTTCCATGCTACTCATGCCAATTTGATTTGTCCAGTCTACATGCAGATTAAAATCACCCATGATAACTGTAGTGCCCTTCTTATACGCCTCCATTATTTCATGATTAATACTTTGTCTTACAGAGAAGCAACTCCTTGGAGGCCTATAGACCACTCCCACCCGTGATTTCTTGCCCTTGCTATTCCTTATTTCCACCCAAACTGATTCTACATCACGATCTATTGCAACTATATCATTACTCACAACTGCACTGATCACTTCCTTTATTAACAAAGCTACTTCATCTCCTTTTCCTTTCTGCCTGTTCTTGTGGAACGTCAAATATCCTTGAATATTGAGTTTCCAGTCCTGGTCATCCTGCAACCACGACTCTGTGATAGCTATCAAATCATATTCATTTATTCCTATCTGAGCCAAGTTAAAACCACCAAAATTAATATTGTATGGGACCTTACAGTTAACCAAGAGTAGAACATTTCTTCCCATTACTTTAGGCTAAAGTTCCAGAAGGGGAGGAGAAGATTGTCAATTTCCAGATAATGATCAGAAAATGGCAGAAATATTTTATAAGTACTTTGCATTAGTATATACTAAAGAGAAGGATATCAGAGATGAGACAAATCCCGAAATGGTTGAGAGTGAGATGAGTGATTTTGATGGATAAAAAGGAACATTTGGCAGAGAAAGCAACCGACCCAACAGGATGGGTCTGAGGATCCCAGGGAGATGAGAAAGGAAAATGCTGAGACCATAGAAATTATATTGCAGGGCTCTACTAAATATGGATGGATGCTGGAAGACTGTAGAATGGGCCAGTGTAGTATCCATTTTTGAATAGGGACAGAGCTAATCTGGGTAATTACGGATGTTAGTTTAAAATTTTGTCTGCTACAGATGTTCGAGTCTCTAATTAATTATAAAAATACCATGCATCTAGGTAAGGAGAAAAGTAGCTACAAGTAGCCAGCATGGATTTCAAAAGGGACATTCATGTTTGACAAACTTCATACAATTACTTTGAGGAGGTAACAGACATGGTAGATGGAGGATATGTAGTGGATGTAGTGTACATGGACTTTAGGAAAGCCTTTGGCAGATTATGGGAGATTACTAGAGAATATTAAGGCATATGGAATTAGTGGGAGGATAGAAAATTGGATCAAAAATTAGTTGGAGGGGAGACAGCAGAGAAAAGGAGTTAAGAACAGTTTTTCAGAGTGGTTGGGAGTGGGTTGTGGTGTCCCATCAGGTTCCGTTCTGGGGCCAATTCTGTTCATTCCATATATTAATGATTTGGATATTGGCCTAAAAGGAGCAATGTGACATTTACAGATGATATGAAAATAGGAGGTATAACTAGTTCTTTATTAAACCAAAGAACACTGATAAGAGATATTGATAAAATGAGGGGATGGCCTAAAGAGTAGCAGAAAAAAATAAATGTCAATAAGATAATACATTTTGGTAAAAATGACAGCAGCAATTATATCTGAATGGAAGCAGATTCAGTGATGTGAAACAGCAGAGGGACTTGACGGTATACGTTCACCAAATATTAAACATAGCCCATCAGGTTCATGTTGGCATTAAAAAAAACTAATAGAGTTCTAGTTTTATTACAAGAGATACAAAATATAAAAAAGGTAATGATGAGCCTATATAAAACCGAAATAAGGTCTTAGGTAGAGCACTGTATGCAGTATTGCGTTCCACATTAAAGAAAGGATGCTGAGGCTTTAGAGACGGTACAACACAAATTCTGTAGGGAGTCGCCTGGTATGAAGAAATACAAATTGGAAGAAAGACTTGAAAAAACTCTCCCTCCACAGATGTTGCTTGACCTGCTGAGTATTTACAGCATTTTCTGTTTTTATTTTAGATTTCCAGCATCCGTGGTATTTTGCTTTTGAACAATTTAGTGTTCTTTTTTGGTTGGACAACACGGTGATATGATAACAGTGTTTAAAATTATGGAAGAATGGGGCAGGGTAGATAGAAGTTCAATGTTTCCAGTAGTCAGTGGTGTAGAACAAGGGGCTGTAGATACAAGATTAAATGTTGGAGGTTTAGAACAGACAGCAAGAGAAATGCCTTTACATGAATGATGTGAAGCTGTGACATTCACTTCTGGAATGTGTTGGCCACCTCTGGATTTGAATCTCTCCCAGACTAAACGTCTCCTTTCTCTGTGAGCTGTAAAAATCCCTTAGGTGCGGAACTCAGACAGTTCCAATCCAATCCCTCATAGGCATGGCTTCACAGCTCAAAACCGATCATAATCGGGAGACTATAAGGATGTCTAGTGTGGAAATATATAAAGTGGCAAGAACTTAGAGATGGAAATTTAACCATGGCATTAATAAGATCATGGCTGATCCGATCCTGGCCTCAACTCCACACTCCTGCCTGGCCTCCATAATGCTTGACCCTTTTGTAGATCAAGAATCTGTTCATCTCAGCCTTGAATAAATTCAATGACTCAGCCTCCACGGCTCTTTGAGAAAAAGAAATTCCTCCTCATCTCTATCTTAAATGGATGTGCCCTTATTCTGAAACTTTGCCCCCCAGTTCTAGATTCCCCCATTAGGGGAAACATTCAGCACCGACCCTGCCAAACCCCCTCAGAAGCTGATATGTTTTAATAAGATCACCTCTCATTCTTCTAAACTCCAATGAATATAGGCCCAGCCTACTCATTTTTTTCTCATAAACCAATCCCTTCATCCCAGCAATCAATCTAGTCAGAACCTTCTATGAATTCCCTCCAATAAATAAGGAGACCAAAACTGTATGCAGTACTCTAGGTGTGGACTCACAAATGCCCTGTACAGTTGTAGCTAAACTTCCCTACTTTATACTCCATTTCCTTTGCAATAAAGGCCAACATTCCATTTGCCTTCCTAATTACTTGATGTATCTGCATGCTAATTGTTTGTGTTTCATGTACTAGGATACCCTGATCCCACTGTAGCACAGCATTCCGACGTGTCTCTCTATTCAAATAATATTTTTCTTTTCTATTCTTCCTAGAGTTCCTAAAGTAGATAACCTCACATTTTCCCACATTCTACTCAAACTGCCAAATTTTTGCTCACTCACTTAATCTATCTATATCCCTTTGCAGACTCTCTGTGTCCTTCTCACAACTTGCTTTCCCACCTACTTTTGTATCATCAGCAGATTTGGTCCCTTCATCCAAATCATTAATATAGATTGTAAATAGTTATGGCCCCAGTAATGATCCCTGTGGCACTCCACCAGTTTTAGTTTGCCAACCTGAAAATGACCTATTTATCCCGATGCTCTGTTTTCTGTTAGTTAGCCAATCCTGTATCCATGCTAATATATTACCCCCAAAACCATGGGCTCTTGTCTTGTGCAGTAATCTTTTATATGGCACCTTATAGAATGCCTTTTGGAAATCCAAATGCACTACATCTACTGGTTCCCTATTATCCACCCTGATTGTTATATCTTCAAATAACTCTAATAAATTTGTCAAACATGATTTCCCTCTTATAAAACCTGTTGATTCTATTTGATTGTATTCTGATTTTCCAAATGTGCTGCTCCTACTTCCTTAATAATGGATTCTAGCACTTTCCCAATGACAGATGTTAAGCTAACTGTCCTGCTTTCTGTCTTCCTCCTTTCTTCAATAGAGGTTTTGCGGTTTTCCAATCCGCAGGGACCTTTTCAGAATCTAGGGAATTTTGGAAGATTACACCAATGCGAGTCGAAGAGACTTAGTAGTTGGCAGGAAAAAAGACAGAGGCGCAAGGGGAGAGCCAACTGTGCAACAGCCCCGACAAACAAATTTCTCTGCAGCACCTGTGGAAGAGTCTGTCACTCTAGAATTGGCCTTTATAGCCACTCCAGGCGCTGCTTCACAAACCACTGACCACCTCCAGGCGCGTATCCATTGTCTCTCGAGATAAGGAGGCCCAAAAGAAAGAAGAAAGAAAAGAAAAGAACACCAATGCATCCACTATCTCTGCAATCACTTCTTTTAAGACCCTAGGATGCAGGCCATCAGGTCCAGGGGACTTGTCAACCTTTAATCCCATAAGCTTGCCAAGTCCTTTTTCTCTCGTGATAATGATTGTTTTAAGTTCCTCCCTCCCTCTTGCCCCTTGATTTTCTACCATTACTGGGATGCTTTTAGTGTTTTCTGCCATGAAGATGGATACAAGATATTTGTTCAAAGTCTCTTCCATGTCCTTGTTTCCCACTATTAATTCCCCAGTCTCATCTTCTATGGGACCAATGCTTATTTAGCTACTATCTTCCTTTATCCATAATTGTAGAAGCTCTGTCTGTTTTTATATTTCTTGCTAGTTTTCTCTCAATCTATTTTCTCCCTTTTATTAGTCATCCTGGTTTCTAAAATGTTCCCAATCTTCTGGCATACCACTAATCTTCGCAACATTAAACGCCTTTCTTTCAATTTGATACCATACTTAACTTCCTTAGTTAGCCACGGACATGTTTTTTAGATAATGGATAAAATCTGATTGAGACAGGTAAGCTGCATGATGCCATAAGGAAGGAGCTACTACAGAATGTAAGCTGCCAAGCAGTTTTCCAATTTTAAATAATATTCTTGCATGTGCACTTGTCAAACATATGAATTATTTTAAGTGCAGGAGGAACAGAAAATGCAGAATTCATGCTTCTTCGGAACATGGCTGTGCTAACCTACACTTAATCATTAGATATTTGCACACTCGCAGAATGTACCCTACATCTGTTTATTTCTGTGTTCACCAAGATGTGGAATGTCAGTGCTGAGGAATGGAAAATTTAACAACTTTTGACATCTTATGACAGAATCCAACACTGCCAGGTCAGGTACAGAAGGGGCAAGATAGCTAATATGTCCTCTCCCTACAAATCCCTGCCTCCATCCACTCACCTCAGAAAAAGAACTGCAAACAAGCTAACCTGCCATTTTACACAAATAGCTTTTGTAATGGAGGAATGCCACTATCAGAAGGAGAATATTTCCTGATTGTTTTCTTTTGATTCAACATGAAACTTTTTGAAAGAGCATTTTTCTCCTCTCTGTGGCATCTCCACAGATAATTGTAGCTGAGAAAGACGATTCAGCGTATCTTAGTTCATTTAGAAACATACTACCATTTCCACCCACCCCATGCCGTATCTGTTAATGGGGGAGGGGTACTTAAATCAGAATCTTGTTTCTTAAATTATTCCAGGATTTTTGCCTCCATTAGTTTATCAAGGAGTCTGTTTCATGTGTTGATCACTCTCCATAAATAGGAATTTCATGATTTGTGCTAAATTTGCCTTTGAATGGTCTTACCAAAACTGAAGCTGGAAAAACAATTTCAGGTTCCTGGGGAAACTGACACTGGTTAGAACCAGATAAAAGGAGATAGAGTCCTCCTGAGACCAGGCAGATGAGGTAGATCAGGCAAGGGTGGAGTGCTAGCAAGCAGAAGAAAGTGAAGATTTAATCCAAGAGCTGTTACTGTTACTGTTACTTAAAGTAGCCGACAAACCAGACCCAGCCATACATACAGTGCACAGGTTGCCAGTGAAGGACTCGGATAAAGGGAAGACTGGTAAATTCACACCATCAAGACTTTTGTAAGCAGAGCTAAGGAATCTCTGCAGAAGCGTGCCTCATAGTGAAGACTGTACCAGCAGAGTATGGATTGAGAGGGAACTGCTGTCGGAAGAAGAACAGTGGCTAAATCCTTGAAGAAAGGTGTTGAAAATCTACCTGAGGAACTTCAGAGTTGCGAAGAACTATGTGACTATAATTCTTACCATATATGCTGCGTGGACTGCCCAGTGAAACCATGAGACTCATCTCTGTTTTATCTGATAGTTAAGGTGCAATCTGTAAAATATATATTGACTGTGATCTGTTTGTTGCTGCATGTTTAATATATGTTGGTTTTGGTTTGAGTGTTATTAGGGTCAATTGGTGGATTTGATTCTTTTCGTTTGTTGGTAGTCTCCACGGGGATCATAACACAACTAACAGGAAATACATTGGATGATGTAATTTCCATATATGCATCCACTTACAATATGCCCATTACCTGTGGGGATTCAGCGGAGGAGAGAATACAGCAAAAGGGACATGGCAGAATAGGTTCCCAGCCATTTCCCACTGCTGCCCATCAATTATCTGCCAATTTGGGCAGGAATTGCCAGACCACATATTTAGAGCAGAGTCAAAAATACAAATGTGTCTGCCTTTTGTCCTTTTGTGGAAGCAGAAATTGTCGGCCACTAATTGATCAACATTCTTAAAGGTCATTATAAATGCTGCAAAAACAGGGTGCTTTCATTTGGTCAGGACCTCACAATTGAATCTGCCAGAGAACAATTAACCTTAAATACAATGATGTAACTAAAACAACACTATGTCACTGGACTCTGGGGATCACATGGAAAACATTCTTTGGATAATAATTAGGTTAGTACATTTGACAACTTTATCTCTTTAGACCACCTACTTCCACATTCACATTATCGCCTGTGTCTGCCCAAGCCTCAACCCATATGCTCTTCATAGCTCCAGATTCAACTAGTCCAATGCTATCCTGGTCAGCCTCCCATCTACCAGCCTTTTCTTTGTCTCAGACTAGAAATTTGCAGTAAAAAAGGTAACCCAGACACTGGCTACTTAAATCAGAAATTCTCCCATTGCACTATTGTGAAGCTAGGCTGATGCTCAAAAAAGCCTCAGAGATGCATCAGTTCCAGCAATCTGCAGCTTTGCATAATCGATACATTTCTACAGCTGACCAGCTTCCACTGATTGCTTTTCCCTCCATGGCTTGGTCTCTTACCCCTTAGTTAGCATCTGAACTGAATAGAACTGAATAGACCTCATTAACATTGGGACACAATGATGCAATGAATCTCTGAGAGGAAATTTAAAAAGATAAATGGGTCCAGACTAGGCTTGTATTTGTATAGTGTCTTTAACATAATAAAATGTACCGAAGTGCTTCACTGGAGCATAATCAGGCAAAACTTTACTACCAATCCAAAGATGGAGTCATTATGATGGGTGACCAAACGCTTGATCAAAGAGGTGGAGAGAGAGGTAAAAAGGTGGAGGTTTGGGGAGGAAATTCAGGAGCTTAGGGCCTAGATGGCTGATGGCAGAGTCACCAATCATGTGGCGAAGGATGCACAAGAGGACAAAGTTGGAGGAATGCAGAATTCTCGAAGGGTTCTCGGGCTGGAGGAAATGACAGAAATAGGGAGGGGTGAAGGCCACGGAGGGAGCTGAATACAAGGATCAGAATTTTAAAATTGAGGCCTTGGTAGAATGGGAGCCAATGTAGGACAGCGAACACCGGGATGATTGGTGAATGGGACTTGTTGTAAGTTAAGATACAAGAAACAGAGTATTGGTTGAGCTCAAGTTTTTTGAAGCTGGAAAATGGGAGGCCCACCAGAAGAGCATTGGAATAGTTGAATCTGGAGCTAAGAAGTGCACAATGAGGGATTCAACAGCATATGGGTTGAGGCTTGGGTAGACACAGGTGATAATACGAATGTGGAAGTAAGTGGTCTTTGTGATGAATAGGTTCTAGGCAAGTTACAGAGTATTACATTGAATCTATAGCATAAGAACAGGTCAGGCAGCCCAACTGATCTATGCTGATGTTTATACACCACATGAGCCTCCTCCCACTCTAATTACCTCTTCTCAACCTTCCCTTGTATCCATCTATTCCCTTCAGCCCCATGTATGCATCAGCTTTACCTTAAATATGTCAATGCTATCTGTTCCACTCACTCCAAGTAGCAGTGAGTTCCACATTCTCACCATTCTCTGTGCAAAGGAATGAAAACAGTTGCTCCACATTCTCCTTATCGAACCCTTTCATAATTTTAAAGATCTGTATCATATCTCCTCTTAGTCTTCACTTTCCTGATAATTACATACTCTCAGTTCTGGTCAGATCCTTGTAAATCTTTCCTGCATTTTCATCAGTGCTTTAATACCTTTTTTGTCACATGGAGAACAGAACTGCACATGCTAATCCAAGAGTAATGTAACAAATGTTCTATAAAAATTTTATAGTAATTCCCTGCTTTTGTATTCTATTCCTCTAGAAATGAAACCTTGATACTTCGTTTGCACTCTTCTTGGCGTTATCAATTTGTGCTGCTACCGCTAACAATTTATGTATCTGTATTCCTAGATTTCTTTGTTTCTCTACCCCATTTAGTTTCTTGCATGTTACATAGAAATTACAGCTCAGAAACATGCCACTCAGCTCAACTGGTCTGTGCCAGTGTTTATGCTGCACATGAGCCTCCTCCTGCCCCCACTCTATCTAATCCAATCAGCATATTCTTCCATTCCTCTCTCCCCCATGCACTCACCCAGTCTCCCTGAAACCCCAAATGTATCCACTTCCAAAGAATTGGTGTCTTCCAATGAAACACCTCATACTTTTCTACATTACATTTCATTTGCAATTCATCCACTCACTTTGCAAGTCTGTTTATGTCTTCCTATATTTTATTATCCATCTCTAGGGGGGCGATTTAGCCCAGATTTTATTCGTTCTTTATTTGTTCTCGAGATGTCAGTGTTGTTGGCCAGGCCAACATTTATTGCCCATCCCTAATTGCCCTTAAGCAGGTGCTGGTGAGCCAACTTCTTGAACCGCTGCAGTCCATGTGGTGTACGTACACCCACAGTGCTGTTAGGAAGGGAGTTGCAGGATTTTGACCCAACGACAGTGAGACAATGGTGATATATTTCCAAGTCAGGATGGTGAGTGATTTGGAGGGGAACTTGCAGGTGGAGGTGTTCCCATGCCCTTGTTGTTCTAGGTGGCAGAGGTCACAGGTTTGGAAGCAGCTGTTGAAGTAGCCTTGGTGAGTTGCTGCAGTGCATCTTGTAGATGGTGCACATTGCTGCCACTATGCACCAGTGGTGGAGTGAGTGAATGTGGTGGATGGGCTGTTGATCAAGCTGGCTACTTTGTCTTGGATGGCATTAAGCTTCTTAAGTGTTGTTGGAGCTGCACTCCAGGCAAGTGGGGAGTATTCTATCACAATGCTTACTTGTACCTTGTAGATGGTGGACAGGATTTGGGGAGTCAAGAGGTGAGTTACTTGCCGCAGAATTCCCAGCCTCTGACCTGCTCTTGTAGCCACAGTATTTGTATGGCTGGCGCAATTAAGTTTCCAATCAATGGTAACCTCCAGGATATTGATGGTGGGGATTCAGCGATGGTAATACCATTGAATGTCAAGGGGAGGTGGTTAGATTCTCTCTTGTTGGAGATAGTCATTGCTTAGCATCTGTGTAGTGCGAACAATACTTGCCACATATCAGTTCAAGCCTGAATGTTATCTTGTTCTTTCTGCATGTGGGAATGGACTACTTCAGTATTTGAGGAGTTGTGAATGCTACTGAACACTGCAATCATCAGCAAACATTCCCACTTTTGATCTTATGTTGGAGGGAAGGTCATAGATGAGGCAACTGAAGATGGCTGGGCGTAGGACACTACCCTGAGTAACTCCTGCAGCGATTCTGGGGCTGACAACCATAACCATCTTCCTTTATGCTAGGTATGGTTCCAACCAGTGAAGAGTTCCCCTCCTGATTCCCATTGCCTCTAGTTTTGCTAGGGCTCCTTGATGCCACACTCAGTCAAATGCTGCCTTGATGTCAAGGCAGTGACTCTTACCTCACCTCTGGAATCCAGCTCTTTTGTCCATGTTTGGGCCAAGTCAGGAGCTGAGTGGCCCTGGCAGAATCCAAACTGAGCATTGGTGAGCAGGTTGTTGCTGAGTACCAAACCTTCAAACAGGTCTGTCTGATTAGCACAGCTAATGAAAAAATTATATTCAAAAGCTTTTAAAATGTGATTATTTGCATCCTTGACCAAAAAAAGCTTAATTTTAAGAGTCTCCTTGAAGGATGACAAACACCGGAAACTTGCCATGAACATTATTTTCAGCTGGAATTTTGGCCAGTTTTGAGGGTTGAGCCAGCTTCTAGTGTAATTTTTTTAAACCAGTGCAAAATATTGTGGAAATTTAATTTAAGCTTGAAATTCTGCGATCATTTGTGCTGGTTTGGCTGATTTCGGGCGAATAGCGCAAACTCCAGGCCCTGATCTCTTGGCAAGAATTCTAGTATCTTGCCTGCAGCTGATATTAAGCTAACTGCTCTATATAACTGCTCTTGGACTTTCTTGAAGATAGGAATGATCTATTTTCAGTTGCTGATGGCTTCAGTGTGTAATTTTTAACATTCTAAGTTATAAGAAGATACCAGGGAAAGCTATTTCACATATAGTTTAAATACGTTCAATGAGAAATGGAATGCATTTCCAGAAAAAAGGGATTGGGAAGTATAGTGGCTAGATGCGATTGAGATCAAACAAAAAGGGTCAAGCCTGTAGATGCAAATGGCTATTCCCTATTTGTAGAAAATTGTAAGTGTCAGTGTCAACTTGGTTCTGGAGGAGCACTTGGCAGGAGCCCTTTCACTTCAGAGATAAAAGGTTGTAACTTCAAGCCCCACTCCAGGATTTGAGCGCATAATCCAGGTTGACAGTGAGAGTCCTGATTGTTGGAGATATTGCTTTTCAGATCAGGCATTAAACCAACGCCCCACCTCTCTGTTCAGTTGAAGGTAAAAGATCCTGTAGTACTAGTTGAAAAGGAGAGTGTCATGGTGGCTGATTGTATGTGTGGGCTTGAGTAATTGAGACTATATGGTACTTGGAAGAGAAACTGAAAGGAACTCTCTGTACTATGGGGAGTTACCTGACCTGGGGTGGGTTGTTGTAAGGTCAGATAGCACATGTAGCAGCAGTAAGAAGGACCCTCCATAAAAAGCTTGTTAAATCTTTGTTAAAGTTAAATCTGTGACTTCAAGTGTGATTCTTTTAGCCTGAGATGTGACAGAGAGTTTTCCAGGGCAATGTTTAGTCCTCAGCTGAATAAGAATAATTTAACATATTCGCTGTTTGTAGCGTATTCTTATGTGCAAATTGAAAGCAGTTTGTGATGTCCTTTCTTTTCTTTATGGTGTTATTATCTTTTTTTATGTTGTTATTTTCCAGCAGTATGAGAGAGGAGTTGAGTTCCTTAGTGTAAACTGCTGATTTATCACTGATAATCTGACTAGTAAATTGCCATACTCAAGAATTATGCATGCACTTTCTGTAATGTCGTACTTGACTAGAAAGTTAAGAGCTGGCAGTATGATGTCTTCTGGGAAATTAGGAACAAAGGGGCAACATTGCATGAAGCAAAGACCTCCAGTTAATTTCAATCAATATAATCCTCGAGTGTTCTGACCCAAGTAAAGCTGGTTGTGAGGAAAACCATGGGCTGGATTTTAAGGAGCCCTCAACGTTGGGATCCTTGGCGGGGGGTGGGGCCTGAAGGTGGCCCTGGATGAGACCCACCACAGACCTCGGCGCTGGCAGGGCCTGACCCGATCCTCCTGGCGGCGGTGAGGCACCGTGGTGGCCCCCTCCCCCACCGCTGGCTGACTGGACCACAATTTTAATATTTAAATCAATTAAAGTAATTAATTTAAACATACTTATGCCTCCCTTTGATGTCTCGCTGCGATCTTCAGCCCGGCAGCCAGCACTCCTGCACCTTCGGATTCCCATCCAGGGAAACAAGGCACAACACTGGTGAAGAGGGGGGAAAAGGTAATTTTATCAGTACGGTGGAGGGTGGGGGCAACGGGGTCAAATTAATGCCATGGGTGTAGAGGATGGTGGGAAGGGTTGTAGTTTAAAATTTATGCAGTTGTGCGGGGGGAAGGTCAGATGGTAAAGGCAAGTGTTTTGAGGGGGGAAAGGGCAAATAATTAATTGTATTGTTGTTGGGAGAGGGGCAAAAGAAATGTTATATTTAATTTAATTCAATCCATCTTTAAATATTTAAATAAGCTGGTAGGGCAGACAGCCCTTTAAAAATGGCGTCACGCCTGCGCACAGGCAGTTGAAGCCATTGCTGGGGACGGATAGCCCACCCTCTCCATGTGATTGGGGGGGTGAGTGTGGCCCGCCCCGGCTATTTAAATGAGCCGGCGTGCTTGAGATCGTAGCGGCTCTTTGACATACGGCCCGCATGGGCGGGCTACCATTTTTGAACGAGCTTATAAAATCCAGCCTCATGTGTGTGATTGCATTTTTCAAAACAAGGAAGATTGTTGTTCTTTCTTAGTGCCTTTTGGATAGCATCCTTTTTTTTATTTAACCTGTACATATGGCAGACAGAAAAATAATAAAAATTTTATCAAGAGATGGTAAGTTCCGACATTTACTATTAGGTCTGGGATCCTGGATCTCAGGGCTAAGTCAGATTCCCATATCCAATCTGCAGGAATCCAAAAATGAGTAAAGGATTAAAGTTGAGAAAAGCTGGTTCTGTTGTCTCCTGCATCTTTTAACATATTTGGAAATATAGTTGCATAAAATGTTTACTAAGTGTGCCGAAGGCCACAAAATCCATATGGCAGCATTCTTCTCAATATTAACATGCTTTCTAACTGGTATACTTTAGTAACTTTCTATAATGTTCAAACAGAATGTCAATTATCCATTGGATGCTTAAACAGCTGGTTGGATCCAAGAGAATTCATATAGAAATTTGACATGTAACAGTATTTGCAATTTCACTGAACATCAGGGTCATAATTTCCATAGAGTTGGGCAGGTTTCTGTTGGTTCTATTCATTTTAGGAGTTGCACAAAAAAATTGTTGCAATGAGGATGGTTTAGGCAGAAAATCCATTACCGTTTTTAGGTGTCTCAAATTTGAGAAAACTACACTCACCTGTAGGATTTCTGTTTCTTCATTACAGAATTTATCTCTATCTCCATACAGGCACATCCCATTTACCCAAATGCAGAGCATTCAGATGCAGTTTGGCAAAATGAACACACAGGGATGCTTAACTGTGTGTATGTGTGTGTTGGAGTTGCATCAGTTAAAGCCATTCAACTTATCAGACCACATCAGAAGAAAGGAAGACTTGCATTTCTAGGCTGCCTTTCATGACTGCAGGACATTCCACAGCATTTTACAGCCAATTGAGTACTTTTGGAATGTAGTCACTAGTCCTGCAAACAGCAATGAAATAAATGACCAGATCATCCATTGACTGAGAGATAAATGTTGGACAGAACACCAGGAAAACTATTCTCCTCGTCGTTGAATAGTGCCTTAGAATCTTTTACATCCACCTGAAAGGGCAGCCAGGCCCTTGGTTCAACACCTCATTATGAAAGTCAGCACCTCTAACAGTGCAGCACTCCCTCAGTACTGCACTGAAGTGTCAGGTGAGATTATGTGCTGAAGTCTTTGGAATGGGGCTTAATGTCACTGGTAAATTTTTGCTCCATTTGGCCAGTCAGGACCATCATTTTCATTAGGGGTTTGTGGATACCTGGAGCCAGGTAGGCAGAACATCAGCAACCCTGTGCCCAGTTATGGGCTTACACTCCAGATTCGATTAGTGAGACAGGCCGGTTGGTTAATCATTAGCAGTGCTCTGGAGTAATGTGGACATGGCTTTGAGATTCCAAAAATGCGAGGGAAAAAAAATTCTCAAATTCCACATAATAAAAACAGCTTTTATCTTATTAAACCATTGAATACAAGTGTTTGTTATTTATGAACAGGAGTCTGTTAATTGTGGAAAGAACTGATTTTCAGAATGGAAAGAATTGCTTAATTTATAACACCAGATGAGCTCTTCCTAAAATTCTTGATTTAAGCAGACAGAGAACATTAAATTTTAATTTCATGTCTGCTTAAATCAGGGCTTCCAGGATTTTCAAAGATTCTTTCAGTGAGGGGTATGAAATTTATGGAAATCCAGTCATCAATGAATATTTAAAGCTGCAGTCGATTGTTTATTGGACTCTAAGAGAGAAACAATTTTTAAGCATCAGTGGCTCCAGGCAATTTAAAAACGTGTTACTGCTGAGATTGCAAGGCACTAGTTAACTTCATCTTTAAACCATATGGCAGACAGGCTGCTTCATGCTCCCCATGATGATTAATAACTTTTGAAGGTCTTTCTCTCCTCGCCCCTCCCAAAGATTTTAAGAACAAAAAAACGTGCAATATAAAGCTTGATTCGAATTGTATTTTCAACTTCCCAGCAACTATACATGCAATGCATTTGAAAGATGTTTAATTATGCAGTGGCAGGACTCTTTGTCCTAAGTGATGAAAATAAATGTAAAAATTATTGAATGTACAGTCAACCAGAATTCCAATGATTCAGGAGCTGAGTTCTCCTACGCAGTTAAAGACGTCTGCTTTCTCACATCTGTCATCTTCATCTAAACATTTCTCCAGGCCAATGGATCACAGCTAGTGTCAGATTTAAAAGGTTGATATGCATTTTATGAATTGATTCAAACAATGCTATGATTTGTAATTGAGCATGTCTCTAAGGCTTGTAGCAAATGGCCAAATAAGCTCATAATTCTTTAAGCGTACAACCTGACTTGGCTATTAGTGATTTCCTTTCATTGAAAGATGGCATGATGCTTAACCTTCTGAAAATGTCAACTGTTTTGAGTAGAGCAGTATAGCAGTGTTAGGTTTTTGTAGCATTGTCATGATAGGCATACTGTTTACAACCCAAGTTACAGACACATCATCACAACCACCTCTAACCTGAGTCATAAAGGCCACTTTTTTCAAGTCCGCATGAGATTTTACAGTATTGCTCTTTATTCTTGGGCTTGCTACAAAACTGTACATTACAGGTTTGATAGCTTTAGACATTCACAGTATCTAATAGAATCTTCAGAGAGAGTATTTTCACTTGTTTTTCATCTTTTCTCTGTTGTGTCACTTGAAAACTTCAGAGGAACAGACATCCTTCCAGTCCCACCGTGTTTGTATAATGCATGTTTTCATGCTTGTCGAGCACTTTGTTTCCACTTTGAGATGGGTGCAGTGTATTGTTCATTTATTGTTCATTTGATATCTAGTGTATTGTTCATTTGAGACCACTGTACATGCTTGGTGTAACATGTGCAATGTGCCACTAGAGGGAGTCAATAATAAAATTTCAGTTTTACAGCAGCAATCCAGAAGGTAGTGCTGTGTGTTTCTTCCAGAGATTCACAATAGCAGATCTACAATGTATTCACCTATGCAGTTCCTATGTGTACTGACAACATTCTTGAACTGCATGCTGATCACTTTACGGAAATCAGCAAACTGAAGGGTGCTCCATACAAGCTGCATGTAGATAGCAAGGTGTGTTCAGCTGTGCGTCAACATAGATGAATGCTGTTCCATGCCAGAAAGCAGACAGAGAAGGAACTTTAGTGCTTGATTGACCTGGACATCATTTAGAATGTTAGGAATGAACTCAACCCTAGAGTTTCATTCATAAAAGGTGTCAAAAGACCCATGAGCAAGAACAAAATCGGAATCAGCATCAATATGCCGTCACCAAACCAAGCAATACAATGTGAAAGGCATTTGACACTGACGATTGATGATATCATAGAGAAAGTGAATGGTGCCAAACATTTTGCTAAATTCGACCTCAATGCAGGCTATCATCAAATCAAGTTGCAGAAGAATCAAGGTAATTACAGTGTTCTCCACTCACATTGGGCTCTTTTGATACGTGGCTCAAATTTGGAGTCAAATTAGCAGCTGAGGTATTTCAGTGCATGATTCAATCTGCACTGCAAGGACTTGATGACACTCTGAATATCAGCGATGACATTCTCATCTACGGTCACACTAAAATTAAACTTGAGACATGCCTACACGCATGCCTACAACATCTTAGAGAATGCAACCTCACCCTGAACAAAGACAAGTGCCTGCTCAATGAAAGAAGAATTGAATTCTTCATTCAGATATTCAGTGGTGAAGTAGTACCACCTGATCCACAGAAAAATGAAGCCATTGCAAATATTGCTGATCCTATTAATGTGCATTAAGTCCGAAGTCTGCTTAGGCTCATCACATACTGTAGTTGTTTCATTCCTAACCTCACTATGCCTTTCTGCCTCCCTATGCAATATGTCAAAAGAGATCACCAAGTGGGAGTGGACTAAATCTCACAGACAAGTTGTATACCAGGTCAAACAATGGTTCTCAGCAAGTTGCACAAATGTCTATTTCGACCCCAGGAAAACCACACAGCTAGTTGTGGATGTGAGCCGGTTGGCTTAGGTGCAGTTCTCATGCAGAATGACAAAGCAGGTCACCCATAAATCATTGCGATGGCAAGATAGCTAACACCTATAGAACAACGATATTCATAAACAATCACATGGAGCATCCTACACTTGCATCTCTACTTGTACAGAAGTGAGTTTGAAGTGATAACTGACCGTGGGCCACTAGTGAACCTGTTCAACAATTCGCATAGCAAGCCAGCTACTTGAATAGAGCGTTGGATACTCAAGCTACAAGAGTATGAGTTCTGTGTTAAGTATCAGTCAGTCAAGCTTAACCTAGCAGACTACCTTGCGTGTCATCCTTTGCTGACAATCAGTCCTACCAGTCGTGAAGAACAGCCTGCGTAAACGCGGTGCCAAAGTTGCTAAAATTAACTGATATCAAATTGACAACAAAACAAGATGAAGCATTGCAGGTATGTATGATAGCTATGAAATCACAAAGCTAGAAAGACGTGATTGAGAGAGCATCTACAAAATTGCTCACACTCTACAAGGTCTTCGCAATGTTTGAAATGAGCTCACAGTTGCAACCCCTTCTGATCTTGTGTTATAAGGCATTGTCATACTGCAGTAATTGAGAGAATGCATTGTAGAAATAACACATAAGGGTCACCAGGGAATTGTCAAAACCATGCAACTTCTTTTGGAAAAGGTATGGTTCCCGGGAATTGACTGCATGGTGGAGCACAAAATCAATCAGTATTTTCCATTTTAAGCAACCATCATGTCAAATCTTCATAAGCCGCTCAACATGTCTGAGCTACCTACAGGCCCATAGACTGATGTTAGCATAGACTTTGCAGACATGCCCACTGACATGCACTTGCTTGTTGTAATTGATGACAGCAGCAAATTCCCAGTTGTTGAAATAGGTTATATTTACCTCAGCAAAAGCAGTCGTCCCAAAACTTGACCAGATTTTCGCTTTGTTTGGAGTCCCTCAAATGGTGAGAAACAACAATGGACCCCATTCAACAGCGATGAGTTCAGCAAATTCATGAACTACCTGGGCTTCACTTAACAAAAAATCACACCCTGTTGGCCAAGAGCTAATGGAGAGGTTGATTCATGCATACCTTGAAAAAAGTGATCTTGACAGCTACTGCTGAGAGTAAGTTGTGGAAGCAGGAGTTGTATCGTTTTCTTTGCAATTACAGAGCTCATCTTGGCACATCCTATGTGCACACATCTTCCTGAGATATCCTGCAAAGCTAATGACTAACATGTATGTGAGTGTGATCAAGAACAGAAAGATCACACGAAAGCAAACGCAGAGCAAAACATGAAATTCAGAACTACACCGCTAAAGCCAGGAGCCAAAGTGCTTGTAAAATGTGATGGTTATATTGGAAAGCAAACAACCGCCTATGACATCCAGTCATTTGTTTTGATCAATACAAAAGGATCACTGCTAAGCATGGTTCACAAATCATCACACAAAATGCATCATTCTTCAAAGTGTTGGAAACACCACCCACAAGCATTGAGTCTGATCCCGACATCGCCGCTTCAGATGAAGCGCTAGTTAAATTAGACAGCACCTGACGTCACATGTCGATATTCTACTTGTGAGCAGAAACATCCTCCATACTTAAGTTATTATATTACAAATTGAAGTAATGTCCAAACAGAACAATGTAAACAAACCACTGAAACTCTCATTTACCAAGAATGGGGAAGGACGTGGTGTATTGTTTATTTGATATGTAGTGTATTGTTCATTTGAGGCCATTTTACATGTTTGTTGTAGAATGCACAGTGTGCCACTAAAGGGAGTCTATAATAAAGGCCAGATGTAACCCTTGGTGGACAGGAGCCAACCACCAACTGAAAAGTCAGTGGCGAACCCGCTTCAGCCTGGCATGGGGATCCGACCCACATTTTGCGGGTGTCCGGCCTTTAATTGTTCTGAAGCGGGACTTCCACCAGCTCGAGTCAGGAAGTCCCGCCTATTAGAGCTTCCAGCCAATCAGCGGGCCGCCAGCTCTCTGTCCCAACAGCACCACCGGGAGCAGTGGCGACTGCTGGGACTGCAGCCCAGCTTCGCGAGGACGATGTCGGGGAACCCTGGAACGCAGGTAAGTTTCTGTTGCCTCGACGGGGGTGATCAGTCAGGCCCCGGCGAGGCAAGGGAGGTCAAGTGGGGGGACGGGGGTGTGTTGGGTGTTGGGGTGGTTGGGGCAGTGGGAGTGGCCCTGCGTCGGGCATAGCGTGCCCAATCATGAGGCCTCCGCCAGGCCATCAGAGAGCCGCCTGCTTTTAACAGCAGCTTTTCTCAGATCTGGGTCGCCCAACCAGCCAAGGGTAAAATCCCTGTGATGGCGGGTGGAGGCCCTTAAGTGGCCACTTAACGGCCTTGATTGGCGTCGGGCGGGTGGGCCGTTTTTAGCCGCCGCTGCCCTGCGTAAAGTGGTGGCGGAGGCGGGACCAGTTTGGGGAGGGCCCCCCAAGCCTCCTGCGCCATTTTACATCCTGCCCTGCTGCCTTCCTGCTCTTTGTGGGGTGCGTAAAATTCTGGCCACAGTTTCAGTTTACAGCAGCAATCCAGAAGGTAGTGCCCCGTGTTTCTTCCAGAGATTTACAATAGCAGATCTACAATGTGAGATCTTACCCTGGGGAAGAAACACTGTAAAATTATGGATGATTTGCTTATGAATAAAACTGTGGCATGCATGAGGGTCTAAATTTAACATCACTGCACCCATTTTATGGGCTTAAATTGGGCCCAACATTAACCAATTTGGCAGTGCGGAGGCCTGCACCCAATCTGCATGGGAATTCATGCCACTGCTAAAATGGTTGGGGCCTTTTTTTAGGCGACTGCAGGGCAGGCCACATTTCAATACTTAAATGAGACTCCTGTGCTCATTTCAGACTCAGACTCCTAACTTTTTTTGCACTAGTCAGAGTTTGCAGGACAAAAGCCTGACTGACATTTCCAGGTCTTGAGCAGCCTAACTCGAGGTCAAAAGGGCCCTTGCTTGAATGCCTCATTATGAAAGCCCTTAAAGGAACCACTGGATGCAACCAAAACAAAAAGCCCCCAGTGCTTCCAAAATGGTGTTTTTTGTGGAGACAGAAGGAGCAAGAGTGTTCTTCCTGGCTCCACAAACTAACTGCGGGGCACTACCAGTTCTTCCTCCCAATCATGTACAACTATCCTCCTGCACCACCCCACCTCCACCTTCTTGGACTTGGTGTGAACCAAAATTCTTAAGGCCTGACAGCGGGCTGTGTTGGGGGAGCCTGATTACTCCTCACGCTTGCTTGATTTATTCTGATGAGGTCAGAGGATGTATGTAGTTAGATCTCTGGGCCTCTCTATCCAGTCCCTTCTCACTGAGCGCCACTGGAATGGCACCAAGTTTGGGCCCTTATGAAACTTGGATTCCATAGGCCTTTACAGCACAGGAAGAGGCCATTCAGCCTGTCGCCCCTAGCCAGTTCTTTGAAACAGCTATCCACTTATTTGCATTTCAATGCACTTTCTCCAAATTTTCATCATCTTTTTCTTTTTCAAAGTTTTATCCACTTCCCTTGTAGAACCTATTCGGGATTCTGCTTCAACCCACTGATTCTGGTACAGCATTCTACATCCTAACATTTCTTTTTGTAAAAAAAATCTCTAGCCTCTCTCATCCTTCATTTGATGACATTAAATTTATACCCCCCAGTTACCAATTCCCTGACCAGTGGAAATAATTTTTCCCAGCTTACTTTATCAATTCATAATTTTGAATACTTCTGTCATGTCTGCTCTTTAACTTCTCTGTACTAATCAAGAGATCCTCAATGTCTCCTTATAACTAAAGCCTTTCATCTCTAGTTTCATTTACAATAATTACATTACATTTTACATTAAAAATCATAGAGCCTTGTAAGTGAGAAATAATTTGCAGATTTTGTTGTTTTTGGTGCATTTTGAGTGGACTATAAAGGAAGCTTCTTAAAATTCAAAAAAAATTATTATGCACCTCACATAGAGTGACAATAGCTGTTCAAACCTTAACTTGTTCATGGATCAGATTACTGTGATTATGCTACGGTACAATGCAGTAAGGCTGTGGCAGCATAAGGAGGAACTTTAAAATATAAAAGAATACTAAACTCATAAGTGCTGTCCTCCCACGGGCTTTGTGATAAATATATTGTACCAGAACCCGTGAAGCTTTAACCTTGCTGTGGCTTGATACCTTTGAGGTGCAAACTTTGATCATAAATTCATGGACATTATTACATTATGTTTACTTCTCTTTCTTTTAATCATGACCTTGTTTATAAAGATTAGGTTCTGGACCTTAGCTGTGACTTTTTGTTTTAAGGAGACACAATCACATGGCAGAAATTACAAAAGAACCTCAAAGGTCCAAGATAAAATGATATACAAGCGCCCGGAACATAACCATTTGTCTTATTGATTTTATACTGACAATAAGGAATGGCTAGAATATTTCCATTTCTTTTGCCCTGGCTAGCTATTTTGGGAAGGGTCAGACGTTTAATAGTTGCTTGTGTACAGGTTGCTGCAGTATTTATGAAGTTGATCTTGCATTATCCTGGATTCTAGCATCCAGCCCCACTTGCAGTCTAAGAATATTACAGATCCGTGCAATTGATCCATCGATATACAACTGTAGGAGTTCTTTTTCATAAAATATTGTTCTTGTAAAAAAATGATTCTTACATAAGTCAATGTGTATTATTCACACTTTAAACTGTTGCACGCTTAGCAACATTAGTTTTTTTTTTAATAAGTGAGCCCAAGCATTGTTTAAAACTTACTTTAGGATCAATTTTTACAATGTATATAACATTTTGAGAGAAATCTGAAGGAAAAAGTATCATGTCGCTGGGCAAAGGATAGGAAGCTGTTTTATTTTCCATCACTTCCATCCCTCTCTGTCAACTGCATGTAGACAAGAGGTGAAACAACTGATGAAATACTCAACAAGCTTAGAGAAAGCCTGTCAAGAATCCACCCACTGTACTTGTTTTCACGGAGAATCCTATTTTATGTGTTTGTAACTATCAGAATCAATATCCCAATTTTGAAAGAAAACAATTATTTTCAGGACAGATAATTGTTTGTACAAACACTGTACAGCTGCTTATTCTATCTGTGCTTTAGCCTTAATCACTACCAGTGCTTGACAGCTCAAAAGAATGTAGCAATCATATGGAGATTATTGTAATTGCCTTCACAAATGATGATAGATAATGCAAGTGATTAACTTTTACCTATTCTTTTGCTTGTTTCCAATTATGATATTTCACCAATCTTCTGATTATTGTTGGAATTAATTATAATTCATGCATAATTGAGGTGGCCATTGTCTGCACAAATTACTGTGATGAGCCTTAAACGTTTACTAAACAAATTAGGAGTTGGTTTAGCAATAGCCAGCTTCAACGATATTGTAATTTTTTTTTCACAGCTGAACTGTATATTTGACAGCTGGTAATGTTAAGCAATAAAGGGTATGAGCTGAAATAAAAACAAAAAGTGCTGGAAAATTTTTATTTCAGATTTCCAGCATCCGCAGTATTTTGCTTTTATTTAAGGGTATGAGCTGACTATTCACAAACTGAAAAAAACTATCTAACAAATATAACAGCAATAGTAAACAGAAAGACGAGCAGTATGTACAGAATAATGAGCCCCAATTTTAACTCCCTCCTCCTTTCTGGCTCTGATCTGACCAACTGCAATTTTAAATGGCAGGCAGGAAGGACAACCTCCCCAAGCCAGCAGCGTCCTCTTTAAATATGTAGTTTGGGCTCTGATAACATTATCCAATGACATCTTTGGGATCTGAAATACTATTTTAACTGGAGGTCTGAACAAAGGGGCAGTGACAGCTTCCCCACCAGTTCAAACCTGCCAGGAGCTGGATTGTGGGCCAGAAGAGGTCCAGGCAAGTCAGTTTTTAATACCTCTGGAAACCATGGGTCTCCCTTCCCCAGTGCTTCTTCTCTCTCTCCTCTGATAGCGATTGCTCCCCACACCATTTACCTGAATGTTCCTGCATGCAGGGTCCCTGGGTCAGTGGTCTCCTGCAGCCAGAACCTTCACTCCTGCATGATGGAGTCCACGGTTTGCGAGACCAGTGGAGGAACATGGGCAAGCTGTTGTCTGAACAATATGGCTTGTTGAATGTTCTGTTAGGTGCACTGGCTCTGGTTTCAAAGCTTGTTTTTTGAGAGGGTTCCTAACTAAAAGTGAGACTAAAAACTTTGTGGTTCTGGGGAGACAGAGTGGTTGGAACCAGATAATGGACAGAGTCATCTGACCAGAGTCAACACCAGATCACAAGATTGTAGAGTTCAAGAAGGCTGCAGGTAGTGTGTGCAGGCAGTGTTTTGCTGACGAGCTGCAGAGAGTGGAAGCTGATTCTGTGAGCTGGCCATTAGCAAATACAAGTTGCTGCACATACTTTCGGTGACTTCAAGAAATACAGGTGGATCCATGCCGTCAAGTTTGTCGCGAGCAGAACTTTTTTGGTGGAGACTGTATGTATGGAGTTTGGGATTGCAGGGCAACTGCTGCTAGATGAAAATTGGTGACTGCATCTTGGAAAACAGGAGCTGGAAATCTACCTGAAGAAGTTCAGAGTTTAGTCGAACTTTGTGGCTGCTCTGTGCCATCTTTGCCAAGTGGACTGCCCAGTAAATCCATGAGATCTATATCTTTGTTGTATCTGATAATTAATACGTGATCTGTAAACTATATATATTGACTGTGAGTTGTCTGTTATTTCATGTTTAATTTATGTTGATTTTGGTTTGATTGTAAGAGTAAAAGCTATAAAAGTGAAAAAAGCTACAAAAAGATTCTGAGGGGGAGATGCAGCAGACCGATGTGACAATTGAGTGCTCAAGTGCAACGACAAAGTACATGAGTGCTTTAATAAAAACAAGAAATGCTGGAACCACTCAACAGGTCTGGCAGCATCTGTGGAAAGAGAAGCAGAGTTAACGTTTCGGGTCAGTGACCCTTCTTCTGAACTAACCCGAAACATTAACTCTGCTTCTTTTTCCACAGATGCTGCCAGACCTGCTGAGTGGTTCCAGCATTTCTTGTTTTTATTTCAGATTTCCAGCATCCGCAATATTTTACTTTTACATGAGTGCTTTACAATGTTATACCAACTCACGTTCTTCTGAATGCCCACAGCTCTTTGCAGACACAACTTGAATTAAATTCATATCTTATTCTGGCGTTTCACTGCAGGAACTTAATGTAATATTCTATATGAGTTCATGTATGTCTTACTAATACCTTCTTTATGCTGATGACCTTTATGAGAATATGAGCACTCCTATTCATGAAACTGCCTATTTGACAGTATGAATATTTATTCTTTTATCTTTTAATTACTCAAGTTAACAAAGTGATTTTGATCACTTGCTTGTCCGGGTTCTTTTCTCTCAATATCAGAAAAGGATTCATGTCAAAAGTAAACATGCTCAGCGGTAAAGACAGTGCTGACAGCATTTGTTCCACATGCCCTCATTTTGCTGGAAATCTAAAAGGTATTGACTGAAGAGAAAGATGGACAATTCTTAAATATTTCATTTTCAACAGAGCCCCGATAAGATGTTACTGCTGACAAAAGCTAAGGCAATGGGGCTTTCCTTTTCTTTGTGCTCTGACAGTTACAGTCAAATGTAATCTACTTAAAGACTTACTTGATAACAGTCTTGCAGTGACATGTCCAGAGATAAAAAGAATATTGAATGTCCCTTTTCCATTACAGGGTAGTGCACGATGCCAACTTCCAGCTAAGCAAAGGAATGGTCATTTGTAATGGCAAAACACAGTGAACTTTCTAGGCTCGATGGACTGCACTACAGAGCTTCATGCATGCACATTGTAGGCATCTATACTTCTGTAATGTATTCCTATATTATGAGCATGCCCATTGTGTACTGAAGTCATTAAACATGTGATTTGGCCATCTTGGTGTCTGTCTTTCTTTAGACATTCCTCCCAGTGTATAACAAATTTTAGCAACAAAACGGGATTAAAGTGCAAACATTTTTGCAGCAAGCAGCAGTAAAGACCGTGATGAACAAAATAAGCTATCTCCCAGTGACCTAACTGCTAGGATGGTAAAGATTTTTGACTAGATTGTGTTGAGCCTCATTGCTTCTGCAAATGTGTGGATGTGTGCACTCAGTTGAATGGATTCTGCTAGTCCTCTAGGTCCTAGTGGCAATCTGATTCAACCACCGATTACACTGGTTTTGGTGAGTTTGTTCTGATTCAGCTGATTTAGCTTCTGTATCACTGTTGCAGACAGCAAAAGTAAAGTGTTAAAAATATTGACGAAGGGTCATCGACCTGCAACACTAACTCTTGTTCTCCAACCAAAGAAGCTTCCAGACCTGCTGAGTACCAGCATTTCCTGCTTTTATTTCAGATTTCCAGCATCTGCAATATTTTGCTTTTGTTACAGTAAAATGTTTACTGGGTCACTATTACATTTGAAAATGTGACAAAATGGCTGTGCCCACGGGATACATTGGAAGGTTAGGAATATATGATGGAGCTCGAGAAACCTTCAGTTCATGCATAGAAGGAATGGACATGTTCTTCAGAGCTAATAATCAATCAGACCTCAAAGGTGAAAGTGAAGATAACCAGACTCAGAAGACAATTCTTGAACACAAGATAGCAATTTGGCTAACGGAGATTGGTCCAGAAGTGTAGGGCACGCTAACAAACCTTCTTGCTCTCAACAAGAGAAAAGATGTGCCATTCAAAATAATTATCACCAGATTAGAGAAACATTTTAATCCTAAACCACCAGAGACAGTGGAAAGCCTCAAATTTGGAACCAGAAACCAAAGAAGTAGCAAAATAGTTGGCAAGTACATTGTGGCACTGCAAAATTTATCATCGCATTGCAACTTTGGTACATTCTTAACCGTGCATTATGAGACAGATGCATGTGTGGATTGGTGGATGAAAGAATCCAGTCGAAGTTACTAAACACACAGAATCTTACGTTTGAGCTAGAGCGTGAGGTTCCTTCCACCATGTCACCGAAAGATAACATGCAAGTGCAGCTAGCAATTAGGAAGGCAAATGGTATATTGGCCTATATTGCAAGAAGATTTTAGTACAGGAGTAAAGAAGTCTTGTTGCAATTGTATAGAGCCTTGGGGAGACCGTACCTGGAGTATTGTTTTGGTCTCCCTACCTAAGGAAGGATATACTTGTCATAGAGGGACTGCAACGAACGTTCACCAGATTGATCCCTGGGATTGCGGAATTGTCCTATGAAGAGAGGCTGAGGAGGGTGGGCCTGTATTCTCTAGAGTTTAGAAGAATGAGAGGTGATCTCATTAAAGCATATAAAATTCTTACAGGGCTTGACAGGGTAGATGCAGGAAGGATATTTCCCCTGGCTGGGGGGCTCTAGAACCAGGAGACACAGTCTCAGAATAAGAGGTAGGCCATTTAGGACTGAGGTGAGGAGGAATGGTTTCACTCAGAGGGTGGTGAATCTTTGGAATTCTCTACCTCAGAGGGCTGTGGAGGCTCAGTCATTGAGTATGTTCAAGATAGAGATTGATAAATTTCAAGGGATATGGGAATAAGTGTGGGAAAATGATGACGTATCAGCCATGGTCTAGTTGAATGGTGGAGCAAGCTTGAGGGGCTGAATGGCCTAGTCCTGCTTCTATTTCCTATGTTCCTACGATGGCATCAAAGAATGCTCAGGAATTTCGTCCTTTGCCAGTGACTAGTACAGCTTCTGTTAACTGTCAGAAGACTTCTGCCAAGTCTAAAGCGGGGAAACCTGATCAGAGGAGTGCTGTTGATGAAAGCTTAGTGACTTGTTATTGCTGTAATGGCAATCACATGGAACAGGCATGTCAGTATAGAAATGCCAAATGCTTTAATTGACAAAAGATAGACCATATTGCAACTGCTTACTGAGCAAAGGCCAAAGCAGGAAAGAGAATGGAAAACAGCAGTGTAACGAGGGTGGAGTTCATAATCTTGAAGTGAATCCAAAGTGCTTAAACGAAGTGCAGCAAGGGTTGTATGGCATTTATGCCATTAGCAATCATTCCAATGACAGAGACTTTTGTACAAAGGAGTGGGGAAATCAACAGTACATCAACATGCACATTGATACAGCTCAATTATGAGTAGATGTATGTAGGAGAGCAAATTCAGCGATGTACCTCGGACTGAGAGCAGTTCAGTTGAAAACCTACTGTAGTGAGGTGTTAGAAATGTGAGGACAAAAAGTGCAATGTCCAATATAAGGGCAAGTTCCTCAAGTTACCCACTGTTGTAGCGAGATATATCAACAAACCAACGTTAATGGGAAAAGACTGGCTTTGCAAGCTGAAGTTAGATTGGAAGCATGTTTTCCAAGTTGAGATGACCAAGAAGCTTGACCAACTATTGAATAGTCATGGCAAGATTTCTGAGGACTGCTATGAAGATGTAATCTGTGTGAAAACGCACATCCAAATTAGGCCTGATGTAAAGCTGGTATATTGCAAGGCTAGGCTGGTTCCTTATGCTCTCAATACCCCAGTTGAAGAGCAACTAAAGAAGCCAGAGAGAAATGGTGTGCTAGTTAAAACTGAACACAGTAATTAGCCTAAGTCAGACAAAACTGTAAAACTATATGGGGACTACAAACAGGCAGTGGATGATGAGCAGTATCCTCTAAAGACCGCTCAAGTTTTCTAAGCAAAGCTAGTGGGATCCAAGCTATTCACAAAGTTAAATTTGTCCCACGCTTATGCACAATTCAATGTGGAGTTAGAGAATCAGCAGAACCTCATGATAAACACACACATGGGGTTATACTCCTACACAAAACTGCCCTATGGTGTGAAGTCTTCTTCAAAAATCTTCGAAGCTACAATGGATAAGATTTTGCAAGGAGTGCTGCATTGTTTGTGTAAACAGGATGATGTGTTGATCACGATCACAACAGAGAAAAAGAATCTTCAAGTGTTGGATGAAGTGTTAAAAGGACTCAACTATCACAATGTGAAGTTAAAAAGGAGCAAGTGTGCCTACGTGCTATCTGAAGTAGTGTACCTTGGCTTGAAAATCAATGAAAAAAGATGACAGCCAGTGAAAGAGAAGATAAAGGCAACAGTCAAAGCCTTCAGGGAATTGAGGGTTATGTGGAGCAGGCCCGAAAGAGGAGTTGAGGCCTGGGACAGATCAGCCATGATCTTATTGAATGCCGGGCAGTCTCGAGGGGCTGAATGGCCTACTCCTGCTCCTACTTGTGTTCTTGTGGAAAGCCAAAAAATGTATCTGAGCTTCGATCTTTCCTAGGCGTGGTTCAATACCACTCATGATTTCTGCCTGAGCTTTCAATAATGTTAGCTCCACTACATGAGCTGTTGAAGAAAGATGTGAAATGGAAATGATCTAAAGCACAATAAGATGCTTATGATGCATGTAAGAGAAGCTTGACATTTGATGCACTATTCGTTCATTACGATACAAATCGTGACCTGAAGCTAGCAAGTGACACTTCAAACCATGGAGTTGGAGTGGTGATAAGTTATATCATGGATAATGGTCAAGAGAAGCCCATAGCATTCACGTCACATACCCTCACCAAGAGTGAATGCAACCTCGTGCAGATAGAAAAGGAAGCACTTGGAATCATCTTCGGAATCAAAATGTTTCACCGTTTTTTATTGGGTAGAAACATTAAGCTAGTTACAGATCATAAAGCCCTGGACCTATTCTAGGACCAAAGTCTGCAATACCAACAATGGCAGCATGAAGGATGCAGTGTTGGGCTGCATTTCTCTCAAAGTATGACTACAACATTGAATATTGTAGTTCAAAGGAGAATGCCGAAGCTGACGCACTGTCATGTTTGCTGCATGAAGACTCAAAAGTAGGCTGTGAAGGTGCAATCTTCACAATAGGAGTAGTGGATGAGGATTTTCCAATCACTGCAACTGAAATTGCAGCTTAAACTCAGAAATACCTAGTTTTAAAAAGAGTCTACGAACAGATTCGAATGGTTGGATAGAGTTTGACCGGTGTACAGACAAGGAAACTAAACCATTCCACAATCGACGTAACGAGTTGTCATGTGAACAGGGATGCATTAAATGGGGTCACAGAGTGGTAGTACCTAGATCTTTAAGAGACAAGATTCTGGCAGAACTTTACACTGAACACATGGGCATAGTCAGCATGAAATCCATAGCCAGAAGTTTTGTTTATTGGCCTGGTCGAGACAGTGATCTAGAATCACTGGTTAACAAATATTCCATTTATCAAAACTACCAAAACTCCTCTACAACCATTGTCATGGTCGACTAGTCTATTTCAGAGACTGCACGTAGACATTTGCAAAAAGGAAAGTGACAATTTATGGGTGCTTATTGACAGTCACTTTAAGTGAATCAAAATAAAGCGTATGGGTCAAAACATCAATGCTGAAAGGACAATAGATGAACTACGATCTATTTTTGCTTGTCATGGTTTACTGGAGGAGATTGTCTCAGGTACCAGCCCTCAATTTTGTTCTGCTCTGTTTCAGAATTTCATAAAGCAAAATGGTATCAAACATACCTTCACCCCTCTATATCATCCGGCATCAAATGAAGCAGCAGGAAGATCTGTAAGAGTAGTCAAGGAATCACTTAAGAAGCAAGTGCTGTATAGATGTTCAAGTTTCAGAATGAAACAGAGATCAGATAATTTTCTGCTGAGGTATAGAACAACTCCACACTCAACTACAGGGTACACACCTGCAGAGCTCTTAATGAAGTAAAGATTAAGAACACATTTGAGTTTAGCTCTACCAAATTTGACTGCTAAAATTGAACAAAAACTGTTCAGTCAGAAATTTCAGTGCGACACAAACAAAAGAGAAGAGTTTCAGGAAAAATGAATATGTTTGTGTTCTGAGCCCCCCAAGTCGCACAAGTGGGACGTGAGAAATGTCATCGAAGTTTGTGGTACTAAGAGATACTTAGTTGATATTGGTAAAAAGTGAGAAGTGTTCACATAGATCACATGATCCCATGAGGAATGATCCAGATCTTGAGCATGACTTGACAGCAAGCTTTTGCCAGAATCTGAACCAGTTCAGACTTCAGTGTCATAGAGAGTGTCTGAAGTACCAGTTTCAGAAAAAGAAACAAGATCTTCTGTAAGTCCTGAACTGAAACCAAATAGTCCAAAACCTGACTCTACACCGAAACCTGTGAGAAGATCAGGAAGATTTTGTAAACCAGTTATTAGTCTTGCTTTATAGATATTATTAAAGAAAAAGAGTCAGTTGTTATTTTGTCAAGTGTGCACATTCTCAAAGATTTGTTTGTTTTTCAAGTTGTATAGTTAGTGTACCTGCAAATAGTTTACTTTTAAAGATGGAAGCAGTGTAATGTATTCCTATGTTATGACCATGCCCAGTGTGTAATCATGTCATTAAACATGTGATCTGGCCATCTTGATGTCTGTCTTTCTTTACATGTTCCTCCCAGTATATAACACTTTCAATGCCATAAAACATGGTCTTGTGGCTTTTTAAAAATTCATTCATGGAATATGGGCACCACTGGCAAGGCCAGCATTTATTGCCCATCTTTAATTGCCCTTGAGAAGATGGTGGTGAGTCACCTGCTTGAATACAGCTGAGTGACTTGCTAGGCAATTTCAGAGGGCGGTTAAGAGTCAACCACATCATTGTGGATCTGGAGTCACATATAGGCCAGGTGAGAATGGCAGATTTTCTGCCCTAAAGGTTGTTAGGGAATCAGATGGGTTTTAAATGACAATCTGATAGTTATATGGTCACTGATATTGATACTGCCTTTTTATTCCAGATTTTTATTTATTTATTTAAGTGAGTTTAAAGTCCCTGCTGTCATGGTGGGATTTGTACTTGTGCCTCCAAATGGGTAGATATTCTGCCTCCACCTTCAAGCTGAAAGCAAGAAACAACACTTTCTGATCATTCTAAACACTAAATTAATAAGGAAAACTTCTTGTTTTAACCTAATATTCCTGTTTTTAAGAGGAAATCTGTTCCATGGGATGAAAGAAATTTGGAGATTCTCGCCAGCCGGTACACAGCAGGTGAATGTGAACAGCCGTACAGCTATTTCTTGGAGGTGGCTGCTGTTGGCTCGTGCAAGTTCAGCTATTACTAAGAGCCCTTCACAACACGTGTGGGACAAATGTGATAAAGACATACGTATGAGATTAACTCCAAAAATGAAAGGTAGGTGGAGTAGAGCACACCGACTTGGCACAGCTAAATCTTAGTTGGCTATGCAGTGATCTTAAGGTAAAGTTATCTGCCAGGTAGACTTCAAAAGGCTGTTTGTTGATATACTGCAATAATTTCACAGTATAATATTTCTTTAAAAAGTCAACAAAACTCCATTTTTGCCTCAAGTTTCTTGAAGTCAGGCTACATTTAGGATCCAATAAGTAAGTAACCCCGCAATATCCCTGAAAGAAGCAGTCCTGTTCTATCCATCCTTTGATTGATGACAAACATTCACTGATATCCGAAAACACCCTACCAAGAATTGCTGTGTATTGTTACATCTGTCATCTGTTGGGAAGCTGTCAACGTCTAGTTGGAAACCATCATGTGACCTTCATTCATTGACATATATGGTACTGCTGAACAAGAGAAGGCAAGCTGAATTTCACTGAGTACACAAGGAGAATTTTGTAGAGGTTTTTCAAGAAAAAAGATGCAGTACATCTGTATTTAAATAAAGTCTTGTCACAAGTACACTAATTTCCCAAAGGCAACAATTGTAACAAATAGAATTATCTCCCAACAGTGATTTTTTTTTATTGGTTAGCTGGGGGTCTGATGCACATCGAAACTCATCCTCATATTCAGGTGTTTTAATTAAAACTAATGAGCAATCTACTCCCCTTCTGTAGGGGTTCTCTATCCAGCATGCAGTGGAAACTATCTCCCTGGAGAGACATTGCCCACTTATCGAAGAAAGCTTCAGTGCAGTCTGGCAGTGACAAGGCTTCGGAACACCCAAGTGTGATCAGTATTACTCCAGGAGTTCAACCAGGTAAAAATAATAGGGCAGGCTAGAGGTGCAACGTGATCTGGAGTTGATTGAGAAGACTTGCGCCCCTCCCTCACAATGGCAGTGATACCTGACCTTTCAGCAGTCTCAGTTTCCTTATCGGCTATATATGACCATTTGTTTGCAATTGTGGAACTATTTAAATCAGACAGATTGCAGTGTGTTTGGCATGTTGATATTCAAAACATCCAAATCCAATGGTGCATAATAGGCTTACTCCCAACTACTTAATCCAGCTCCTCATGTTCATCAAGAGGTTTGGGGTTCATGTCACTCTTGTGTGTTTAGTGACAAGTGAATGGGGCTCATGCCCGCTCTCAGTGTATTTTAGTGATGTCAGTATTAGGGAAAATGTTAGAATCTATTATAAAGGATGAGATAACTGGACATCTGGAAAATAATTATATGATTGGATAGAGTCAACATGGATTTATGAAAGGGAAATCATGTTTGACAAACCTGTCGGAGTTTTTTGAGGATGTTACTTGTAGCATAGATAAAGGAGAACCAATGGATGTGGTGCATTTGGATTTTCAGAAGGCTTTTGATAATGTCCCATCCAGGAGGTTAGTAAACAAAATTAGAACATGGGATTAGGGGTAATATACTGCTATGGATTGAGAATTGATTAACAGACAGAAAGCAGAAAGTAGGAATAAATGAGTCATTCTCAGGATAGCAGGCTGTTGCTACTGGGGTACCACAAGGATCAGTGCTTGGGCCACAGCTGTTCACGATCTATATAAATGATTTGGATGTGGGGACCAAATGTAATATTTTCAAATTTGCTGATGACACAAAACTAGGTGGGAATGTAAGTTGTGAGGAGGATGCAAAGAGGCTTCAAGGGAATTTGGACAGGCCAAGTGAATGGGCAAGAATATGGAAGATGGAATATAATGCAACTAAGTGTGAATTGATCCACTTTGGTAGAAAAAACAGAAAAGCAGAGTATTTCTGAAATGGTGAGAGGTTGGGAAGTGTTGATGTTCAAAGAGACCTGGGTGTCCTTGTTCATGAGTCACTAAAAGCTAGTATGCAGGTGCAGCAAGCAATTAGGAAGGCAAATGGTATGTTGGCCTTCATTGCAAGGGGATTTTAGTACAGAAGTAAAGATGTCTTGCTGCAATTGTATAAAGCCTTGGTGAGACTGCAGCTGGAGTATTGTGTACAGTTTTCGTCTCCTTATCTAAGGAAGGATATACTATCCATGGACAGAGTGCAGTGGAGGTTCACCAGACTAATCCCTGGGATGACGGGATTGTCTTATGAGGAGAGATTGCAGAAACTGGGCTTATATTCTCTGGAGTTTCAAAGAACGAGAAGTGATCTCATTGAAACTTACAATATTCTTACAGGGCGTGATAGGATAGATGTGAATAGGATGTTGCCTCTGACTGTTGAGTCTGTAACCAGTGGACAGTCGCAAAATAAGGGGCAGGCCATTTAAGATTGAGATGAGGAGGAATTTCTTTACTCAGAGGGTGGTGAATCTGTGGAATTCCCAGAGGACTGTGGAAGCTCAATCATTAAGCATGTTCGAGACAGAAATTGATAGATTTCTGGATATGAATGATATCAAGGGTTTTGCGAATAGTGGGGAAAAAATGGCCAAGAGGTAGATGATCAGCTATGATCTATTTGAATGACAGAGCAGGCTCGATGGGCCAAATGGTCTACTCCTATTTCTTATGATCCTATGACAGGTGAATGGGGCTCATATAGATGAAAGGTTACTGTAGGCTGGAGACTTGCCTCCCCAAAGATGCTTTCCCTGGTTGCCACAAATTCACCTTACAGCTTAGTGCCCAATCTCTCAACATGTGCCTCAGGAACCCATCCCATTGCAGGTTCAGGAGTTCTGAACCATGAAGGAGAACTGTTTGGAAATAAGTGAATCCATTGCAGATGTACTTGCATCCAAACACCTGTGAAAAAAGATAAATGCCACCATGTGCAACTCTGGGAAAATTAAGCTGATCTATTTGCTATTAATCGGCCCACTAAAATTAAAATATTTAGGACGCATGGCATAACATGGTACGTGACAATATATTTTGCACATTTCTGTGTGTTGTGTTTACTCTGATTTGCTACTAAAGTATTACAGTCTTGCAGGAAAGGTCACAGAGGCAATGAAAATGAGCAAATCTGAGCAGTAACAAATGATTTGCCATACTCAGGTGTAAACAGAATACAGACTGGATAACAGTTCTTATCTTTCTTGTGAGGAAGTCCTTCAAATCTTATTTGTCACTGTGGGATAAAAATGTTATCCATTGTGTTGCTTGATGTACTCTGCTTAATTATTCAAACAATATTGTAATGTATTCATAGTTTTATATTATCACATTTCAATTCAAATGATTCTACGTTACACAATAATTATTGACTGACATTGGAAATATTTATTCACTCTGAAAGGGCAAATGGCTCCCAGTCCAATAACACTACAAGTTTAAAATTCCCATCCTAATGCTTAAGTACCTCCAGCTTTCTCCATCTCTGCAACCAATGCCAGCAACAAAACCCTCTGAGAACTCTGCATTTCTCTAATTCTGGCCTCTTTGCATCCCCAACTTCTTTTGGTCCACCATTGGTAGCTATGCATTTAGCTGTCTCAGACTTAAGCTCTGGAATTTCCCTCCCTAAACTTCTCCTCCACTCCACCTCTCTCTCCTCCTGAAGAAACTCCTTTTTTATTCATTCATGGGATGTGGGCATTGCTGGCAAGGCAGCATTTATTGCCCCTCCCTAATTGCCCTTGAGAAGGTGATGGTGAGCTACCTTCTTGAACCGCTGCAGTCCTTGGGATGTAGGTACACCCACAGTGCTGTTAGCAAGGGAGTTCCAGGATTTTGACCCAGTGACAGTGAAGAAACGGTGATATAGTTCCAAGTCAGGATGTTATGTGGCTTGGAGGGGAACTCGCAGGTGGTGGTCCCTTGCATCTGCTGCCCTTGTCCTTCTAGGTGATAGAGGTCGCAGGTTTGGAAGGTGCTGTCGAAGGAGTCTTGGTGAGTTGCTGCAGTGCGTCTTGCAGATGGTACACACTGCTGCCTCTGTGCGTCGGTGAGAAAGGGAGTGAATGTTGAAAGTGGTGGATTGGGAATCAATCAAGTGGGCTGCTTTGTCCCAGATGGTGTCAAGCTTCTTGAGTGTTGTTGAAGCTGCACCCATCTAGGCAAGTGGTGAGTATTCCATCACACTCGTGACTTGTGGCTCATAGATGGTGGACAGGCACTGGGGAGTCAGGAGGTGAATTACTCATTGCAAAATTCCCAGCCTCTGTCCTGCTCTTGTAGTCACAGCATTTATGTGACTAGTCAAGTTCAGTTTCTTGTCAATGGTAACCCCCAGGATGTTGATATTGGGGGAATTCAGCGATGGTAAGACGAACATACGAATTAGGAGCAGAAGTAGGCTATTCAGCCCCTCGAGCCTGCTCCGCCATTCAATAAGTTCATGGTTGAACTGATTACTTCACATTTCCACCTATCCCTGATAACCTTCCACCCCCTTGCTTATCAAGAATCTATCTACCTCTGCCTTAAGACTCTGCTTCCACTGCCTTTTGAGGAAGAGAGTTCCAAAGACTCACAACCCTCTGAGAGAAAACATTTTTCCTCACCTCTGTCTTAAATGGGCAACCCCTTATTCTTAAACAGTGATCCCTAGTTCTAGATTCTCCCAAAAGGGGAAACATCATTTCCACATACACTCTATCAAGACCCCTCAGAATCTTATATGTTTCAATCTAGTCGCCTCAAGTATCCAGCAGATACAAGCCGAGCCTGTCCAATCTTTCCTCGTAAGACAGCCTGCCCATTCCAGGTATTAGTCTAGTAAAACTTCTCTGTACTGCCTCCAATGCATTTACATCCTTCCTTAAATAAGGAGACCATTACTGTACACAATACTCCAGATGTGATCTCACAAATGCCCTGTATAGCTGAAGCATAACCTCCCTACTTTTGTATTCAATTCCTCTCGCGATAAACAATAACATTCTAAGCTTTCCTAATTACCTGCTGTCCCTGCATACTAACCTTTTGCGATTCATGCACTAGGACACCCAGATTCCTCTGCATCTCAGAGCTCTGCAATCTCTCACCATTTAGATAATATGCTTCTTTTTATTCTTCCTGCCAAAGTGGACAATTTTCCACTTTCCCACAATATACTCCATTTGCCAGATCTTTGCCCACTCACTTAACCTATCTATATCCTTTTGTAGCCCCCCTCTTATGTCCTCTTCACAATTTACTTTCTTACCTATCTTTGTGCCATCAGCAAATTTAGCAAATATACCTTCGGTCCCTTCATCGAAGTCATTGATATAAATTGTAAAAAGTTGAGGCCCCAGCAGAGATCCCTGTGGCACACCACTTGTTACATCTTGCCAACTGGAAAAGGACACATTTATGCCTATTCTCTGTTTCCTGTTAGCTAGCCAATCTTCTATCCAAGCCAAGATGTTACCCCCTATACCAAGAGCTTTTATTTTCTGCAATAACCTTTGATGTGGCACCTTATCAAATGCCTTCTGGAAATCTAAGTATAATACATCCACTGGTTCCCCTTGCCATTGAACAGCAAGAGGAGATAGATGATTGACCCCCAACAACCACAACCATCTTCGTTTTTGCTGAGCGTGACTCCAACCTGTGGAGAGTTTTCCCATTGTTTCCCATTGACTCCAGTTTTGCTAGGACTCCTTGATTCCATAGTCAGTCAAATGCTGCCTTGATGTCAAAGGCAGTCACTGTCACCTCAGCTCTGGAGTTCAGCTCTTTTGTCCATGTTTGGACAAAGGCTATAATGAGGTGAGGAGCTGAGTGGCCCTGGCAGAACACAAACAGAGCGTCAGTGAGTAGGTTATTGCTGAGCAAATACCGCTTGATAGCACTGTCGATGACCCCTTCCATCACTTTGCTGATGATTGAGAGTAAACTGATAGGGCGGGTAATTAGCCAGGTTGGATTTGTCCTGCTTTTCGTGTACAGGACATACATGGGCAATTTTCCACATTTCCGGGTAGATGCTAGTGTGTAGCTGTACTGGAACAGCTTGGCTAGGGGTGTGGCTAGTTCTAGGGCACAAGTCTTCAGTACTATTGCCTGAATATTGTCAGGGCCCATAGGCTTTGCAGTATCCAATTCAGCCATTTCTTGGGGTGAATCAGATTGGCTGAAGACTGGCATCTGTGATGCTGCGGAACTCAGGAGGAGGCCGAGATGGATCATCCACTCGGCACTTCTGGCTGAAGGTGGTTTCAAATGCTTTAGCCTTTTCTTTTGCACTGATGTGCTGGCACCCCCATTGTTGAGGATGGGGTTACTTGTGGAGCCTCATCCTCCTGTTGGTGGTTTAATTGTGCTACACCACTCACGACTGAATGTGGCAGGATTGCAGAGCTGAGATCTGATCTGTTGGTTGTGGGATTGCTTAGCCCTATCTATCACATGCTGCTTCTGCTGTTTGGCATGCAAGTAGTCCGGTGTTATAGCTTCATCAGGCTGACACATCACTTTTAGGTACGCCTGATGCTGCTCTTGGCATGCCCTCCTGCACTCTTTATTAAACCAGGGTTGGTCCCCCGGCTTGATGGTAATGGTAGAGTGGGGGATATGCCAGACCAGGAGGTTACAGATTGTGGTTGAATACAATTCTGCTGCTGCTGATGACCCACAGCGCCTCAAGGAAGCCCAGTTTTGAGTTGCTAGATCTGTTCGAAATCTATCCCATTTAGCACAGTAGTAGTGTCACACAACACTGTGGTGGGCATCCTCAATGTGAAGACGGGACTTCATCTCCATAAGGATTGTGCGGTGGTCACTCCTATCAATACTGTCATGGACAGATACATCTGTGATGTGACAGGTAGATTGGTGAGGACGAGGTCAAGTAGGTTTTTCCCTCTTGTTGGTTCCCTCACCACCTGCCGCAGATCCAGTCTAGCAGCTATGTCCTTCAGGAATCGGCCAGTAGTGGTGCTACTGAGCCACTCTTGGTGATGGACGTTAATGTCCCCCACCCTTGCTGCCCATAGTGCCTCTTCCAATTGATGTTCAACATGCAGAAACACTGATTCATCAGCTGAGGAAGGTGCTAGGTAGTAGTCAGCAAGAGGTTTCCTTGCCCATGGCAGACCTAATGCCATGAGACCTCATGGAGTCCAGAATCAATGTTGAGGACTCCCAGGCAACTCCCTCCTGACTGTATATCACTGTACTGCCAGCTCTGGTGGGTCTGTCCTGTTGGTGGGACAGGATGTACTCAGGGATGGTGATGGTGGTTTCTGGGACATTGTCTGCAAGGTATGATTCCGTGAGGATGAGTATGTCAGGCTGTTGCTTGACTAGTCTGTGGGACAACTCTCCCAATTTTGGCACAAGCCCCCAGATGTTAGTAAGGAGGACTTTGTAGGGTTGACAGGGCTGGGTTTGCCATTGTCATTTCCAGTGCCTAAGTTGATCCGTCTGGTTTCATTCCTTTTTCTACACTTTGTAGCAGTTTAATACAACTGAGTGGCTTGCTCAGCCAATACAGAGGACAGTTAAGAGTCAACCACATTGCTGTGGGTCTGGAGTCGCATGTTGGCCAGACCAGGTAAGGATGGCAGATTTCCTTCCCTGAAGGACATTAGAGAACCAGATCAGTGTTTACAACAATGGTCCCCATTAGACTAGTTTTTAATTCCATATTTATTAATTGAATTTGAATTTTACCATTTGCTATGGTGGAGATCAAACCCTATCCCCAGAGTATTTGCTTAGGCATCTCGAGTATTACTCCAGTGACGTTACCACTACACCACCGCCTCCTTCAAGCCTACCTCTTTGATCGAGATTTCGGTCACCTGCCCTAATGTCTTCTTATGTGTTTTGTTCAAATTTTGTCTGATAATATTCCGATGAAGCACCTTGGGATGTTTTACTATGTTAAAGGTGCTACTTAAATGCAAGTTGCTGTTGCTGTGTAGTATTGAATCTACCACTTTCCAGTCGGTGACTACTTTTTAAATACAACGTCAAGTCAGTGGGCTGAATTTTATTCTCCTGCCGCTGGGAGCAGTGGGGGCGAAAGAAATGGCCTCCCGCATGTGAGAGCCACGCACCAGCATGCTGCTGCAATTGACTGCGCATCAGTGAAAGATAATACGCTGGTCGGGTGCAGACCCCCCCAATCACATGACTACGTCAGGTCTATGACAGCTGCAACAGCGTCTGCTGCTTGTGCACAGGCGTTGGTGCCATTTTTAAAAGGCAGCCAGTCCTGCCGCTAAATTTAAATATTTAAACCCCCCCCCAGTACAATAAAAAATATCGCCCTTTCACCGCCCCCCCCCCACTATAACACTTCCAGATAATAGTTGCTCTCCCCCCCCCACTGCCAACAAAAGACTGACATGCAAGACTTGACCTTCCCCCCCACCAAACTGTTCAAAGTGCAGAGCTCACCCCTTCGCCCCCTCCACTACACTATTAATGCATATTTGACCCCATACCCTCCCCCCCACCAACTACACTGAAAATCCTCTTCCCCATCTCAGTGGAGCCAGCTTTCCCTGGACAGGAATGGGAAGGCGTGTAAGAGTCAGCCACCGCTTGGAAGATCCTGGTCAACAGCTAAGATCACTGACAATTTTATTTAAATGTATTCATTTTCTTAATTGAGATATTCAAAGTCGGATCCCGTCGCCAGCAGTGGTGGGCAGGGGGGGTGTTGCTACCACGGAGCCTCGCCGCCGCCAAGAAGATCGGGCTTGGCACTCCCGACGCGGGCTCCATGGCGGGCCACTGCCGGTACAATCGTTTGGACCCGCCGCCACGGGTCCTGACATCAGGATCTCAACAAAATCTAGCCCAGTGTTTGGGTTTATAGAGGATATTAGGTGATCCTTTACAATAAAGTATCAGTACATGATCACAGGAGACTCAGGAAGAATACCTTACTGTCTCCAGACAAAGCATCCATTCACATCCATTGATTCATACTAAGCAATTACAGCTGATCTGGATAACTGCCAGCCCAGCCATGTTTCTGGTTGTTCCTAAAACTATCGAACTGCTCAACAGTAGAGTAGAATCATGGATTGGAAATAAATGAACAAGTGAATTGGAAGAAGCTGCTAATGATCAGCAGCAGCAACTTCTCCTCAGGCAGCTGGAATTTGCGCTTGAGCTGGAAAAGGTGGCAATCTTCCCAGAACTGACATTGCAGTATATACAATACAAGAATCATCCACTTAAAATAACAAGGATAATTTTAATACTTGGGAGGTCTTTTACAGTTGGTCTGCAGATATCTGCTATAAAACTGTTTGACCTAAACTTTTTCTCTTTCTTGTTTTTCTTTGGCCTCCTTATCTCGAGAGACAATGGGTAAGCGCCTGGAGGCGGTCAGTGGTTTGTGGAGCAGCGCCTGGAGTGGCTATAAAGGCCAATTCTAGAGTGACAGGCTCTTCCACAGGTGCTGCAGAAAAATTTGTTTGTCAGGGCTGTTGCACAGTTGGCTCTCCCCTTGCGCCTCTGTCTTTTTTCCTGCCAACTGCTAAGTCTCTTCGACTCGCCACATTTTAGCCCCGCCTTTATGGCTGTCCGCCAGCTCTGGCGAACGCTGGCAACTGACTCCCACGACTTGTGATCAATGTCACAGGATTTCATGTCGCGTTTGCAGACGTCTTTAAAGCGGAGACATGGACGGCCGATGGGTCTGATACCAGTGGTGAGCTCGCTGTACAATGTGTCTTTGGGGATCCTGCCATCTTCCATGCAGCTCACATGGCCAAGCCATCTCAAGCGCCGCTGACTCAGTAGGGTGTATAAGCTGGGGATGTTGGCTGCCTCGAGGGCTTCTGTGTTGGAGATACGGTCCTGCCACCTGATGCCAAGTATTCTCCGGAGGCAGCGAAGATGGAATGAATTGAGACGTCGCTCTTGGCTGACATACGTTGTCCAGGCCTCGCTGCCATAGAGCAAGGTACTGAGGACACAGGCTTGATACACTCGGACTTTTGTGTTCCGTGTCAGTGCGCCATTTTCCCACACTCTCTTGGCCAGTCTAGACATAGCAGTGGAAGCCTTTCCCATGCGCTTGTTGATTTCTGCATCTAGAGACAGGTTACTGGTGATAGTTGAGCCTAGGTACTGCCAGTTAATTTCTGTATAAACACGATAACTGTTTTGTATAAACAAAGTATTTACAAAATACACGAGGTTTAATGCTGTGCCTGAGATTTAATGTTGTGCACAGAGTCACTCTTCTGCTCTGAATATAGTGCATCTTGTTTCAATCTGCTGAATAAATTTCTAATTTGAAACTTTTACCACATATAATTCATTCTTCAAAATGCTATGGTCATAGTCAATGTTATTCAGCCTTAACATCGGATCAAAAAGATAAATGAATGTCTCAGAAAATTCCTCAGATTTCACATAAATTTCTCTGAAGTATTAAATATTTTAGACTTTTCCCTTCCTGCATTTCTTTCTCTCCATCTTTTGCAAACATTTTCACAAACATCCAATACAACCCCCCACCCTCCCATGACTACTGAAATGATAGCTTCTATGAATAGTGACAGGGGATCTTTTACATTTCATCCGAAAGATGGTACCCTTGAGACTGCAGCACTTCCCAACGTGTCATCTGGATTACGTGCTCAAATGTCTGGAATGACCCAGAGGTGAGACTACTGCCACTAAGCCATGGCAACTCTATCCTTTACATTCATCAGTTCACATTCTACTATTTTCAACAACTGAAATATATCCCAATCGCAATCGCATCTCCTCATTTCTTCTTTACTTTTTGTAGGTACCATTCTCCTCAGGATATATTAATTCATTTTCAACTCTCTCTTTACCATTTAAAATTCCCTGCACTACCCCATGAATCTGAGCAGAGTATTCTCCTTTGTCTACACAATTTTCCAAAATCCCAAACACTCATTTCATGCAAAATGATAACCTGTGTGCTGCTTTCAGTCATAAAATACTCCCTGTTTACAGTGTAATCTCCTCCAGATTCAAGGGATCATCGATTGTCTGATTACTTCCTCAAATAATTCCACTCTATCATCAAATGAGCCCTCATCTCCCCATAACTCACCATTTCAACTTCTTTTTCTATTTCTAAACTGACTTCTCGGTCTTTGACCTTTCGTATCAGCTTGCCTTAGTTGGTAGCTCTCCCACCTGACTCACTGGTTGTGAGATGGCACTTTCAATAATGCAGCACTCCCTCAGTACAGTACTAAAATGTCAATCTAGACGATGTGCTCAAATCAACTCCAGGACTCATGTACATCATCCAGACTGGCACTTTAGTATGGCACAGAAGGGACCAACAGTGACATAAGGTCATTGACCTGAAATGTTAAATCTGTTTCTCCTCAGATGCTGCTTGACCTGCTGAGTATTTACAGCATTTTCTGGTTTTATTTCAGACTTCCAGCTTCTGCAGTGCTTTGCTTTTGATAAAAAATGACCTTGTTGGACCTTGCATCTTTATCGCTTTTATATACAAATGGGAAAGGAAAGACCGTCAGACCCATCAACAACTCATCCTATTTAGCTCACCCTGGACAGTGCATGGGCCTTCCTAAACAATACTAACTGTTAGGCAAAGTAAATAAAAAAGAGAGAAAAGATGCCTCTAGCTAAATTCAAGAACAATTCTGGAATATTCCTTCCCAACTTCCTTAGGCAAACTGCAGCAGACCATGGTACCCCATGACACATCATTAGATGTACTGTACTTAACTAATTCTCCCCCTCCTCAACATTTGGATCCTAATATCCCAAGGAACACACATGACTTGTAAGGACTGGAAGGGACTATCTATTTTGAGATAAGGCCATAGCATTCTCAGAGCATTTCCTAATGAGAATCTGTATGGCAACTGTGATCCTCTTTACCCTGGACCCTCGGACACGGCCTTACTGTGCTCCATCTCAGAGATTGAAATGAAAAACCACCATCAGAGTTCAAGACAGGTCAAGCTCAAGACCCTCTGACAGAGAATCCAATCTTTTACTGGCAGAGTTACCAGACTGGGTTGGGCAACAACCATAAACCAGAATTAAAGCTACCAAACACTAGGAATTCTAAGGGGTTAAATCAATTGCAGGCTTTCACATTTGCTGCATTACTTTTTCAAGTAAATGGAGCTCTCATGTATTCATTTCCAAGGCAGTGAGTGGATTCAGAAAGGCCAGCAGACAATGAAGTATGCATTGAAGACCATTGATTTAATTAATATGAAGAAAATTGATTGGAACTAATGGGCACAGGCCATTAACTGTAACTTTTTTGGCTCAGCTAACAAAGAGCTTGCAATGTTAAAGAAAAATGTATACCAATATCACAGAAAATCTTAATTGATAGCATGTCACTTGAATATGCTCAAATAGGAGAGTAAGACTTGAGCTATGTTAAATAAAAGACTCTCAGAAGGAGTGTCATCCTGAATATAACAGTAGGAGATGCTAATTCTATATAAGATAACATGCTATTGTGTTGTAAGTAAACATACAGGCTGGAGCGCAGTAAAGTGCTTGTAAAATTACAGTGGCTACACACATTTATTAATTTAACGAATGTCAAGTTAGTAGTGCAATACAGTGCTATTAATGCATTCTGATCATTAAAGACTTAAGTTGATCCATTCAATAACATTTTTTTAAAATTATTTGTTCATGGGATGTGGGTGTCGCTGGCTAGGCAGCATTTATTGCCCATTCCTAATTGCCCTTGAGGAGGTGATGGTGAGCTGTCTTCTTGAACCACTGCAGTCCATGTGAGGTAGGTACACCCACAGTGCTGTTAGGAAGGGAGTTCCAGAATTTTGACCCAGCGACAGTGAAGGACGGCGATATAATTCCAAGTCATGGTGGTGTGTGTCTTGGAGGGGAACTTGCTGGTGGTGGTGTTCCCATGCATTTGCTGCCCTTGTCCTTCTAGGTGGTAGAGGTTGCGGGTTTGGAAGGTGCTGTCTAAGGAGCCTTGGTGCACTGCTGCAGTGCATCTTGTAGATGGTACACACTGCTGCCATTGTGCGTCGGTGGTGGAAGGACTGAATGTTTGTGGATGGGGTGCCAATCAAGCGGGCTGCTTTGTCCTGGATGGTGTTGAACTTCTTGAGTGTTGTTGGAGCTGCACCCATCCAAGCAAGTGGACAGTATTCCATCACACTCCTGATTTATGCCTTATAGATGGTGGACAGACTTTGGTGAGTCAGGAGGTGAGTTACTCGCAGCAGGATTCCTAGTCTCTGACCTGCTCTTGTAGCCATGGTATTTATATGGCTGCTGCAGTTCAGTTTACGGTCAATGGTAACTCCAGGATGTTGATCGTGGGGGATTTAGCAATCGTAATGCCATTGAATGTCAAGGGGAGATGATTAGATACTCTCTTGTTGGAGATGGTCATTGCCTGGAACTTGTGTGGTGCGAATGCTACTTGCCACTTATCAGCCCAAGCCTGGATATTATCCAAGTCTTGCTGCATTTCAACACGGACTGTTTCAGTATCTGAGGAATCACAAATGGTGCTTAACATTGTGCAATCATCAGCGAACATCCCCACTTCTGACCATATGATTGAAGGAAGGTCATTGATGAAGCAACTGAAGATGGTTGGGCCTAGGACAATACCCTGTAGTGATGTCCTGGAGCTGAGATGATTGACCTCCAACAACCACAACCATTTTCCTTTGTGCTAGGTACGACTCCAACCAGCAGAGAGTTTCCCCCTGATTCCCATTGACTCCAGTTTTGCTAGAGCCCCTTGATGCCATACTTGGTCAAATGCTGCCTTGATGTCAAGGGCAGTCACTCTCACCTCACCTGTTGAGTTCAGTTCTTTTGTCTATGTTTAAACCAAGGCTGTAATGAGGTCAGGAGCTGAGTGGTACTGGCGGAAGCCAAACTGAGCGTCACTGAGCAGGTTATCGCTAAGTAAGTGCTGCTTGATAGCACTGTCGACAACACCTTCCATCACTTTGCTGATGATCGAGAATAGACTGATGGGGCAGTAATTGGCCAGGTTGGACTTGACCTGCCTTTTGTGTGCGGGTCATACCTGGACAATTTTCTATATTGCCGGGTAGATGCCAGTGTTGTAGCTGTACTGCAACAGCTTGGCTAGGGGCACGGCAAGTTCTGGAGCACTGGTCTTTGAGTACTATTGCCGGAATGTTGTCAGGGCCCATAGCCTTTGCTGTATCCTGTGCGTTAAGTTGTTTCTTGATATCACGCGGAGTGAATCGAATTTGCTGAAGATTGGTATCTGTGTTGCTGGGGACTTCAGGAGGAGGCCGAGATGGATCATCCACTCGGCACTTCTGGCTGAAGATTGTTGCAAATGCTTCAGCCGTTTCTTTTGCACTGATGTGCTGGACGCCCCCATCATTGAGGATGGGGATATTTGTGGAGCCACCTCCTCCAGTTAGTTGTTTAATTGCCCACCACCATTGACGGCTGGATGTGGCAGGACTGCAGAGTTTAGATCTGATCCGTTGGTTGTGGGATAGCTTAGTTCTATTATCACATGCTGTTTATGCTGTTTGGCATGCAAGTAGTCCTGGGTTGTAGCATCACTAGGTTGATACCTCATTTTGAGGTATGCCTGGTGCTGCTCCTGGCATGCCCTCCTGCACTCTTCATTGAACCAGGGTTGGTTCCCCTATCTTAATGGTAACGGTAGATTGGGGGATATGCCAGACCATGAGGTTACAGATTGTGGTTGAATACAATTCTGCTGCTGATGATGGCCACAGCGCCTCATGGATGTACAGTTTTGAGTTGCTAGATCTGTTCGAAATCTATCCCATTTAGCAAGGTGGTAGTGCCACACAACGCGATGGAGGGTATCCTCAATGTGAAGAAGGGACTTCGTCTCCACAAGGACTGTGTGCTGGTCACTCCTACCAATATTGTCATGGACAGAAGCATGATTGGTGAGTCCGAGGTCATGTATAATTTTCCCTCTTGTTGGTTCCCTCACCACCTGCCACAGATCCAGTCTAGCAGCTATGTCCTTTAGGACTAGGCCAAAAGTGGTGCTACCGAGCCACTCTGGGTGATGGACATTGAAGTCCCCCACCCAGAGTACATTCTGTGCCCTTTCTACCCTCAATGCTTCCTCCAAGTGCTGTGCAACATGGAGGAGTCCTGATTTATCAGCTGAGGGTAGGTGGTAATCAGCAAGAGATTTCCTCATTCATGTTTGAGCGGGTGCCACGCGACTTCATGGGGTCTGGAGTTGATGTTGAGGACTCCCAGGGCAACTCGCTCTTGACTGTATACCACTTAGCCATCTCTGGTGGATCTGTCTTGCCGATGGGACAGGACATACCCAAGGATATTGATGGTGGTGTCTGGGACATTGTCTGTAAGGTATGATTCTATGAGTATGACTATGTGTGGCTGTTGCTTGACTAGTCTGTGGCACAAGCCCCCAGATGTTAGTAAGGAGGACTTTGCAGGGTCAACAGGGCTGGGTTTGCCGTTGTCAGTGCCGGGTGGTCCGTCCAGTTTCATTCCTTATTGACTTTGTAGCAGTTAGATACAACTGAGTGGCTTGCTTTTGCCAATTATCTTAAATCTGTGTCTTTTGGTTATCAACCCATCAGACATTTTCTCCCTATTTACTTTATCATCACCTGACATAATTTTGAACCCCACTATTAAATCTCTGCTTAACCTTTTCTACTCTGTGTTGAACAATCCCAGTTTTTCTTGTCTTTTCACATTACTAATTCCCCATACCAACATAAGATCTCAGAGGGCATTTAAGAGTCAACCACATTGCTATGGGTCTGAAGTCACTTGTAGGCCAGCAGATTTTATTCCCTAAGGGACATTACTGAACCAGCTGAGTTTTTACAACAATTGACAATGGTTTCACGGCCATTATTAGACTAGTGTTTTTTTTTGAAACAATAGATTTATTAAGTAAATTCAAATTCCACCTTCTGCCATGGTGGGATTTGAAACCATGTCTCCAGAGCAATAGCCATGGTTTCTGGGTTATTAAATCCAGTGACAATACCACTACACCACCACCTCCCCCAATTTATTCTGTAATATTTAGACTTTTCAAAAAGAAACCTTTTCCATGTCATTTCAGTGAAAAAAAAATTAACATTGTAAGAGTATGTGGACAAATTGAAGTGGTACAATGCATATGAACAATTCCAATTTCACCTTTGTCCTACAGAATATAAACTGTATGCACAATATTGTGAATTTATCACTTTCGACATTTTTCTATCCAATGCAATTATTGGGCTGGTAAGCATCAAACAGGATCAAGACAGAGCAGGACGATGAGAATGCCTGGGGCAGTCAAAGATGCAGTTTCACTCACAATATCAGATCTCCAACAGCCAATTGCAATGATAGGTTACATCATCCAATTCTCCTGCTGTCATCCACTCAGAACAAAGAACAAAGAACAAAGAAAATTACAGCACAGGAACAGGCCCTTCGGCCCTCCAAGCCTGCGCCGATCCAGATCCTCTATCTAAACCTGTCACCTATTTTCTAAGCGTCTGTATCTCTTTGCTTCCTGCCCATTCATGTATCTGTCTCGATACATCTTAAAAGACTCTATCGTGCCCGCGTCTACCACCTCCGCTGGCAACGCGTTCCAGGCACCCACCACCCTCTGCGTAAAGAACTTTCCACGCATATCCCCCCTAAACTTTTCCCCCCTCACTTTGAACTCGTGACCCCTAGTAATTGAATCCCCCACTCTGGGAAAAAGCTTCTTGCTATCCACCCTGTCTATACCTCTCATGATTTTGTACACCTCAATCAGGTCCCCCCTCAACCTCCGTCTTTCTAATGAAAATAATCCTAATCTACTCAACCTCTCTTCATAGCTAGCGCCCTCCATACCAGGCAACATCCTGGTGAACCTCCTCTGCACCCTCTCCAAAGCATCTACATCCTTTTGGTAATGTGGCGACCAGAACTGCACGCAGTATTCCAAATGTGGCCGAAGCAAAGTCTTATACAACTGTAACATGACCTGCCAACTCTTATACTCAGTACTCCGTCCGATGAAGGAAAGCATGCCATATGCCTTCTTGACCACTCTATTGACCTGCGTTGCCACCTTCAGGGAACAATGGACCTGAACACCCAAATCTCTCTGTACATCAATTTTCCCCAGGACTTTTCCATTTATTGTATAGTTCAATCTTGAATTGGATCTTCTAAAATGCATCACCTCGCATTTGCCCGGATTGAACTCCATCTGCCATTTCTCTGCCCACCTCTCCAATCTATCTATATTCTGCTGTATTCTCTGACAGTCCCCTTCACTATCTGCTACTCCACCAATCTTAGTGTTGTCTGCAAACCTGCTAATCAGACCACCTATACTTTCATCCAAATCATTTATGTATATCACAAACAACAGTGGTCCCAGCACGGATCCCTGTGGAACACCACTGGTCACACGTCTCCATTTTGAGAAACTCCCTTCCACTGCTACTCTCTGTCTCCTGTTGCCCAGCCAGTTCTTTATCCATCTAGCTCGTACACCCTGGACTCCATGCGACTTCACTTTCTCCATCAACCTACCATGGGGAACCTTGTCAAACGCCTTACTGAAGTCCATGTATATGACATCCACAGCCCTTCCCTCATCAATCACTTCCTCAAAGAATTCTATTAAGTTGGTAAGACATGACCTTCCCTGCACAAAACCATGTTGCCTATCACTGATAAGCCCATTTTCTTCCAAATGGGAATAGATCCTATCCCTCAGTATCTTCTCCAGCAGCTTCACTACCACTGACGTCAGGCTCACCGGTCTATAATTACCTGGATTATCCCTGCTACCCTTCTTAAACAAGGGGACAACATTAGCAATTCTCCAGTCCTCCGGGACTTCACCCATGTGTAAGGATGCTGCAAAGATATCTGTTAAGGCATCAGCTATTTAGTCTCTCGTTTGCCTCAGTAACCTGGGATAGATCCCATCCGGACCTGGGGACTTGTCCACCTTAATGCCTTTTAGAATACCCAACACTTCCTCCCTCCTTATGCCGACTTGACCTAGAGTAATCAAACATCTATCCCTAACCTCAACATCCGTCATGTCCCTCTCCTCGGTGAATACCGATGCAAAGTACTCGTTTCGAATCTCACCCATTTTCTCTGACTCCACGCATAATTTTCCTCCTTTGTCCTTGAGTGGGCCAATCCTTTCTCTGGTTACCCTCTTGCTCCTTATATATGAATAAAAGGCTTTGGGATTTTCCTTAACCCTGTTTGCTAAAGATATTTCATGACCCCTTTTAGCCCTCTTAATTCCTCGCTTCAGATTGGTCCTACATTCCCGATATTCTTCCAAAGCTTCGTCTTTCTTCAGCCGCCTAGACCTTATGTATGCTTCCTTTTTCCTCTTAGCTAGTTTCACAATTTCACCTGTCATCCATGGTTCCCTAATCTTGCCATTTCTATCCCTCATTTTCACAGGAACATGTCTCTCCTGCACGCTAATCAACCTCTCTTTAAAAGCCTCCCACATATCAAATGTGGATTTATCTTCAAACAGCTGCTCCCAATCTACATTCCCCAGCTCCTGCCGAATTTTGGTATACTAGCAAAAAAGGCAAACTCTATCAGCTACATAATAAAACCTTTTATTATACACTTGCTTAATCCAGGGAATAAGGAATAATAATAGTTAAATTATTGAAAGATACAAAGTAAACTTATTGCACATTATTGGAAAAGAAAATAAGCAACCATGGAGATTTCAAATTACCATTCACATCAGCCTCCAGGTCGACATACACACACAAACGCACACACATGCAAAACCTCTCCCTCTGACTCATGCCTATTCCTACTTTGCCATTCACAAGCTCAATTGTATATTTTTCAACAAAAATAAATTCAATTTTTATTGCAAATACTGTCATCAGTACCATAGTCCTCTACAAGGAATGCGTGACTGTAAAATATAAAACAAATTGGCAATACAGGATGATCTCTGACTAAATGCCCTAATAGTCGAGGCATGGTGTCATGGCCAGGCACCCTTTAATGTTTCATGTGGGGTTTCACTGAGGTGCCTAAGCTGGCTCTTTGAAAGATCTATACAATTAGTTCCACTCCCCTGCCTCTTTCCCCATAGTGCTATTTTCTAATTTCCTTTTGAAAGTTACTTTGAATCAGCTTCCTCCTTTCAGACAGTGTATTCCTGGTCATGACAATTTGCTGTGTAAAAAGAAAATTCTCCTCATCTCCCTCTCCCTTGTCTTTTTTGCCAATTATCTTAAATCTGTGTCTTCTGGTTATCAACCCATCAGACATTTTCTCCCTATTTACTTTATCATCACCTGACATAATTTTGAACCGGCACTATTAAATCTCTGCTTAACCTTTTCTACTCTGTGTTGAACAATCCCAGTTTTTCTTGTCTTTTCACATAACTAATTCCCCATACCAACATAAGATCTCCATATAAGCAAAATGACGTAGTTATTTTGTATGGCAATCCATAATCCCATGTTCTATATTTAATACATAATTAGAATATTATGCAAGTTTCAGTCCCAAATTATACCATCCTTTTAGTTGTCATTAAGTGTAATAGACACTAGCGTTTCTGGTGTAGGAGATCGAGAAATTAGTACACAGAAGACTTATACAAACTCACCTATGGAACAAATGATAAAAACATAGGTTATTAGTAATGGCTAGCTTGTTCCTTGCAAAGATCATATGCAATTCACTCAATCGGGCTTTACCCCTTTTTTGAGAGAAGCAATCAATCATAGCAAACACCTCAATGAAGGTAAAATTTTGCAAAACTCTTCAACACTTGAAGAGAATCAGAGAGAAGCTGAACACGCTGACCCAATTGTGCTGTCCAACACCATTCAACTCTAAATAGTCGCCTTCCACAATTGAATCATAATCTCTGCAGCAAAGTAACAATCATAGGAATGATTTTCATTCTCCAACCATCACCCAGTCCCTCTCCCATGCACTAGTTAGAGCTTACCAGAAGAGAACCCGGTCTGACTAAGCCTGAAACGGTTTGGATTTTCAGGTTCAGTTCTTTAGCCTAAGCCCAACATTTCCAGGCACAGGCACACCTCATGGCATTGCCCCACCCTACCTCAGTGAGCTCCTTTAGCTGTATGCTCCTGTATATATCCTGTAATTTAAACAAAAATCTTTTTATTTAGTTATTTACAGGATGTGGGCATTGCTGCTAAGGCCAGTATTTATTGTCCTTTCCTAAATGTCCTTGAGAAGGCGGTAGTGAGCCACCTTCTTGAATAATTGCAGTCTGTGTGCTGAAGGTACTCCCACAGAGTTGTTAGGTAAGGAGTTCCAGGGCTTTGACCCAGCAACAATGAACGAACAGCAATATATTTCAAAGTCAAAATAGTGTGTGACTTGGAGGTGGTGGTTGTTAATCTGTTAATTGTGTGTCAATAGTTTGATTATATGCAGGTGAAGGGTGTTAATTGGGGTCTTAGTTGAGCACTTATCAGCAGACATCCACTGAGACTGGTGAAGGGTTTTGAGTGAGGAGCTACATGTTTGTAAACATTTTACTCTGCAGAATAAATGTGAAACTGAGTAAAGATAGGCTCCAGCATTATCCTTCCATAACAAGCTTTCTTGAATTTAACATGGTAGCAGAGGATGGTTGCCTAAAGCTGAAAGTTGGAAAATAGGATCATTTCTTTTGGACAGAAAACTAAAATCCCAAGAGCTATTGTGGAAAATATGGCAGAAAGCAACTATAAATTGTCAAGATATGATTACCCTCCGGTGTTCTCGGAGTCTGAACCATATGACCAGTGGAAAAATGAAGTGGATATGTGGACACGGGTTACACCTCTACCAAAGAGGAAACATAGAACATAGAACATAGAAAATACAGCACAGAACAGGCCCTTCGGCCCACGATGTTGTGCCGATCCTTTGTCCTCTGTCAAGGACAATTTAATCTATACCCCATCATTCTCCTTTATCCATATACCTATCTAAAAGCCGTTTGAAAGTCCCTAAAGTTTCTGACCCAACAACTTCCCCAGGCAAGGCATTCCATGCCCCGACCACTCTCTGGGTAAAGAACCTTCCCCTGACATCCCCCTTATATCTCCCACCCTTCACCTTAAATTTATGACCCCTTGTAACGCTTTGCTCCACCCGGGGAAAAAGTTTCTGACTGTCTACCCTATCTATTCCCCTGATCATCTTATAAACCTCTATCATGTCACCCCTCATCCTTCTCCGTTCTAATGAGAAGAGGCCTAGAATGTTCAGCCTTTCCTCGTAAGACTTATTCTCCATTCCAGGCAACATCCTGGTAAATCTCCTCTGCACCCTCTCCAAGGCTTCCACATCCTTCCTAAAATGAGGCGACCAGAACTGCACACAGTACTCCAAATGAGGCCTTACCAAGGTCCTGTACAGCTGCATCATCACCTCACGGCTCTTAAATTCAATCCCTCTGCTAATGAACGCTAACACCCCATATGCCTTCTTCACAGCCCTATCCACTTGAGTTGCAACTTTCAACGATCTATGCACATAGACCCCAAGGTCTCTCTGCTCCTCCACATGCCCAAGAACCCTACCGTTAACCCAGTATTTTGCATTCGTGTTTGTCCTTCCAAAATGGACGACCTCACACTTTTCAGGGTTAAACTCCATCTGCCACTTTTCAGCCCAGCACTGCAACCTATCCAAGTCCCTTTGCAGACGACAATAGCCCTCCTCGGTATCCACAACTCCACCAACCTTTGTATCATCTGCAAATTTACTGACCCACCCTTCGACTTCCTCATCCAAGTCGTTAATAAAAATCACAAACAGGAGAGGACCCAGAACTGATCCCTGTGGCACGCCACTGGTAACTGGGCTCCAGGCTGAGTATTTACCATCTAAGACCACTCTCTGCCTTCTATCAGTTAGCCAATTCTTAATCCAACTGGCCACATTCCCCACTATCCCATGCCTCCTGACTTTCTCCATAAGTCTACCATGGGGGACCTTATCAAATGCCTTACTAAAATCCATGTACACCACATCCACTGGTTTACCCTCATCCACTTGCTTGGTCACCTGCTCAAAGAATTCAATCAGGCTTGTGAGGCAAGACCTACCCCTCACAAAACCGTGCTGACTGTCCCGAATCAAGCAGTGTCTTTCCAGATGCTCAGAAATCCTATCCCTCAGCACCTTTTCCATCAACTTGCCTACCACCGAAGTAAGACTAACTGGCCTGTAATTCCCAGGGTTGTTCCTATTCCCTTTCTTGAACAGGGGCACAACATTTGCCACCCTCCAATCACCTGGTACCACCCCCGTCAACAGAGAAGATGAAAAGATCATTGCCAGCGGCTCTGCAATTTCATCCCTTGCTTCCCATAACATCCTTGGATATACCCCGTCAGGCCCGGGAGACTTGTCTATCTTCAAGTTATTCAAAAACCCCAACACATCTTCCCTCCTAACGAGCACTTCCTCGAGCTTACCAGTCTGTTTCACACCGTCCTCTTCAGTAATACACCCCTTCTCATTCGTAAATACCGAAGAGAAGTACTCATTCAAAACCTCACTTATCTCTTCCGGCTCAACACACAGTCTCCCGCTATTGTCCTTGACCGGACCTACGGTCCCCCTAGTCATCCTCATATTTCTGACATACGCGTAAAAGGCCTTGGGGTTTTCTTTTATCCTACCCGCCAAGCATTTTTCATGCCCTCTCTTAGCTCTCCTAATCCCTTTCTTCAGATCCTTCCTGGCCATCTTGTATCCCTCCAGAGCTATGCCTGTGCCCTTTTTCCTCAACCTTATATACGCATCCTTCTTCTTCCTAACAAGACTCTCAACCTCTCTTGTCAACCACGGTTCCCTCACATGACCATCCCTTCCCTGTCTGACAGGGACATGCTTATCAATGGCCCCTACTATCTGCTCCTTGAAAAAGTTCCACATTTCGACCGTGCCCTTCCCTGCCAGCATATGCTCCCAACTTATGCTCCTCAGTTCCTGCCTGACAGCATCATATCTACCCTTCCCCCAATTGTAAACCTTGCCCTGTTGCACATACCTATCCCTCTCCATTACCACAGTGAATGCTACAGAATTGTGATCACTATCTCCAAAGTGCTCGCCCACCAACAGCTCTATCACTTGCCCTGGTTCATTACCTAGTACCAAATCCAATATTGCCTCCCCTCTGGTCGGGCAGTCTACATACTGAGTCAGAAAAGCTTCCTGGACATACTGCACAAACACTACCCCATCCAAACTATTCGATCTAAAGAGTTGCCAATCAATATTTGGGAAGTTGAAATCCCCCATAATTACTACCCTGTGACTTCTGCTCCTTTCCAAAATCTGTTTCCCAATCTGCTCTTCCACCTCCCTGCTGCTATTGGGGGGCCGATAGAAAACTCCCATCAAGGTGACTGCTCCTTTCCTGTTCCTGACCTCAACCCACAGTGCCTCAGTCGGCAGATCCTCCTCGAAAATTCTTTCAGCAGTTGTTACACTATTTCTAACTAACAATGCCACCCCCCCACCTCTTTTACCACCATTCCTAATCTTATGAAAACATCTATAACCAGGTACCTCCAAGAACCATTCCTCCCCCTCACCTATCCACGTTTCAGTGATGGCCACAACATCGTAGTCCCAAGTGCCCATCCACGCCTTCAATTCACTCACCTTATTCCTGATGCTTCTTGCGTTGAAGTATACGCACTTTAACCCTTCTCCGTGCCCATCTGTCCTCTGCGACAGTGCTACCTTCCCCAATACCTCACTACACTCTTTGTCTTTCTGAGTGGACCCACTGGTCCCTGGACTACAAGTCCGGTTCCCATCCCCCTCCCAAACTAGTTTAAACCCTCCCGAACAGTACTAGCAAACCTCCCTCCCAGGAGACAAGGTATGGATGTGGCATTGTCGCTTCCTATCAAAAGTAAAATCAGAAGTAAAGTGTTTTGTGAACTGGATGCTTGTCACTTGGATACTGATGAAGGGTTGGATCTTCTGTTAGAATTCTTGGATGAAGTTTACAAGAAAGACGACCTATTGAATGCATATGGGGCATAGTCAGACTTTGATAGTTTCAAAACAGATGGTTATTCAATGGAGGAATATATCATGGATGTCAACAGACTGTATAAAAGATAAAGGAAATTCAATTGGGAGATCCCTGGTTCAGTGCTAGCTTTTAATTTGCTAGACTGTGCTAGGGTGTTGCATATGGACAGGCTCCTGGCTCTAACTGGGGTTCGGTCTTTGCACTAAGACTCCCCATTGGACCAAATGTCTGTGGCCTTAAAGTTCTTAGGGAAACAGTCATTTCCTGCAATAACAACAGAAAGTGCTGGAAAAACTCAGCAGGTCTGGCAGCACCTGTGGAGAGAGAAGCAGAGTGAACATTTCAGGTCAGTGACCCTTCTTCAGTTCAGGGTACTGCATGTGCGGGGTTTGCAAGCTCTCCCTGTGACCGCGTGGGCTTCCTCCGGGTGCTCTGCTTTCCTCCCACATGCCAAAGACTTTTGGGCTGATAGGTAAATTGGCCATTGTAAAATAAAACAAGTGCCTCCCTAGTGTAGGTAGGTGATAGGAGAATTGAGGGATGGTGGGGATGTGGGAGGGAAAATGGGATTAATGTAGGATTGGTATAAATGGGTGGTTGATGGTTGGCATGGACTTGGTGGGCCAAAGGGTCTGTTTCGGTGTTGTATCTCTATATGACTAACTGCTCTAAGTGGAGGGGTAGAGTCTTCAAAATAATACATGACACAGCGAATTCTGAGGCAGAAGAAGAAGATACTGATGGATCTGAACAAATTGTGCTTTAAATTGTACTACAAATTGTCACAAGGAGTTTTAGTCCTGTGATGAATGTGTTTGTTGCAGATTCATTCAGCTGTGCTGTACTAGATAGTGCTTGTACGTTGACAGTATGTGAAACTGGTTACAGTGTTATCTGGATTCACGCAGTAGTGAGGATCAATGCAAGGTGAAGGAGTATAAACGTACTACCAGCTTTAGGTTTGGTGATGACAACACGTTGAAGTCACTGAAGAGAGTAGTAATCCCATGTAAAATAGCTGGGGTAAGCCACTTTAACAGTACTGATATAATCTCCAGTGCGATACCTTTACTGTTGAGTTTGCCTTCAATGAAAAAGGTACAGATGAAACTTGATCGGAACATAAGGCAATTGTTTTTGGGAAGCCAGTGAATTTTCAGTTTACCCAGTCAGCGCATTATTGTATCCCCTTAACAAAACATGATATTTCTAATCAGTGTTAGTCGTATTGATGGCATTAGATGTTAAGAATCAGAGATAAAAGGCAAATTGTCTTAAAGTTGCACAATTTGCTCACACTATTTGTCAGATTTTTTAAAAATCTACTAAAAGATGCAGGTGTGATTGATGAAGAGTATACGAGGATAATAGAAGAGATTAGTGAAAAGTGTGAAATCTGTAAAAAGTATCGGAGGACACCATCACATCCTGTTGTCAGCCTTCCATTCCATGTGACTTTAACGAGCTAGTTGCCATGGATTTAAAGGTGTGGGACAAAGACAAAAATATTTTCATTCTACATTTTATAGACCTTGTAATTAAATTTAGTCTTTCTATAATAATAAATAGAATTATAGAAAGTTTAATGCACAGAAAGAGGCCACTTGGCCAATCGTGTCTGTGCTGGCCAAATCCCACCTTCCAGCATTTGGTCTGTAGCCCTGCAGTTTACAGCACTTGAGATGCATATCCAGACTCCTTTTGAATGAGTTGAGGGTCTCTGCCTCAACTACTCTTTCAGGCAGTGAGTTCCAGACCCTCACCACCCTCTGGGTGAAAAATATTTTCCTCAACTCCCCTCTAATTTTTCTACCAATCACTTTAAATCTATACCCCCTTGTCACTGACCTCTCTGCTAATGTGAATAGGCCCTTCACCCCCACTCTATCCAGGCCCCTCAAAATTTTGTACATTTCAATCAGATCTCCCCTCAGCCATCTCTTTTCCAAGGAGAACAACCCCAGCCTCTTTCCTCATAGCTGCATTTTTCCAGTCCTGGCCACATCCCCGTAAATCTCCTCTGTACCCTCTCTAGTGCAATTACATCCTTTCTGTAATGAGGTGACCAGAACTGCACACAGCATCAAGTTGTGGCCTAACCAACGAATTATACAGTTCCAGCATAACCTACCTGCTCTTGTTTTCTACACCACTACTGACGTTAGACCGACTGGCCTGTAATTATTTGGTCTATCCCTCGCTCCCGTTTTAAACAGACGTACAATGTTAGCAAATTCTCCAATCCTCCGGCACCACATCTGTATCCAGTGAGGACTGGAAAATGATGGTCAGACTGTCTGCTATTTCCTCTCTTGCTGCTTTTAACAGCCTAGGATACATTTCATCTGGCCCTGGTGATTTATCAACTTTCAATCCCTATTCAATTTAATACTTCCTCCTCTTCCTCCTTAACTATACTATCTGCATTAGTAAGGACAAAAGGGTGATTATAGACAAAATCATGGAGAAATGGATAAGGACTAGACTTGAGGCACCAGCTACGTTTCTGACTCATAATGGAGGGGAATTTGCCAATTATGGTTATGAATATTGCAGCTGAAAGTTCTTTCAGCAATGGGCTTTGTGAAAGGAATCACGCAGTGGTTGATGAAATGTTGCATAGAATCTTAGATGACCAGCCAAACTGCAAGTTGACAATTGCCCTGGCAAGGGCGGTTCATCTGAAGAACTTGCTTCAGATGGTTGGAGGATATAGTCTGTATCAATTGGTCTATGGGCGGAGTCCCAAATTGCCTTCTGTACTGTGCGACAGTCCTCCTGCTCTAGAAGGTACGACAATTAGTTCTATTTTTTCTCCACATTTGAGTGCTTTACATGCAGGAAGACGGGCTTTCTTGAAGGCTGAGGTCTCTGAGGAAATGTACAAAGCTCTGAGGCATTGTATAAGGCCATCTAAGACAGAGTTTAGTTCAGGAAATTTGGTGTATTATAAAAGAGAGGGCCATAGGGAATGGAAGAGCCCTGGTACGGTTGTGATGGTAAGGCAGCAGTTATCAAGCATGGAAATCACAGTTTTTGAGCTACTGGATCTGTTCTGAATCTATCCCATTTGGCATGATGGTATTGGCACATAACATAATAGAGGGTGGCCTTAATATGAAGACAGGACTAGGACTTCATAAGGTCTCTGAGATGGTCACTCCTACTATTACTGTCATGGATGGATGCATCTGTGACAGGTATATTGGTGAGAACAAGGTCGAGTAGGTCTTTCTCTCGCGTTTGTTCTCACCACCTGCCTTATGTGCAGTCCGGCAGATATGTCCTTCAGGACTTGACCAGTTCAATCTGTAGTGGTGTGACTGAGCCACTCAGTGCTGGATATTGAAGTTCCCCACCCAGAGTGCATTCTGTGTCCTTGTTGCTCTCAGTTTTTCTTCCAAGCGGTGTTCAACATGGAGCAGCGCTGATTCATAAGCTGAGGGAGGCCAATAGATGCCCATTTTTGACTTGATACCATGCGACTTCATGGGGTCTGGCATCAATGTTGAGGATTTCCAGGACCACTCCCTCCAGACTGTATACTACTGTGTCGCCATCTCTGCTGGGTCTGTCCAACCGATGGGCAAGGACATACCCAGGAATGTTGATGGGGGAGACTGTGAGGTTACATGACAGGTATGATTCTGTGAGTAATCTTCTGATATAGGCTGACTCCTTGTTTCTTGTTCCTTTCTCTGCACCATTGAGCAGCTGCTCCTGAGGCAATTGTACCACCTTCTCTGCAAGTCTCTCACCATCTCCTGAGCCTTAGCATCTCCCTTCCTGCTTTCAAAACTCTCCTTATAATCATTGTCTTTTACTATGTCTATGCCTCCAAACTCTCCATTTTCTTCTGCTCCTCCTCGGTATCCATTCTTGTTAACCACGCTGTAAAGTTCTCTGAGCCATCTCCCTGTATGTGAGGAATGCTGCAGAAATACCAGTTGTTGTTAGACATGTGCTTCTAAACTGCACAAGCAGAAAAAAAGCCCTCCGACTGTTATATGACTGTCTCTACATCTGCTAGGTAGACATTTTGTGAAAGGCATTCCATTTTAAGGAATCAAAAACCAGTATGGCTAAATATAATCATAAAATAATAGGAATTTCAGAAGAAGGCCATGTACTCACACTATTTTTTCCAGCTCACTTACCAGAGCAAGACAATCTACTCCCATTGCCTACTTTCCTGTATCCTTTAATAGTTTCCTTCAAGTGTTGACTTAACTTAAATATCACAGCTTACATAGTTTCAATAAGCATGCAACATCTTAATAACCCTTTGTTAATATGGGCTGGGTTTTCTGCTTTTGTGGACAACCATATTGTCTCTCTAATTAACTGCTTTAGCTGTGTTGGTTGCAAATTAGCCACTGCAGTCAAAGGGTGCTTGCAGCGGAGAAGCAGGACTGGTTATACGTGACACAGACTGCCAGGTGGACCTGTCTATAAAAATTTAGCTGTACATGGAATGTATGAGATGCCCTGTGATTGTTGGATGTTGGAATTATCTGCACCTAGCTATGCTATGATATTAATAGGAAATGTGTTTGAGGTGGTGCTGCCTTTAACATACACTTTGAATATGTGTGCCCATATCTGAATGAATAGATATAGAACTGATACGCTGCCCAAGTTCTGCCTAGTTGTACCAGGCATTGGGCATCATTTGCATGGAAAATTCTGGAAGTGGTGGCATTCACCAAGGGGCCAGTGGAATCATTCCCTTGCTAGTTTCCTGCCTCAGATTTGCCATGACACCTGCAGAAAGCGAGTGAGAGGTCTTGCCTTTGATGTCTTACAAAGAAAGTTAAGTGCTACTCTAAATCATTTGGGCACAAGCTAGCATTATACCCTCTGGGAGGTACGAAACACAGCAACAGTAGCAAGACATTGGAGAGACACCTGTTAACGCTTTACATGAGAACTGGCAGATGATCTGTTACATCCTACAAACCAACTGATTACTTTTGAGTGCCTACTCTTGAAGTGTTACAGTGCCTAATCATGAATTTTAGAAACCAGTATTTATCTTTGTGCATTTGGTATTGACAATATAAAGGGCAGATTTACATAATGCTAATTCAAAGTTTTTATGGAAAACCACTCCGTCATGAATTTGCTTAACTCTAGTCCGTAAAATTATCTCATAGCAGACAAATGAAAGTCAAATATACATTTAAGTGCAGGAATCAGCTTCTCGGTAGAGCAAGGTACAATATGAACAACTATATTTCATTGTGCAGATGTCAGTCTTACCTTCTGTTCTGTGATCAGTAATGACTTTCTGTTACATCCTGACTTGTACAGCATAATTATTTCACCCTGCTCTTCTGTTTGATTGCACTTGGCTGACAGCTGAGTTCTTGAGTAAAGCTGTTATATCGAAATAGATGACTCAGTATCAAGGTGGATTTGTAATGAGATAACAAAGTTTGAGGCTGTAGTACAAAAATGTTGTTGTGGAATTAATCGGCGATAAATGCACAGATACCCACGGTGCAGTGCTTCAACTCCTTATCACTCTGCCATAGAGGGAAGGGGTGTGTTTGGGGCCTTATCTCATCTCGAGCAGAATAAGAGAGGTGCTTTATCCTTCTCATTCTCTTGAGGGTGAAGGGAAAGTTCAAAGGAGAGTCATACCACTCGCAAGGACCTGCATGTGGCAAGTTATAGATGATCATTGGCTGAGATCCCAGGGAACTATCTTAAAGTAGGTTGTGGAAGACAGCAGGTACTGAAAAGAGGGAAAGAGACAAAAATAATAAATGACTCATTATAGAAAACTATGAAGTGCCCCTTCAAACTTGCATGATCACCTTGGTCGTTATCTGTATGTGCTAGATTTGATTCCATAATTGTCTGCTATCCTGAGCCCACAGAGAAGGTGGTCAGATAATCAAGTCTACAGAGCTATAAACCGTGGCTTCTTGGAGTTGCCCCTACTACTCATGCTTTAGTACAGTGCAAAGAAAATGGGAAACTCTCCATGTTAAGTGTCCTCTTTCAATTTCTAACAAATGTCTAACAAACTCTGACACCTCATGTTTAAATAATTAACATTCTTTATTTCTGTGCAGTTGATGGATGTGCTCAGAAAATTAAAGAGAAAAATATACTGGTGATTTTTTTTTACTATAATTATTTAGGTCCTTTGTACATGAGTTAAAATTGGTGGGAGAGGAGACACTGTCTGTTCACCTTTATCAGGTGCAGACAACTGTTAAAGAGTGTCAAGTTTTACACGCTGTATATGCCAGTATATTTCCTGATAGTGTCTCAGTACCGTAAGTACAACTTGGACAATGCTGCAGTACAAGAAACTTTGAAATCTGGCCAATGAAACTTTTGACATGGGAGGAAGAAATTCAACTCATGGATGCTCAGTTTGTGTCTAAAATACAGATGGCCAGCCCCTGAAAATTGGAAGGGTGTCAGCACCTTGCCAGGCACTTTGTCTATGGTCCACTTGACGTGATATTCAGGCGGGACTCTAAATGGGCAATCAGCTTGGCCACCTGAAACAGCTACAGGGCTACTGAAACATGCAAATAGGGGTCCTACATCAGTTGTAGGACCCAAAGTGCAAAATTCAGCTAAAAATGTATGAAGTGTGTGCCCCGCAAGCTCCACCTAGTTGTTCCTGACATTGGGCAGCCCAGACAACTGTCCTTTAAAGAGGCCACTGGAGACCACTCAAAAAGGCCCAAAAAATATTTAGTTTTTATTTTTGAGGATCCAGGAGAAATGAAGCCCACTGCTAGCCATTTCAAGCCACCCTCCCAAATATTGCTTCCCCGCACCCACCAATGTTGCCTGCTGACCAGCTCAGCACAGAAGCCGACAAACTTCCCAACCACTCATCCACAACGAGTGAGCTGCAATGTGTTACCCATTTGGTGCCTATAGCTCACTGGTGACATTTAAATGAGGCACAACCCAATTTTGGTTCGGGCCTTATGCTGGCTCAAGCAGACAAGCAGAATGACCATTCCATTGATTTTTCCACCTGTTTTAAGCAGAAGCCAAATTTCTTGTCCTGTATGCTCCCAACTACATTGTTTTGAAATACAGATTATACACTGTCATGCTCCTCAATCTCATGCCTCATACCATTCACAAAAAAATCTAATACTCTTACAGAGAAATACTATTTCTCCAGAAATATATCCTAAGTGAATCAAAGAGCACATTATTGTAGTTACTCTTAAATTGCTAATCAATTGCTGATGAGGTTAGATGAAGCTGGATGGGAGGAGGCTCATGTGGAGCATAACAACTGGCATAGACCTGTTGGGCCGAATGGCCTTTTTCTGTGCTGTGCATTCTATGTAATTAATATAGTTATTTATAATTCTAATTATATCTTTGAGCATGTTACATATACTTAACATAAACATTGTACATTGAAACCTATTGCATGTTAATTAAAATCAAGGCATCACAGCAATGTAGAACAAAACAAACAGATGAAAATTATAGTGTGCATTCAACATGGAACAGTGCAATCTCAATGCAAAGTGAGCTGCATTTGCTAACATTGTAAATACAACACTGAGCTATTAACAGTCTACTAATGTGTATTGCAAATATAAGTACAAATTACATCACAGTAAGGAAAAGTTAAAACGAAGAGCTGTTTAAATCAAATGTTTTTGTATTAGCATATTTAAAAACCTTTTGGGGAAGATCTTCCACAGGCTGCTATAGGTTAACAACATTGTAAATATAATGGCGAGAGTTCCTCTCATCACTACTGAACTCAGAAGCATGTTCTTCTTCGGAATAAAACCAGATCTAAAGTGACCCCTCCAATATTACAGTGTGCAGGTGCTGTCCATAATGAATTTGAGGCATTTTACTGTTGATGAAGATAAACCATCCTCAGAGTTCAATAAACAAAAGGCTGTAGTTTGTCCACGTGGTGATGACGACAGAGCCTAGGTTCTGAGACAAATGCTCCTTAAAAACAACTTCTGCTTCCATAGTGCTTGTCACAGATAAGAAGATGTATCAAATTGTTTAAAAGAAGCATATTGGAGGCTTATGGAGGGTTGTGCAATACTGTGCTAGCAGATCAGCACCCTGTCATACACACCACCCTCGAAGTCAATGGAAAAGAAAATTGAGTGCAGCGTGAAACAGTATTGATTTGCAATGCCCATTTTACGCAACCATGTAAGGCTAATTTAGACCCCAATGTATCAACTGTAATGCCGGTACAGTTAATGATAGTTATCTCACAAATTAAGAACTTTGTTGTTGACAGGACAGACTTTGTTTTTCAACACTGTAGATTAAAACCTCTGCTTGTCCTTGTTTTAACCCTTTTATCTGCCTGTTGCAACGTACAGAGACTCCGAAATAGTTTAATTTTAGCGGAGTTATATCAGGGCACTGGCTTCAGCCAAGGATTAAAGGAATAAATCCATCACTGTGTTTTGTTTTAGTTCATAAATAGGTACCTTGCTGTTCTAAATTGCTATCAAATTTGCTCACTTTCCCCAGGAAGATGGCACTCTCTCATTTTTAAACAGCAGATTAAACATAGGCTTCACACATCTTGTGTTGTGAAAAACTGATTTAAATGAGAAATAACTTTATACTTCAGTCATTTGATACAGTGGTGCTGATTGGCCACCTGCTTGAGCAGCTTGCCAGGACTTGCTGTTCAGTAAATACTTGCCTGAAGTAAACTGCACTGAAGTGCACTTCTCCCAATTGGTAAACTAATGGTATGCTGCAGCAAAAATAGCACAAAGATTGAGAAGAATACTGGCATTAGTGTGCAATCCGTTTCCAAGAAGCCCTAGGGCTCATTTTCACCTTTATGCCTGGCCTTTCATTTTGACCTGAATATTTAAACCTAATCCCTTGATGGGGAAGCACGGCATTACCCCTGAAATAATTAAGGGTGCTAAGCCTGCTATACTGTCAGCATTCTACGAACTGCTTTGCCTGTGCTGGGATGAGGGAGCAATACCACAGGACATGCGCGATGCCAATATCATCACCCTCTATAAACACAAAGGTGACCACGGTGACTGCAACAACTACCGTGGAATCTCCCTACTCAGCAGATTGGGGAAAGTCTTCGCTCGAGTCACTTTAAACAGGCTCCAGAAGCTGGCCGAGCGTGTCTACCCTGAGGCACAGTGTGGCTTTCAAGCAGAGAGATCCACCATTGACATGCTATTCTCCCTTTGTCAGCTACAGGAGAAATGCTGCGAACAACAGATGCCCCTCTACGTTGCTTTCATTGATCTCACCAAAGCCTTTGACCTCATCAGCAGACGTGGTCTCTTCAGACTACTAGAAAAGATTGGATGTCCACCAAAGCTACTAAGTATCATCACCTCATTCCATGACAATATGAAAGGCACAATTCAGCATAGCGGCGCCTCATCAGACCCCTTTCCTATCCTGAGTGGCGTGAAACAGGGCTGTGTTCTCACACCTACGCTGTTTGGGATTTTCTTCTCCCTGTTGCTCTCACATGCGTTCAAGTCTTCAGAAGAAGGAATTTTCCTCCACACAAGATCAGGTGGCAGGTTGTTCAACCTTGCCCGTCTAAGAGCGAAGACCAAAGTATGGAAAGTCCTCATCAGGGAACTTCTCTTTGCTGATGATGCTGCATTAACATCTCACACTGAAGAGTGTCTGCAGAATCTTATCGACAGGTTTGCGGCTGCCTGCAACGAATTTGGCCTAACCATCAGCCTCAAGAAAACGAACATCATGGGACAGGACGTCAGTAATGCTCCATCCATCAATATCGGCGACCACGTTCTGGAAGTGGTTCAAGAGTTCACCTACCTAGGCTCAACTATCACCAGTAACCTGTCTCTCAATGCAGAAATCAACAAGCGCATGGGAAAGGCTTCCACTGCTATGTCCAGACTGGCCAAGAGAGTATGGGAAAATGGCGCACTGACACGGAAAACAAAAGTCCGAGTGTATCAGGCCTGTGTCCTCAGTACCTTGCTCTACAGCAGCGAGGCCTGGACAACGTATGTCAGCCAAGAGCGACGTCTCAATTCATTCCATCTTCGCTGCCTCCGGAGAATACTTGGCATCAGGTGGCAGGACCGTATCTCCAACACAGAAGTCGTCGAGGCAGCCAACATCCCCAGCTTACACACCCTACTGAGTCAGCGGCGCTTGAGATGGCTTGGCCATGTGAGCCGCATGGACGATGGCAGGATCCCCAAGGGCACATTGTACAGCAAGCTCGCCACTGGTATCAGACCCACCGGCCGTCCATGTCTCCGCTTTAAAGACATCGGTAAACACGACATGAAGTCCTGTGACATTGATCACAAGTCATAGGAGTCAGTTGCCAGCGATCGCCAGAGCTGGCGGGCAGCCATAAAGGCGGGGCTAAAGAGTGGCAAGTCAAAGAGACTTAGTAGCTGGCAGGAAAAAAGACAGAAGCGCAAGGGGAGAGCCAACTGCGAAACAGCCCTGACAACCAATTTTATCTGCAGCACCTGTGGAAGAGTCTGTCACTCTAGTATTGGCCTTTATAGCCACTCCAGGTGCTGCTCCACAAACTACTGACCACCTGCAGGCACTTACCCATTGTCTCCCAAGACAAGGAGGCCAAAGAAGAAGAAGAAGAAGAATCCTTTGATATCAGCCTGGATCAGAGATTCTAGAAGGGGAATTATAACTTTCCCCCTCCCTGCAGCTGGCAGGAATGGGGCCGTAATGGAGATAAAATGGTAAACCTGCTTCCACCCCACATCAGGCCATGTCTTGCTGGCAGAGCAAAGACGGCTTTGAGAAATTTTGTTGGCACCGTCATTTCCTGTTTCCCACTACATCATTCTGTAAGTTCCCCAGTTCATTACAGGCCGGTGAGCCTTACATCAGTGGTGGGAAAGTTATTTGAAGGGATTCTGAGACGAGATTTATATGCATTTGGAAAGGCAAGGTCTGATTAGGGATAGTCAGCATGGCTTTGTGTGTGGGAAATAATGTCTCACGAATTTGAGTTTTTTGAGGAGGTGACCAAGAGGATTGATGAGGGCAGGGGATGGGCATTGTTTACATGGACTTTCGCAAGGCCTTTGACAAGGTCCCGCATGGTAGGCTGGTCCAAAAGGTTCAAACATATGGGATCCAGGGTGAGCTAGCCAACTGGATACAAAATTGGCTTGGTGATGGGAGGCAGAGGGTGTTAGTGGACGGTTGGTTTTCAGTTTGGAGGCCGGTGATCAGTGGTGTGCCACAGGGATTGGTGTTGGGCCCTCTGTTTCACATCCAAGTCATTAATATATATGACAATGTAGGGGGCATGATTAATAAGTTTGCAGCTGACACCAAAATTGGTGGTATAGTGGACAGTGAAGAAGGTTGTCTAAGGTTACAACAGGATATAGATAAACTGGGAAAGTGGGCAAGGGATTGGCAAATGGAATTTAATGCAGACAAACGTGAAGTGATGCATTTTGGGAGGTTAAACCAGGGCAGGACCTATACAGTGAATGGCAGGGCCCTGGGGAGTGTTCTTGAGCAGAGAGACCTTGAGGTGCAAGTACATAGTTCCCTGAAAGTGGCAACACAGCTAGACAGGGTGGTGAAGAAGGCATTTGGCATGCTTGCCTTCATCGGCCGATGCATTGAGTACAAGAGTTGGTATGTCATGTTACAGTTGTACATAATGTTGGTTAGGCCGCATTTGGAGTACTGTGTGCAGTTCTGGTCGCTGCACTACAGGAATGATGTGATTAAGCTAGAGAGGGTGCAGAAAAGATTCACAAGGATGTTGCCTGGTTTGGAGGGCTTGAGTTACAAAGAGAGATTGGATAGGCTGGGTCTGTTTTCCCTGGAGTGAAGGAGGCTAAGAGGGGACATGATAAAGGTACATAAAATTGAGAGGCATAGATAGGATAGATAGCCAGAGTCTGTGTCCCATGGTAGGGATGACTAAAACTAGAGGGCATAGATTTAAAGTGAGAGGGAGGAGGTTCAAAGGGGTAAATTTTTCACACAAAGAATAGTGGGTATCTGGAATGAACTGCCAGAGGAGGTGGTGGAGGCAGGAACAGTAGCAACATTTAAGAGGCATCTGGACAGGTACTTGAATGAGCAAGGCATAGAGGGATATGGAATTCATGCATGCAGGTGGGATTAGTATAGATAGGCATTATGGTCGGCATGGACGTGGTGGGTCGAAGGGCCTGTTTCTATGCTGTACGACTCTGACTCTATGAATAGTATTGTAGAACTAGGGCTCTAATAGTGCATTTGAATTTATGCGTGATGAGCTCTAGCTGGTTAACACAGGGGGTGTCTAAGTTTTTTTTATCTTTATGGGCCACTTTGGAGCCCTGTGGTGCAGTTTACACCCATGTTTGGATATAACTCTCAAGTTGCTGACACTAAAAGATCTCAATTTCTAAAGCAGAAGACAATCAACCAATTAGAAACAGTGTTGAGAACAGCGGTTTCCAAATTTTCAGGCCCACAAAATTCAAACAGATAAAACCAGTGACTAACAATATATTGTTCATAACTGATTATCTTATAACCCAGCTGTTATCTCTGTTTCTGTGAACACTGTTGTGTGTCAAACAGATGTAGCAATGGGTAACTATTAGGACCAACAGGATTTGTTAACTTGATACCTGTCCTCTATTAAAGCCGCTTTGAAAATACAACTTGTTGAATTAAGTCAGAAAACCAGTGAGTAGGCAACAACACATTGTGTATTCTTCTCCCCAACATGTTAGTCTCCTGTATCCATGCCATCTCCTTTGATTATGGAGGGTGGTTCAGTCCAGGTTGCCGACAATCTGTGTAAATGTTGTCAGTGCCATTGATTGTCTGGCTACAAATGGAAACATTTGAGTGCTTCATGTGGAAATGCCTTGACCAGTCCTCCAATAGGTAACCCAGCAGGTATGTGAAATCTTACATTTATATGACACCTTTCACAAAAACAAAACATCCCAAGACACTTTACAGCAGAAGTCCTGGGCACTAAGTGAGAAGTTGGGGAGAAGGTAGAAGTGGTCAAAATTAATGTTGATGAGATAAGTTGTGAGGAGGCTTTTGAAAAGAGAGAGAGCAAGGTGAGGAAGCTTGAGAGTTTTCGAGAGTGCAGGCAAGTGGTGGTTGAGTGCTCTGTTGCCAATAATGTCATGGAGGGAAGTGTTACATATAATAGAACTGAGGATGAAGCAAGGACGTAGAAAATGAAGAAAATGGAATTTAATAGGCTCGGAGGGAGAAAGCTACTGGAAGTCAGCAAAGTGGGACTATGGAATACAATATTCTTTGAGTTGAATCTTGTGTAGGGTAGAGGTGGACATGCCACAGAGTCTCTTAGATGTGAAATGAACAATACTATTGGGATACCGTGCTTCATATTCTTTCATGCAAGCGACACTCTAGCAGCATGGCAAAGAAGGAATCATGTTAATTTTGGCACTGGTTTCAGAGTTTGTTATCCATCCCATATGCAACAGCTTCCACACAGTTACTCTGTAATAATCAGCATTTTACATATTGAATATGCAACTTACTAATTAAATGAATTGAACCCAACAGCTAAGCATCATGGAGCAGCAGCAGTCCTCAATAAAAGTATTTTTTGCACTTATGATGGGAATTTTTTAATTACATCTGAAGCATTTGTTGAAACAAGAAGAGTATGTGTCAAATATCGGCTAAAGTCCAGCTCTTAATCACCAAATAACTAAATAGAGTGCTGCCTCATAAATTTCTTAAGAGAATAAGAATATGTTGGGGTAGAAATTTGTCTTGGTCAGTGGTGCAAAAGGGGCGGTATCAGACCAGCTGTCCTTTATACACAGCGCCTAATATTCAGCCCCGTTGCAGTCAATGGAATTAAAAGTCAAAACAGTGTATCACGGGCGGTCAGTCCGATATTGCCCATTTTGTGCCACTGCCCAGGACTAATTTCTGCTGTTATTTCTTAGTGTCTATAATTCAGGGTATTTGGCTGCGCGATCAAGAAATCTTTTATTATCTCAGCAGATGGCATAACATTTGGAAAGAACTGGGTATCGTTCGTCACAAATGCATCTTGTTAAGTTTTTGCTAACATGATGAGTCTTTTTGGCATGTCGGCATCTTTCTGTTTTGGTAAAGAGACAAACCTTTGCCTGGTGCATAATTTAATTAACATTATACACTCCAGTTAGTTTGAGCCTTTAGGGCATTCAATTAGATCCATACTGATTACAGTGTTCTTTATTAGAAACAAATTTACAGCAGATTTGAAGCCTTATGCAAACTATCAACAATTGTACAGGCAGGTACTACGAGATCAACAAAATGATATTCTCACAGCCAAAAAAAGTTTCATATTATCACTGACACCAATACTTTTTTTGGAAGAGCAAGATTGGGATAAAATGCATAACAACTATTTGGGGAATGTAGTCAGGGGAAATGGTACAGTAAATTCTGAATTCATGTTGTGAAATATACATCTAACATAACATTTCATCAAGTGAAGGGACAGATACAACGCAGTTCAATTTTTGCATATATCACCATTGTATCCCTCCTTCACTCTTTCACAGAACATTTTTATGATTAGTTTAAATTAGAATTTTTTGTTGAAATTTATTTTGATAAGGCTCTTGCCAGCATTTTATTGGCTGTAAAGAACATTGTGGCGTGCTGAGGTCATCAAATGTGCTATGTAAATGCAAGTCTTTCTTTCCTGGGTTACAGTTTCACAAATACCAGTTGTTTTCTGGTAACTCGTCCAAATGGTTATCCTTCATGTGTGAGCATTGATAGTGAATGCCTGGAGATTATGTCAGCATCTAGGTGATGACGGCTCAATCCTATCCAACTGCGATACTATTACTATTATTTTCTTATGACAGGAAAAGCTTATAATGGGATGTCTAATTTGGATATCCATTCGATGACCTCCTGAGACATCGTGGAGAAATGAGGTACCTCTTGCAACAGATCTTAGGGGGAAGTTGATGTGAAGTGTTCTATGATCTGGGACTCATGGCCACAATCGAGCTTCGGGTTGTCCCTCGGTCCTCCACTTGTGGAGCTGGTGGCCACATTGCACATACCCAGTGCGGATTCAGCTGAGTTCTGTCCATTGTCTTTTTGGAAGGTTCAAGTCAGGGAACTCTGCTGTTGGGTTAGTGATGAAGTGCTGACTCGAGATCCTGCATGCGTCCCACGATTCCCTCCATCGGATAGTGGTTGACATCAGCTACATGAATATTTAACTGCTGCTTCCCCGAATGACTGGCACAATTTTAAACACTTTCTTGGTAGATTTTTCAATTCTTCATGAATAGGATGGTCGGTATTGCTCATGACATTTTCCATCATATGATTTGTGACCATAATTTCTCAAACATTCTAGCGCTCTTTATAATATATATTCCAATAAGCATGGAACTTGAGAGCCAGTCAGTTATAAACAAGATGGTAAAGTAAAAGTGTTATATTAAAGCGACTATACTGTACCCTCTCAAATCATTAAAGTCCCTCACCATTATACATTCCTGCTTAGGTTAATTCTCCTATTTTTTTCCCCCTTCCTTTTCAGGAGGTGTGAACAATCTGTGGCATATATCCACATGCAGCGACTGTCCACTGGTACCTCAGACTCAGGTGTGATTATAGACAGTAATTCTTAGCAAGTAATAATGGATGATTTCGCGGTCCAACCCAATTTCATCCCAATGTATCTTGAAGATGTGTGCAAAATGGGCCCATGTGAATTTTTAAACCACCCGCCCCAAACACCACCTGCCTCCCAGTCTGAGCGATATGACCTGATCACAGCTATTGGGCTGAATTTTGTTCTCCCCCAGGCATTGGGATTTGTCGCAGGGGGTTGCCTGAAGATGGCTCCAAATGAGTCCCGCCACAGACTTCGATGCCGTGAGGGCCCGGCCCCGTTCCTCCCAGCGGCGGTGAGGCTCTGTGGCGCCCCCCACCTGCCGCTGGGTGACTGGACCTCAATTGAAATATTCGAAGCAATAAAATGAATATATTTAAATAGGCTTACCTGCAATCTTGAGGGCCTGCTGCGTTCTTCGGCACATGGCCTGCACTCCGGTGCCTTCAAATCCCCGTCTAGGGAAATGCTGCACCACACTGATGGCGAGGGGGGAGGTGGTAAGATTTTCAGTGCAGGAGCTGGGGGACAGGGTCAAATTAATGCAATGGGTGTAGGGGATGGTGGGAAGTGTTGAGTTCTAAACTTTGTGCAGTTTAGGGGGGGAAGATCAGATGTAAAAGGTGTTTTTGGGGGGGAGTGGGGGAGCGCAAATACTTACTGTAATTGTTTCTGGGTGGGGGTTGGAAAGGGGCATTATACATTTATTTAATTTTTGGGTGTTATTTCTAGCAGCCTGCCCCCTCCATGTGATTGTGGGGGTGGGGGTGTGCGGGCCACACCGTCCATTTAAATGTCGCCGCGTGGAAGATTGCAGCGGCTCTATGATGCATGGGCCACCATTTTTTGAGCTTGCTGCCAATATCAGTGGCAAGACCTTAAAATTCAGTCCATTGTGTCAGTGTCAGGGACATTAGGTCCACTCCAGCTGAGTGGTTCCCAGTGATCTCCTACATTGCTCTTCCTGCCATTAACTCGACAACATTGTGCCACAAGAAAACAGCACTGTTCTCAATTCTTAAAAACATTGTGACTGATCTCATGCTCAATCAGTGCATTCCTACTTACCGATCCTGGTTTGAATTTTAATTTAGGAGCAGTCGGCAGGATTCGCCATTCCACTCTTGGCCTTGAACACTGCTACACTTCAGTGCTGTTTAAGTTACAGGACCTCACCTCCATTGTTCATTGTACCAAATGCTAGCACAGCAAGAGATAAAATCCTTTCAAATTGATTTCCAATCGCTTACAGAAATTGCATGTTGTAATTGTCAGCCTGTAACCTGCAGTATGTTATCAGCTGATCAGAAGGACAGTATAAATACATTACAAAAAATCATCCCGTGAGACTGGATTATCTACATTTCATGATCCACACTGTTCATTATAGAATCATACAAAATCATAAAATGATAGAATAATATAGTGCAGAAGGAGACCATTTGGCCTACCGTGTCTATGTTAGTATCAAATTCATGGGATTTTGGGCTTAATTTTGCATAAACCAGCTAGACTACAGCTGCCATTTTGAAATGATTGCTCACAGACTGAGTTCCAGATCTAGGAGGATCAATGGCTGTTATCTGGATATCCAGTACTCGCCTACATTTGTTATCCATGATGTTTCACTTTGAGTTAGACCAGTGGGAGTCAGGCCTTTGGGTCTAGATGTTTTTCCAAATACTTTACAAACAACAAATTGCTTTTGAAGTGCAGTCACTGTTGTCACATGGGCAAATATAGCAGCCAGTTTGCAAACAGGAAAGTCACACAAATGAGATGATCAACCAGTTCATCTGTTTATTGTGGAGTTCAGCAACAAGAATTAATGCAGTGAGCAAAATACAACCACATATTAAAGGAAAAGAAAAACCTGCAGAAGTTTACAGTTGAGTTTTCCTCACTTTAAGGTCGGAATTTCATGATGAGGTGGTGGCCCCGCCCACCGGCTTGAAAGCCGGGGTTGAGCTCGCCTCTGCGGGTCCTGGAAGCCACACCGCTATTTTGCACAGCTCAATCAATTACTTGCCTGTAGTCATAGCTTCTGCCCCTCTGAGGCAGGATGTCCCGCCTCCAAGAGCTGCTGGTCATTCAGACGACTAGCACCTCTTCAATCTCAGCAGCACCAGCAGGATCAGCAACCACTGCTGGGACTGCACCCAGCGAGAAGAGAAATCATGGAAGCCGGCCTTGGAACAGGTAACAGGTGTAAGGGCTCGCCGGAGTCAAATAGTCAGGCCCCGGTGAGGGGGGTGTCGATTGAGGGCAGGGGGTGTTCGAGTGGGGGAAGCCCATGCTGCTGCGGGTCCCTCCATGGGACATGGGATGCCCAATCAGGAGGGTGCCCTCCCCAACCCCCTCTCCACCCCCTGCAACCGCAAGGAGGCCACTACATATTACTGGCCGGCCTCCTCAGGCGACAAAGTGCATATCTGCCACTAGTAAAATACCATTAGGCCACCTAAGGGCTTCAATTGGCCTAAGGGCGGGTGGGCTGCCTGCCACATCCCCCACTGCTGGTAACATACCAGTGGAGGTGGGTTGGCAATGGGCACGGCGTCCCCACCATCCAGTACGATTTTTTTATTTTATTCTTTCATGGGATATGGGCGTCACTGGCAGGCCAGCGATTGTTCCCCATCCCTCGTTGTCCTTGAGCTAAGTGGCTTGCTGGCCATTTCAGAGGGCAGTTCAGAGTCAACCACATTGTTCTGGGTCTAGAATCATACATAGGCCAGACCAGGTAAGGATGGCAGATTTCCTTCCCTAAAGGATATTCATGATCCAGATGGGTTTTTACGACAATTGATGAAAGTTTCATAGATCCATTACTGAAACTAGCTTTTAATTTTAAATGTTTTAATTAATTAATTGAATTTAACCACCAGTTGCCATGGTGGAATTTGAACCTGGGACTCTGGATTACTAGCCTTGTGACACAGCCACTATGTCACCATCTCCCCCAAGGTAGGGGTGGGCATGTAAAATTCCAGCCTGAAAATCCAAATTGAGCAGGCCAGGACAAAGAATTAATCACACACCCATTTTATGTGGGTGAACTCAGCTGTGGGAGTGGAGCTGGTCATAAACTATGTGCAGTTCGGTGAGCAATCCACCTACCTAATTCTAGTGTCTCTCGTGAAGCGTATGCTGGCCTACAGCATAGCCTCTGGCAAAGTCTCAAACTTCTTTGCCACAAAATGCAGCATATTGTGCTTCAAGCACAGGGACCTACTGGTTTGTCTATATGCGAAATGGCAGAACCTCACGCGATTGAACCTGCAGGTTCTCTGGTATATAAGGGCGCCATTACTATTTGTCTATCCAACTGATTTCTGGCAATCGCAGATGACTCAATGATATTTAGAAGTGGCTTTCTTTACTATTTTGTACCTCTTTCTTGAAGAGCTATAAAATAATTCTATAAGCTAATGGCAGTATTTTAATAACAATAGAGTTGTCAAGTTTGGAAAATTAACAGGTGACATAATAAATTTACAGGAATTTTAAGTTAATTAAGGAGCAATATCAGCAATTGTCCCCGTCGCCTCCCCATCTGGTGTTTTCACACTAAATTGGCTGACTAGAATATATTTGCATATTTTTAAGCAATGTCACTTTTATTTCGGAGGTTCTCCATAGCTGGAAGCAGTGCAGCAGACTAAAGAAACACACCCATTCATAAATAAATGAATGAAATTCTGGGTAATTTAGCAGTGTTTGCACCTGAGAGCTGCAGTGTTAAAATTCAAAATAGGCATGTCACAATCACTGTTCTTTAAGTATAATCTAAAGTGACTTATCTTTAAAAGAAGCACAATGTATGACATTTTTCAGATGCCCATCATCATAATCATTATAATGCAGGAGGATCTTACGAGCATTGATCTAATGAACTATTGATCTTTCTGGCAGAGTGAATTACACTGCCAGCACTTACCCTGGACTTTCAGACGAACATTTACATCTCTAATAGGCAACTGTATCTCATAAATATAAAGGATCTCAGAAGTAATTGGCCCAAGCGTACTAAGGCCCTGTTAGATTGGAAGTATGATTAATTAAGAAACCAATAAGTTGGCAGAGTTTTTGTAAAGGTTTTCCACACTGTGAAGAGTTCAGCCCAGACTGTAGCTGATGGACAAAACCCTTTAGATGTGCTTGCACAATTTGCTTCAAGTAATTTATAAATGTTTCTTCTTTTCATATTTAGCAAAGTCTGATAAAATGGACTATTGAACTTGCCCTGTGTATTTATATATCATAGCTCCCATCTGCAGTGGCTGTCAATGACGCAAATTAAACATTGTGTTTGAAAATTTACTGCAGTAATATTTCATTATGAATACTGGTAGCTCCCAGTCAATTTTAACATTGTTAAAATAAAGAGTAAAGATTCTAAACTGTGTAATCCAGCACTGTGCAACAGTTTGAGCAGCAGGCACGGTTTGATGTAACAAAAAGCAGTCAACCTACCTCGGTACCAGTGAGCTGATTAACAAAAAAAGAACATACATTTATGTATGGAAAGGATAGCGAAGATGATTCTCGACAGGGGTGAGAGTAACAGGGTAGTTGTTATGGGGGACTTTAACTTTCCAAATATCGACTGGAAATACTATAGTTCGAGTACTTTAGATGGGTCAGTTTTTGTCCAGTGTGTGCAGGAGGGTTTTCTGACACAGTATGTAGACAGGCCAACCAGGGGCGATGCCACATTGGATTTGGTACTGGGAAATGAACCCGGCCAGGTGTTAGATTTAGATGTAGGTGAGCACTTTGGTGATAGTGATCACAATTCGGTTAGGTTTACCTTAGCGATGGGCAGGGACAGGTATATACCGCAGGGCAAGAATTATAATTGGGGGAAAGGAAATTATGATGCGATTATGCAAGATTTAGGATGCGTAGGATGGGGAAGGAAACTGCAGGGGATGGGAACAATCGAAATGTGGAGCTTATTCAAGGAGCAGCTACTGTGTGTCCTTGATAAGTATGTACCTGTGAGGCAGGGAGGAAGTTGTCGTGCGAGGGAGCCGTGGTTTACTAAAGAAGTTGAAGCGCTTGTCAAGAGGAAGAAGAAGGCTTATGTTAGGATGAGACGTGAAGGCTCAGTTAGTGCGCTTGAGAGCTACAAGCTAGCCAGGAAGGATCTAAAGGGAGAGCTAAGAAGAGCAAGGAGAGGACACGAGAAGTCATTGGTGGATCGGATCAGGGAAAACCCTAAGGCTTTCTATAGGTATATCAGGAATAAAAGAATGACTAGAGTTAGATTAGGGCCAATCAAGGATAGTAGTGGGAAGTTGTGTGTGGAATCAGAGGAGATAGGGGAAGTGTTAAATGAATATTTTGCGTCTGTATTTACAGTAGAGAAAGAAAATGTTGTTGAGAATACTGAGATTCAGGCTACGAGGCTAGATGGGATTGAGGTTCACAAGGAGGAGGTGTTAGCAATTTTGGAAAGTGTGAAAATAGATAAGTCCCCTGGGCCAGATGGGATTTATCCTAGGATTCTCTGGGAAGCCAGGGAGGAGATTGCAGAGCCTTTGTCCTTGATCTTTATGTCGTCATTGTCGACAGGAATAGTGCCGGAAGACTGGAGGATAGCAAATGTTGTCCCCTTGTTCAAGAAGGGGAGTAGAGACAGCCCTGGTAATTATAGACCTGTGAGCCTTACTTCGGTTGTGGGTAAAATGTTGGAAAAGGTTATAAGAGACAGGATTTATAATCATCTTGAAAAGAATAAGTACATTAGAGATAGTCAGCACGGTTTTGTGACGGGTAGGTCGTGCCTCACAAACCTTATTGAGTTTTTCGAGAAGGTGACCAAACAGGTGGATGAGGGTAAAGCAGTGGATGTGGTGTATATGGATTTCAGTAAGGTGTTTGATAAGGTTCCCCACGGTAGGCTATTGCGGAAAATACGGAAGTATGGGGTTGAAGGTGATTTAGAGCTTTGGATCAGAAATTGGCTAGCTGAAAGAAGACAGAGGGTGGTGGTTGATGGCAAATGTTCATCCTGGAGTTTAGTTACTAGTGGTGTACCGCAAGGATCTGTTTTGGGGCCACTGCTGTTTGTCATTTTTATAAATGACCTGGAAGAGGGTGTAGAAGGGTGGGTTAGTAAATTTGCAGATGACACTAAGGTCGGTGGAGTTGTGGATAGTGCCGAAGGATGTTGTCGGGTACAGAGAGACATAGATAGGCTGCAGAGCTGGGCTGAGAGATGGCAAATGGAGTTTAATGCGGAAAAGTGTGAGGTGATTCACTTTGGAAGGAGTAACAGGAATGCAGAGTACTGGGCTAATGGGAAGATTCTTGGTAGTGTAGATGAACAGAGAGATCTTGGTGTCCAGGTGCATAAATCCCTGAAGGTTGCTAACCAGGTTAATAGGGCTGTTAAGAAGGCATATGGTGTGTTAGCTTTTATTAGTAGGGGGGTCGAGTTTCGGAGCCACGAGGTCATGCTGCAGCTGTACAAAACTCTGGTGAGACCGCACCTGGAGTATTGCGTGCAGTTCTGGTCACCGCATTATAGGAAGGATGTGGAAGCTATGGAAAGGGTGCAGAGGAGATTTACTAGGATGTTGCCTGGTATGGAGGGAAGGTCTTATGAGGAAAGGCTGAGGGACTTGAGGTTGTTTTCGTTGGAGAGAAGGAGGAGGAGAGGTGACTTAATAGAGACATATAAGATAATCAGAGGGTTAGATAGGGTGGATAGTGAGCGTCTTTTTCCTCGGATGGTGATGGCAAACACGAGGGGACATAGCTTCAAGTTGAGGGGTGATAGATATAGGACAGATGTGAGAGGTAGTTTCTTTACTCAGAGAGTAGTAAGGGCGTGGAACGCCCTGCCTGCAGCAGTAGTAGATTCGCCAACTTTAAGGGCATTTAAGTGGACATTGTATAGACACATGGATGAAAATGGAATAGTGTAGGTCAGATGGTTTCACAGGTCGGCGCAACATCGAGGGCCGAAGGGCCTGTACTGCGCTGTAATGTTCTAATCTAATCTAATCTAATGTAACAATCACATCCTCAAGTTGTCCCAAAATGTTTCACAACTAATTCATTGTTTTTGAAGTGTCACCGTTGTTGTCATGTAGGCCAATCCAGCTGCCAATTTGCATGCAGCAAGGGTCCACATACAGCAAATAAGATGACTGACCAGTTCAGCTAATTTTGTTGGTGTTGCTTGAGGAAAGATTGTTGGTCAAGATATCAAGAGAACTCACTGCTCTTATAGTGCCGTGGGATCTTTTCATATCCACATGAACAAGCAGAAAGGGTCGCAGCTTAATGTCTCATCTGAAAGACAGCACTTCATGTGCTCCCTGCACGAAAGCATCATCCTAGATTATGTGCTCAAGTCCTGGAGTTGCAGATTGAACCCACAACCTTCAGACAAATGCCACCAACTGGGTGCGGAGATCAGAAACCTGGGAGTATAGCCATTAAGGCACATTACCCTTCAACCTTTATGCTATGGAGATAATGGCAGCACGGCACTTAACCAGCAGCTAGTGACAAACAGCAATGAAAATCACAACATGAGATGCACAGAGACAAATATTAAAATGTGCTTTGCATTAGAAAATACTTTAGTATTAGAGAGGGAAAAAGAGAAGTAATTGAGGTCTTCAAAGATGTATGTCATTGTAGTTTAGTGCTAGTCTAGTCTGTTTCTTAGAGATGGAAAATAAATGAGACCCATAATATCAGGACCTCAGAATAAATTGGTCGCAGTTTAGCTTGTTTGTGGCTTTCCTCTAAGCTTTTCCCAGTTTGCTTCTTCCGCATGTGGGTTCACCCCATCTGAACCTGCAGCTGAACACATTACCCTCTGTATCTTTGGACAGAGTAGAGAGGAGGTGTGCTTAAATAAGATGAGATGAAGTGATCTTTGTGACTATCTTGACCACAGCTTTCCTCCTGGTGAGATGGTCTATTGCTGCAACCATTGGCATCTCACCTAGCAACTCAGTTAAGATGCAACGCAAGTGATCATAATAATTGCTGGTGGATTTGTGCTTCAGGCAGTTCTGGCCTTGGAGCCACCAATCACAGGAATGCACAACAAGGTTCTTAGCTACAAAGTGACTAGATAGCTATCACAAATCATGGTATCACTATTTGATATGTTAACCACATAATCTTCATCTTTCCTTAGCAACAAGAGGTAATCCTTATAATTAAGAGTTCAACAGATCAATCAAATGTTTGTCTTACAGTAAAAATATTTTTGCCTGCCTGTGTTACATCATACATCAGGGGCTGTATTTTACGCCCCCCCAAAGAGCGGGAAGGTGTTGGGGGAGTGGTGTAAAATGGAGCGGGAGGCCCCAGAAGCCCTTCCCGACCAACTCCCGCCTCCGCCGTCACTTTACGCAGAGCGGTGGCGGTGAAAACGGCCTGCTCAGCCCAGGCCAATCAAGGCCCTTAAGTGGCCACTTGAGAGCCGTCACCCGCCTCTCCACAGGAATTTTACCCGTGGCTGGTTGGGCAACCGAAGACTGAGAGAAGCCGCCTGACAAAAGCAGGCAGTTCTTGACCGGCCTGGGCGGGGTGGTGGGGCCCTCATAATTGGGCACCCTGTGCTCCCAGCCAACTTCTCTTCACACTGGGCTGTAGTCCCAGCAGAGGCCACCACTCCCGGTGGCACTGCTGGGACTAAGAGCTGCTGCCCTGCTGATTGGCCGGCAGCTCTATTAGGTGGGACTTCCCACCTCACGTGGGAAGCGTGTTCTCCACTGACTTTTCAGTCGGTGGCTGGCTCCCTTCCACCTAGGGTAAAATCCCAGCCCGAGTATATATAAGTATAAAATACATCATCCCCTTGCTTTCTGAATGTTCAGTATTTTCTGTTTCTAATCAAGTACCCTGCCAAAGCTAGTAAGGTTGTGGTTTGCATGATGGGCACTACCAGGATAGCAGAAAGCAGGCTATCCAGATGACTGGGCTAATGTTTCAATGAACACTGGTTAAATTCCCATGATGGAAGTTTCAGAATTTTAATTCAGATTTTTACAAATCTGCAAATAAGAATCTGGTGTCATAAAAGTGACCATAAAGTTGTTGGATTGTCTTAAAAACCCAATAGGTTCACTAATGTCCTATAAGGAAGAAACGATGCCATCTTTATCCAGTCTGACCTATAAGTCTAGTTCCACAGCAACATGGTTGACGCTTAACTGCCCTCTTTTGTGACCTAGCAAAGCACTCAATTATATCAAACCACCAGTGGTTCAGGAAGAACTTCCATTGCTGCCTTGTCAGGGCAAGTAAGGGTGAGCAATAAATGCCATCCTTGCTAATGATGACTAAATCTTGTAAATGAATTAAGAAACATATCAACCTTAGATTTCAGAAAATAAAGCTATCAGATGTGATCAAAGATGTGAAACCAAGGGTGTATGGAGTGAATTACAGGTAGCTGAACCACAAGCATTTTTCTCAGGCAAGTGGCAATGCTCAACACACCTGTGATTCATCATTTGTTATTTTATACTATTTATTTATTTTCTGAAGGTCACAATGCAAATCAGTGGACTCAACATAACGAAAAACAATGGGTGTAAATGTTCCAGGGGCTAGCTCGTATCAGATATTTCAATGAAGAGGAAAATGATCTGGCAACAAAAGATTGTGAAGTTTATTTTCAGAGAAGGCAGAGGGAAAAGATCTATCTGGTCGACTTTCTTGCTTGCTACTTTGTGATAAGTCAATTAGAAAAGCTGTAATGTTCTTTCTCTTCACAATTATTGATATTAATCACCAGATAGAAGCAGATGGCATGGAATTATACACCCAAATTGCCAGAGATATTTTACTGACATTTTTATTTCATTTAAATATTCATCATTTTTCATTATAGATATTCAGCACTTCCCAGTCAGTTATTACCTGTTAGTACATCTGTTGTTGGTCAAGTGTGGCTGCTCAAAGAAATGTTTTTATCGTATTCAAAAATATTAAGGTTAGCTAGTTCAACAACATTCAACTTTGCTCCAAAGGCTACTCCGACCAGAATTTCTAAAGGGGCTGCCGAGACCAAATCACTCCCAAGTTCAATGTATATTTTGTAGAATCCATTTGGTCGGCTATTCCAAAATTCCTTGGTTTCAGATTAGCCTGAAGACCAGCTGAAGATTTTGCACGATGACATATTCCTAATGACCTTGCGATGATGGAAGCCTGTGTGCACATGATGGTTTGTACAGTTTAATATACAATGGAAAAACATTTTCCTCGTTTTTGTTCCAACAAAGATATTCAGTTGAAAATGTAATGAAAAATTCCACACTATCTTAGTGGCCTTGCTGCTTATGTTCCCTGCAATCAGTCTCTTCACTATTCCCTTCTTGAATCCAAGCTGCAGCCACCAGGTGCAGGGGATTTATTTCTGCACTTCAAGTGTGATCTAGTCATAGATCATTTGTGTTAGCCCACGTTTACATACTTTCACTAAAATTGGTATGTATCCGAAGAGACGGTCTGAAGATACAGGCATCTCACACTGGGAAATGCACAAAAAGATCATGTTCAGATTTGAGGTTTATAATGGGTTGTCAGGAGATTAGAAGAAAACTGAGAGTGGTTAAACTGTTTTGAGTGGAAGTATGCAATTTTGTCACAGCAAAACAGTTTCAGCATGACAGTAGCAATATAATTCCTGACCAGGAGGGGAGTGTTATGTGACTCCCTTAGTGACATGAATGAATACTGTGACTTGACTGTGCTATCAAGGAGGTCCGAACAGGCCTTCCTGCACAAGAGGGATGGGAATTATATGGAATCACATGCATGCATTGATGATCCTCCTAGTGGCCAAACCAGTAATGGCATTAACTGAGGGCTAAATTTAAAAATTATACTACATTAGGATAAAAGTGCTAAATAAACTGAATGATCTAACATTTGTCAAAGGCATAGGAGCGTGCCTGTAGCAAAAGCAGCATGATTACGAAGTCATCCAAGCCATTTTTCTCACCCAGCCGCACCCAGGTCTATATTGGTAAAGAATCTGGCTCTGTGATTTTCTACCCCAATTACCTTTCACGGACCATCAAAATGATCCTTTTGGACAAAAAAAAAGTTAATTCAAAAAGCTCTGAGGATTTGGAGTTCAACTCATAAATGTTTCAGACTTCCCCTAGGCCCTTCTGCTCTTGCTTCAACCTTATGAAATCCATCATTTATCCCATCAGTGTCAGATTTAGGATATAAAGTCTAGTCAAAGATAGGTTAGACAGAATACTGGACTTGTACTAACATATCACAATATTTCTCAAAAGAATTTAGCATGCTAAGTCAGGGCTAAATAAAGTTAACCTTGATTGCTTGGTGCAGGTATCAAATTTGATTTTTTTTTTCCTTGCTATGCTTCGCCTACGTAGGCCTCATAAAACATGTTCATAAACAGAAATTGAAAGGTTATACAATTTGCACAGCCTTTCTCACAATGGTACCTGAAAAACACAGAAGGGATCCATTACACTTGTGAACTGTGCAAAAGTGGTAAGTTTTTGTTTGCTTGGGAATATTATTGGCAATAGGTTGAGAGAAATTAGTGTGGAAATGTATCTGGGTCAAGAATCAAAGTTTCAGAGGCAACACGGCTCAATCAGGTGGCCTGAGTTCATTCAAATTGGGACCAAGGGCCTCATTACAAAAATTTGAGACTGCTGGTGCCCGCCATGCCTCCAACGGCAACTCACACATTTATTTAGAAGAATATCGGCCCATTTGCCTTGCCAGAAAAATCACGAATACTGTACAAGGAAGCACTTCATGGTATTTTCTGCTGCAATCCCACCCAAAATTGACAGAAAATGAGATAAGACCTACCATCACCTCACTGCCCTGATCAGGATTTCCCTGCCTCTGGCTCCAGCTGTACCATTGCTGCCTGCTCCTTTACTGCTCGCTGAGTGCTTAATCTTAATTGTGCTCTTTCATTTACCTCAAACAATTGCATGCTCAACCAGCTTGACAATGTCATGCTGCACAGTGAAGTCTTCCAACTGCTAGGCTCTGACCTATGAGTACCATGCTAAATTCTTGTCCCCTTGTCCTTTCTCCTTTCTCAAGGTCCTTCTTAGTACCTGGATCATCTCAAAAAGGATTTGGAGGAGGTCTGTCTTCTGGACGATGCACTATTATGTGTTCCATTCTTCCCATACACCAGCACAGAGATTGACACTTTAGTGAGTTAGGCAGTGAGTTGAAGTGTTTTCTATATGGTAAAGCACCCAGCACAAGTGAGCAGGAGCAGGGTGCAGGGACTAATGGAAAGGATAGCCCAGGAGATGGCTCACTGGAGGGCATGCTTGACTCTAAGTTCTGCTGAGGAGGACTTCAGTGTTATGACATTGCTTTAATTGCTGATACTACTTAACATACGAATGAATATATAAATAGTTTCGTATACATCATCACAGGAAGTGACGTAAGCCAACATGTACTAGTGGTTGGAGCAGTGTTAGTCAGCAGGTAGCGCATATATTGACAAGCTCTTCGGTAATTCTGTAATAAAGAACACTCATCCTCATAGGGCTGGATTTTATAATCCCAAGCCGGGAAAAAACTGCTGCCCATCGCGCAGGCCGCATGCCATCGAGCCACCGCAACCTTCTGTGTGGTGGCTAATTTGCACCCTAAAGGCGGGCCGCCACCCCCCGCCCCAGATTACGTGGAGGGGGAGGCTGTCCGTCGCAGCAATGGCGGTAGCTGCCTGTGCACAGGCACCGACTCCATTTTTAAAGGGCTTTCAGCCCTACTGGCTGATTTAAACATTTAAAGGTAAATTGAATTAAAATAAATAAATACATCTCTTTTTTTGCCCTTTTCTCACCCCCTCAATAACAAGTAAATTAATTATTTGCCTTCCCCCCCACAAAAAAACACCTACCTTTACCATCTGACCTTTCCTCCACAAACTGCACAAACTTTCAACTACAACCCTTCCCACCATCCCCTACATCCATGATGTTAATTTGACCCCATCCCCCACCTCCCCGCACTGAGAAACTTACTGCGCCCCCCCACCTCCCCACCAGTGTTGTGTCTCATTTCCCTAGACGGGGATTCGAAGGTGCGGGAGTGCCGGCCGCTGGGCCAAAGATCGCAGTGGGACACCAGGCGGGGACATGAGCTTACTTAAATCAATTATTTAAATATTAAAATTGTGCCGAGTGATAAGGTGTTGGGGGGGCGGTGGAATCTGTCACAAAGCCTCGCTGCCACCGGTAATATATATGCCGGGCCCTCCTGGCTTCAGGGTGCATGGCAGCTCTCTCCAGGAGGCATCTTCCAACCCCCACCCTGCCACGAAGCCTGTTGTCGGGGGGGGTCAGTAAAATCCAGCCCATAGTGTTTGGTACCTTTGTGCTAGAAATCAATAACATAATATGGTGGCAGCAGAACACTACAGGGTAGCAGTGAAGCAGAGGTGCTCGACATGTTAATAGCGGTGCTTGGCATGGTGACAGTGATCAGGAGCATGACATCGGGGACAACGACTGCTCCCGTGTAAAGCCATAAAGGTCTGGGACAAAACTGAAGGTAGCTGGAGGAAAGAGCGGCAGTGTGCTATAGGACCACCCTCAAGAATCGGTATTCCAAGAGATTGTCAGTAACCAGTTACCATTTGGTTTGTCAATGAGTCAAGACCTGTTCCAACAATATATGGATCGCATGACCGAGCGTGTCCCTGGTTGTGTTTGCATTGTGGATGACATAGCAGTCATGGGAAGTACCAAGGAAGAGCATGACAAGAATTTCCACATTCTAATGCAGATAGTTAGAAGAGAAGGTCTCGTGTTTAATATCAAAAATGTAATGAGTTATTTTTGTGTTGTCTGATGCAACATAAATGAAATGCGTGGAGGCCAGTTGTTTGAAGATCTTAAGCGGGTTTATTACAGCCAAACTATTATACAGTACAGAGCTAACTATTTACAGAACCTGCCTCTGGGTGTTACAGTTAGTGAATCTGGCAAGTAGTCACATGACTATGTCTGGGTACATAGCTCATTTGCATACTAAGATCTTAAAGGGACATCACTCTTAAAGGCAATCATACAACAAAAAATGTGCTACCAATGTGATTTGATAGGTACACAACTCCAGCAGTCTCTGTCCATTCTCATTCATCCTTCCAATGCCATAGCACCCAAGGCAGGAGGGCCATGAGTCATGGTTGGCCCCAACCCTGGCGTTAATGTCCCCCAGCAGGAACAAATGTTTGGTATTAGGAATGCTACTAATGATATTATGAAGTTCCTTGTAGAACTGGTCTTTAACTTCAGGTGGGGAGCAGAGTGTTGGAGCATAGCTGCTGAGTAGGTGTACTGGGCCAGAGGCGGCGAGCAGTCGGATGGACAGTATGTGTTCTGAGCCATTTGTAGGTGGCTCTATCATGCTGAGCAAAGAGTTTCTGATGGCAAAGCCCACTCCATGCTGTATTGGTTCTTTAGGATCCCTACCCTACCAGTAGAAGGTGTAATCTTGCTCTCTCCAGAAGCTGGCTGGACGTGTCTACCCTGAGGCACTGTGCAGCTTTCGAGTAGAGAGATCCACCATTGACATGCTGTTCTCCCTTCGCCAGCTACAGGAGAAATGCCGAGAACAACAGATGCCCCTCTACATTGCTTTCATAGATCTCACCAAAGCCTTTGAGCTCATCAGCAGATGTGGTCTCTTCAGACTACTGGCAAAGATTGGATGTCCACCAAAGCTACTAAGTATCATCACCTCATTCCATGACGATACGAAAGGCACAATTCAGCATAGCAGTGCCTCATCAGACCCCTTTCCGATCCTGAGTGGCGTGAAACAGGCCTGTGTTCTAGCACCAACACTGTTTGGGATCTTCTTCTCACTGCTGCTCTCACATGCGTTCAAGTCTTCAGAAGAAGGAATTTTCCTCCACACAAGATCAGGTGTCAGTTTGTTCAACCTTGCCCATCTTAGAGCAAAGATCAAAGTATGGAAAGTCCTCATCAGGGATCTCCTCTTTGACAATGCTGCATTAACATTCCACACAGAAGAGTGTCTGCAGAGACTCATCGACAAACTTGCGGCTGCCTGCAATGAATTTGGCCTAACCATCAGCCTCAAGAAAATGCACATCATGGGACAGGACATCAGAAATGCTCCATCCATCAATATCGGCGACCACGCTCTGGAAGTGGTTCAAGAGTTCACCTACCGAAACTCAACTATCGCCAGTAACCTGTCTCTCGATGCAGAAATCAACAAGCGCATGGGAAAGGCATCCGTTGCTATGTCCAGACTGGCCAAGAGGATGTGGGAAAATGGCACACTGACATGGAACACAAAAGTCCGAGTGTTTCAAGCCTGTGTCCTCAGTACCTTGCTCTACGGCAGCGAGGTCTGAACAACGTATGTCAGCCAAGAGCGACGTCTCAACTCATTCCATCTTCGCTGCCTCCGGAGAATCCTTGGCACCAGGTGGCAAGACAGTATCTCCAACGCAGAAGTCCTCGAGGTGGCCAACATCCCCAGCATATACACCCTACTGAACCAGCGGCACTTGAGATGGCTTGGCCATGTGAGCCGCATGGAAGATGACAGGATCCCCAAAGATGCATTGTACAGCAAGCTCGTCACTAGCATCAGACCCACCAGCCGTTATGTCTCTGCTTTAAAGACATCTGCAAATACAACATGAAGTCCTGTGACATTGACCACAAGTCATGGGAGTCAGTTGCCATTGATAGCCAGAGCTGGCGGACAGCCATAAAGGTGGGGCTAAAGAGTGGCGAGTTGAAGCGACTTAGCAGTTGGCAGGAATAAAAACAGAAGTGCAAGGAAAGAACCAACTGTGTAACAGCCCCAACAACCAATTTTATCTGCAGCGCCTACGGAAGTGTCTGTCACTCTAGAATTGGCCATTATAGCCACTCCAGGTGCTGCTCTACAAACCACTGACCACCTCTCGGCGCTTACCCTTGTCTCTAAAGACAAGGAGGCCAAAGAAGAAGAATGTGAGTCATATTAAATTTTTCACTTCAACATATTCTGACACTGGAATATGACCGGATCCCAATAAAGTTGAGGATGTACAATCAATGCCCACTCCTCAAGACAAGGAAGATTTACAGAAATGCTTAGGTCTGTTTAACTTTTTAGCACCATATATCTCAAATTACTCTGAGAAAGCATCACCATTGTATGAAATTCACAAGAAAGAAACCTCATTCTTGTGGCAGGAAGATCATCAACACGTTAAAACAGTCACTTTTTGCTGAGGCATATTAGCAATATTACGACCCAAGGAAAGAAACTACACTCAAATTAGATGCTTCACAAAAAGGTCTCGGAGCATGTTTTTTTCCAGGAAGGTAGACCAATTGTTTTCAATTCCAAACGTTTGTCACCCACTCAGTCGATCTATTTGAACATAGAGCGAGAAACACTGGCATTAGTGTTCAGTATCACCAGATTTCATACATACCTATTAGGCAAATGCTTTGTGGTTGAGACTGATTACAAGCCATTGGCAATGATTTGGCAAAAACCACTCACATGCGTGCCACCTTGACTTCAAAGAATACTAATCAAGGTACAGGGGTACGATTGTGAAGTTCAGTATAAACCTGGAAACCTCATGATTATGTCTGACACATTGAGCAGACTACCCGACCCCAAGGAAACAGAAGATACACCATTAGATGTCCAAGTGGATGAAGTAGGTGTGGAACTAGAAGATGTGTATAATATTGAACAAATCTACTGTGATTTGGACAGAAGAAACAAAAAGAGCTCTGTCAATAAAACCCTATATGCCAAATGAGAAATAGTAATTTCATTGGTTGGAAACGCACATTGGACTTTTAATGGAGAAAATCTTGCTGTTAACTTTTTAAAAAGAACTAGCAGCAAAGATGGCCACCGCAATTTGCATCTGAAACACCTTTTCATTTCAAAAGATCCACCTGGAACGAGAGGTTTGAACAGCATGGACCCAGGACAATGGCTTGCTCTAAGTGATTGAATTACCTAAAATGGCTTCATTAGCATAGCAGTCAAGGCAATCCTAACACATTGACTTTGAAAGAGAACTCTGTCTCTCTCTCTGTCTGTCTCTGTCTCTCTACCATCAAGTCAAAAACCGTCCGTGACTGTCGACCCTGCAAGCCTACAGATTGCTACAGCCAGAGACCTGGGGAAGAGAGCCAACTACAATTCTGCCTCCAAGAAAATCCTGAGCAAAGTGGGCCAAACACAAAGTTCACTTTGAGCAGTCAAGAACTTCAAGAATACAGCTTCAACCGGAAGACTACCGAATAATCCACTCCACAGACAGTGTATTTAAGTTCCATTTACTTTGGACTCTAATGCAACCACCAAATCTATTTTTCCCTCTGTAATCCATTTGTGTGTTTGATTGTTGTATGAATGTGTGGCGTATTTGTTTTTATTATTTTTAAATCAGGGTTAGATTGTTAAGTATAATACCTCTTTCTTGTTTAAACCAAAGAAAACCTGTCCGATTGGTTCTTTCACGATCATGTTAAAGGTAAAACACTCAGAGGTGGTAAGCACATTCACTGTTTTTAGAGGAATAAACCCTGTTGCAGTCAAATAAGAGGACGGGCAAGAAGGGCGACTGTGAGCCCCTCCTCACTTGGCCATAACAGCTCCAAGCAGAGACATCCAGTGATCCTGTCCGAAAGGCATTATGACAGCTCATCGGTGGATGGTCACATACAATGCAAGAGGTTCCCACAGACTTCAGCACTTCTGGCCATATCATGATGAATTAGGGATCTTGAGTGGAGTCATTTTCAAAGACAGACAAGTGTTGATACCTAGAGAGCTTCATCCAGACATCCTTACCCAATTACATCAAGGTCACATGGGCACTGAAAGATCAAGACAACTTGCATGTGAAACAATTTATTGGCCAGGGATCAATAATGACATAGATTGAGCAGTGAAGATGTGCGATGCATGTCAAGAGCATCAACCGAGCCAGCACAGAGAGCCACTTCATCCTCATGATGTTCTGCATTATCCATGGTCAAGTACAACGACTGACTTATTTACCATCAAAGGTCATGACATTTTACTTATTACTTCTTCACATTTCCTATCATTCGCCAACTGAGGGATACATCAAGTACACCGGTAGCAAACATGATGGGCTGGATTTTGATCTCAGCCCGACATCGGGTTCCATGGTGGGGGTGGGTGGGGGGGGGGGACAGAGAATCGGAATGGCAGTGGCGCCATGGAGCCCAATGCCGGGATTGCTGAGCCCCATCTTCCTGGTGGTGGCTCTGTAATGAGATCCTATTTTGAATATTCAAAGTAGCTGTCTAAATAAATTTTAATATTAATTCCCTGCGATCTTGCCTTCAGTTTCCAATCTTGAGCATGTTGTGTGGCACTCACATGCCTTCACTTTCCCGTCCAGGAGAAGCTGACGTCACTGAGGTGGGGAAGGGGTCAACTCTGCATTATGGTGAACTGTTTGCATGTCTGGCAGCCTTTTAAAAATGGCACCAGCATCTGCTCCTCCATCAGGTGACGCCATGAACGCCATGAGTGACTCTGCCAATGCTGCTCCGCCACGTGATTGGGGCAGCGGCCACCATCAATATGTTAAGCGGCCGTCTACCCCATAATCGCAGCAGCGCGGCCGCGCAGGTCCCATGTGGGGCAGCCGCCATTTCCTGGACAACAAAATCCAGCCTGATAAGTGCAATTTTTTGTCCTTTTGGTTCCCCAGAGGAGATAGTGTTGGATAATGATCCATAATACACCGGTAAGCCATTTCAAGACATGTGCCAAAGTGGGCTATATATCACGTTACGTCATTTCCACACTATTCAAGGTCGAATGGACTGGCAGAATGGATGACGCGCCTGGCATAGTCCCTAATCCTGAAATGTAAGCAGACTAATCAGGATATTCAAATAGCAATGTTGTACCTATGAGCAACAGCACTAGATACAGGATTACCATCTCCAGCAGAGATCACGTTCGGAAGGCAAGTCAGGGCAACTCTTCTGAGTCATCATATGATCAGATCATCGAGAGTCCAAGGCAAATTATTGACAAGACAAGGGAAAATGAAAGTCACACATGATAAACATGCAGGCATGGAGTTACCTCCTCTACAGGTCGGTCTAAATGTCAGAGCAATCCACCTGCAAGAGAAGACATGGTTCCCTGCATAAGTGTCCAAGATCAGTAATGAGCCATGGTCATGCAAGGTAACCACCCCAAATGGGAATGAGAAGGAATATATGTCAGCTGAGAGAATTATCCGACAGCATCCTACCTAACACTCCTGTAGTGTCAAGAACACGTTCACATTCAAGTTCTGAGAATTAAGTTAAGAAAAATGACACGTAGAACGCTCAAGTACAAGACAAATGCCAGTCTAAACCTACGAGACAAGAGAAAAGAATTGACAATTCCAGATCTCAGCAAAGTTTCACTGTTACTAGATCAGGTCAAGTCAGCAGACCACCTGTACATTTCAGAAACACTTGAAAAATGAATGTCCATACATGTGTAATTCTCCTATTTCATTATATACATAGCTTATAATTTTCCATTTAAGGAACTTGGGGGATGTTGTGATACTGCTTTAACTGCTGAATACTAATTAACATGCTAATGCATATCTAAATAATTTTGTATACATCATTACAGGAAGTGATGCAAGTGAACATGTGCGACTGTAGTTGCAGCACTGTTAGTTATCTGGTAGCAGATGTATTGAAGAGCTCGCCTGTAATTCTGTTATTCTGTAATAAAGAACCATTCATTCAACTTACCAACCATCCTTTATAGTGTTTGTTAGAAACCAATAACACATAATTCAGGGACCCAGTCTTCAAAACAAAACTCTTATCAGCACATATGCAATTGTATGGTGTATTGGAAATTCTGCCAAGGAATTGCCATACCATATCTGAAAGTTTGGCTAGTCTGCTTCCAGCTTGTGCAGTCCTGCATCAGAGCATCAGTACTCTGAAGTCCTCCATGGTGCATCTGCCAATATCCATGGACACTGCAGATGGGCCCTCACACCAGGAGTCTGTCTAAGTAGCTTTTGCAGGTTTGATGGAAGCTCAAACTACTACCATCAAGACTCTGGGTTCCTATAAAAGAATGATGCTTAGACCATTTACAGGAATGATTGTTACTACTAAACCCAAGAAGATATCTATGGCAGATCTCAGTTTCTAACAGTATGAAAATGACAATTCTTGTTTCAAACTAGCACTTAGAAATTCCCACTTGACCAGAGTGTTAGATACACTTTAGGCACAAATATCTGGACCAACATAGACATATAAAGTATAGATCAAGAAAAAACCATTCAGCCCATGTAGTCTACTCCATTCACAATCTGACATGATTATATTATTGTGGGGTTTTCTATCATAGTAGCTGTTGAACCCCTACTTTATGGGAATTGAAGCTATAATTTCCTGTTGCTTACTGAGTGATTTGGAAAAAAGAATTGAGCAATGCTAAACCATTATAACACTCAAAGCCCCTTATCAGAGAGAGTAATCAGTATTTAAATCATTTTCTGCCCATTATGGTGGTGACAGTTACGCAATTTTGTTTTGGAAAGGCAAATTAGAGCCCAGTCCTGGTTACTATATCTTTCTGACGACATACAGAGCCCTATGACACAATTGATGCACATTTTTATCTAGTTTGTGATTTGGTGGCTACCCCTTTAAAGACCCTGTACACTATATGCAGAATATCTGTGAGGATTCTGCAATCACCTGTCAAAAGTTTGGCAGAAATCAGTGGAAAATTGCAGACAAATAGTGTAAATAGTCATGCATGCCATTTCTGCTGATCTCCTCATTATCTTCTGCAAACAGTCAGGAAAAGCTCTGCGGAAATTACCAGCGAAGGAGTTTCATAGGCAGTTAAAGCTGAAGTTTTGTACCGTGGCTATCCCAATACAATGCTTTCATCAGTTACTGTCTTGACAGCGGTATAATTCAAACTTAAATAGTGCTGTGTGACTGGTTCTGTTTGCACTAGGCAATTCCTTTTCAATCTGAGTGACTGGATATTCAAAAACCAGGAAGTTCCAGCAACTTTTTTGTGAAATATTGCAAAATATTCTGTTTATATCAGCGAGTTAGCAAATTTCATGAGAGGAGGCAGTTTGAAATCTCAGAGAAGCAGAAACTGTTTGAAAATCTCAGAAGAGAGATATTGATATTCCTGACAAATACTTTGCATTTGAAAGCTATTTGCAAAAATTACTTTAATTCTTAGAGTTGCAATCTATTTTATTATGTTGTGCACTCAGCAAATTAAGTAAAGGATGTCTGCTGTAAGTATACAACTATACTATATGAGTCACTTATATGTTTCTTCTCTTGCAAAACTCGCTTGCTTTATATTTTAAACTTAAATGAAAATTTTTGTGATGCTCTAAACTTTCAAAGACTGGCGAAAGATCGATGGTGTCTAAGTTAAGTCTAGTAGCTAAAGATAGAGTTTTATGCCTACTTCCTGGACTTCAAAGTAAGATTAGACAATGTTGAAGGCATGGGGAGTTTAGACTCATTCTTAAGAGTGATTTACAATATGAAGGCTGAAATAATATAAGGTTACAAAGATTCAAAAAGAACCAAAAGCATTAATAGCTGTACAATGGAAATTAGATGAGAGAATCTCATTAACAAATGGAATAATGACATCAACAATGAAAAATTCTACACAGATGTGCTTCGTACAGTGGGAATGAGTTGTGCAGCAGTATGATGGAAATATTGTTCCTTCTTTTCCTTGCTGGGGCCTGAGTTTAAATCACGGCCAGAATGAATTCCTTTGAGTTTAGGCAGCCCATGTCTGTTCTAGTAGGGATGAGCATACAGAACAAAACTATGTAGAATTCAATGCTCTCTGCTACAATGTCACAGATCTCACAAGAATCCCTCGTGTGGAAAATGCTATTTTCTGCCAGTACAGTGGCATCAGTCTTTCCTGTAATTGGTCTGAAAGTATTAGTTTGAATTTTCTCCTTTGTTCTGCTGGTGAGATTCCTGAGACCACACCATCTTATTACCTCTTCTGGTCTAGTGAAAAATAAAATTAATTTTTGGAGCCTTCATGTTTATAAACTCTCATTTCTGTTATCATTCCCACTTTTAAAGATCAGTGGATTTGTACCTTTTAATCTCACTGTTCTGATCTCCATTAAAAGGATTATCATTTAGGGCATATTTCTTCTCCCTCTTCTTTTTCCTAACACATCTCTCTTTTCTCCTCGTTGAACTGTAACACTATCTATCTGCCTATTCCACTAACCAATGTCCTCGTACACTCTCCTGATTCTTCCTCGCAGTTTACCATTTATGTGCCATTAACAAACTTCAAGATCAAGAACACATCACTTTTGAGCTGCAATCACTGCTGTTTTGTAGAGAAATTCAGCAGTAAATGTCCACAGACAACAATGAGGTGAATTAATCTGGATTGGTGGTGTTACTTAAGAGATGAATGTTAGCCAAGGTATTGGGAGAACCCCCAAGTCTTCTTACCTAACATTTGAACAAACCAATCCTATACTTAATCTGGAACTTCTTGATGCCAACATTAGGTACAAAAGGTGGATGATTCCTTTATTGGCCCTTTACCTTAATTGGCCCTTGAAAGAGACATGCTAACCTGCAAAACTTTATCTGTTCCATTAAAATAGTGGATAAAGTAGTCTTGTGCCCAGCTGTTAACTTTTCATATGCTAATATTCCACAGCCTGATTGCACATTGTCCCCTTTCCTGGTGAAATGTTCAATATCAGTTCATTCCACACCTCAATAAACACAAAACTGTGAAATAAATAACCAATTTACTGCAACCATCTTCACCATTCAAACAGGGATCTCTCCACCTGAGGCTTGTGCTGCATGATTAAAAACAAATTAAAGTGAAGAGGAGGTTGTCACTCCTCTAATTTGATTAAGAGTGCTGACTCTGATTCATTTCAAAGTTACATAGTAAGATTTCAGGCAAATTTGGCCTGAGTTGAATTTCCTTAGTATGCTTGATTTGATTTCTTTTACCCTGATTAAACTAAGATTTGTAATTGCTAAAGTCCAAGTTTAGACCGACCAAATCAACAGATGATCAACTGTGTAACCAAAATGGTGGCGTGATCTTACTAGCTGACCCACGCATATAAACAGCTGCAGATGGAGCAGACCAAATGATGCTGACATCAATACAAGGGCCACAAGTTTGGGCTCCATTGCGCTAGTATTGCCAGTGCTATAGAAGTCCCAAGAACAGAAAATGATGGGCATAGCGCTTCCGGACACTTCTGGCATAGCCCATGTGACATGCTGCAGCATCCACACAAGCAGGGTGGGGGGGCCTACTAGACCTACCTGGAGTGCTGGCACAACCCCCAAGGCCTGCCGCCTCCAGGCAATTAAAATGGCCTCTGCTGCCTGCAGGAACCTGGAGGCTGACTGGAAAATTCCATTCGGCCTTCTTTAATTGGCCTTAAGTGGCCCTTGATGAGCCATGTCAGCTACCTGCCATGTGCAGGCAAGCAGCCCTGCAGCATCCCCCATCCCACCTCTGTAAATATAGCCCAGGGGAAGGATGGAAGGAACCGGTAGGCCCACCAGCGGGGTTATTTTAGCTCCTGCCCGCCTTCGATCTGGGCCTTGGTGTGGGGACGGGGACGGGGTCGGGGTCGGGGTCGGGGTGGGGGCGGGCTAAAAATCAAGCCTCGTCTGTATGGAGGCTATAGTTGTAGTGGCTCATGACAGACACATGCAGCTGAGGCTGCAGAGAGAAGGGAAGCTCTATGCAGAGGGAGGAGGAGGAAAGCTCTCCACAGATGCCTGTACTCACAACAGGTTTTCAAGGAACATTTCTCCTACCTCCAGCTCACCCAAGAGGAGTTCAGATTCAACAAAGAGGTGCTACCTCCTTCAGCAGGACCTGCAGCCTCACACCAGGGCGAGGACAATGCTGCCAGTGGCCATCAAGGTCATCCTCGCTTTAAACTTACATATGACTGGATCATTCCAGATGGGAGCAGGCAATATTGCAAACATCTCGTGGTGTGTGATCCATCACTGCATCTGAGAGGTGATGGAGGCTCTGTATGTGAGGAGAGGCAATTTCATTGTTTTCTCTGGAAGCAGGATGAATATGCCAGGAGAGCAGGATTCTCAATGGTGCAGGGAGACATTGACTGCACTCAAGTGGCTCTGCGGGACCCCCATGTCAACAGGGAGAGGTACAGGAACTGCAAGGCTTACCACTCAATTAATGTGCAGTTGGTGTGCAATCATGCACAAACCATTACATCGGGGAATGCCCGCTGTCCTGTCAGCAGCCACAACACCTCCACCATGAGGCAGTCTGCTGTTCCCGCTGTCTTTGGAATACCAAGAAGAACAAGAGAATGGCTGCTCAAGACAAGGAATACCCCCCTTGACACATGACTGATGACCACCCCCTCCCCCAACACCTGACAAATGAGGACAATGGTTTACAATCAAAATGATGCTGCCATCAGAAGCATCATAGAGCAGACCATCAATGTGCTTAGGCAATGGTTCCAATGCCCGGACCGCTCGGGCAGAGCCCCACAGTATTATCCAGTGCACTATCAAAGTTCATGGCAGTCTGCTGTGTCCTCCGTAGGATCTCTATCATGAGGCACAACTATTGCCACCAGGGATCTGGAGTCCACCTCGGGAAGAGAGGGAGGAGAAAGAGGAGGAGGCAGGGAGGAGGCATCTGGGACACCTTCGCTCTGGACGCGCTGTCTTGGAGCACCCACTCGGACTCCACTTCCTTTAGGAGATCATCCCTTCAGCACCAAGGCTCCATTATTCCCCACCTTCCCATCCATCTGCGACCCACTCGGACTCCACTTCCTTTAGGAGATCATCCCTTCAGCACCAAGGCTCCATTATTCCCCACCTTCCCATCCATCTGCGACACCTCATCACAGCATCCTCTTGGCCAAGATTCTGCAATAAAAGACACTAACAAAAACCTTTCAATAACATCGTTATCCAATAACACATCAAATTTTACAATCATAAATAAACTAAACGCCCTTGTGCATTCCATTATTTCCTGTCTTGTGGGTGCCTTTGCCTGTTCATTGCTTCTACACAGTGCTACCACAGTGACTGCAGCATGGCTGGTAGAAGGCTGCTGACTTTTAGTGGGAGAGGTTGCAGATGGCTTGCAGGATGCTCTCAAGCAGTCCTTGAGGGCCCAGTGTCCAATTGCACCACCTCGGCATGGGGGCCAGCAATCTCGGCTAGCTGAGAGGCAACAGCAAGGCACTGGCAAATTGGCAGTGGTGAGAGCACGAATGCTGGAGAAAAAAGCAGGTTCGTGCTCCATGGTGCCGGTGCCACTGCCACTCCGGGCTGGCACCTCAGCAATCGGAGTAATCTGTTGGGGGACAGAAAACTGGACTGCCGTGAGATTTTGCATGACCTTTGAGCATTGGTATCCAGGATGGCAGTAGTCTGACCCTGCATGGCAGCAAGCATGGATCTCGTGATCTCCGTCTGACCTTCCACTGAGAGCACTCAGGCATTAGGTGGCTTCCGTCTGTGCTGCAGTGGAAGCTGAGACGGCAATCACCAGACTGCATCATGGCTGGGTCTGCCAGTGCAGTCATGGAGTTGGCCACCGCTTCCACATTGAAAGGATAGGCTCCAAGCTCTGCATGATGCCCACTGCCATGTTAGAGCTAGATTCCTCCATGCTCCTTGACAGTGAAAATGGGCTGTATGGAAGACCTGCCAATGCATCAGGCACCTTGGTGTGTTTGCTCATCATCATTCTTCTGTATGCCGCACGATCAAAGTCCTCATCTGAGTCCGCTGTAGCTGAACACATCTGCTAACTCACCCTCCAGTGAGCTGGCACCCGGAACTGTCATTGCCCCCTGACCTGGCTGCAGCCCACCCATGCTCGCTGACTCACCATGTGCTGATCCCGACTCTACACTACCCTCTGAGGTACACGCAATGCCAATATATGAGCTGTTGGCTGAGATGGTCAGATCAAGTGATGGCGCTTCTTCATCAGTGCTATGGTATTGCTCTCTCTCCTTCCTGTGCTGCTGTGGCTGGGCAGGCAGTAGTTCTTGGGTGTCTAATAGCAGAAATGCAGAGGGGATAAGGGAAGGACGTGGGGTGGAAAACAAGAAGTCCATGGTCACACCATCTGCAAGTTGCCCTTCATGCCAGATCGCAGGATGAGGGTGAAGTGGGAATTCAGAAGGGGCACAAGGCAGAAACATACTGTCATCTTCAATGCTCTGGACAACGCCAAATGCAATAGGCTATGTCGCAACCAGCCCCACGATGCGGAACACCATCTGCTCTATAGGGCGTAGCTGACGAAGGTGTGCCGGGCTCCATCCCTTTGACTGTGTCCCTGTTACATGTAAAAGAGAGGGAAGAATGCCAGTGATTGTGTTGCGCTGCATTTAGCTGATGTTGCTGCCCGAGCTGAATAGCTGGAGGTTTTTGTATACATTCATGGGATGTGAGCATCGCTGGCAATTGCCTATTGCCTCTCCCTAATTGCCCTTGAGATGGTGGTGGCGAGCTGCCTTAGAGTCAGAGGGTTTTACAGCACAGAAACAGGCCATTCAGCCCAATGTGCCTTCGCCGACCATCAAGCACCCGTCCAAAACTAATCCCACATCCCCGCAGTTGGTCCGTAGCCTTCTATGTTATGGCGTTTCAAGTTTCATCTAAATACTTCTTAAATGTTGTGTGTGTTCCTGCCTCTACCACCCCTTCAGGCAGTGTGGTCCAGATTCCAACCACCCTCTGGGTGAAAAAATTCTTCCTCAACTCCCCTCTAAACCTCCTGCCCCTTACCTTAAATCTATGCCCCCGAGTTATTGACTTCTCCGCTAAGGGAAAAAGTTTCTTCCTATCTATCCTATCAATGCCCCTCATAATTTTGTATACCTCAATCAGGTCCCCCCACAGCCTTCTCCGCTCTAAGGAAAACAACCCCAGCCTATCCAGTCTCTCTTCATAACTGAAATGCTCCAGCCCAGGCAACATCCTGGTGAATCTCCTCTGCACCCTCTCCAGTGCAATCACATCCTTCCTATAGTGTGGTGACCAGAACTGTACACAGTACTCCAGCTGCGGTCTAACTAGTGTTTTAAACAGCTCCATCATAACCTCTCTGCTCTTATATTCTATGCCTCGGCTAATAAAGACAAGTATCCTGTATCCCTTCCTAACCACATTATCTACCTGTGCTGCTGCCTTCAGTGATCTATGGACAGCACTCCAAGGTCCCTCTGACCCTCTGTACTCCCTAGGGTCCTACCATCCATTGTATATCCCCTTGCTTTGTTAGTCCTCCCAAAGTGCATCACCTCACATTTCTCAGGGTTAAACTCCATTTGCCATTGCTCTGCCCATCTTACCAGCACATCTATATTGTCCAGTAATCTAAGGCCTTCCTCCTCATTATTTATGACACTACCAATTTTCGTGTCATCTGCGAACTTACTGATCATACTTCCTATATTCACAGCTAAATTATTAATGTACACTACAAACAGCAAAGGTCCCAGCACCGATCCCTGCACTACCACACTGGTCACAGGCCTCCATTCGCAAAAACAACCCTCTACTATCACCCTCTGCCTCCTTCCACTAAGCCAATTTTGAATCCAATTTGCCAAATTACCCTGGATCCCATGGGCTCTTACTTTCTTAACCAATCTCCCATGCGGGACCTTAGCAAAAGCCTTACTGAAGTCCATGTAGACGACATCAACTGCTTTACCCTCATCTACACCTCTAGTCACCTCCTCGAAAAATTCAATCAAATTTGTTAGACACGATCGCCCCCGACAGAGCAATGCTGACTATCCCTAATCAATCCCTGCCTCTCCAAGTGGAGATTAATCCTGTCCCTCAGAATTTTTCCAATGATTTCCCTACCACTGACATTAGACTCACTGGCCTATAATTACCTGGTATATCCCTGCTACCCTTCTTGAATAATGAAACATTCGATGTCCTCCAATCCTCTGGTACCTCTCCTGTGGCCAGAAAGGATCTGAAAATTTGTGTCAGAGCCCCCGTTATCTCCTCTCTTGCCTCACATAGCAGCCTGGGATACATCTCATCTGGGCCTGGGGATTTATCCACCTTTGAGCCCGCTAATACAGCTAATACTTCCTCCTTTTCAATGCTAATTTGATCAAGTATATCACAATCCCCCTCCCTGATCACTACACCTACATCGTCCCTTTCCATAGTGATCACAGATGAAAAGCGATCGTTCAAAACCTCACCTATGTCCTCTGTCTCCACACACAAATTGCCTCTTAGAGTCCTAATGGGCCCCACTTTTTCCCTGGTTATCCTCTTGCCCTTAACATACTTATAAAACACCTTGGGATCTTGTCTGCCAGTGATTTTTCATGCCCCCTCTTCGCTCTCCTAATTACTTTTTTAAGTACTCCCCTACACTTTCTATACTCCTCTCGGGCCTTGTCTATTTTCAGCACTCTGAATCTGCCAAAAGCCTCCTTTTTTTTTCTTATCCAATCCTCTATAGCCCTTGTCATCCAGGGTTCCCTGGACCAATTGGTCCTACTCTTCACCTTTACGGGAACGTGCTGGACCTGAACCCTCGCAATTTCCTTTTCTAAATGACTCCCACTGGTCTGATGTAGACTTTCATATAAGAAGCTGCTCCCAGTTCACTTTGGCTAGATCCTGTTTTATCATATTGAAATCTGCTTTCCCCCAATTCAGTACTTTTATTTCCGGTCCCTCTTTGTCCTTTTCCATAACAACCTTAAATTTTACAGAGTTATGGTCACTATCTCCGAAATGCTCCCCCACTGACACTTCTACCACTTGTCCAGCTTCATTCCCTAGGATTAAGTCCAGTACCGCTCCTCCTCTTGTAGGACGCTCTACGTACTGGCTCAAAAAGCTCTCCTGAATGCACTTGAATAATTCGCCCCCTTTAAGCTTTTTGCACTAATACTATCCCTTCTAATATCAGGGAAGTTGAAATCCCCTATTATTATTACCTTATTATTTTTGCACCTCTCTGAGATTTGCCTACATATCTGCTCCTTTATCACTGCCTGACTGTTTGGAGTCCTGTAATACACTCCCAACCAAGTGATTGCCCCTTTTTGATTTTAATGGCCTCATTAGAGAAACCTTCCAAGATATCATCCCTCCTTACTGTAGTAATTGACTCTTTAATCAACAGTGCAATGCCAACTCTTCTTTTACCCCCTCCCCTATCACGTCTGAAGATTCTATACTCTGGAATATTGAGCTGCCAGTCCTGCCCTTCCTTCAACCATGTCTCAGTGATAGCAATAATATCATATTCCCATGTGTTAGTCAACACCCTCAATTCATCTGCCTCACTAGTAAGTAAGACTCCTTGCATTAAAATAGATGCAATCCAGCCTTGCATTATTTGCCTGAGCCTTAACAGGTCTACATTTACTCTGCCCTCCAGACTGACTTAGCTTCTCATTTATATTTGATTCTACAACATCCACTACTGTGCTTCCACTCTGTATCCCATCCCCCTGCCAAATTAGTTTAACCACCCCCCCACCCCCCAAACAGCACTAGCAAACCTCTCAGCAAGGATGCTGGTCCCTTTCCGGTTCAGGTGCAACCAGTCATCTTATACAGTTCCCACCTTCGCCAGAAACAGGCCCAGTGATCCAGGAAACTAAAGCCCTCCCTCCTGCACCATCTCCTCAACCATGCATTCATCTGCTCTAACCTCCTATTAATATACTCACTAGCCCGTGGCACCGGAAGAAACTGAGTGATTACAACTTTTGAGGTCCTACTTTTTAATCTGCTACCTAGCTCCTTAAACTCTTTTTACAGGACCTCATCCCTCCTTCTACCTTTGTCAATGGTACTAACATGGACCATGACATCCAGTTGTGCACCCTCACCCTCCAGAATATTTTGTAGTCGCTCGGTGATATCCCAAGACCCTTGCATCAGGGAGGCAACATATCATCCTGGAATCACATCTGCGACCACAGAAATGCCTATCTGTTCCTCTAACCAATAGAATCCCCTACCACTATTGCCCTCTTGTCCCTTTTTCTCCTCCCCAGCACAGCTGAGTCAGCCATGACATTCCGGTCATGACTCTCGGTGCATTCTCCAGAGCAACCCTCTCTCTCATCGGTACTCAGAACTGAATATTGGTTAGTCCTATGAGGACTCCTGCATTACCTGCCCTGACTGCTTTGTCCGTCCAACAGCCACTAGTCACCCCCCGACTGTGCTCGCCTAGGCACCGGCTTGACTACCTCCTGAAACGTGCCATCCACGTAGTCCTTCACCTCGCGGATGCGCCACAGTGACTCCAGCCACCTCTTGAGCTCCGAAACCCGAAGCTCAAGCTTCTGCAACCGGAGACACTTTCTGCCGACATGTTCACCAAGGTCACATGGCACATCCACGACTTCCCACATTTCACAGGAGGTACATTCTGCATGGCCAAGCTGCCCTGCCATTACTTACTTTTACAATGAAAAACCTTGAACTGCTGCAGTCCATGTGGTGTAAATACACCCACAATGCTGTGAGAGAGGGAGTTCCAGGATTTTGATCCAGCGACAGTGAAGGAATGGCAATATAGATCCAAATCAGGAGGGTGTGTGACTTGGAGGGGGTGGTACTCCCACGTGTCTGCTGTCTTTATCCTTCCAGGTGGTAGAGGTTGAGGGTTTGGAAGGTGCTGTCGAAGGAGTCTTGGTGAGTTGCTGCAGTGCATTTTGTATATGGTACACGCTGCTGTCACAGTGTGCTGCAGTGGAGGGAGTGAATGTTGAAGGTGGTGGATGGGGTGTCAATCAAGCAGGCTGCTTTATCCTGAATGGTGTCCAGCTTCTTGAGTGTTGTTGGAGCTGCATCCATCCAGGCAAGGAGAGAGTATTCCATCACACTCCTGACTTATGCTTATGCCTAGATGGTGGACAAGATTTTGAGAATCAGAAGATGAGTCACTCACTGCAAAATTTACAGTCTCTGACCTGCTCTTGTCACCACAATATTTATATGGCTAATCCAGTTAAGTTTCTGGTCAATGGTAACCTGCAGGATGTTGATGATGGGGGTTTCAGCGATGGTAATGCCATTGAACGTTAAGAGGAGATGGTTAGATTCTCTCTTGTTGGAGATGGTCATTGCCTGGCACTTGGGCAGTGTGAATGTCACTTGCCACTTATCAGCCCAAGCCTGAATGTCGTACAGGTTTTGCTGCATGCGGGCACGGACTGCTTCAGTATCTGAGGAGTTGCGAATGGTACTGAACACTGTGCAATCCTCAGAAAATATCCCCACTTCTGACTTTTGTTGGAGGGTAGGACATTGATGAAGCAGCTGAAGATGGTTGGGCCTAGGACACTAGCCTGAGGAACTCCTGAAGCAATGTCCTGGGACTAAGATGAATGGTCTCCAACAACCACAACCATCTCCTTTGCACTAAGTATGTCTCAAACCAGTGAAAATGTTCCCGTTGATTCCCATTGACTTCAATTTTTCTAGGGCTCCTTGATGATATACTCGGTCAAATGCAACCTTGATGTCAAGGGAAATCACTCTGACCTATGGAATTCAGCCCTTTTTTCCGTGCTATGACCAAGGCTGAAATGAGGTATGGAGCTGAGTTGCCCTGTTAGCTCAAACAGAGAATTGCTGAGCAGGCTATTGGTGAGTGAATGCCTCTTGATAGCACTGTCAATGACACCTTCCATTACTTTGCTAATGATTGAGGGTGATGGGGCAGTAATAAGCTGGATTGGATTTGTCCTGGTTCTTGTGGACAGGACATACCTGGCAATTTTCCACATTGTCAAGTAGATGCCAGTATTGTATCTGTACTGGAGCAGCTTGGCAGGGATGCGGCCAGTTCGGGAGCACAAATCCTCAATACTACAGCCAGGATGTTGTCAGGGCCCATAGCCTTTGCTGTATCCAGTGCCTTCAGCCATTTTTTGATATCACATGAAATGAAGCAAATTGGCTGAAGACTGGCAACTGTGATGCTGGGAATCTCAGGACGAAGCCGAGATGGATCATCCATTCAGCACTTCTAACTGAGAATGGTTGCAAATGTTTCAGCCTTGTCTTTTGCACTGATGTGCTGGGCTTCCCCATCATTGAGGATAGGAATGTTTGTGAGTCTTCTCCTTTGGTTAGTTGTTTAATTGTCCACCACCTTTCATGACTGTGGCAGGACTGCAGAGCTTTGGTCTGATCTTTGGTTGTGGGATCTTTTAACTCTACCTATAGCTTGCTGCTTCTGCTGTTGAGCATGCATGTAGTCCTGTGTTGTAGCTTCACCATGTTGGTATTTTATTTTTAGGTGTGCCTGGTGCTGCTCCTGGCATGCTCCCCTGCACTCCAGGGTTGATGCATTGGCTTGACGGTAATGCAAGAGTGAGGGATAGGCCAGACCATGAGGTAATAGACTGTGGTTGAATACAATTCTGCGGCTGCTGATGACTCACAGTGCCTCACGGATGCCCAGTTTTGAGCTGTTTTGAATCAATTCCATTTAGCACGGTGTTTAGTGCCACACAACACGATGGGGTGTGTCCTCAGTGTGCAGACTGGACTTCAACTCCACAAGGATTGTGCGGTTGTCACTCCCACCAATACTGTCCTGGACAGTTGTATCTGTGCCAGGTAAATTGGTGAGGGAGAGGTCAAGTAGGTTTTTCCCTCATGTTGATTCTCTCACCACCTCTCTTTGGGGCGGCACAGTGGCGCAGTGGTTAGCACCGTAGCCTCACAGCTCCAGCGACCCCAGTTCGGTTCCGGGTACTGCCTGTGTGGAGTTTGCAGGTTCTCCCTGTGACTGCGTGGGTTTCCACCGGGTGCTCTGGTTTCCTCCCACAGCCAAAGACTTGCAGGTTGATAGGTAAATTGGCCATTGTAAATTGCCCCTAGTGTAGGTAGGTGGTAGGAGAATTGTGGGGATGCGGTAGGGAATATGGGATTAATGTAGGATTAGTATAAATGGGTGGTTGATGGTCAGCACAGACTCGGTGGGCCGAAGGGCCTGTTTCAGTGCTGTATCTCTCTATGACTCTATGACATGCTGCAGGTCCATTCTGGCAGATATGTCCTTCAGGACTCTGCCAACTCAGTCAGTAGTGGTACTACTGAGCCACTCTTGGTGATGGACATTGAAGTCCCCCACCCAGAGTACATTCTGTGCCCTTGCTACTTTCAGTGCTTCTTCCAAGTGGTGTTCAAAATGGAGGAGCACTGATTCAAGAGCTGAGAGAGGGCAATAGGTGATAATCAGTAGGAGGTTTCCATGCCTATGTTTAACCTGATGCCATGAAACTTCATGGGGTCTGGAGTGAATGTTGAGGGCTCCCAGGTCCACTCCCTCCTGACTGTATACCACTGTGCTGCCACCGCTGGTGGGCCTGTCCTGCAGGTGCGATAGGACATTCCCAGGGATGGTAATGGAGGAGTCTGGGACATTGGCTGTAAGGTATGATTTTGTGACTATGACTATGTCAGGCTGTTGCTTAACTAGTCTGTGGAACAGCTCTCCAAATTTTTGGCATAAGTCCGCAAATGTTAGTGAGGAGGACTTTGTCGGGTCGACTGGGCCGGGTGTGCCTTTGTTGTTTCCAGTGCCTAGCTTGATACTGAGTGGTCCATCCAGTTTTATTCTTCTTTAACTTTTTTGTAGCGGTTTGATACAACTTTGTGGGTTGTTAGGCCATTTAAGAGGGCAGTTAAGAGTCAATAAAATGTTCAATTCTGAAGGGGGTGCAGGAGCAGAGGGACTTGGGGGTATATGTACACAAATCATTGAAGGTTGCAGGGCAGGTTGAGAAAGCAATTAATGAAGCATATAGGATCCTGGGCTTTATAAATAGGGCATAAAGTACAAGAACAAAAAAGTTATAATAAACCTGTATAAAACACTGGGTTTGGCCTCAACTGGAGTATTGTGTCCAGTTCTGGCACCACACTTTAGGAAGGATGTTAAGGCATTGGAGAGGGTGCAGAAAGGATTCACGAGAATGGTTCCAGGGTGAGAAACTTCAATTACGTGGATAAGTTGGAGAAGCTGGGGCTGTTCTCCTTGGAGAAGAGAAGATTAAGAGGAGATTTGATCAAGGTGTTCAAAACCATGAGGGGCCTGGACAGAGTAGATAGGGAGAAACTGTTCCCATTGGTGGTAGGATCCAGAACCAGAGGACACTGATTTAAGGTGATTGACAAAAGAAGCAATGGTGACATGATGAAAAACTTTTTTTTTGCAGCAAGTAGTTAGGACCTGGAATGCACTGCCTGTGAGCGTGGTGGAGGCAGATTCAATCGAGGCCTTCAAAAGAGAATTGGGTAATTATCTGAAGAGAAAAAATTGCAGGGCTACAATGAAAAGGCATGGGAGTGCGGCTAGGTGAGTTGCTCTTGCAGAGAGCCAGCACAGACAGGATGGGCCAAATGGTCTCCTTCTGTGCTGTAACCATTCTATATTCTGTATTACGTTGCCGTGTGTCTGGAGTCACATGTAGGCCAGACTTGATAAGGACAGCAGATTTCCTTCCCTGAAAGACATTAGTGAACCAAATGGGTTTTTACAACAATCTAGTAGCTTCATGAGCATTATTACTGAGACTAGCTTTTTAATTCCTGATCTATTAATTAATTGAATTTAAATTCCCCCAGCTGCCATGGTGGGATTTGAATTCATGTCCCCATAGCATTAGTCCGGACCTCTGGTTCATTAGTCCAGTAACATCACTACTTTGATAAGTTCTGAGGAGGCAGCGACAGGTGGGTGTGAGGCTTGCATCATTGGAAGGTGGGTGAGGGTTAGGTGATGTATCTGAATGTTAGGCCTCAGCAATGCCTGCTGGGGATTCCTGATGGGTGAATGATGGGGGTGTGGTACATTGAGCAGCGTGAAAGGTTGATGGTGCGGTCGGTATGAGATGTCCTTGGAAGATGTATTCACTGACCTTGTCCACCCACATGAGGTCATTGAACCTCTTGTGGCACTGTTGCTAGGTCCTTGGGGCTAGGCTCCAGGAGTTGACCTCCCTGGCTGCCTGTTCCCATTTCCTTTGGAGTGTGTGGCATGAGGGTCTCCTGGCCTCCTGTGGAAACATGGAGCTGGATTTGCGGGCCCCACTGGCGGCGGGAACAAAGGTGGATGGGGCCCAAAAATAATGGCGCAGCAAGTGTGTAGCTTTCCCTGCCCTGTTCCTGGTGCCAGCCATTTATGCCAGGGCGGGTTCAGGGCTGGCAGGGCTACCTGACCCCATGCAGCTGATAGCTGATTAGGCTTGCTAAGAGGCTAATTAAGCCAACTTAAAGGAAGCCACATGGAATTTTCCAGTTGACTTCCAGTTTCCCTTACCTTCACCGGCAGGGGACAGTTTAGGTGCCTGGAGGCAGGCACCCGGCAGGCGGCTAGCACTCCAGGCAGGCCTAAAAACTATCCCTACCTGCCTGATCATGGGTGCAGCCATAGGCTGCCCTGTAGAGGGCCACCATCCCCCACAGTGGTGGCCTGGCTGCAAGAACCAACTTTTAATTAAAGTTTTAAAAAGGTTGGTGAGAGGGTGCCTCTATGCTGAAGCGCCCTCTCATATAGAACCTGCTTACCGCCATTAATTGGGCAGAGAACCCGTCTTCATGACAATTAAAGGGTGCCTCTGTCAAACTCTTAATGAGTAACTGTTTTCCCCCGGCAGCAGGTTTGGGATCAAGAAACAACCCTAACTTCTGTTTCTGGCCCGTCTAGGAAAAATTCAACTCATGGTCTTGTTCCTCTGGTCAACCTTTATCACTAAGGCCTCCAGTGCCACATTTGTGAACCTGGGAGCCCTCTATCTTCCCTGGTGCTCCAGTTATTTTGCTTCCACTTGCAGCCAATTCCACCTCAGGCAGTCAGCAGCAACTTCCTTCCAATGAGCGCAGCTTCCCTTCAGCAGGAGCAGGCTAACTTTAAGAGCTAGAGCCTACCTGCAACACATGCTAGCCTCTCGGGCTGCTGGGCCCCCTGTTGAGCGTTCAAGCTCTACCCAAAGGACTTGAGCACAGAATCTGGGCTGACAATTTAATCCAATATGGAAGAACTGCTGCACTGTCAGAGGTACCATCTTTGAGATATTAAAATGAGACCCCTGTTTACCCTCTAGAGTCTATCTCAAAGAAGAATGTGGCAGTTCTCCCCATTGTTATTTACATATATTTGTCACATTATACTATGAAAGATGCTGACAATGATCATTATGTTTCAGACATACCCATTAAAGCCTTGGTCCCAAATAACCCTGGCTGTCAAGGATATCCCAGTATTGATGGTTGAAGTTACTCATCCACAGACAATCCTAGCCACATACACTCAGCAGAGATTTCACTCAGCAGATATTTTACTAGCCTATACATAGGCAGCAAAAAACTCCTGTCCAATGGAGCTTTTAATTACGGTTGTTGACTTTAAATCACAGGATTATGGAAAGGTGATAATTTTCACAGGTGGATGTTTTACAATGAGAAGCTTTAATTCATACCTATCAGCAAAGGCCAAAAAAAACTTTAAAATAATCATTTCTGACAACAAGAAACTCAGTGTGACTGTTTGGTTTAATAAGATGGTTGCATATCCACAATAAATTACAGTTTTATATTCGTGCTGCTGAATTAGGTTAGACATTAAAATGCTGACAGTTTTACTGCTGTTACAATTTAACATGTAGTAATTACATACTGTAGCTGATGTATTGAAATGCAGAGTTACATTTCCTTAATGAAACCAGAATACTTTTTTTTAATCAAAGTGACTTTCCCAGTTTCTGGTGAATGTTCTTGGTGTTTTTCACCACTGCTAATGTACAGTCGAAGAGACTTAGTAGTTGGCAGGAAAAAAGACAGAGGCGCAAGGGGAGAGCCAACTGTGCAACAGCCCCGACAAACAAATTTCTCTGCAGCACCTGTGGAAGAGCCTGTCACTCCAGAATTGGCCTTTATAGCCACTCCAGGCGCTGCTTCACAAACCACTGACCACCTCCAGGCGCGTATCCATTGTCTCTCGAGATAAGGAGGCCCAAAAGAAGAATGTACAGTAACAATAAAGACCAAGAATACTGATGATGCCTCTAAATAATAAGTTTTCACATCACAGCCTGCCATCTGCCAAAGTCTTTATTAAAGGTTCCAGCAGGGAAAGCTTCTTGAATATAAAAGGGAACACATTAAAAATTTAGGATTTTAGAAGCATCGGACTGAACTGTCGAGATGAGGGAGGTCATTTAGGATCAGGCATCAGTTATTTTTTGGTTGAAATTGATTCAGTCCAAAGTACAGAGTGCATCTTATTATTTTCTATCCCCTTCATTTTGGTGAATTTTGTGCTCATCAAGCTGAAAGATATTTGTGCTGGGGTCCTGGAATAGTTTGAACATTTGGTATTATGGCCAAATAATCCCAGCTCAGCTGTAATATAGTTAGTGTGAAGTTCATTCTGCTCTGCTGTGATGATATGGCTGAATCCCAAACTTGATGAGCAACCCTGTTCTGCCTGTGTGAAATTTTCCATTTTTCACACACCAGCTGTCCTGTGTTCTCTCTGAACCAGATTGTCATCTGAATGTCAATTAGGGACAGTATGAATTGTGGCCCCATGTCTACTTGATACTCAGTTATGACTACCCAAGCCCTTTTCATATATGCCCACTACATCCAGCACAGAGAGGAAACGTCCGAGCCATTAAAGAAAGAATCAGTAAGCATCAAACACTTCCATTTTCAAAGAATGGTGATCCTATCAATTAATAGACTACCAAGGAAGAATAGTACCAAGTGATTTTTGCATCCATCTGAGAGGACAGATAGGCCCCGAATTTGACATCTTGTCTGCAAGATGGCACCTCAGACAGTGCAGTACTCCTTCAGTGTTGCCAGCCCAGATTTTTGTGCTCAAGTCTCTGTGGAATGGGATTTAAATCCACAACCTACCAACGCAGAGTTAAGAGTACTACAACTGAGCCACAGCTGACACAAAGCCATTCACACTGGTGCAACATGAAAATGGCAGGCAAGCAGGGAACTAACCACCCAAGAACAGCTGCCCTAAATATAATGGTTAATATTTCTTTGAAGTGGAGGCAAGCTTCTTTAAAGAACATTCCAGATCAAAGCAACCTTTTCCCCACCAGACATCCCATATGTTGTTCAGTAATTGTACTCACCGGGCAGGTAAAGTTTGAACTACAGCCACTTTGCTGTCTGCCGAGTCATTTATTTTGCCAAGGCCTGATACCAAGTCTACTGGAATTCTCCTCATCTTTTCCCACAGTTGGAAGCTTTTTATGAATTATCACTTCAAAAAGCTAAGGTACAAATTAGTTAAATTTGATTTAGGCTCTGATTACAGTCAGCAGCACCACTAAGATTGGTTGCCTCCCCTGAAGCTAAGAAGTTATCTCCAGACAGGTTTGCACATTATCTTTTGTACCCTAGACCAACAAAGGAGTTTTTAAAAATATAAATACATTTACCTTTTCAAAGTTACAATCTATTGATCAATTTGAAGTTTCAGATGACAAAAATACAGAAATTTTATGATCTAAGGCAAGATTGGGCTTTGTTTTCATCTCAGTCACCAACCACGAGGTGCTTATCTCCTCTATACACCTTCAGCAAGACCTACAAACCTGATATTTATCCAGTTTACCTAACTTGTAATGCACATTGTTAATAACTTTAAACTGCCTTCACTGAAAGCAAGCATTCATAAATACACTATCAGTCACCTTGCTATTTTTTTTCCATCTATCATAGGAGATGGGAGCACTAAGCTCATGGCATGACAATTGAAGAATGTCGCAAATGACTGTACAGCCTGGATACAAATTGAGGTTTGTAATGCTACTTCAGCAGTGGCAATGGAATGTAATGTAGCTGTCATAAATTGCATAAAGCATAAAAGTTGTTCACATGGTAAAGTAAACGTCAGAGTAAATTTAGCAAAGGACACCATCTGTGAGTTTTCAAACAAATTCATGGAGTATTTTAGTGACTGACCAGAGCTACATTCTACAATCGCAGTTCTAGCACTCAAGCCAAAATCTCAATAAGCTTTAGAGCTACAACATGTTCCAACTTCAATTGCAGGCTATTCGTACAATGCATGCCAAAATTATTACCACAGTTTCCCACAGTAAGTCAAGTTTAAAGCACGGACGTTCATTGTAGTGGTTCTTCCATTCATTACCTCAGTCATTACCAGCGGTGATACACTACAAACTTTTAAATTGGTAAATTCTACCCATTCAAGTGAAACCTCAATTTTCTTACACAATTTCGAGAACAAATCTTAGAACCAGAGAGGAATTCCAATTTTCAACCAAGCTGCACAGTATCAGAGACATTTCTGAATATGCTGTGAGCAGTCAGAACATCCTGATACTGTACACTTGGGCTATCTCAGAACTGGGGAAAAAGAGAGTTCTGAAGGTGTACTTGAAAGCACGCATGGAACATTGCTTATCAATCTCTGATTGCTGTTGAAATTTCTGACCTTTGAAAAGATGCTGATGGAATAATCAGATCATCTGTATTCTTTAGAAAGCTATCTCTGCGAGATGTGATGCTTTTACTAGATTTTTTGGTATTGGGGTGATGTACAATTTTGGAGTATCTGAGGTATTAGAATTTAAAGGGGTATATTTGCTTTTGTTCAAATAGGCTAGAAATTGGAATTTTGCATATCTTTGGAAGAAATTGGATGATATTAAAACTTTATTACATTCCTTATTTGGTCATTAAAAAATGTCTACTACAAGCAAATATTCTTCCCATTCTTTTGTTGTTGAAAGTGCCTGTTCAATCCAGTCAAGTTTTAAAACTCACTAAAATGTTCAAAGAAATAGAAATAAGCTGAGAATATAAGTACAAATAAAACAAATCTGGAACACCTTTGCTGATTACAGATTGCTTTTCTAATATTAGAAGCCACAACTGCAAGGATTCACAAAAAAAAGGTAATTGCACACCCAAGGGCACCTGTAGTTTTATTTTACACACACAGGGATTGCTGACTTCAATGAAAAGCCATTATGGAATGTAAATACAGCAATCTGTAGTTGTGGTGTACTGCAAAGGCTTATGCCTCTGAAAGTTTTATAAGTCATTTTCAAAGACTTGATGAGATAAATTGCAGTGCATCCATGTGTAACCACTTAGAAATTCAAAACAATGATAGATTTTTTTTCCCATATATGTGCTCATCAAAGTGAGGTACAAGAGTACTGGGAAGTGAAATGCATTTCCATTCTGCATGCAGGGAGAGGACCAAGAACTTTCTGGACAGTAAGGTACAGGTCAAATTCAGTACTTCCATTGTTCCGATAATCTGGCTACATTTCTTCCACTCTCAGAACAGTTTCTCTACTGCAGCATTACTGAGATACGTGCTCCACTCAGCTCTTCAATTGAGTCATTACAAGCAGGGAAGTGTTGAGCAGAGGCACCATCATCTCTCCACAAGGGAATGGGAAAATCAGAGGGGTAATGGAATCATGTTGGAATCGTTTCTCATATCTCTTGACAGCGGGCTTCATGGAACACTACAGCCAGCCTTAATAGGCTGTTTGACTAATCGCTTAGTTGCAGGCTTGATATCAGATGGATGAAAGAGATAAAAATATGAGAATAGAGGGTAAATTTACCAAAATACTCCCAAAAAGCAAAGTTAAAAGCAAAGTTTCCTCATTCTTAAATGAGTAGATGTTTTAAATGAGACTACTTACCGATGAAGTATCCAAATTTGATATTAGTTTGGAGTAATGACAATAATTTTCCTGTATCTCAACATAGGTATTTTCAATAATATGAACTTAATATCATATTTTATGGCAGTCTTGTGCCAGAAGACAATTTATAATATGATAGAGATTTAAAAACATTGAATACTGAAAAATGAAATGTTATGTAATGATATTATCTAATAATATATTAATAGGACGACACCATAGATCAGCACACTATCTTTTCACTTGGGTTTATATCATTCCAGACTGATTGGATGAAAGGCTTCTGTCCATTGGTTATAACAATTTAACATGAAATGTGTTGGCGCAGTTTCAATTCCAATTCCTGGTTAACATAGGCCCATAATACCAAACCGCCTACATTTTGGCACAGATTGGTGACCTTAGCCAAAAACTCTCACACACGGATGATGCAGGAAATTGAAGAATTCACATTGGTGATACTGTACTGAGGTTGGGTTATGATACATGATTAAAAGTTCCTCACATAGCCCAGAAATTGAATAGCCATACAAAGTGAAAAGGATCCAGATTCAATCCTTGACCTTGCTGAGTTAGTTGAGCTCATCCATGATATTATTAGGAGGACTACAATTGGTCTTAGCATGTCCTTCACAACCTGTGTGCAACTTTTAACATGGTTGAAAACACCATTCTCCTCTAATGCCTCTCCACTGTCATAGCTGGATGGGGCTGCATTCGCCTAGTTCCATTCTTATCTATCCAGTGTTACAACCAGGTGAGAAAGAGGTCTAGGGTTCCCTTTCAGCCTTCACCTGGTCTTACTGTAACAGGGTTTAATTTTAAACACACTATGTTTTTAGCTCCCGCTTGGTGAATCATTGTTCACCTCTTTCCAATTATAAGGCAAAGAAACCAGCACAAACAGTCTTTCTCAGTTTAAAGAAGAAAAGTTTAAATTTATTAAACTTAAACTCTAATTTGGTTAATGGACACACATGCAAATAGAGACAGAAAAGAGCAGAAGAAAAATACAGTGGAAAGGTTTGAGGCAATATCTGAAGAGTTGTTGTTACGGTTCTTCGAGCTTACTGTAGAGTCCTTGATTGTAGGTAGATCTTGCTTTTCATTGAGGCCCAGTATTTTTCTTAAACCTTGTTCGCTGTAGGAGACTTTTCTCTCTTGAGGTTCATGTGTCTTCAGTGGATTCAGAGGCTTGTGAGAAAGAGATGGGAGCAGACAGGTGGGAGGTCTTCTCAGTCCAGGAGCAAACAGACTTTTTGCCCAAACTGTTTGTACAAATTCAAAAAGCTCAATTTGCCCAGCAGGTTAGTCATGTGACTAGCTGGTTTGACCATGTCCATTTGTGTATTCGGCCATCTTAGCAGTCCACCTGGAATGTGAGCTCCCCCACCGTCAACGTCTGGTGATCAAAAGTCCATTGTGGGTTGAATGCCATGGAATGGCTGCTTTGTCCTTCCAAATGCTATCTGTTAATATGCAAATGTCTTTTCCAGCTATGGCTGATCTGTGCAACAAGTCCTTTCTTCACTCCAGTAACAGTTTAAAATCAATGTTCATGACAAAATTAATGTGCCTCATTCTTGGCAGGTGGGGGTCTGACATGACACCAGTCATAGCCAGAGAATCACCTGCAAAGGCTTTTCTTCCTGCTCTTGCACTGTTACCTTTGGTGTCTCTCAAAGACCTATCTTTATCCCCTGTTATGTCTCATATGCATGCTGCTTCTTGGTGACATCATCGAAAACACAGCAGCAGGTTCCATGTGTACATTGACGACACCCAACTCTACTTCACCACCATCTCTCTTTACCCCTCCGCTGTCTCCAATTTGTCAGATTACTTGTCCGACATCCAGTACTGGATGAGCAGAAATTTGCTGAAATTAAATACTGGGGAGACTGAAGCCATTGTCTTCAAACTCTGTTCCCTAGCCATCACCTCCATCCCTCTCCCTGGCAACCATCTGACGCTGAAGCCGACTTCACCCCATTCAGCTCATCTGCTGCTGAAACCTTCATCCATGCCTTTGTTACCTCTTGACTATTCCAATGCACTCCTGACCAGCCTCTCATCTTCCACTCTCTATAAACCTAAGGCCATCCAAAACTCTGCTGCCTGTGTCGTAACTCGTACAAGCTGTTCACCCATCACCCCCGTGCTCCCTGACCTACATTGACTCCCACTTAAGCAATGCCTCAACTTTAAAATTCTCATCTTTGTTTTCAAATCCCTTCATGGCCTCACCCCTCCTATCTCTGTGATCTCCTCCAGCTTCACAACCATCCGAGATATCTGTGCACTTATAATTCTGGCCTCTTGAGCATTCCCGATTTTAACTGCTTCACCATTGGTGGCTGTGCCTTCAGCTATCAAGGCCCCCAAGCTCTGGAATTCCTTTTCTCAAGCCCTCTGCCTCTTTACCTCTTTTTCCGTCTTCAAGACACTTCTTAAAATCTACCATTTTAATCAAGCTTTTGGTCATATGCTCTAAAACCTTCCTTCGATAACACTCCTATGAAGTGCCTTGGGACATTTTATTATGTTAAAGATGCTATATAAATGCAAGTTGTTGTTGTTGTTGAATTTATCTTACTATTTCTGTACCTTAGCATGAGGTGTTAATCTTCCATTTCTTCCAGTAAAATGGTTTAATTGGTGTGACGTATTTATTCTTGATGATATGCTTGTCCTATTTTAGAGGAACAGTGTACCCTAAATGAGGTCATTTATTACAAACTTAGGATGACAGCAGTATGCGTGCATTTAAATCAGCAGATGGGGGAGGCAAGCTGCAAAAAACACTAAATATTGAAAGTGCCTCAGCAATTGCTGCAAAAAGGATGTGTCTGCTTTGACAAGAACAGTAGTGAAGACAGGGCCATCTGCAATAATCTTTCATATTTATGATTCCATCACTTTGTTAGCCTGTTTTACTTGAACGACAGGAACAGTACTTACCAATATTTTGTGTAGGACATTAGTTACTAAACTACCACTTAGTCAAATCACATGGTGAGAGTTTAGGTCACTTAAATTCAGTTGAATTGAGTGTATCATATCATTATGTTCTCTTTGAATGTATGGAAATAAACCATAAATTTCTGCACTGTCAGGCAAAATCTGTCTGTTGACTATCTTGAACTGTTACTTCTCTTTATTACATGAGAACTTGAGAAACTCAAGGGAAATAACCAAAGTTTTAATGATTAAAAAAGATCACAATTGCTGGAAATGCTGCAGATGCATAGAAGGCCTGTCAGCACCTGAACAAAAAATAACAGAAGGTGGACAAATATTTTGGTGATGATCCTTTCTCAGTATTCCAAAGTTTTAAAACTGCAAATTAGATGCTTGCTATTGCTGTTCTTTACAAATCAGATTAGGTCACAATCCATGTGAATAGTTTAGGTTTGGATTGACCATGTACTGAACTCAGAAGCAATGAAATCTAATCTGGTAGCAGTGACAAAGTAGTATCAGAAATAATGACCATCCATCTAGGGAGTGTTTATGCCCCCAGAAGTTACTTAGGAGCAAGCAGTCCAAACAAAATTGATGTCTTTCGTTCCAAGACTAATGTACTTTATGTTGTAAACTATGTAATCCCCTGATTGTTTATAAGGCAAAGCTGAGTTATTGCGTGGGGTAAGAGTGTTTCTGTCTGCATGAGTGATGTTGTCTGAATTAAAAACTACTGGACTCAAAACACAGAAGTTAGACAGATAGATTTTGGACTTATTATTGGAGAAAATAGCATTGAGAGCAGACGCAAAGTGAGTTTTTAAAGTGCTGAAGGGCACGGACAGTTTATATGAACAGGCTTTTCAATTTAAAATGAGATTTGTAGGACTTGGAGAACATGAGTGTAAAACTTTCAAGATTTAAACAAGACCAGATATTTATGGGCATTGGAAGGGGAAGTTATGCATTCAGAATTTGGTTAATGGCGCCTTTGCAAGTTGCCATGATGATGATGGTGGTGATATGTTGTCCATCATTGTCAGACTTACCTCCAATTTAGTACAGGTTATGGGTACTCATATGACTGGACAGTCTGATGTTTTCAAGGAATGTTTTTCCACACACAGGACATTGGATGTCAGATTGACCCAAGGATTGATCTTTCCTTGATTTCTCTCTACTTCAGTTAACTGGATACGACTTGCTTCAAGCTTTGCCACGCCAATGTGAATCATCTTTTGCCACTTTTTCCTGTCACAAGCATCATGCTCCCATGTCTCAGTTAGGATGTCACTTTTTATAGGCAATCTTATATCTTCTGAACTGACTACTAAGAGAGCATTTACCAAGCTGACATTCTAACTACAGCAGATGTGGCTTGCTGCCAGGGCTGTCTCTTTGCTGGGGTACACTAGAATTATGCAAGTGACTTGAACCCAGAAAAACAGGCGGGTTCCTATTGGAGCAGGCAGAATGCATTTTGGGTTCCCCTCGGGAGGGGTGGGGACGAGGATCAGCTTCATTATGTTTACAATCCTGCTGAACCTCTCCAGTACCCAATAAACCTTTCAGTATTCCACAAGTTTCCTTCCAAGTCTCCTTTAGGACCTAAAACATCAACCATCTGATGACCAGAGGATGTGTTGTTTGGAACAACTTATCGATAGCTTTTTATGTTAACCTCCCACTTCTATATTCCATGCTCTCCAATATCACCAAAGGTATTCCATTTTTGTTTGGGGCTTTCTCCTTTGGATATTTTCCCAATCAATTGCTCTGTATTTCAATGATACCTCTTGAAAATGAGCTAATCTGACATTTGAATATTTCTTGTTCCAACTTACGTTACAACATCAAACTTAATTCACACTTTTTGCCCAAACTCTGAACTTCCCCCAATCTCAGCATTGCTATTTCCTTGTCTCTACTGTAACATATGTCATGATGTAGCACTGACTTAGCTGCATGAGTTTCCCATTCCCAAGGTTGAGAATTCCTCTGCGATTCCATTGTAGAGAACTGAAATCCCTTCTAATGCTATCGATGCCCTCTGCATTTAGATCAATGATTTGGCATTGTCTTCTTCCTTCTGCACTAACTCCAATCCCTCACTATTACAGCTAAATCTCCTCTTCCAATAACTTTCAAAACCTCAATTTTTTGCATAATATTACACATTCCCTGATTTCTTACATCATTTCTAAGTATTTAACTCCAGTTGTGAGAAACTTAGATGGAAGGAGAAAGGATTGAACAATAAGATGATACAAAATGGAGTCTCAATATATTGAAGTTGAAGGGACCAAGTATCAAATCTTTAAAATGTCATAAACATTAGTATATCAAAAACTTGAATTTTTTTGTATTCATTCATGGGATATGGGTGTCGCTGGCGAGGCCAGCATTTATTGCTCATCCCTAATTGCCCTTGAGAAGGTGCCTTCTTGAACCGCTGCAGTCCATGTGGGGTAGGTACACCCACAGTGCTGTTAGGAAGGGAGTTCCAGGATTTTGACCCAGCGACAGTGAAGGAATGGCGATATAGTTCCAAGTCAGGATGGTGTGTGACTTGGAGAGGAACTTGTAGTTGGTGGTGTTCCCATGCATTTGCTGCCCTTGTTCTTCTAGGTGGTAGAGGTCGCGGGTTTGGAAGGTGCTGTCTAAGGAGCCTTGGTGCATTGCTGCAGTGCATCTTGTAGATGGTACACACTGCTGCCACTGAGCGTCCATGGTGGAGGGAGTGAAAGTTTGTTGATGGGCTGCCAATCAAGTGGGCTGCTTTGTCCTGGATGATGTCAAGCATCTTGAGTGCTGTTGGAGCTGCACCCATCCAGGCAAATGGAGAATATTCCATCGTACTCCTGGCTTGTGCCTAGAAGATGGTGGACAGGCTTTGGGGAGTCAGGAGATGAGTTACTCGCTGCAGGATTCCTAGCCTCTGACCTGCTCTTGTAGCCACAGTATTTATATGGCTACTCCAGTTCAGGATGTTGACAGTGGGGGATTCAGCGATGGCAATGTCATTGAATGTCAAGGGGAGATGGTTAGATTCTCTCTTGTTGGAGATGGTCATTCATGCCACACAAGTGCCAGGCAATGTTACTTGCCACTTATCAGCCCAAGCCTGGATATTGTTCAGGTCTTGCTGCATTTCTACACGGACTGCTTCAGTATCTGAGGAGTCACGGCTGGTGCAGAACATTGCGCAATCATCAGCGAACATCCCTACTTCTGACCTTATGATTGAAGGTCATGGCTTTGATAGGACATTTTCCCTATATTGTACATTTGTAATCTCATGTTATCAATAAAATGCTGTAATGTGTACTTTTTAAAATCTCACTACTGTCTAACAAAATAAAAAACTCTATTTTAATAGTTTCACAATAAATTATACCTCATTTATCCAAAGTGATTTAAATGGTGAATAAATGTTTAATAGAATAGCAACAAAATAAAATTACAGATTTAAACAGGCTTCAACAGTTACAATGTGTTACAGTAAGTAAGGTGCTAATCAAAATAGCCAATTATCTTTGCTTGTCTTCTGGCAGTCATTTTTCTTGTTCAATTATTCTTTACACAGACTGCAGTGAACTGAGACAAGTTTCATAATTTAATGTTAAGGGAAAATCTGAACAGTTCTGTTACTGTTGCCAAACTCTCACTTGAGTTGAAGATCAGCTCATTTCCATTTGTTATTGTCATCTGTTTCTTCAGTTTTAACCCTTGGAACAGTGGCAGCAGATACAAATATTGTGTCTGTCAGCCCAGTACAGGTCAGTTCTAGGTTAAATGTCAGAAGTTGGTTCCTTTCCCAAAGAATAGTGGACCTCAGGAACAGGCTGCAGGCTTGTGTAGTAGACTCCGATTCACTGAATTCCTTTAAGCCAGATCTGGGCACATTTGTTGCTGGGGTGGAGATCACCTCTTACTACAAAGAATTATAAGTATTGGAGTGATCTACTGGACTAGTCTCAATCACCTAGGGTGGGGGTTGTTAGGGAGTTGGAGAGGAATTTCCCAAATCATTCTACCCAAACTGACTTGGGTTTTTAACTGGCTTTTCACCTTTTTTTTTAAGAGATACAGCACTGAAACAGGCCCTTCAGCCCCCCAGGTCTGTGCCAGCCACCCATTTATACTAATCCTAAATTAATCCTACCACATCCCCACAATTCCCCTACCACCTACCTATACTAGGGGCAATTTACCATGGCCAATTTACCTATCAACCTGCAAGTCTTTGGCTTTGGGAGGAAACCGGAGCACCCGGCGAAAACCCACACAGTCACAGGGAGAACTTGCAAACTCCGCACAGGCAGTACCCAGAATTTAACCCGGGTCACTGGAGCTGTGAGGCTGCAGTGCTAACCACTGCACCACTGTGCAGGAGACCACATAGTTTTTGGTGGAGTGGAGAGTGTTTCAGGATCCCTGCCCTGCCAGAAGAAGGTGTAGTCTTGCTCTGCTAGAGATCCACTCGCGGGGAGGCGTGTCTCCTGAAGTGCTGCAATGTCTACATTGAGTCTACTGAGCTCGTTGTTAATGATGGCGGTCTTCCGAGAATCGTTGATTTGTGTAAGGTCTTCCGACAGGCCAGGACACATAGTTCTGACGTTCCAGCTTGCAAAGCGAAGGGCTGGTACCTTCTTTCCTTTTTTCGTGTTGTTTGGTGCGGTGTTTCAGTCCACCTTTCGGGCAATGACCCTGAGCTCCAAGCACCCATTGAAGCAGGTAGACTGTGGCGGGACAGACCTTATTGACTGGGGGCTGCCCGGTTTGAGGCGGGCGGTAGCTGTCCAGTGAGGTGATCCATCCATCAATATTGGCGACCACACTCTGGAAGTGGTTCAAGAGTTCACCTACCTAGGCTCAACTATCACCAGTAACCTGTCTCTAGATGCAGAAATCAACAAGCGCATGGGAAAGGCTTCCACTGCTATGTCCAGACTGGCCAAGAGAGTGTGGGAAAATGGCGCACTGACACGGAACACAAAAGTCCGAGTGTATCAAGCCTGAGTCCTCAGTACCTTGCTCTATGGCAGCGAGGCCTGGACAACGTATGTCAGCCAAGAGCGACGTCTCAATTCATTCCATCTTCGCTGCCTCCGGAGAATACTTGGCATCAGGTGGCAGGACTGTATCTCCAACACAGAAGTCCTCGAGGTGGCTAACATCCCCAGCTTATACACACTACTGAGTCAGCGGCGCTTGAGATGGCTTGGCCATGTGAGCCGCATGGAAGATGGCAGGATCCCCAAAGACACATTGTACAGCGAGCTCGCCACTGGTATCAGACCTACCGGCCGTCCATGTCTCCGCTGTAAAGACATCTGCAAACGCGACATGAAGTCCTGTGACATTGATCACAAGTCGTGGGAGTCAGTTGCCAGCGTTCGCCAGAGCTGGCGGGCAGCCATAAAGGCAGGGCTAAAGTGTGGCGAGTCGAAGAGACTTAGCAGTTGGCAGGAAAAAAGACAGAGGCGCAAGGGGAGAACCAACTGTGTAACAGCCCCGACAAACAAATTTTTCTGCAGCACCTGTGGAAGAGCCTGTCACTCTAGAATTGGCCTTTATAGCCACTCCGGGCACTGCTCCACACACCACTGACCACCTCCAGGCACTTACCCATTGTCTCTCAAGATAAGGAGGCCAAAGAACAGAGTGCTTTTATTGTGATATATATACAAGGGATCACAATAAGGTGGGACAGGCTGGATAGACCAGAAAGTTGTTTTCTATATGTTGTTTGTATTTACATCTTCTACAGGGGGTTCTTCCATAGTTATTTCATTCATGAAGTGATGGCCTGCGCAATCCATCTTTCGGATGAGCAACTAAACCAAGGAAGTCTCTGACCCTTTGAGGTCGATGAAAGATAGCTCTCCTATTTCTCATATATATGCTGTCACTGGTGACATAATCTGAAAAAATGTCAGATTCCACATGTACGCCGATGACACCAAAGACACCATTACCTCTCTCTCAACTCCTTCACTCCCTCGAATTATTTGTCACACTATTTGTCCAACATCCAGGATTAGATGAGCAGAAATTTCCTCCAACTAAATATAGGGACAGCCACAAACTCTGTTCTCTAGCCACTGACTCCATTCTTCTCCCTTGCAACTGTCACCAAATCTGCTCCATCACCAAGACTGCCTACTTGCATCTTTGTAACGTCGCCCGGCTTCGTCTCTGTCTCAGCTCATCTGCTGCTGAAACCCTCATCGATGCCTTTGTTATCCCAAGGCATGATAATTTCAATGTACTCCAATTCTGTTTTCCACCCTCCATAAACCTGAGCTTACCCAAAACTCTACTGCCACAATCTTAACTCACACAAAGTTATGTTCATCCATCACTGCTGTGGTCGCTGACCTACATTGGCTCCCAGTCCAGCAATGCCTCCATTTAAAAATTCTCAGGCTTGTTTTCAAATTTCTCCAAAGCTTTGCCCGTTCCTATCTCTGTAACTTCCTCCAGCCTCACAACCCTCTGAGATCACTGAGTCCCTCCAATTCTGTCCTTGTGAACATCCCCGATTATAATTGCGTCACCATTGATGACCATGGTTTCAGCTGCTTAAGCCCTAAACTCTGAAGTACCCTCCCTGAATGTCTCCGCATCGCTATTTCTCTTTTTCTTTCAGACATTCCTTAAACCCTATATCTTTGACCAAGCTTTTGGCCATCTGCCCTAATATCCATTTAAGTGACTCAATGTCCAATTTTGTTTGATACTGCTCCTGATCAATGCCTTGGGATACTATATTCTGTTAAAGGCTCGATATAAATGTATGTCGTTGTTGACACTATTTTGAAGAAGAGCTGGGGATTTCTCCCCAGTGTTCCAGTCCATATTTATCCCTCAACCACATCACAATCTCAGGACCTCGCAATGCACTTTACAGCCAATGAAATACTTTCTAAGTGTAGTTGCTGGTGTAATGTGGGCAATGCAGCAGCTCATTTGTGCACAGAAAGATCTCACAAAGAGCAATGTGATGATGACCAGATCATCCATTTTATTGAGGTTGGTTGAGGGATACTAAGGAGAACTTCCCTGCACTTCTTCAAAATAGTGCCATGGGATTTTTAACTTCCACCTGAGAGGAAATATTGCTTTCAGTTTAATGTCTCATTGGAAAGTTAGAGGGCAGAGAAATCAACCAGTTTCCCTAGCCCTGTCATCTTATAAACACAGTGCGGCTATGAAGGGTTTGGTGGCCAAGATCCCTGCTGTCGGGTGACCGCGAAACCAATTTGTGAAAAGCTGTGCCATCATTCAAGCCTCACACTGCTTTTGCATATCATCGGTAACGGGTGCAGCCTTGAAATGCCGAGGCTTGGCAAATTTGCCAATGTTCATTGGCAGCCTATTTCTCATCATTTATGCCATCACAGGCCATGATCCCAGGGCATTGCTTTATTTATCGCACATGAGCATGTGTCCCCTGAGAAAAAGCCCAGAGATTTGCTCGGAAGTTTTGTTAAAACAAGCCAAACTCCCCTTAAAAGACTATGTGGAGAGTTTGATGTTAGGCAATCTTCAGTCATTTTCAATGTGGGAGAGTTGGACTGGCCCTACCATTCTAAACACTATGCCATCCAGCCAGTGTGATACCCAGAGCCTGCAACTGTGCCAAGGCTTTGATTTACCACAGTTTTCAATGTTTAGTATATGGGGTCTCCACTACAGAGAGAATTTAAGCCGAGCACTACTTGTATGCGAGTGCAAGAAATAAAATAATATACACCCTAATAGGTACAACTTGGTGCATAAAGAAGATAGCAGAACTCCCTCTCCCTCTCTCTATCTCTATATAAAAATTACATTTAGGACTGGAAAAAAATATAAAATATAACTATCCAGGACTGTTATCTCTTTTTCTAGGTTAAGGTTTTCTCACATATCACAGATTCAGAAAATATTATTAAAGTATGCAGTATAAGATCCTTTGCAAATCCTAGGAATTCCTGTACTCAACAACAACTTGCATTTATATGGCATCTTTAACATAGTAAAATGTCCCAAGGTGCTTCACAGGAGCATAATCAGACAAAAATTGATACCAAGCCACGGAAGGAGACATAGGGCGGGTGACCACGAGCTTGGTCAAAGAAATAGGTTTTAAGAAGCAGGGAGGCAGAGAGGTTTAGGAAGGAAATTCTAGAGCTTAGGGCTTTGACGGGTGATGGAACAGCTGGTTCCAGGTAGGCCGAAGAAGTGGTGATGCACAAGAAGTCAGAATTGGAGCAGCGAGTATTTTCTGAAGTTTACAGATTTAGGAAGAGGCAAGGCCATCGAGTGATTTAAACTCAAGGTTGTGAATTTTATAATTGGGGCCTTGGTGGACTGGGTGCCAATATAGGTCAGCAAGGACAAGGGTGATATGTGACTGGGACTTGGTGCAAGTTAGGATGCAGGCAACATAGCTTAGATGTGTTCAATTTATGGAGGATGGACAAAGAGAGGCCTGCAAGACAGCATGGGAATAGTTGAGTTTGGAGGTAACAATGACATGGATGAGGGTTTCGGCAACAGATGGGCTGAGGCGAGGCGGAGGTGGTGTGATGTTATGAAGGTGGAAGTAAGTGGTTTTTGCTAACCACATGTTTGTGATTTGCTGTCCAACAACTGCAATTTAATGAAACAAAGGACAGCGAAAGTGACTGGATCTCGGTGATAAGTTATTTGCTCCAAGTATTTTGTATTCCTGTCTGAAGTTCGTCAATTCAATTCAACCTTGGGCATTTGGCCATTTGACACGTTTGATATATAAGTGTAGACTTTGACTTTTTTGCAATAGTGTAAGATAGATGATAGTGAATTGATGGTCCATTTTACATCTTTCCCAATTTTTACTTCTATTGATTCCAATGGAAATAAAATTGGAAGAGATGTAAAACAGGCTGTGGTTCATTATTAACCTTTTTAGACCATAGAAAAGTGTGAAAATCTACCCCATATAGTCAACTGGGAGAAATCCAAAGTACTATTCACTTGGGAAAAACCTACTTACCTCTACAACATTCCTCTTTCTAGTTAAGATCAAAAAACTTAACTATTAATTTATTCATATTTCACAAAGTGGAATTTAATTTTATTTTCTCATCAAATCTTGCATCATCCCTTTTGGGGATGGTTGAAATAATTAAAATGTCAATTACTTCAAAAATGATGCTCTCACATTGCTTTCTTCATGATCTCCTCCAGTAATATTTAAAATAATTTAATCATTTGAAACATTTTGATCACGTATGAATAGTTCTTATTTAAGTATATTACAATTACAAAGAAATATAAAACGTTGCTGGCATCTCCTGAATTCAGATACATTTTAAATCATTTCAGCCTTTGTTCAAACTATAGTAACAACCAAATATGACTGACTAGTATGGAGCACAGAATATTATATGTATTACTACACAGGATAGTCATTTCATTCAAGCAAGACAATCTTCTATTTTCTCCTAATAAAATGAAACACTTGCCCAGGTTTGTTTTATGTGGGTAAACTCAGAGGATGAAGTTCATTAATAGCCCGATGTCTAAAGGGGCAACATCATTATGAAAGTATGCAGTTTATGTAATAACCAATTAGATTATCTTAACCAGCATCTATCAAAATAATTTGTCAGAGTCAGAGCCTATGCATTATAGGTTGAGATACATCCACATTTGCCTTCATCATCAGACTGGAATGTTTTCTTGAGGAGATTTGATTGAGAGACTGACAGTTGGACGAGACTGAGAAGAATTCACTCTGGCCTATGATCCAAAACTTTGACATGTCAGGTCTTATGGTTGATGCATAATTATTTGTCAAGTCTTGGGTTTAGAGGAGAGATGATCCTAGACTTATAGGATCATAATATATGAGATGGGAAGAGGCCATTCAATCCAATCATGATAACAAACCACATACCGTTTGCAGCCGTAGATTTATTTAATACCCTGAGGGAGGTAAAGAACCAGAGGTAAAATTTCCATGTAGATAAGACTTTATGCCGCTTACTCCTGATCCCTGAAGGTAATTGAATGAAAAAGCCTGAGGTTTATCTAAAATTGCAATCTATGTTATTCAACTTTGATAAGTTACATTTCGTGGATTATACTCTCATAGTTCTGCTGAAAGGAACACACCAAATGCCTTTTCTCATTGTATACTTTCTTACATTTTTAAGTATTTGGCGTTGATTATCGCCCAAGTCCAGCATCTGATCCATAGTTGTCCATCTACCAAACAGTTGCCATGTCAACAGGACTTGAACCGTAGTTTTCTTTAGAATATTTTATTATATGCAGCTGTACTTCAATTCCTTTAAATCTATTCATCTACTTCCTTTCTCTTAATTGATACAGCATTGCTTTTGACCTACCAATCAATGGAAAAAAAAAATCTTCTGATCTCTAGTCCAACTGAGACGTATCAATTTTGTATTCATGTTCTTTTAGTTCTGCAATAATAACTAAAGTTAAAAAAAGACTACTTATATTTGGCTTAACTATATACATTAGCATTTTGAAGACATGAATTATGTTTCCTCTCAATCATTTTTACCAATGAAAATAACTTGAATTCAGAGAACAATTCCTAATAACTTAAGAGTTTTAAATCATGGACTTATCCTATTTACTCCTTTCTGAATCTTGAGAAATATGGGTCCTAACACTGTACAGAATATACCAAATGTGGTCTCACCACTGAGTTTCCCCAGTTCTGACTTACAATCAAATTCCATTGAAATGCATCTGAGTACTAACAACCATGGGAGAATTTTCCTAGGCAAATGGAGGTGGGTTTGTGTGCTTGTGGGGAGTTAAATACCCAGAAATTGACGTCGAGTCAGGATCCAAACATCACCCCGCCCTCTTCCAGTTTCTGTGGGGTGGGATTGAAGGCAAGTGGGTAATCCCCCTGGATCTGTCGGGTAAGTTATTAAGCTATTTAAAAAGACAATTAAGAATTGTTTTAATCCTCATTTCTGGATTTACCATGTTTACTGATGTTACTGACCTATTAGCAACAGACCAAGATGAGTGAACAGTGGCAAGAGCCTCTTCAGTGAAACTGACAAGCTGTGAAGGCTTTGATTAGTTACACTGAACAGCGCCAGCCATGACCATTGAGAGACTGCTGTTCAAAGCACTTCTTCTGTCAGACGGTGATATCACTGCTTGACAGCTGATTGCCAACTTGATGAAAGCCACTTCACCTGTCCAGCACTTCACTTACCTTCAGCTGCACTTCCCTGCTGCCATCCTTCGACGTGGCATGGGAGTAGCTTAAGCAGCTCCAGCTTCCATCTCTGCTGAGGAACAAGTGCAGAAACCATCATCACCATCAGCAGCATCAGATGCCTTGTTCTCAGCCATATGCCCCTCCATAGGGCAGAGGGGATGGACATCAAGATCCAGCTGGATGTAGGTGAGACCTTGGCTGAGAGTCTACAGGCAGAGGATCAGCTCTCTCAACATGTCTAAGCACCACTGCTTCAGGAGGCTCAGGCTCTCACGACAGGTCACTGCTAACATCCACAGCCTCCTGGAACAAGACCCCTTTCCCAGTGGAACAGATGGGCACACATTGACAATGGCCAACAGGGTTAAGTGGTGCATTCTCCATGGCAGTGCCACTACCGATCAGAGTTCACTTGCCAACTAATCAGCACTCTCTTCTCATACAGTATAAATTTGTTGTTTTCCCTTACATTGATACTCTTGCAATTGTCCTGATGAGTGCAAGATGAAAAGATTCAACATAATGTGTCTATTTTCAGCAATACTCCCTGTATCAAAATATTCCATGGGCCAACAACGTCTCTGCTTACTGTCTTATTAACAATATTAAATTGATGATCCCTCATTACCGAGTCTCAAACCAGAGGAGTACTTGTTAATGAAAGCTCAATAATTGCATCCAAATATTTTTGGCTTTTCATCTTTGGCAATGGGCACACCTCAATTATGTACATGTTCCATGTTTTCTGCAACAAATCTATTGACATTGGCCTGCCTGATGACTTAATATGACCAAATCCATTGAAATGCTATTAATTTGCCACTCGTGTCACATGACTCAGGCTCATTGTGTTACAAATTCCAAACTGATCTTATCTCTTCTCAAGCTATGTTACATTAAATAGATAGATTTTCAAAAGTCACTATAAGGTTACTGTTTCACCTTGGGTATTGACTCAGGTACAGAGGTGCAGACAGCTGCTGTAAGTAGCCTGAATGTCTTATGTCCACGAGTGTTCCCTTACTGCCCAATATCTAATTATAAAATAGTTTAACCAAGGGTTTCAGAAACCTTGATCTCCAGACTGGATATTGTACCTTTTGCATATCTTTTCTGTGCACTTCTCCAATCTTTCACAGTTAAAACAAATTTCAATTGTTGAACTGAATCTCACTTATCTCCATGAAAAATAGGAGAAAATAAAAAGGCATGTGCCCTGTCCAATTCATGTTTTTGGCATACCCATCTCTCAAAATAATCTAAGACAAGACCTGACCTTTCAGTTTACAGCTCCAGCCCAAGAGTTGTATCTTGCAGTCCTTCACTTAAAGACATACTGCCCTGTGTCCCTTTTGTGGGCAGTGACACCTACTTCCTCCCTGGTAGTAATTTGCCAGTGGTCACGACAATAAAAGAATGTTCAATGCTACTCCTTAAGGTGTGAATTTAGAAAGAAAGGCTTGCATTTACATAGCTCCTTTCATCATCACAATGTAATGTAGGAAACATGGCAGCCAAATTACACATGGTAAGGTCCTGCAACCAGCAATGTGATAATGACTAAATAATCTGTTTTATAGATATTGGTTGAGGGATTAATATTGACTAGGGAGAACTTCCCTGCTCTTTGAATAGATGCCATAGGTTCTTTTACATCTACTTGAGAGGACAGACAGGGCCTCGCGTTAATGTATCATTTGAAAGACTGCGCTGGCGAGTCAGCCTAGATTTTATGTTGAAGTCTCTGAAGTGGGACTTGAACCCACAACTTTCAGAGGCATGAGTGTTACCACTGAGCTGCAGCTGTCACATTTAAAGAGAACATCTGCAGTTTTTACTATGAATGGAGCACATCAAATGGACCTGGGATGAGGCAATTGAACCTTATTGTTATGAATTCCACAAAATGGCCCATCTAACTTCAATGACTGGAGTTTGTGACTTTCTAACCTGTATGAACACCTATCAATCCTAAAATCCTTTCTGTGAAGAATAAAATGATCAGAAATTTTGAAAGGCAACAGTTACCAATGCAAATAATGAGCATGGACTCAATCACTGATGCCATTGGATACATGCCAGTCACTGCTACAGGTCTCACAACATCATTATCTTCCATAGAATTCAAGCCCACTTCCTCAATTAAACTATTAGAATTGACAAAAGATCAGGTTCATTCTACATCATCTGTAATGGTTCTCAAAACAAATTATTTTAATAAAATGAAAGCTATTGATCCTAATTATAGAGACAGTGATGCACAACCACTTCGGGCCAAGTCAGTGCACGCTAAGAATGGAAACGATCAAATTATATCAACTGATATTGTTCCGATTTCTTTAGGCTGAAGCATGTAGGACCTATTTCATTTGGGATCCTTTCAGCCTAGCTTGGGAAGATTACCTTTGTAATCCACCCTTGAGCTGGCTCCATATTCTGATAAGCAGTCAGTGCTTTCTCATCATGTTCCATGAAACAGACCAGATTTTAGTGAGTTTTCTAATTATGACTTTTAAATGAAAAATCAATGAAAACGGCTAAACTTCAGACTTAGCATTGGGCATTCATTAAGAATGCATTAGTACTAATTATGAGCTGTCAGATGGTGGGATGCATTCAGATACTCTCAACGTGTTGCTGATCTTAGCTGCAGGAGACTGACAAAGTGAAAAGTGTCTCAAAGTCTCTCAACTGTGCCACAGCATGCTAAATCTCAAGGACAGTCTTTTATTTCCAAGATAATAAATGGCATATAGATGTCCAGCTGAGATACACCAACATGGTCTTGATTTACTGCTCTTGCATTTCCTTATAATGGCAAACTGATGCCACTCAGGGAATAATACTTTGCTAAAATATGAAACTGCACGCTTCTTGTGAACAGGATATTACGAAGAGGTAACATGTAACATATACCCAGGTAGCACTCACAATGCAAGTATGATGAGGGAACAACTTCTTTGACACTGTGTTTTAGTTTAGTTTAGTTTAGTTATACAGCACTGAAACAGGCCCTTCAGCCCAGCGAGTCTGTGCCGACCATCAACCACCCATTTTATACTAATCCTACACTAATCCCATATTCCTACCACATCCCCACCTGTCCCTATATTTCCCTACCACCTACCTATACTAGGAACAATTTATAATGGCCAATTTACCTACCAACCTGCAAGTCTTTTGGCTTGTGGGAGGAAACCGGAGCACCCGGAGAAAACCCACGCAGACACAGGGAGAACTTGCAAACTCCACACAGGCAGTACCCAGAATTGAACCTGAGTCACTGGAGCTGCGGTGCTAACCACTGCGCCACTGTGCCGCCCAGGCGTGATAGGAAGGTAGAGTGGTGTTAAGTAAGGAGAGGACACGAGAAGGTAGAGCAAGGAGAGGACACGACAAGTCATTGGCGGATAGGATCACGGAAAACCCTAGGGCTTTCTATAGGTATATCAGGAATAAAAGAATGACTAGTGTTAGATTAGGGCCAATCAAGAATAGTAGTGGGAAGTTGTGTGTGGAATCAGAGGAGATAGAGGAAGCGTTAAATGAATATTTTGCGTCAGTATTTACAGTAGAGAAAGAAAATGTTGTCGAGGAGAATACTGAGATTCAGGCTACTAGGCTAGATGGGATTGAGGTTCACAAGGAGGAGGTGTTAGCAATTTTGGAAAGTGTGAAAATAGATAAGTCCCCTGGGCCAGATGGGTTTTATCCTAGGATTCTCTGGGAAGCTAGGGAGGAGATTGCAGAGCCTTTGTCCTTGATCTTTATGTCGTCATTGTCGACAGGAATAGTGCCGGAAGACTGGAGGATAGCAAATGTTGTCCCCTTGTTCAAGAAGGGGAGTAGAGACAGCCCTGGTAATTATAGACCTGTGAGCCTTACTTTGGTTGTGGGTAAAATGTTGGAAAAGGTTATAAGAGACAGGATTTATAATCATCTAGAAAAGAATAAGTTAATTAGCGATAGTCAGCACGGTTTTGTGAAGGGTAGGTCGTGCCTCACAAACCTTATTGAGTTTTTCGAGAAGGTGACCAAACAGGTGGATGAGGGTAAAGCAGTGGATGTGGTGTATATGGATTTCAGTAAGGCGTTTGATAAGGTTCCCCACGGTAGGCTATTGCAGAAAATACGGAAGTATGGGGTTGAAGGTGATTTAGAGCTTTGGATCAGAAATTGGCTAGCTGAAAGAAGACAGAGGGTGGTGGTTGATGGCAAATGTTCATCCTGGAGTTTAGTTACTAGTGGTGTACCGCAAGGATCTGTTTTGGGGCCACTGCTGTTTGTCATTTTTATAAATGACCTGGTAGAGGGTGTAGAAGGGTGGGTTAGTAAATTTGCGGATGACACTAAGGTCGGTGGAGTTGTGGATAGTGCCGAAGGATGTTGTAGGGTACAGAGGGACATAGATAGGCTGCAGAGCTGGGCTGAGAGATTGCAAATGGAGTTTAATGCGGAAAAGTGTGAGGTGATTCACTTTGGAAGGAGTAACAGGAATGCAGAGTACTGGGCTAATGGGAAGATTCTTGGTAGTGTAGATGAACAGAGAGATCTTGGTGTCCAGGTACATAAATCCCTGAAGGTTGCTACCCAGGTTAATAGGGCTGTTAAGAAGGCATATGGTGTGTTAGCTTTTATTAGTAGGGGGATCGAGTTTCGGAGCCACAAGGTCATGCTGCAGCTGTACAAAACTCTGGTGAGACCGCACCTGGAGTATTGCGTGCAGTTCTGGTCACTGCATTATAGGAAGGATGTGGAAGCTTTGGAAAGGGTGCAGAGGAGATTTACTAGGATGTTGCCTGGTATGGAGGGAAGGTCTTGTGAGGAAAGGCTGAGGGACTTGAGGTTGTTTTCGTTGGAGAGAAGGAGGAGGAGAGGTGACTTAATAGAGACATATAAGATAATCAGAGGGTTAGATAGGGTGGATAGTGAGAGTCTTTTTCCTCGGATGGTGATGGCAAACACGAGGGGACATAGCTTTAAGTTGAGGGGTGATAGATATAGGACAGATGTCAGAGGTAGTTTCTTTACTCAGAGAGTAGTAAGGGCGTGGAACGCCCTGCCTGCAGCAGTAATAGACTCGCCAACTTTAAGGGCATTTAAGTGGTCATTGGATAGACATATGGATGAAAATGGAATAGTGTAGGTCAGATAGTTTCACAGGTCGGCGCAACATCGAGGGCCAAAGGGCCTGTACTGCGCTGTAATATTCTAATAAAGAATTTAAAAAAAGTGATGGGGAGAAGAATGGCTTATCAGTTGCAACGTGTTAGAACCATGCTCCAAAATATTTTACACACATTGTTATACATGGTATTTAATCTTATCGTTGAATTTTTTGCTGTTTTATTCAAGTTACGTTATTTCTGATTGCAAAGCTTGTCTGCCCCAATTAGTTAGCTCATATATAATGAATTTGAGAAGCAATTCCATTATGGAAATGTTAATTTATCTGTAATTTCATGCTTAGGTTATAAGGTAAAATGCATTAAGTATCTAAATAGGTTACCTATATGCATTAGAAGTGATAGTGTGTCTGCTAGATCTGCAGCACTGCCCAGTTTTGCAGAGGTCAAGGTCTGAATGAATTATTCCCAGATTTGACAGAACAAGCTTGAAAGCATTACTGTCACCATCATAATTTGCTGATTAGCAGCAAGCATTGCAGCCGTGTCATTGTATACGTGTTGATGCGTCTTGTGATATTATAACTCAAAATAATTTCTATTATTGTCTCTACTCAGCCACGATGTTAATTCACTGCAAACTCATCGCTTTGCAGTGGTCTTGCTCCTGAAGAGAAGATCTGGCCAATAGGTTGATTGTTGGATTTCAGGTGCCACATCTGCAATCATTGGGGCGGCACAGTGGCGCAGTGGTTAGCACCGCAGCCTCACAGCTCCAGGGACCCGGGTTCGATTCCGGGTACTGCCTGTGTGGAGTTTGCAAGTTCTCCCTGTGTCTGCGTGGGTTTTCTCCGGGTGCTCCGGTTTCCTCCCACAAGCCAAAAGACTTGCAGGTTGATAGGTAAATTGGCCATTATAAATTGTCACTAGTATAGGTAGGTGGTAGGGAAATATAGAGACAGGTGGGGATGTTTGGTAGGAATATGGGATTAGTGTAGGGTTAGTATAAATGGGTGGTTGATGGTCGGCACAGACTCGGTGGGCCGAAGGGCCTGTTTCAGTGCTGTATCTCTAATCTAATCTAATCATAATCTAATCTATATGAACATGATCCATGTTTAATCATTTCTGGCAACAAAAAAAAAGCAACAGGAAATATTCATTGAGGCCTCTTAGTATTTGTGAATATCTCCTCCAATAACATGGGGCATGGTTTCTTCCGGGTGCAAAGTGGAACAAGAAGGTAGCTGTAAGTAACAGATGAGTGAGACCAGCACCAAGCAGACATGGGCTATAAGATTCATTTCTCGCACAACTCTGTATGTTGCCCCTATTGTCTAAGGGTCTAAGGCTGAAAGACAATTAAGAGAAGGCTTTTTCAGGACTTAATAACTGTGAAAGCCTTGTTAAGGGGCAAACACAATTAAATCATGTAATCTTCTGAAACAGGGAATAGAAGTGAACAATCAGCCAAAAGTTCAATCATTGCAGTTTGTGCTGCTTCATTCATATGCTTAAAAGCTAATACTTGTAGCATCCTGGCTTACATTTGTCCTTGCTCTCTATTTAGGGTGACTGACAATAATTGTAAACTCATTCTTTTGAGTGTTTGATGTGTAACGTTAGGGCCCCCAGTTGTAGTCAGATTAGGTTAGGGCTGCATGCTGGAGTAGGTTGGATCAGGTTAGGTTGAGACTCCCAGACTGATCAGATTGAGGGAGCATCACCAGCGGGAATGGAGCATGATCAGTCAGTCAGGTCAGGGCACTATGCATTTTGGGTCAGGATATCTTACAGGACCTCTAAGTTGTGTTCTTAAAAAAAAATTGCAAAGGAATCAATGGATCACTTTGAATATGCCACAGCTGAATAAGTAAAATAGACTGGGACCCCTCTATAACGCGGTCCGTGCGGTCCATATCTCAAGATCACATTATAGGTGAGACCGTGTTATTTTACAGCTGGTGCCTAGTGCTCAGACTCGATCCCACCAGTGCCAGGGCCAATATTGTGTGCATATCCCTACTTGTCATTTTGATTGGCAGACAATAAACTTAACCAAAGTATTAACTTTGAATAAAAGAGGAGTCTACATCCAATAATGCTCCTGAATGTAAAGGTATGCTTGAGAGTCACTTTTCATACATATTTCATATTTTTAATGTGTACTTTTCACAGACTACCACATCGTTGTTAAAACAACTGACTGTACATAGACCAAGACAGACATTGAGACAGTTGCAGGATTTTGGCATAGCGGAGATATTCTATTAAAACTCAATGTAGATTTAAACAAAAGTATTGGCATAAATCCTCACAATGCAGAAGCTAATCCATTTTTACATGTTGCTACTCTGTTAAATTCTTACAGTATATTTAGACAGCATTAAATAAATCTGCTTTGTACATAGAGTTCAATTAAAGTATACAATAGTTCCAATTAAATACTTTTAAGCATGCCAGCACTATTTTGTGATGCGCTGTTGTGGCGCTTAGACATGCAACTTAATCTATCTGTGATGCACAGCAGTGCACCTCGTTAACATATTACAGTCAATGTTTGAGATATAAAAAGAATTGACAGAAATCTGAACTAAAAACAGTAAGAGCAGCAGGTTGGTCAACATCTGAAACAAGAAGAAAGATCAACCCTTCAGGTGACTTCTTCCGAAGTGGCATGACTAATTGGACGAGGCCCATTATGGAATAAACCATAATAAAGGTGGGAGGAGGAGGGGGAAGAATAACTCACAGAGGTCAAAAGGTGAGAAATGCTACTTTCACAAAAAAGCTAGAAATGGGTTTAATGCCCTGTAAATAGAATTTTAAATGCAGGACCGATTGGCTGAAACTTGAGAGGTATGAGGCAGTCCACATGTTTCAGGCATCTATCATGCACTCCCTGGCCACCTCCTATGATTAGAATGGGACCACAAAATAATGGTCCCCTCCCAGCATCCTACTCACGGTAGTGACCGTATTCTGCAGGTGGACAGGGCCTCTGATATCCCCCTGATTCAGCTAAACTCCAAGGACTCATCACATCATTCTGATCACCAATCAATGCAAAATTCCAACAATCTTTAATGTTCTAATGCAGTCTACTGTATGTGCTGCATGTCAAAATTATACAGTGATTTTACCAAATATATATAATGTGACAGATTTTCTTCTGATTCTGCTTGGGTCTAAAGTACTATCTGGGTGTAATGCATAGAGAAAGTCAGGCAAGGATATCACACCTGTAAACACCTAATAGTCTATTTCAGAAAGAAAGAGCTTACATTTATATAGCGCCTTTCACAGCCTCAGGATTTTCCAAAGCACTTTGCAGTCAATGGTGTACCTTTGGTGTAATCACTGTTGTGATGTAAGAAATGCGAAACCAATTTGTACATAGCTAAGGTCCCAGAAACAGCAATGTGATAATGACCAGATAATCTGTTTTAATGATGGTGGTTGAAGGATAAATATCGACCAGGGAGAACTCCCCTACTCTTCTTCAAAATAACGCCATTGGATCTTTTACATCCACCTGAGGGCAGATGGGGGCATCAGTTTAAAGTCTCATCCGAAGGATGGTACCTCTGACAGTGCTGCAATCCCTCAGTAATGTACTGGAGTATCAGCCTAGATTATGTGCTAGGTATTTTGTATTACAAGTCAACCTTTATGAATTTGATTGCAGCAGAATGAAACAGAAACTACAAACTTCAATGCAATCATACGTAGTTAGAACCATTTAATTTTTAAAAGAGGTTTTTAATAACAATTTCCTGCCTTTCTTCAGCTTATTTTTTGGCAAACACTCAACATTTAAAAAAAATAAATTAGTTAATGCCTTGTCATATCTCACAGTGCTTCACAAACAACAAATTACACTCAATAGAGAGCTGCTATGTTGGCAGAAGTGACAGCCATTTTATGCACAAAAAGCTGCAACAAGATGAATGGCCAATTAATTTGTAATCAGGTGTTGAGTGACACATGAATATTGGTCAGTACATTTATTGTAGCAAGCAGACAGGTCCTTAGTTTAACATCTTATTCAAAGGACAGCACTCCTGATGATTCAACACTCCGTGTACCACACAGGGATATCAGCCTAGATTATGTGCTCAAGTACTGAAGTCATGCGTGTATCCATGATCTTTTTGACTTAGAGGTGAGCAGGCTTCCAACTGAGCCAGTGTAACATTAAAGGCAGTCTAGAAGAATGCAAATATCCTGAAGAAAATGGTACATTTTCAATCGTCTCAAAACTCTTCAGTTAGGAATAAATCTATTGGCACATAGCAAAGTAGCCATTTGTCTAAATATAGAATAACAATATTCATGGTTATTGTATTACATAATTTATAATAAAGCTAATCATTTATATAGAGACATCCCTGTATGGCTGCCAATATACTAACAGTGTTACAGCACAAAGTAGTAGGGGCATCTATTATCATAAAGAATTATTTATGTAGCGATGCAGAGCAAACAATACTTTGCACTGGAAAAACATAGCTTAAAATGAATCCAAAAAATTCTTATTTCTACATCTGAAAAATCACCGACATTTAGCTCTGTTTCATGAATTACAATGGGAAACAGATGGTTGCTTGCTGAAACATGACATGGCTCCCTGATACACTGTTCCCACTGCTCCAGTGCTGCAGTTTCCAACTCACTACCAGGATCCCTACTACCAGTGCATGAGAACAGCAGCAATGGAAAGCTGTATTTGTGAAAGGTGGTCATCTCCAATGAATACCAAGCTAGCAAGATTGTACTGTTGAGCAACCCCATATTTTCAATATCCCACAGCCGCTAGAGAAAATTAGATACACGTATAATGGGGTTAAATCAGTTCTCCATTAATTAATCTCCATTAAGACATGTCTTGGTTAATCACCAAATGCACACGATCAGTGCGACAGTAGTAAAAATAAACACAGTTCAAGTTTTTGTTTTTAACTCCAAAAAATGTATTTATTTTTCCCTTCTCCTCCTAAAGGCTCTCAAATAGTTATGGTTTCATAAAGGTTGTCCTTTGCTATCTTGGCCAAATGCCCAATTGCAGTGGGTGCTGACAGCTGCCTGTCTATGAGAGGATATTATGATAGAGCCTGATCCTGTCCTCAAACAATGACCTCTCACATACGGTTTTCGGCATGAGTCAGTGGATTTGAAAGGGGCAACCCTAGTTGACTTCTCCACTCCCTTGACACGACACAACCAATAGTCGTGCTTCAGCTGTTAGCTACCTTAACACAGACTGAGGATCAAACAAGCCTGGGGCCTTCCTGGCTCTATCTGGGCAATCTTTCTGTCACGTTTTCTTCTTTAAAGACTTGTTACGATTGTACACTGCAGCATTTAATGATTTAGTAAGATTTTTGAAAGTTTTTAAATGTATTACACATCAAGCAAAAAGATTACTTATAGAAACTCAAAATTGGTATATTTAAGTACTCTCGCTGAGATTCTTACCTGTTGGGAATTGGCATTTACTTACTAAACTTGTAAACGCTGTAATTATGAACTAAAAAAACCTCATGGTGGGTAGTGAGAAAGTCCATGAACAGTCAGAGTTTGACAGATTTTTAAAAGACTTAGCCAAATGGAACTGCCAAACTGATCTTTAATGGACATCAAATGTTCTGGAGTTTCTTAATTATAAATGTCAAGCTGAACTGAGAACCCATTTATATTCAAGCTGCTAATTTATTTTGCTGGTGAACAAGCAGCTGTGAATTTGTAGTGGTCGTCAAAACATAATATTCTTGTGAGCTGCAAGTCAAAACCTAGGGTGAAAATCTACTGTTGGTTCCATCATTGTCATTTGATCAAATTTCCATACCCACCTGAAGACACTGAAGATCGAAGCCCCTCTCCCCCAACCCCCATGACCAAACACTTCATTTATTGTCTTTTTCACACAAAAGACAATTTCTTCCCATCCTGAACTTCGCCACCCCCATCAAACTTTGTTACCTTTGCCCTTCAACCCCTTCCCACCATCCCCTCAGCCAACAGTAGAAGTTTTCCCCACTCCTGCTCCGCCCTGAAAATTGCACTCCTCCCCTCTCCCCACCAGTGTTACTCCTCATATCTCCGAACGGAGATCCGAAGGCGCGGGCTTACCTGTAACCAGCCGGAATATCGTTGTGGGGCAGCCATTGCGACAAGGAAAGTAATTATTCTTCAATTAGAATTTATTCAAATATGTTAATGAAGTGCTTTTTGCCGAGCGGCAGGGTGGGTGGGTGTCGGGGAGGGGGCGGCGGTGGTGGGTGGTGGTGGGTGCCGCCCCAAGGTCTCGCTGCTGCCAGTAAAATGTGACTGGGCCTTCCCAGCATCGAGGCCCGTGACGGGTTTCTCCCGGAAGGATTTTCCGGGCCCACCTGCCATGACCCCCAACGACGGGGGGGTGAGGGTCAGTAAAATTCAGCCCTCTATGTGGGAACCCAAACAGCAAGTATTGGCATGTAACATTTAAAATGGAGGGAAGGAGGAAAGACACATATCATGTTGAGCCCGATTAAGTATGAATATGAGAATTTCGAATCATTTGCTTGACACTGTTTATTTTTCAAATGTAGATTAAGCATGATATTTCAACATGATAACCACTAAAGGGTTTTTCTCTTTACAAACTACAGAAAACCTGTATTTTCTGCTCTGTTCTCTTAAGGTTCTGACATACGGTTGCACAGGTGCCTGTTGCCCCTGGTCAAACAGAGATTTGTCAAGCACTGAGAGTGCTGACCGAGTGCTAATCAAAGGATTTTATAACTGAGCCTGATCCTGTCTTCAACCAATACCCACATAGGCAGTTTCTGGCAGGAGTCAAAGGATAGCAATGGAGAGGAGCTGACATTTCCAATCTGTGCACCAGGTAACACCATGACGAAGGTGACTACATTGTTTTTGAATCCTTCAGGTTGTAACAGAAGAGTGTAACAATTAGTGGAATGAGAACAGTCCAATCTGGCTATCTACAGTGAGTTGGTAGGTTCACCCACAATGATTTCTAATGTCCTTTAGGGAAGGAAATCTGCTGTCCTTTCCTGGTCTGGCCTTGTGGCTGATGCTTAACTGCCCTCCGAAATGGCCACTCAGTTCAGGGGCAATTAAGGATGGGCAGCAAATGCTGGCTTTGCCAGCCATGCCCACATCTCATGAAAGAATAAAAAAATTGATTGTTGGTCCATAGCTATCCTAGAAATAAACAAACCTCTCAGCTCCTCACCAATTTCACATTATTTCTTATTCAATCTCCTATTTATTTACCTTTATATATATTCTATATTTACCAGAAACTGACAAAGCTCCCTTTTAAGGGAAACTACCAAGACAGTACTAATCATGTTAGACTGGAGTCTGTTCTAGATCACTTTGTGTCGAAACCTTCTCTTCCACAAGCTTACAATTTTCCAGATCTCCAGAAACCTGTTTCCAATGTTTAACTGAAAGAATCTGAGAATCAAATCAACGAGTACCTTTATCATTATGTTACTTTAAAAATTAGAGTCTTTCGATCCCACAATTTCCCTGAATGTTTACTCTTTGAGCTCCCTGAGTCTTGTAATCTGTTTTGCACATTGAACAATACATTCCTCATACACGCTAACTGTTTACTAATACCTGGTAACTTACAGGTTATATATTTTCTTTTCTTTTCAAGTCTTCAGAAGAAGGAATTTTCCTCCACACAAGATCAGGGGGCAGGTTGTTCAACCTTGCCCGTCTAAGAGCAAAGACAAAAGTACGGAAAGTCCTCATCAGGGAACTCCTCTTTGCTGATGATGCTGCATTAACATCTCACACTGAAGAGTGTCTGCGGAGACTCATCGACAGGATTGCGGCTGCCTGCAATGAATTTGGCCTAACGATCAGCCTCAAGAAAACGAACATCATGGGACAGGACGTCAGAAATGCTCCATCCATCAATATCGGCAACCACGCTCTGGAAGTGGTTCAAGAGTTCACCTACCTAGGCTCAACTATCACCAGTAACCTGTCTCTCGATGCAGAAATCAACAAGCGCATGGGAAAGGCTTCCACTGCTATGTCCAGACTGGCCAAGAGAGTGTGGGAAAATGGCGCACTGACACGGAACACAAAAGTCCGAGTGTGTCAAGCCTGTGTCCTCAGTAGCTTGCTCTACGGCAGCAAGGCCTGGACAACGTATGTCAGCCAAGAGCGACATCTCAATTCATTCCATCTTCACTGCTTCCGGAGAATACTTGGCATCAGGTGGCACGACCTTATCTCCAACACAGAAGTCCTCGAGGCAGCCAACATCCCCAGCATATACACCCTACAGCGCCAGCGGCGCTTGAGATGGCTTGGCCATGTGAGCCGCACGGAAGATGGCAGGATCCCCAAGGACACTTTGTACAGCGAGCTCGCCACTGGTATCAGACCCACCGGCCGTCCATGTCTCCGCTTTAAAGACGTCTGCAAACGCGACATGAAGTCCTGTGACATTGATCACAATTCGTGGGAGTCAGTTGTCAGCGATCGCCAGAGCTGGCGGGCAGCCATAAAGGCGGGGCTAAAGTGTGGCGAGTCGAAGAGACTTAGCAGTTGGCAGGAGAAAAGACACAAGCTCAAGGTGGAGAGCCAACTGTGTAACAGCCCCGACAACCAATTTTATCTGTAGCACCCGTGGAAGAGTCTGTCACTCTAGAATTGGCCTTTATAACCACTCCAGGCGCTGCTTCACAATCCACTGACCACCTCCAGGTGCTTACCCATTGTCTCTCGAGACAAGGAGGCCAAAGAAGAAATTTTCTTTTCATCAGTCTCCTGTATATGCGCGACATGCTTGTAAACTGGAAACCTCTAACGAATGGATACTGAGGATAAAAAGTGAACTCACTGCTGGGTATCATGGGGGCATAAATAACTGCTAGTTAACAGTACCCTGTTTCGTAAAAGATGTGCTGAGTTAACTGGAATTGAGATGGAATGGTATACTTCTGCGGTCTTCAGTAAGGTCACACTGTTAGAAAAGTGCTGCATATCCTGTGTCACAACTCATTTATAATGCATCTAAACTAGAAGATGTATGCTAAACAACATGCAAAAGCTGATGCCAAAACATATGTTGAACATGCTTTGCAATTGTATCATAAAGAGCTGGGAACTATTTCTAAAGCAGAAATCTGTTGAAAATTAGATTCTACTCAGCAGTTCCTTCAGGTTTGGATACAAACCTAACCTCTTAACTGTTCAAACTAGAGTGCAGTTCAAGATGGTGGTGGCTCTTAAACTTCTTACTCATGCTCACAGACTAATAGAATGATATCACCTACAACCACCATTTTGATCTGTGTACCATGGATTCGAACAAGACATGATTACCATAAGGAGCCTCGAATTACCTGTAAACGACCAGAGGTAAAGTTGATGGGTTTGTACCTGAAGACTGTCTGACACCTCTCTCTGGCCTGCTGGACAACCAAGGGGCATCATTTATTTTTTGCTTCAAACCTAAAACTGTCTTTCATGTAACCGTTTTCTTTTATTACAGGTGATAGTCACTTGCTCATTAAGTTCCACTGCAGCACAAAAACGAATGGTGCATCTGCAAACTGGCAGGGTGCATATATAAAGGGACAATGCTTTTGGAGATTTTAAAAGAATATTTTTTTTAAATGTGTGTCATATTTAAAATGGGCAACATTTGGGTATTTCTGCAACTACCCAAAATTGCCATGTTTGTTTCTGAATCTTAATCATCATTCATTTCTAGAGCTGTTGTACCGTTCTACAAATTAGACAACAGTGGAATTAATACAGTTTTCCCGGCTCGGAAATACCCATTCCTATGGCACGTATACAGCTTTACCTAGTTTGCATTATGCCCAACAGGAATTGGCACAAATACTTGTGATATTCACTGAATTAACATGAATGAGGTAAGTTTAATGGTGTTCCCTTCAATTGGCCAGGTTTTATTTCCCATGCACTTGCATGTGTCTTCTGCAATTTGAAAAACTACCAGTATGTGCAGGCACTTGTATGGACTGCATTCTGTATGTGCCTATGTAAGGTGATGCTCTAAGCTGTGATGATGCCCACATGCTCAGTGAACTCAGCCTGTATACATGTGTAATTGTACCTATCTAACACTGAATCATCACAGAACTACAGAATTGTTACAGCACAGAAGGAGGCCATTCTGCCCATCATGTCTGCACCTGCTCTCATCTCACGAGCATTTCACCTAGTGCCATTCCCCGCCTTCTCCACATAACCCCAAGCATTCTTCCTTTTCAGATAAAAGTCTAATTTCCTTTTGAATGCCTCTATTGAGCCTGCCTCCAGCACACACTCAGGCAGTGATTTCCAGACTTTAACCACTCGCTATGTCCTGTTCACAAAAAGCAGGACAAGTCCAACCCGGCCAATTCCCACCCCATCAGTCTACTCTGAATCATCAGTGAAGTGATGGAAGGTGTCATCAACAGTGCCATCAAGCAGCACTTGCTTAGCAATAACCTGCTCAGTGATGCTCAGTTTGGGTTCCGCCAGTTCTACTCAGCTCCTGACCTCATTGCAGCATTGGTCTAAACATGGACAAAAGAGCTAAACTCAAGAGGTGAGGTGAGAGTGACTGCCCTTGACATCAAGGCAGCATTTGACCGGGTATGGCATCAAGGAGCCCTAGTAAAACTGGAGTCAATGGGAATCAGGAGGAAAACTCTCTGCTGGTTGGAGTAATACCTAGCGCAAAGGAAGATGGCTGTGGTTATTGGAGGTCAATCATCTGAGCTCCAGGACATCACTGCAGGAGTTCCTCAGGGTAGTGTCCTAGGCCCAACCATTTTCAGCTGCTTCATCAATGACCTTCCTTCAATCATAAGGTCAGTAGTGGGAATGTTCGCTGATGATTGCACAATGTTCCGCACCATTCACAACTCCTCAGATACTGAAGCAGTCCATGTAGAAATGCAGTAAGACCTGCACAATATCCAGGCTTGGGCTGATAAGTGGCAGGTAACATTTGTGCCACACAAGTGCCAGGCAATGACCATCTCCAACAAGAGAGAATTTAACCATCTCCCCTTGACATTCAATGGCATTACCATCGCTGAATCCCCCACTATCAACATCCTAGGGGCTACCATCGACCAGAAACTGAACTGGAGTAGTCATATAAATACCGTGGCTACAAGAGCAGGTCAGAGGCTAGGAATTTTGCAGCGAGTAATTCACCTCCTGACTCCCCAAAGCCTGTCCACCATCTACACGGCACAAGTCAGGAGTGTGATGGAATACTCTCCACTTGCCTGGATGGGTGCAGCTCCAACAACACTCAAGAAGCTCGACACCATCCAGGACAAAGCAGCCTGCTTGATTGTTTGTGGATGGTGTGCCATTCACTTCCTCCACCACCGATGCACAGTGGCAGCAGTGTGTACCATCTACAAGATGCACTGCAGCAACTCACCAAGGCTCCTTCGACAGCACCTTCCAAACCCGCGACCTCTCCCAACTAGAAGGACAAGAACATCAGATGCATGGGAACATCACCACCTGCAAGTTCCCGTCCACGTCACACACCATCCTGACTTGGAACTATATAGCTGTTCCTTCACTGTCGCTGGGTCAAAATCCTGGAACTCCCTTCCTAACAGTACTGCGGGTGTACCTACCTCACATGGACTGCAGCGGTTCAAGAACGCAGCTCACCACCATCTTCACAAGGGCAATTAGGGACGGGCAATAAATGCTGGCATAGCCAGTGACGCCCACATCCCATGAATGAATTTTTAAAAAAGGATGTAGTCATGTGACTAGAAGCCATAGTCAATCTGCGCAGCAACACCCTGGATATAGGTTCTGTATATAGTTTGCTCTGTATTGTATGTACTAGTTTAGCTGTTAATAAACCTTCTCGAGATCTTCAAGGAACGTGAATCCACATACCTCATTGTGTTGCTTAAGATAACACAAAGAAACACATGATATGGTGGCAGCAGTGGTGAAAAGACAAGATATAAGCTTGAGGACCACAGGTAAAACAGCAAACAAGGGAAGAAACTTTAAAACAAGTACCTGAAAAGAGTGATAGACAGCTACATACCTTACAAGGCTGAGAAAAGATCCATAGAACTGTAGCATGACTGAAAAACAAGCGATTGGGTAAGTCATTGGGCCGATGATCAAGAAATCCTGGTTTAAAAAAAGCCTTTGAAGAGTTTAAAAAAATCATTTTCTAAAGGCTGCATGTGAGTGAGGAACAAAAGGGGGAAAATCTGAAATGCATGCAAACCGAAAAAAAAAGTTTGATAGTAAAAACAAAGCATGAAAAAGCCCTCGAGCACAGCAGAGTCTTCATTAAAGTAGTCAAGCTGAAAAAATCATTAAACCAGTTAAGGGTGAAGAAGATAAATAAACTCGAGCCAAAAAAAAAGCAAAGGGGAAAACTGTTGAACTGCCTATCTGTTAGGACCGACCACTCCTGTCAAAGCCTCCAATCAAAATATACAATTCTGATTGTTCTGGGACCAAATCACTGTTAATTCAATCCCGTCGTTCCACAGATCGGCTAACATGTCATTTAAAACTTTCCAAATTAAAGAAAGACCCAACCAAATTGTACCATCTACTAACCCCCAAATGAGGCTAACCAAACCAGGTGTCTTTAAATCAACTAATTAACTCTTTAATTAGAAGAACTAAATTCTTAAACACTATGAAGATATAAACAACATCTAAAATAGAAAAAATTAAGAGTTCTTGCAAATTTACAGTCCAATGTTGCTTGAAGACCTCACAGGATGTTTCTTGAAGTCCTCACAGAATGTTGCTTTCCTTCTCCAGCAAATTTCAACAATTACCGACTTGCAAACTCTTTCAACAGAATCAATCTAACTTTAGAGTTTTTGAGGGATGAAAGATTGTCACAGCCTAACTTCCCTTTCTTCAATTTAAATTACTAGAGATCTCTGTTTTATCTTGACTTTTTCTTCGAATTTTGAGAGATAATAATTAAAACAGACTAAAATCCTATTCTTTCAGTTTAAATGGTGGAGAGCTCTTTTTCCAGATGCTAACACCAGCTGTCCTCTGTGTCTCTGACAGTGTGTTCCTGTTAGGACAAACTGTCTTCAAATCATAAGGCAGTTCAAAACTGAATTGTAACAAATGTATCACATCAGGCTTACTCCCAGTGGTTATATCTATGGTAATGAGAATGCACCCTTTGAATCACAGTCTCCAAATGGCTGTTTCTATGGCAACAAAAATGCACCTTCTTATAACTCCTAAGGCTTGCCGGCTCTTAAAGCAGTACTGATCCCTTGCAAGCCTTAAAGGCAAACCGCATATTCTGAAAAAACTACAGGACCATGACACCTCCGCCCCTAGTGGAATGAAATGCCATTCCTGAAATACGTTTCATTACAATGGGTAAAAAAATACAAATTGAAAAAGTGCTAGCACATTTTTTTTTCACGCATTTACAGATGTATACATTTCTAAAAAAAAATGTTTAGATCACAGCAACAAGTTCCAGAACATTTCGGCTTTAAATTTTCAAAAGGTTGTTACAATTAACCCATTTTAAATTTCCAAGCATAGTCTTCCAAACTGTTTTGTCTTTTCCTTCCAAGTGTCCCTATTGTCCATCACCTCAGCCAGGTGAGCTGCACAGCTAGGAGCACTGACCACTACTGGGTTCTCTGTTCTCTGAGAAGTTTCTTGGGTACCCCTTAACCTATGTGGCATCACTTGACACTGGAAAACCCTGTCCAGTGTAACAGAAGCTGATTTTTTTCTTACCCTGGGTGTCAAAGGAATTTGACGGTATCCTTCCAAAATGTCTGTGTCTTTAAGACACATTGTGTTGCCCACTCTTTCCATACAGTCCTTTACAGAGAATTTGGGTAGGAGTCTGCCTTCTTTGCCACAGTGACTTTTCTAGAGTCTATGCAAGTTTGAGCTGTCCCACAAGGTTTAGTCATCAAGACCATCTGCGAATTCCAGCTGTCCTGACTAGGTTCATCTCAGCTGCCTTTCAGCATGCATTGTACCTCTGCTTCCACTTGGGTCTGCCTGTCGTTTTAAAGGAATGGCTCCCCCTATACCCACATGATGTGTGGCTAAGGTTGTACATCCTGGCTTATCCCTACAAACTTTTTGAAACGTTGTGAAAACCCTGGTTAGGACTTCATGTTGTTTTATCTCTAAGTATAAAAGCCTATTTAATTTTCCTAACCATTCTGCATTCACTGATTGGATAGTTGGAGGTTCAATCTGAGAATTTCCTGGACATACTTCTGCCTCATCCTCACTATCCTTTTCCTTCTCCACAGTCCCGATTATCTGACATACCTGTACTGTCTTATCCTCCTCCCTGCGGTAATATGGTTTGAGCAAATTAACATATACTCTCAGTCAGAGTCTTTTCCTCTGCACTAACTTTGCGTACCCCAACAAGTCCTATGGGTTTACCTCGCAATTTCCAGCACTCTGAACGACGATTACCCGTTTTGTTGCAATGATAATAATGTTCGCAATTGCGAACCTCACTTCTACCCTCAGCACCTTCCTTTCTGACCTGAGGAGGTGATCCTGGGCAGACCCAGCTGTTCCTTTTTGTCCCTGGCTACTTGCCTTCCTTTCACTTTCCCACTTTCCATCCTTCTTGGGTTTATGGGGTAACAGAAAAAATAGGTTGGCTTATTCACAAGCTCAAAATCATCAGCAATCTCTGCTGCTTGCCTAGCTTTCAAAACTTTCAGGTTATCTATATGAGTTCTCACTACTGAAGGAATAGAGTTTTTAAACTCTTCTAAGAGAATCAATTCTCGAAGGTTCTCATTTGTGGTTTCTATCTTTAATGCCCATATCAAACGGTCAAAATTCATTTGCTTCACGCTCTCAAATTCTAAATATGTCTGCCCAGCCAATCTGCGTAAGTTCCTAAACTTCTGACGGTAAGCTTCAGGGACTAACTCATACACAGTGAGAATAGCCTTTTTTTCCATCTCATAATCTGCAGAAGCCTCTTCAGAAAGCATGGCATAAGCGTCATGAGCTCTGCCTACCTGCCTGCCCTGAATAAGCAATGTCCAGCTTTCTTTCAGCCATTTCATCTGCTTGGCTATTTTTTCAAAAGATATGAAAAATGCCTTTACGTCCCTTTCCTCGAACTTAGGAAGAGCCTATATAAATTTAAACAACTTCTCGCTGGGTCCTGATCTAAACTCAGATTTTCCTGACCCAAATTTTCCCTGGATTTAAGTCTACCCCTTTGTCTTAGTTCCATCTCTTTTAACCTAAATTCCCTCTCTTCTCTTTCACTTTGTCTCTGAAATGCTCTCTCTTTCTCCCTTTCCTCCAATTCAAGTTTTCTTAATTCTTTTTCTGCCTCCAGTTTTTTCATTTCTAACTGAATCCTAGCCAATTCCACTGCATCAGTCTCGGACCTATTACCTTCATGTCTCTCATATTCGCTTTCTTGTTCCTTGTATTGCCCTTCATCTGTATTACCCTCATTATTATCTTCTTCTACTAATTCCAGATGTTCGGCTATTAATCCAATTATCTTTGCTTTTTTTGGCACCTGATTTCAATTCCAACCCCAATTTCACTGCCAATTCTTTTAATTTGCTCTTAGTTAAAATTATCAAGTCACTGAGGGAAACATTCTGCTTTCCCAAAAACTCTGCTACAACCACTAATGCCATAACAATGGTATAGACTGTACCTTATTATACAAGAGACCTGGTTCTTTTAATTTCTTTGTAATTGGTGTCCAATTTAGATCCCAACAATCAAGTTTCCAATTGATAAGATCCCAGACTCGATAGCAATTTATCTGATGCCAAACGCAAGACTTCAATTTAAATATGTTATCCCAGAGACGAGTAATTGCAATTATTCCAAATATGAGCCCTCCAAATTTGTCTGATTCTGATCCCAGACGTGAGCCACCGAATTAAATATGATTCAATTGCGAGCGAGCGCCCCCAAATAAGATATGATTCAAATCCAGAAACCCAATTAATATGAGATTCAAATCTTTAGTGAGCCCCCAATAAATATGTTATTCAAATCCCAGGATGAGCCCCCAATGAATATGTTACGACCGACCACGCCTGTCAAAGCCCCCAATCAAGATATACGATTCTGATTGTGGTGGGACCAACGCACTGTTAATTCAATCCCATCGTTCCACAGATCGGCTAACATATCATTTAAAACTTTCCAAATTAAAAAAGGACCCAACCAAATTGTACCATCTATTAACCCCCAAATGAGGCTAACCAAACCAGGTGTCTTTAAATCAACTAATTAACTCTTTAATTAGAAGAACTAAATTCTTAAACACTATGAAGATATAAACAACTTTTAAAAATAGAAACAATTAGAGTCCTTGCAAATGTACAGTCCTCACAGTTGCTTGAAGATTATCACAGTCTAACTTCCCTTTCTTCAATTTAAATTACCAGAGATCTCTGTTTTGGCTTGATGTTTTTAGAATTTTGAGAGATAATAATTAAAACAGACTAAATTCCTGTTCCTTCAGTTTAAATGGGGGAGAGCTCTTTTTCCAGGCTGTGACACCACAGCTGTGTCCTCTGTGTCTCTGTCAATGTGTTCCTGTTAGGACAAACTGTCTTCAACTCATAAGCCAGTTCAAAACTGAATTGTAACAAATTTATCACATCAGGCTCACTCCCAGTGGCTATATCTATTGTAATGACAATGCACTATTTGAATCGCAGTCTCCAAATGGCTCTTTCTAAGGCAACAAAAATGCACCTTCCTGTAACTCCTAAGGCTTGCTGGCTCTTAAAGCAATACTGATCCCTTGCAAGCCTTAAAGGCAAACCGCATATTCCGAAAAAACTTCAGGACCATGACACTATCAAACAGTTGTGTAAACATACATGCCAAGTGCCGAAAGAGAAAAAGCAGGGAATTCTGTCAAGCACCTGCTACACTCCATCAAAGCAGCTAGCTGCAAAAAAATTTATTAAAGGGCAAACAGCGCAGAGTTAATAGAACAAGTTTTAAAACAAGTATTAAGCCACGAATAGAAAAGTCAGAATAAGTGCAGTGCAGAAGGCACACACAACACTGAACAAAGTTAAATATAGATCAGAAAGCAAAAGAACAGCAGAAGAATGGATATCATTTTCACAGCATGAACTGGAATGCCATTGATATCCTATCTGAGTTCAAACCTTTTAAGCAAAGAAGGCAGTTATGTTTCATAGACCAAGCGGTTGCAGAACCAGAGAAGCAGGCTATGAAAATACTGATAGCAGTTGAAAATGAGGGCTTATACAGAATCAATGCCTCTGGCTTATCTGACCAGGATGAGAAAAATTCCACAAAGATATGGAAAGTGCTAGAAGATCAGCTTCGGGTAAGAGTGAATTTTGGAATTCGTCACCTGGAATTGATGTCCTGCAGGCAACAGCTACTGGAATCAATAGATCAATTTGTCAGCAGATGCTGTAGTAAGGGCAATGAATGTGATTTTTCAGAAACTGAGTTGTCAGAGTGAATAATGGAGTGGTGATTGTCTCAACACATATTGAAGCATTTCAAAAAGACCTCTTGGGGAAAAAAAAGGTCACAGCATTGATGCGCTACTAGAAGATGGCAGGATATACAAAGCCATTGTAGCTGGACAACAGCATCTGCAAGCACTAGGTAAAGCAAACAGTATTGGCACAATGACCAGGTCACAAAAAGCAAGCAAGCTGTGTGGTAAGTGTGGTTTGTCCCACTCACCGCGAAGTTGTCCTGCATTTCCATATCTGTGCAGGGCGTACGGTGCAAAAGGACATTGGGTCCCCTATGCAAGAAATCTGGCTCCAAAGACACAGCCAGAAGTCACAATAGGACACAAACAAACAGAAGACAGGTGCAGCAGCATGACAACAACAGCAAGGAGAGTGCAGAGACTTGCATAAATACCAGCCGATACACAAAGTCCACAGCAAAATAGACCTGAGACAAGACTCACAGTGGAGCGATTCTCAGCCAGAAGATGAGCAGGCATTTCACATTGTGCACCTGACACATTTTGTTGATGAAGCCAAACAACTGGAAGCTTTTGCTACTTAATATCATGTGCCCAAAGAAAGTTGACAAACACATACTCAGGACTAAGATTGACACAGGAGCCAGTGCAAATATCCTACCAGTCCAAGTCTTGAAGGATATGTACTGGGGTATTTGGAAATTCAAGATACAACCAACAACTGAAAAGTTATCTGCATACAATGGATCACCCATCCCTTGCAGTGGCAGATTAACAATGCAATGCAGCTATGGCAGGTCGGCATGGAAACCACAAATATTTTACCTGTTAGTCATGAATGGACCAGCAGTGGCAGGACCACCAGCGAATAAGGACCCCAACATCGTGATTATCCACGAGATCACCAAGGTAAACCATTACAGCAGAAGAGACCAAGGGTACGAGCATTGAGTCAGTCCAGGTCTTGCAACAAATGTACCAGTCAGTTTCAATGCCAGAGAAGACTTCATAGGCGATGCTGTACTACACCTCAGAAAGGATGCAATTCCATCAATTGGCCCTCCCAGAAAGTGTAGCGTGCACATACAAAAAAAGCTTAAGTGCGATTTGGATGACATGGAGTGCAATGGCACCATCTGTTGTACACAGACTGGTGCCGCTCAATTATGTGTGTGCTAAAGAAGGATGCAGCAATCAGGAAATGTCTAGATCTGAGGCATCTAAACCTCTCCTAAAGAGATGCTCCCACAATATTCCAACACTCGAGGAATTGAATCCCAAATTCACAGGAGCCAAATTCTTCTCCAAGTTGGATACTAAATACGGGTTTTGGTCGGAACACCTAGCTATGGAATCTCAGGAAGTCATCACTTTTGGAGCACCATTTGTAAGATATTGCTTCCAGAGACTATACTTCGGCTTATCTGTCCGTCAAGATCTGTTTCAGCAGCATATGAACAGAATTATAGAAAATGTGCCTGCATGTATATGCATTGCCGATGATATTGCGGTAATGGGCAAAACCAAAGAAGAGCATGATCGAAATCTTCACTCACTGATGGCAGTAGCTCATCGCGAAGGGTTTGTTTTTAACAGCAAGAAGTGCCAGGTGAATGTAAGTCAGATCAATTTCTTTGGCACCATCTATTCTGGTTGCGGAATCCATCCTGACCCAAGCAAAGTCAAAGGTGTAAGGTATAGCCTACTCCACAAGACTAAGAAGATCTACAGAGATGTCTTGGATTTTTCAACTTCTTGACATCATGCATTCCAAATTTTTCTGACAAAGCATCATCACTGAGAGAGCTCTTAAAGAAAGATGTACCATATGTATAGCAGGAGGACCATCAGCATATTTTTGAGTCTCTCAAACAAGCATTATCAGCAGAAACTTGTACCCTGCAGCACTATGATCCAAGGAAAAGATGAATCCTGGAAGGGTTAGGAGTGTGCATCCTGGCAAACCAATTGAATTCGGATCCAAATATTTATCCCCAGCACAATCCAGTTACTCAAACATAGAGTGTGAAACACTTGCTCTGGTGTTTGGGATCACAAGGTTCCACACCTACCTGTTCAGTAAGCAGTTCACTGTAGAAACTGACCACAAATCAATGGAGCTGATGTGGCGCAAACCATTGACAAGTGCACCACCTCAATGACAGGATCTTTAGTGAAAGTACAGGGCTGCAACTTCGACATCTGCTACAAACTGGGTACCAAAATGGTCACCTCAGATATACTGAACAGACTGCCAAATCCAAACAAGAATGAAGAAGTTCCATTAGACCTACAAGTAGACAACATGGATATCAAGGTGGAACATGTGCTCAAAATCGATTTATTTCATTTTGGTCAGCACAAATGTGACCAACTGCAATCAGAAACAGCCAATGACCCACAACTGAAGGCACTGTGGAGAGTCATCATGGAAGAATGCCAGAAACCCTCAGATGCTTTTGGCCTTATAGAGATGAACTTGGTATCTCGAGAGGCGTCACCTTCAAAGGAAAACAAGTGATTGAGCCAAAAGCTCTCCGACAGGATATCTTGTCACAACTTCACCAAGGCCATATGGGCATAGAGTGAATGAGATGACTGGCACGAGACACTGTTTATTGGCCAGGGATCAATGGTGACATCAAAAAGTTAGTGAGGATGTGCGAGGCATGCCAGAGCCATCAGCCACAACAACGTAAAGAACCTCTACACCCTCACGAGATTCCATCAGTCCCTTGGTCCAAACTCGCCACTGCTCCATTTATTGATAATGGAGATGACTTTATCTTAGTCACTGATTATTTCTCCAAATTTCCAATTGTTAGACAGGTAAAAGACACTTCAAGCGTGGTTGTCACAGACACATTCAGTGCCATATTCAGTCTGTTCAGTGCTCCTGAAGAAATTATTTCTGACAATGGGTCACAGTATATGGGCAGACCATTGAGGGATATGTGTGCCAAATGGGGCATAAACCATGTGACGTCCTCACCACATTACCCTAGTGTTGTAGAGAAAGTAATCACTCTCGAGTCCACAGGGTTAAAGTAAATAAAGGTTTTTAATCAAGCACAGTGCAAGGGAATAGTATCTGGTGTTCAGCCAGGGGCTTCTCAGTGCAACAGAATTTGAAACACACATCTACAGGATACAATCACCATTACTCATTTGTTCCCACTACCCCTACATATTCCAGGTCTGCAGCTTGATCAATAATCTGGAGCGGCACAGTGGCACAGTGGTTAGTGGCGCAGTGGTTAGCACCGCAGCCACACAGCTCCAGCGACCCGGGTTCGATTCTGGGTACTGCCTGTGCGGAGTTTGCAAGTTTTCCCTGTGACCGCGTAGGTATTCGCCGGGTGCTCAGGTTTCCTCCCACAGCCAAAGACTTGCAGGTGATAGGTAAATTGGCTGTTGTAAATTGCCCCTAGTGTAGGTAGGTGGTAGGGAATATGAGATTACTGTAGGGTTAGTATAAATGGGTGGTTGTTGGTCGGTACAGACTCAGTGGGCCGAAGGGCCTGTTTCAGTGCTGTATCTCTAAATAAATAAAACTGGATTGTATTGCCCCACTGACATTCTCCTGCCATCTCATCCCCAGTCTTGAAGCTACCAGTTCTCATGGTTTATGACATCCTGTTCCATCTCCAGTCACACCCTTATCTCTTTGATTAGTGAAGCAAGGACAGCATGTTTACACAGATGTGAAGGCAATTAGGTACTAGATTGTACAACTTTCTCAGAACAATGGCCAAGTATCCCATCATGCCCTGGTTCCCCACAACTACAATGCTTCTGTATTCCCTCTAAGATTGTTAATGTATCCTAATGCTAAATAATCTACTAATATTGCCCTACTAGTCCCACCACGAGATCCAACGGTCTTGCCGAGTGAATGGCTTGCACAGTTAAATCACTTATCCTGAAAGATAGGACAACGAAACAAGATTTTCACATTGCCATGTTACACCTCAGAGCTATACCTCTGGATACGGGCTTACTGTCACCAGCAGAGATCATGTTTGGCAGACAAGTGAGAACGATTCTGCAACATGACAGAAACCATTATTGAAGGTAAGATGATTGAGTATTTGGATAGAAATGAATATATAAAAAGATAGCTAATATGAGTTCATGAAGGGGAGGTCTTGTCGATCTACCTTGCTTGAAAAGTGTACATGATTGCCAGGCATCAGTCATCTGTCTTATGCATTTGTAGACTGCTGATTGTGAGATCCTTCAAATGTCTCTGTCAGATCCCTGGAAGAACAGAGGCAAAGAGGTTGAGTGTGGTGGTGACTTTGACAGCCACTGGTAATGCATGGCCACCAGCTGTAGTTGGTAGTAGGGCTTGTTCCAGCAGGCTGCAAATATCTGCCACCACCTGGCGTGACATCCTGAGCCTCCTGAGAGACTGGTGTTCTGACATGTTGAGGAGGCTTGTCCTATACCAGTAGACTCTGTGTGCTGGGTATGGTGTCCTGTAAGCTGCACCTCTCTGCTGATCCCCCCTCTCCTGTGAAGCTGCAGGTCTGTGAGCAGCAGACTGCTTCTGGTGCTATTGCTGCTAGTCATCTTGGTCCTTAGCTGAGGTCCAAAGTAACACAGCGTAAGGGGCACCCATGCTGATCTGATAGATCAGAGTCCCAAAGTGCAGATCAGGCATACAAACCTCCAAAGTGTAGGTGACACCTCCAAAGGATGTAATGTAACCTTTCAGCACAAGCACTGTAAACAAAGCTTTTCACACAAGCAGGCGAGAAAGCAGCTCTGAATATTCCGTACTTATTGGCATATTTACCTGTCTGGCTTCAGCCCGCTCATATTCCATTGTGTTCTCAGCTTGCTTTCAGTGGCGAGTTCCGGGAAACCCACGGGAACCACAGGGCAGAATTTTCACCATGATATGGTGGGGGGTTTGGGAGAATGGATCATTTTCCCAGAGGATCAGGGCCGGAACGGCTACCTGCCCACAAGCAGCAGGTGGCCAATTGATGTGAGATAAATGCCAATTATCAGAGGCCGACTGGAATTTCCCAGTCAGCCTGCAGATCACCCCTGCAGTGTCAGGAAAAGGCCAGCTGCCTGGAGGCAGCCGACTGGGTGGCCGGCGTTCCAGGATGCCTGTAAGGCTTTCCCCATATACCTGGCCACAGCTGCAGCCACAGGTCGCCCTGACAGCTGTGGTCATTTCTAAATTCACATGTGTTAAATTCACATGACCTACACTGGCAGGCTCCGTTCATACTGGCGGACCTCTAGCTTCAAGAGCCCGCCCGTCATCCTTAATTGGACGACGAGCATGTCCTCTGGCCAGTAATTGGCCAATCAAGGGAAAATCACTGCCAGCTGACTGCCCCCGTCACAATGTGGGTTGGAGACCCCATGACATCAGGGTCCCAACCCACAACGCAAAATCCTACAGTTAAATTGCAAATGCCATGTTAATATCACAGTAATTGACTGATTAGCGTACTGAAATTGACAACCCACCTCTCCTAAAGCGCTGCAGCCCAACCTCTCCCAAACACACATACTCTTCCACGTTAAAATTCAGCCCATTATTTCAATAAGTGAGTGGTAGATCTATGGAACAGGCTTCCTGGGAGATGGTAGAAGCAGTTAGCATTGATTAATTCAAATGCAAATTACATAGATTACTTTCAGAAAATAATATTTTGGAACATAATATATGAATAATGTAAGGCATAACATGTGGTGAGTGTAGCATGCTCAGGATGAACAAGTGTCTTTGGGCGTATGGCTCCCAAGGCTCACCACCACTGCAGACTTCCTCGCCTCTTGTCTGTGTCTGTTGTCGCCTAACTCACAGGGATTGATTGCTACAATTAGTCCATTATTGTTGTATCTTGCAAATACCAGGGTAGTAGGTAGCAAGTTACATGCACTGTGGTCACTTTCAAGTAGCAATTTCTATGTTCCTATGTTCCAACCTAGCCAGCATCAATGTAGGACCGAGTAGAGGAAGGGAGTTGTTCATGGAATGGGGGGCACCCTGGTGTGGCAGTGGTCAACATTATTTTAATGGAGCACAGGGGGGACACTTAGAAGAGATAATTAAAAACTTACCGACAGCTGGACCACCAGGTGAAACTGGGCAAAGTAAGTACAGCGCAAGCTCCGCCTAGTTATGTCCCAACATGGTGACCAGAGTTTTATGTTTGTCACAGTGCCCCCATTTGTACCATAAAAAGGCCTACCACCTGAATCAGGCAGGTGCTCTGGCCCCCCAAGTAATTGGCGCTTCTGAAGTCAGTGTGGGAGCAGCAGCCGGTCACTGAGGTTCTCCCTACCATTTTAGGAGTGCTACAAACCTGCTTGCATGCAGCAGTGTCAGTGAAAATGGACCCCAATATCTTCATGTGTTACTTGTGGTGTATTTCCGCTGCACCAAACATAAATTTGACATGCAAATCAGTAAATAAGAAAAAACAGAAAATATAGAGTACCAAATGGAAATGAACGGTCAGCTTTTATTGTGGACTGTAAAATAGTGAATATAATAGTAAAATGTAAATAGACTCCAGAAGCTGGCTGAGGCACAGTGTGGCTTTCGAGCAGAGAGATCCACTATTGATATGCTGTTCGCCCTTCACCAGCTACAGGAGAAATGCCGTGAACAACAGATGCCCCTCTACGTTGCCTTCATAGATTTCACCAAAGCCTTTGACCTCGTCAGCAGATGTGGTCTCCAGACTACTAGCAAAGATCGGATGTCCACCAAAGCTACTAAGCATCATCACCTCGTTCCATGACAATATGAAAGGCACAATTCAGCATAACGGTGCATCATCAAACTCCTTACCCATCCTGAGTGGTGTGAAACAGGGCTCTGTTCCCGCACCCACATTGTTTGGGATCTTCTTCCCACTGTTGCTCTCGCATGCGTTTAAGTCTTCAGAAGAAGCAATTTTCCTCCACACAAGATCAGATGACAGGTTGTTCAACCTTGCCCGTCTTAGAGCAAAGATCAAAGTACGGAAAGTCTTCATCAGGGAACTTCTCTTTGCTGACGATGCTGCATTAACATCCCACACGGAAGAGTATCTGCAGAGACTCATCAACAGACCTGTGGCTGCCTGCAACGAATTTGGCCTAACCATCAGTTTCAAGAAAACAAACATCATGGGACAGAACGTCAGAAATGCTCCATCTATCAATATCGGTGACCACGCTCTGGAAGTGGTTCAAGAGTTCACTCAACCATCACCAGTAACCAGTCTCTTGATGCAGAAATCAACAAACGCATGGGAAAGGCGTCTGCTGCTAGGTCCAGACTGGCCAAGAGGGTGTGGGAAAATGGCGCACTAATACAGAACACAACAGTTCGAGTGTTTCAAGCCTGTGTCCTCAGTACCTTGCTCTACGGCAGCGAGGCCTGGACAATGTATGTCAGTCAAGAGTGACGTCTCAAGGCATTCCATCTTCGCTGTCTCCGGAGAATCCTTGGCATCAGGTGGCAGGACCGTATCTCCAATGCAGAAGTCCTCGAGGCAGCCAACATCCCCAGCATATACGCCCTACTGAGCCAGCAGCGCTTGAGATGGCTTGGCCATGTGAGCCACATGGAAGATGGCAGGACCCCCAAGGACGTATTGTACAGTGAGCTCATCACTGGTATCAGACCCACCGGCCGTCCATGTCTCCGCGTTAAAGACGTTTGCAAACGCAGCCTGAAGTCCTGTGACATTGACCACCAATCGTAGGAGTCAGTTCCCAGCGATTGCCAGAGCTGGTGGACAGCCATAAAGGTGGGGCTGAAGAGAGGCAAGTCGAAGAGACTCAGCAGTTGGCAGGAAAAGAGACAGAAGTGTAAGGAGAGAGCCAACTGTGTAACAGCCCCAACAACCAATTTTACCTGCAGCGCCTGTGGAAGAGTCTGTCACTCTCGTATTGGCCTTTGTAGCCACTCCAGCCGCTGCTCCACAAACCACCTCTAGGCACTTACCCATTGTCTCTCGAGACAAAGAGGCCAAAAGGAAAAGGAAAATAGTTAAGTGTAGTCTTTGACCAAGTCAACAGCATATGTTCAAAATTTTAAGAATTAAGCTGAGAAAAATGCACTGGCAACAATTATCTGGCACGTTTTATCCACTATCACAGTGTACCTCGCACCTCGCACTGAGCTGTCTGAATCCTCAGTGTGAGATCTTCAAGAGTTCAGAGGTTTTGACTGCTCAAATGCCCCACGATTCCTGCTACAAATTGATTTCTGCTGCGCACTAAGGATCTGTGTTCCACAGAATATTTGCATATTGTTCTATGTTACCTTGACACAAAACAGTGCAGAAAAGAAAACAGGATTGCTCAGAGTCTGACAGAAACAACATTTGTCTCTTTTGTGGCATGAGGTATTTTACAATGATACAACTGCAGGAAGTAAATTAGCTCCCAAGTGACTTTTTTTCTCTATCTAGCTGTGGCCTGCAGCCATATTTCAAATAGATACTGACTTTTTAACTCAGTAGATTGTTTTGAGAACAAGTACTGCTTCACCTATGCAGGCAAAGAACAGCTTTCTTCTGAAAAGTTGAGAAGATTCTTCGACCATATGAAAATAATAAATCTCTGAGAGCCGTTGTTATGACCAGCTGAGAAAGGTGTCGAGGGGTCTTTTACTGTCTTCACCTGGTCTTATTGTAACAGGGTTTAATTTTAAACACACTGTGTTTTGAGCTCCCCCTTTGGTGAATCCTTGTTCACCACTTTCCAATTATAAGGCACAGAAATAAGCATAACAGGCTTTCTTAGGTTTAAAGAAGAAAAGTGAAATTTTATTAAATTTAAACTTAAACTCTAATTCGGTTAATGCCTACGAATACACGCCGTGCCCCACACTAGCATGCATACACGATACGCACATGCAAATAGGGACAGAAAAGAGCAGAATAAAAATAAAATGGAGAGGATTGAGGCAATCTCTGAAAAGGGTTTTTTTTTGTGCTTCGAACTCGCTGTAGTCCTTGATTGTAGATAGCCTTGCTTTTCGTTGGGGCCCAGTATTCTTCACTGTAGGAGATTTTTCTCTCTTGGTGGTTCATATGTTTTCAATGGTTTCCGAAGCTGGTGAGAGTGAGATGAGAGCAGACAGGAGAGAGGTGTTCTCAGTACAGGAGCAAAGAGCTTTCTGCTTTTCAAACACTCTGTGGCAAGTTCAAATTCAAACAGCCAGTTAGCCATGTAACTAAACTGGCCTGACCAGGTCTTCTGTGTATTGGAGAAGCCAGGACTGGGTCCTTTGTTCCGACACTGTCTACTAGTATGCAAAAAACCTATTTCTGGCGAGGGGCCTGGCAAATCCTTGTGATAGGCCCTCTTTTCTTTCCAGCAGCAATTTTAAGTTTTAATGTTCATGTGGCGAAATAATGTGTGCCTCATTCTTGGCAGGTGGGGGCCTGCATGACAGCCGTGATGCTTTTGTCCTGAGAATGATGTCTTAGTATTGAAAACATTCACTATTAAAACTGCCACTGAGATAGCGGGCTGAATTTTCCGGGCCCTTTGGGAACGGGCTGGAAGGCAGAAGGGGGCAGAATATCAGGATGCAAGATGTCGGGACAGAAGCCTGACATCTTCACGTCGCAACCGGATATTGCAAATGGCTGGCATGGGGGGGGGGAGAACATCGTGCCTGAATGCGGCATGGGATAATTAAACGAATTAATTAGCCAATTGACAGAAATTTTACAAGGTGTTTTTGGATTTTCCAAAGGGGGCACGAAAACCATAGGACGTCAGAGCTTCCCTAAGTATAAGGAGGCTGCAAGCAAGCGGGAGTTCGGTGCTGGCTTCACCCGGCAGCCATTGTGAGAGCCAGCATGATGTGCTAGGGAGGGTGGAGCAGCGTGGGCATTGGCAATTGCAGACAAGAGAGGGGAAAGGTGCTATCTGGGCACTAGCACTTGTAGTCAATAAACATATGGGGGAAGTGGGGCACTGTTGTATAAGAGGACCTGGAAACTGAGAGAGGCCAACAGCTATGGGCCTCATTCACAGGCTTCTGCACCTCTAGTGAGGAGGATGAGCAGAGAGGGAGGGATGCAGGCAGAGGGACAGCAGCATTCCAATAGGAGGGCCTACCTCGGGGTGGGGATGCTGGAGCGGTGCAGAGGGGCACGCGACCAGCCCCCTGTCTGCAGAAGAGGATATCCTCCGGAGAAGTTCAGCTACCTTCAAATATCCGAGCGGCAGTGTCACCAAAGACTGCGCCTCTTCAGGGAGGTTGCCACTGATTTTTGGGGGAGATGGTGACATAGTGGTAATGTCACTGGACTAGTAACTCAGATGCCCAGGGTAATTCCCTGGGGACACAGTAGCTGGTGGAATTTAAATTCAACGAATTGATAAAAATCTGGAATTGAAGGGTAGTCTCAGTAATGGTGCCATGAAACTATCAACGATTGTTGTAAAAACCCATCTGGTTCACTAGTGTCATTTAGGGAAGCAAATCTGCTGCCCTTACCCAGTCTGTCCTACATGTTACTCCAGACCCACAGCAATGCGGTTGACTCTTAATTGCCCTCTGAAATGGCCTAGCAAGCCACCCAGTTGTCAAGAGCAACTAGGGATGGGCAACAAATGCTAGCCTTGCCAGCGACACCCACATCCCATGAAAGAATAAAAGAAAAGATCTGTGTGCCATGATGGAGGATGAGCTGAGCTTCATGGGAGGTGGTGGCCTCCCAATGCCAGTGACACTGAACTTCTATGCATCTGGATCTTTCCAGGGATCTGTTGGAGATATATGTAGGATCTCCCAGTTTACAGCTCATCAATGCTTCAAAGTCATGACCAATGCCCTGTTCAAGAGGCCCAGTGAATATGTGCATTTTCACACTGATCCGGACAGTCAAGCTAAGAGAGCCATTGGGTTCAGGGCCATTGCTGGACTCCCCCGAGTGCACAGTGTGATCAACTGCATGCATGTAGCTATTAAGGCTCCCACAGACCAGCCAGGGGCTTTCATCAAGAAGAAGGGCTTCCATTCCATCAATGTCCAACTGGTCTACGACCAACGCAGATGAATCCTTCAGGTGTGTGCGTGGATCCCAGGAAGCAGCCACAATGCATACATACTTCGGCAAATCAAGGTGCTGCAGCTTTTCCGGCCCCCAGCATGCCTTCAGAGATGGATACTGGCTGACAAAGGCCACCCACTGAAGATATCACTACTGACGCCTGTGAGGAACCCACATATGGATGCAGAGGAGAGGTACAACACATGTCACGGGTCAACTCTGTCAACCACTGAGCAGGCCGTTGGTCTCCTGATCAATCTGGTGGAGCCCATCAGTATGCCTCAGTAAGTGTCTCGTGTATCACTCGTGGATGAGCCAAAACTTTCTCCAGTTGAATATTGGCAAAGCTAAGGCCATTGCCTCCAGCTCCCACAATCACCTCAGTACTTCTGGCCTCAGCTCCACCCATCTCCCCAGCTGCCAGCTGAAGTTGAGTCAGGAAGTGTCTGACCTTGGCAACCTGCTGAACCAGAAGTTCAGCTTCCTTCCCAGAGCACCTTTTTCCAACTCCTCAATATTGCCTGCCTCTTCCCCTACCCCTCTCAATCTGCTGCTGAAACCCTAGTTCATGCCTTCATTACCTCAAGGCTTGCGTTCTCTAATGCCATCCTGTATAGATATGCCCATCAGGATAGATTGAACAGGCTGGGGCTTGTTTCTCCAGAAAAGAGAAGGCTGAGGGGTGACCTGATAGAGGTCTTTAAGGTTATGAAAGGGTTTGATAGGATAAATGTAGAGAAGGTGTTTCCAAAGGGCCAAAACTAGAGGTCATAAATATAAAATGGTAACTAATAAATCCAATAAGGAATTGAGGATAAACATCTTTTCCCAGTGAGGGGTTAGAAGGTGGAACTGTTCACCACAAAAAGTAGATGAAGTGAGTAATGTCGATGCATTAAGGGGAAGCTGGATAAACAGATGAGGGAGAAAGGAACAGAAGGTTTTGCAAATGAATAAGGGTAGGAGGAGGCCCCTGTCGAGCATGGACCAGTTGGGTCAAATAGTCTGGTTCTGTGCTGTAAATTCTTTGTAATTCTATGTGGCCTCGGTATATCAACACTGCATAAGCTTCAAGTTCCACAGTCCCATCACACAAACCAGAGCAAGGCACATGGGTATGGTTGTAGTGATGGGGTAAGGGGGAAACAAGAGGTGCATGCTTACACCATTTGCAGCTTGTAAATTGAAAAAGATTACAGGATGAGGTGGAAGTGTGATGTGAGAAGGTCAATTAGGTAAGAACATACTGCCATCTTCAATGGTTTCAGCCCTGCTACTGCCACAGTCGCAGTCATAGTCACTCCAATGATGGCCAGCACCATCTCCACCATCGGGGTGAGGACAGGCATCTGTTGTTAGCTGATGTTGCCTGGGGTTCTGTGCCACCTTGTCCTGCAAGAGAGAGGGAAGTTCTTTTTACTCTTTCACGGGATATGAGCGTCACTGGCTAGGCCAGCATTTATTGCCCATCCCTAATTGCCCTTGAGAAGGTGGTGTTGAGCCGCCTTCTTGAACCGCTGCAGTCCATGGATGTAGGTACACCAACAGTGCTGTTAGAAAGGTAGTTCCAGGATTTTGACCCAGCGACAGTGAAGGAACGGCGATATAGTTCCAAGTCAGGATGGTGTGTGACTTGGAGGGAACTTGCAGGTGGTGGTGTTCCCATGCATCTGCTGCCCTTGTCCTTCTAGGTGGTAGGGGTCATGGAGTTGGAAGGTGCTGTCAAAGGAGCCTTGGTGAGTTGCTGCAGTGCATCTTGTAGATGGTATGCAATGCTGCAGCTGTGCATCAGTGATGGAGGGAGTGAATGTTGAAGGTGGTGGATGGGTGCCAATCAAGCTGGCTGCTTTGTGCTGGATAGTGTCAAGCTTCTTGAGTGTTGTTGGAGCTGCACCCATCCAGGCAAGTGGAGAGTATTCACACTCCTGCCTTGTAAATGGTGGGCAGGCTTTAAGGAGTCAGGAGGTGAGTTACTCACTGAAGAATTCTCAGCCTCTGACCTGCTCTTGTAGCCACAGTATTTATGTGGCTGATCCAGTTCCATTCCCCAGTATGTTGATAGGGGGAATTCTGTGACAGTAATGCCATTGAACATCAAAGGGAGATGGTTGGATTCTCTCTTGTTCGGGTTTGTCAGTGAGTGTGGTGCAGTTTCTTTGGATGATGAGTGTGTCATAGCTGAAAGCAGCCAGTATGTGCAAGTTGTGAGATATGGGTGTGAGGCTTGCAGCAATGCTAAGTGTGTGAGGGTGAATGTTCTTCACAGTGAAACAGGAAACTCAGAGTTACAGTCACCCCATATTACCCTCAAACACTTCCTAGATATTGGCAATAGAGAAACAAAGGCAGGTAAAAAAAGAATTACTTGCTTATTATTTCAGCAAAGTGACTCCTGACAACACAGGCATGCGCAGAATGATCGTGGATGTTATCAGTGTGTGCAAACATTTGCCAGCTTGCCAGTATGAATGTGCGCATGTACGTGCATGACATCACCACGCAATAACCCTTGCTCCAGGCCTCCCAGCTTCCCCCCTCTCAGCCACTCGCTCCATGCCTCGACGCTTTCTTCCACCCCCCTGCTCCTCCCCACTGGCCGTTGACCCCCCCTCAACCGCTCGCTCCAGACCTCGTCACTGCTCCCCCCACCACTCCCCTGGCCCAACCGTTCCCCGCTCCTTGCATCCCCCACCCCCAACCTGCTCTCCAGCCACTAGCTGCAGCCCGCGCTGCTTCCCTCCTCTCGGTACCTTGCTTCCACGTTGCCCTGTCACCCCTCGCGGTCCACCTTGCTTCCTCGGGCGGTGGAGAGTGATCAACCGTGGGAGCGATTGGCCAAGAGGAGGGAAGCAGTACGGCCTGGAGCTAGCAGCTGGAAGTGGGGGGGAGCGGTGAGTGAGCGAGCGGCCGGAGAGCGAATGGGGGGTTAGGAAGCGAGGAGCGGGGTACGATCGGCTGGTGGGTGGGGGGAGCAGTGGTGAGGACTGGATGAGCGGCTGGGGGGGTGAGGGGAAGTGGGGAGCGAGCGGCCAGAGGCAGGGGGGAGCGGCGAGGTCAGAGCCAGTGGCTAAGGTAAGGCAGAGGGGAGCCAGCGGTGAGAAGACGGGTGCAGGAGGGAGAGGCAAAGAGAAATGCAATGGTAGGAGGGAACGGGGGACTGCTGCGCGTGAGATGGAGGCGGAGATGGCAGCCATTGAGGGGATTTTTGGGTTGAATTGTTTTTTGTGATAAATTAAGCAGCGCCATCTTTCATCCTGGCAGCTGCCTGAAACGTTGCGGACAGTGACGCTTCACTGGAAGAGGCTGCATTTGCGCATGTACTGGCACTGCGCCATCTAATGGCTGCGTTGTCAGCAAACGCAGCCTTATTTCAGTTGAAGTGAAGCCCAAGGGAAGAAAATAACCATTACATCTGTTATCTTAACTTTTTTAAAACGTTGTGGTTATTTTGTGTGAAAAGACAATAGAATTTAAAACTCAATGCCATATGAATATATGCAAATGTCTTATTGACATATTATTGCTTCTGCAACATTTATGCAGGGTGGTTTAGCATCTAAGCACAAAAATCAGTTGTGATCATACATAATTCACACCTCAATGTTTGTGTCTGAGAAAACCCATATCAAGCTATAACTTATGTATCTGATGTCACGACACTTATTTTGAAAATAAATGTAATTATTTTCACTCCTTTCTGCAGCAAATTTACTCCCCTCCTCTCCACTCTTCCTGTGTTGAAGAAACTGATTCTATGGTTTCACACAGGCGTCTTGGCCTCTGGTCTTCCTCCCCATGCTCGTCCTTCAGTGTGAGCCTAGAGTTTGACTGTCAGCAAGCTGTTTCACTGAGCAAGGCATTGCAGCTGAGCTCAATCCTGACCTCAGCAGATGTCCATACATGGGCCTGCAGCAGGAGTCACAGGATAGCAATTAGCAAACTTCTTCCCTTAAGCCAGAGGTTCCAAGACCAATTGTAGTGTACTAGCACCACCCCCAGTCAACATGCACTAACTCAACACAAATTAAACCTAAGATCATCCTGTTCTGTATGTCTCAGCTAATATCTTTGTCAGCTGAGCCTTTGGGAGAATTAATTTTTCCTCTTAATATATTATATCGCAATCATTAATTCTACAATGCATATCAATGATAGAGAATGAAATGACTGTTAACCTCTACACTGACACCCACTATTGGTGTAAAGCTGGTACTTAAGTATATTAAAATCACCCAAAAGTTCAAAGTATACAGAGTATTAAATACAATGGCGCTATTTCAAGGACGTAATCTCATCACAGCGTTCAAATGACATCTACAGATCCCCTGAGCCTTGCTGTCACAGCTTATAATATCACCCAACACCCTGAATGAGATTACTGTCTTGTACAGCCTCCAAGGTATCAATAATTTTCGATTAAAATGATAGCCTTTTGAATTAGTGAAGATTGATTTATGGAATAACATGCGTGATATTACTTCACCTGTGCAGAGACAATAACAGAGTTGGCCAGGTTCTAGATAAATCAAAAGGAAATCTGAGTATGTCTCCCAATACAACCATCTTTCAGTGCATTCTCTATTAAAACAAGCATTGGAGGACAAGTGCAAGTTATTCTTCAGTTGACTTCTGGGGATTGTCTTTTTTCAAGGAGCTCAAGGTCAGAAAATGTTTGTCTTCAGTGCAGCAAATAATAGCTGCAATTTTTGAACAGTCTCAAAAAGAACCAGAACATCAAGCTCTTCCCTGCATTGCTGAGTGTTTTCTATTCAAACAGACTTGGGCACAATCAGGGGGCTGGAATAGAATGAATAATCATTGACGTTTGACATTAATTGAAACGCTCAATAGCTAAAAACAGACAAGACGTTGAATGAAACCCCACTTACAGTAATTCAGTAAAAATATTTCTTTGGTCTGTGGGCCAATGATATCAGAGTTAAAGATCTCTGACTTTGAAAAATCTGGATGAAAGAATCTGATACTGTTAATGCCTTCACATCTCAAGCATGAAAAAAGACAAAATCTTAATGTGAAGCTTCTCACAGCATATGAATTATTCCCAAAAGTATTGTACTGTGCAGACTTGATGTGTGGTTGAGTACGCTGATCTCAGCTCCAGGTTAATTAAATAATCAATTAAAAGGGTGTGGGGGAGCATGACAGAAAGAGAGAGGTTTTTGAAAATGGTTTGACATGGACAGTCTGCATCATAATAAGAATGATCAGGATTTTAAACGGAGCATAGATCTGGACTCATTGTAAAAAATTATTTAGAGACACTTGAAAAGGTGCAAAAAAAGACTTACAAGGAGGATACCAGAATTCATTGGTGGGCAAGTACTTCCCACTAGGGTGGCTAGCATTACCTGGGGCACTCTCCAGCACCTTTAGAAGCTGCATATTGAGCTGGAAACTGATCCCTTCCCTTGCCCCTCCTCTTGAGCAGTGATGATGTGTGGTACAGGAAAATGGAAAAGGCAAAACAGAAAATAAAAACCTAAAACAAAAAAAAACTATTCACTATTAAAGAGTGACTCATTCTAATGTAATCAATTCTACTTTTCTAACAGACATCCTTAACAATAAACACACTGGCAGACATGTCAGTTAAATAATACTTGTAAACAAATCACGGGCTGACTTTTTCCAGGCACAATCAAATCCTGCCGCCTGGGCCAAAAGTGGGAGCTGACCCCAGGCTGACAGGCAGCGAGAACCTGGGGCAGCATTTTAACAGTGGCAGCAAAGTAACAGGCCACAGCCATCCAATTGAGGAAGGCAGCCCGCAACTACCCCATCCGCCCCCCCCCCCAACCAGAGCTGCCGACCAATCAGAGGGCTGGCAGCCCAGCAGCCTCAGCAGTGTCACCACTCGTAGTGGCCACTGCTGAGGTTGCAGCAGGAATGAGAGGGCACTTGAATGCCAATGCAGCCTTGAAGACAGATGAGTTGCTTTCAGCAAGCCGAGGCCAGGCAGACCCCAATTATTGGGGAGGGTTGGGGGGAGGAGGCATATGCCAGCGGTGTAGCCTCAGCAGCGGGGGTGGCCATTGCTGCCGGAGGGCACCTCCATGGGCCATGGAGTGGCCATTAAGGAGGGCCCCACCAGGAACCCACTGGGAGGCCACCAGGATTTGCCTGGCGGTCTCCCCACATGGCAGTGTGCCCTCCCGATGCTGGCAAAATTCCAAGGGGGGCAGAAAGTGGCCCTTAATTTGACCCTTTAGTGGCTCAATTGGCCACCTGGTGGGCAGCCTCACTGCTGAGGTTCCTGCTGCTGGTAATATGCCATGGCAGCAGGAAGAGGTCAGGCTCCCCTCCCCACGCCTTCTTCCGCCATCATACCAGCCCTCTCGCCTGCCCGCCCATTGTCAAAGGGCTGGCAAAATTGAGCCCCACATCTGCACAAGAGAAACTCATTTGGACAATTTACAATCCTACAGCTATTGCCAAAATAAAGTCTGCTGTGAAGAAACCTTTAGTAAATCTTGCTAAAATTTCCAGGAACGTTTTGCAATACAACCTTCAAAGCACGAATAATTCAATGTGATTATTTAATTAGTGTATATTCAACTCCTGCAATGCATTCTTACTTGTCAGCCGATGTTCCTGATTACAAATCTGCGATTCTAATGAGAAGTAAATTTGTCTAACAGTTGAAATGACTGTCAAAGATCCCACCAAAAATGAAACATAACTTTTGTACCATCTCAAAAAGATTACATTTGCCTGTTATGATGCATGTAACTTATTCGTAGTGTTGCACTTTTACTTCTTCCACTGACAGCTATTGTGACAATTGCCCAGCATGTGGTATTCCTGACTTCACCCACCGTATTTACAACCAAACATGCCTCACCACAGAAACTGCTGAGGGACCCAAAGGAACCAACATTCCATGACTTGAACATGCCATCTTTCACCAACCAGTATTCAACAGTATGCTTTGTAGCATTTCTGAAAAGAAGTCTTACAGATGAGACATGAAATTGAAGTCCTGTCTGCTTTATAAAGAAGGCGTAAAAGTTCTCATAGCACTATTTCAAAGAAGAGCAGGGGAGTAATCCCTGGTGTCCTGACCAATATTTATCCCTCAAGGAACATCACAAAAACAAATGATTTTGTCATTGTCACATTGGTATTTGTGGGAGCTTGCTGTACACAAATTCACTGCTGCTTTTTCTGTATTATAACAGTGACTACACTTCAGAAAGTACATCATTTACTATAAAGAACTTTGGGATGTCCTGAGGTCATGAAAGTCACTATATAATTACAAGCCTTTCTTTTATAGCATTTCAGGAAATTTGTGCCCTCTCAATTACTATCTCACTGACCAAAAAGAATTTCACACTTCTTTTTAAAACACCAACTAATCCTTTTAATAAAAAGATACAAGAGAAGAAACAAAGAGTCCCTGCTGTATTTTGTTCACTGCAATGGAACTAAGAAAACAAGTAGTTACTTAGAAAGAGAAACTTCCAACAACAATAATAATTAGCATCTAGTGAGAAAAGATTTGCTTCACTTCTGTGCAGGCAGTATCTCAATAATCTATCTAAAGAAACATTATAACTGACCCCAGACTACTGACAATGAATGCCATAGGGGTCCTACTATCATTATTAAATACCATACTGAGAGATAATGCTGCATCAAAGCTTCTGTAAAACCATCTATACATTATGGGCTGGATTTTGCAGTCAGCAGAGAAGGACCGGCAGTGGCCATTCACTAATACACTGACAGCTGCACACAGATGGCTATATTTTATGGGCCTCTTGGAGATGGGATTGGAGGCGGAGGGTGTGCATGAAATAGTGAAGGAAGGCAGGGGCAAAGTACTTGTTGCCTTCCCATCGCCATACAGTTAAGTTGGGGGCGGGAAAGGCTAAGACAGCCTTCCTGACCAGAGGCCAATTGAGGCCCTTAAGTGGACAATTATTAACCACTTAAGGGCCTCATCCCGCCGCCAATGAAATTACACCAGCAGTGGGGGGCAGCCTCCTCCACATGGAGAGGTTGCCCAGTAAAGCAAGGCAGCCTCCCTGTGACCTTGGTGGGGAGATCTGCTCCGTGATCAATCTGTGATCCACAGAGGGCCTTCAGCGGCAAAGACCACCCTCTGCTAAATCCCACTCTGCGCTCACTGACTACCCTCTCTCCCCCTAGCTGGGGCCTATTAGAATGGCCCCAGTGACCCCGCCACACTTAACTGGGGTCTGGGGCTCCTGTAGTACAGGCAGTGGTGACCAATCCCAGTGGCGCTGCCAATACTACTGAGCTTCCAGGATAAGGACCTCGGTGCTGGGCAGTTAATTACCCGAGCGCCATTAAATTAAGCCAGGGGTTTCCAAAGGGCCGAGGCAGGGTTCCCATCACCTTTTCTGTCCGGCATTGGGACCCATTTGCTCCACAAAATTCAGCCCTTTCAGGGGAGACGTGCTGTCATTGGGCATCTGACTCAGCATGCCACTCTCTGCATGGGATTTGTGGCGTGTGTGAGCAAGTCAAGCAACAACAAGGTTCTTTGACCAATCAGATTGAAAAATCCTCACTGAGGCACACAGGGCCTGATTTTGACTCTGTACAAGTGGGTCGCTTTTGATTGAGTTAACATCTTGGCCTGTCAAAGAGTCTATACCAGGACATATAAACCAGGAAGTAGAAATTAGATTTAAATCATGCATGCAAAGCAAAATAAAGATTAGTATAGAAAGATGGATTAAGAGACAGATAAAAGAGAGAGAAGTAAAATAATTATTTTACTTTTTCAAAAAACATCTCAAACCCTAATTAAATTCTGCAGGAATGAGATGTCACACTTGTAAGATTAAATTTTCAGAGAAGTTGTTTGCAGTAAATATGACCGATTACATCTTTAAAAATTCACTTACAGCTGAATGCACCAACCCTAACTTTCTCTGGCATTAAGTGGTAACTAATGGGTAAGTACAACAACTTCACTCCCTATTGATTTCAATGCCTCATCTCATGGTGAGATAGTGTTATAGTGCAGCTTGTGGAGGAGCTGGATAAATCAAGCAGAACATTTTGGATTTCTTTGTTTAACTGTGCATGTGTATGCTCCAGAGGTTGCTGTTTGATTTACTCCATAAAAATGGTGAGCGCTGTTAGCCTCACCTTTTTATGTTCTTATAGGTAGAAGGTCGACCATGAACTTATTGAATGGCTGACAGGCTCGAAGGGACAACTGGCCTACTCCAGCTCCTATTTCGAACATTCTTATTCTCAGTGTAAAATCCAGGCCAAAGTATGAAATGCAGTTTAAGGGCAGCAGGTTTCATTGAAACTTCATTGAAAGTACTTGCTACCTCTGTGCTACGATACATGTTTTCAATGTTAAAGGTATTACACATATTAGATACTATTTTATAATGAAGGTGTATCATCCGTGATTGCACAAACTGGCAACAAATCACTCAAATGCTTTCTGAAACATTTTTCATTTCCCATTTTTCACTCAGTAACTGTATTTCTAATATACAAACTAAACAAAATCAACAATTCAAAAAATGTTCTTTTGTGTCTCTTAATGCATTTATTACTATTTGCACTTGTAAGTCTCAAACTCTCCCAAGAGCCTGTGTTTGGCTTTGGTTATTTTTTATTTTCATTTGATCAGTCCTTTCCTCCCTCATCCTCTGCACCAAGTGACTTCTCACCCTCCATCTCAACTCACCTTGCCTTCTCTCCTCTGTTCACCTCCTTCCTGTCCTCTTCTAATTTGTCATTCCATATAAATTATCCTACCAAAACTTATGACAACCCCTCAACCTTGCTATTTTAAAAAATTATTCATTCATGGGATGTCTGCATCACTGGCTAGGCAAGCATTTATTGCCCATCCCTAATTGCCCTTGAGAAGGTGGTGGTGAACTGCCTACTTGAACCCACTGCAGTCCTTGGGGTGTAGGTACACCAACAGTGCTGTTAGGAAGGGAGTTCCAGGACTTTCACCCAGCTACAGAGAAGGAATGACGATATAGTTCCAAGTTAGAATGGTGTGTGGTTTGGAGGGGAACTTACAGGTGGTGGTGTTCCCATGCATCTGCTGCCCTTGTCCTTCTAGGTGGTAGAGGTCACGGGTTTGGGAGGTGCTGTCAAAAGAGCCTTGGCGAGTTGCTGCAGTGCATCTTGCAGATGGTACATACTGCTGCCACTGTGTGTTGGTGGTGAAGGGACTGAATGTTGAAGGTGTGTGGATGGGGTGACAATCAAGCAGGCTGCTTTGTCCTGGATGGTGTCGAGCTTCTTGAGTGTTGTTGGAGTTGCACTCATCCAGGCAAGTGGAGACTATTCCATCACATTTCTGACTTGTGCCTTGTAGATGATGGACAGGCAGTGAGTTACCCGGCACAGAATTCTGAGCCTCTGACCTGTTCTTCTAGCTACAGCATTTTATGGCCGGACAAGTTCAGTTTCTGGTCAATGGTAACCCCCAGGATGTTGATAGTGGGGGATTCAGCAATGGTAATGCCATTGAACATCAAGGGGAGATGGCCAGATTCTCTCTTGTTTGAGATGGTCATTGCCTGGCACTTGTGTGGTGCGAATGCTACTTGTCACTTACAGCCCAAGCTTGGATGTTGTCTGGGTTTTGCTGCATCTGGGCTGCTTCAGTTTCTGAGGAGTTGACATTGGTGCTGAACATTGTGCAAGCATTAGCAAACATCCCCGCTTATGACGTTATGATGGAGGGAAGGTCATTGATGAAGCAGCTGAAGATGAGCCTAGGACACTACCCTGAGGAACTCCTGCAGTGATGTCCTGGGACTGAGATGATTGACCTCCAACAACCACAACCATCTTCCTTAGAGCTAGGTATGACTCCAACCAGCAGAGAGTTTTCCCCCTGATTCCCATTAACTCCATTTTTGCTGGGGCTCTGAATCAGATGGTCCCCCATTGTCTGCATCACAGACAAGTCTGTTTTTGATAACTTTCCTATCACTCACCTTACCCTTTTCAATCTACTTCCTTCTGCAACTGCCACTGGAAATAACTCTCCCCAACTCACTTACAATGGCACTTTCAAACTCCTTGGCCCTCGATTCACCTTGACACCTCTGCAACTATCAATCTGCTCAATCAGACCTATACTTTTGCCTTTGATTCCCTTGTCCCCACAAGAACACTTGCTCTAACACATCTTGATAATTTCCCCTGGTACGGCCTCCACCTTCGGTCCCTTAATTCCATGGGGTGCAGACTTGAAAATATTTACACACAATTGATTTAGCCATTCATCACCAAATCTGCCGTACTTTATTAAGCACTATCAGGCCCTGATTTCCTCTGTTAAAACTGCTTACTACTCCAGGATTATCCTGTAATGCAGAGATAAACCTGACTTCTTTCCTCCACTATTGTGCTCCTGTAAATTTGGTCTCTTATGTATCCCCCACTGCCTTCACCCCAATATTGCTGGACATGTCTTTTGCTGTCTCAGCCTTAAACTTGGAATAAAACCAAAATAAAAGCAAAATACTGCAGATGCTGGAAATGTGAAATAAAACCAAAAATGTGCTGGGAATACTCAGCAGGTCTGGCAGCATCTGTGGAGAGAGAAGCAAAGTTAACATTTCAGATCAGTGACCTTTCATCAGAACTGGCAAAGGTTAGAAATGTAATAGGCTTTAAGCAAATGAAGAGGGGGTGGGGCAAAAGGGAACAAATGGGAAGGCATTGATAGGACAGAGAGCCACAGAGAATAACTGACAAGGAGGTCATGGGGCAAAGACAACGAGTGTGTTAATGGTGTGGTGAAATACAAAGCATTGGTGCAGAGAGGGTGTTAAATGACAGAAAAAAGAAAGTCCTAGCCACAAGCAAAAACATGGGCAGGCACATGGTAAAAAAAAGTGTAATGATGAAACAAACTGAAAGAAAATGAAATGCAAATAAAAAAATACAAAATAAAACTAAAAAAAAGGGATCAGTCATGCTCTGAAATTATTGAACACAATGTTCAGTCCGGCAGGCTGTAGCATGCCTAATCGGTAAATGAGGTGCTGTTCCTTGAGCTTGCATTGATGTTCACTGGAACACTGCAGCAAGCCCAGCTCAGATATGTGGGCATGAGAGCAGGCAGGGGGTGTGTTGAAATGGCAAGCGACAGGAAGCTCAGGGTCATGTTTCCAGACTGAGCGGAGGTATTCCTCAAAGCAGTCACCCAATCAAAAACTCTGGAATTCCCTCCCTAAACCTCTCTGCCTCTCTACTTCACTTTCCTCCTTTAAGACGCTCCTTGGACCTTACCTCTTTGACCAAGCTTTTATTCACCTTGCCTAATATCTCTTTCTTTTGCTCAGTGTCAATTTTTGTCTGATTATCTTCCTATAAAACGTGCTATAAAAATGCAAGTTGTTGCTGTAAATCTTCAGTGTGTTGTAATGACTGTACATTTCTTCTTTTAGTAGTGAATAGATGTGTCCGGCTGTTAAAGTCTAAATTAGAGTCTTGTGAAGTGCCTGTTCTACCACTTTCTAAAATCAAGGAAAATCACATGAAGACATGCAAAAAATCAATGAGCTAAAACAGAATGAGAAGGGTGACCTGTTCGATCCCTGGGCATGGTGCACATTTAATTAAATGTATTTATGTATAACTTATTTTTTAAATATAGCACAGGAAGGGGTGGTGGAATAACTGTCTTAACCAGAAATGACATTATGGCAGTAGGAAGAAAGGAAGGACATAACTAATAAAGAGAAAGAATCAGATTCTATACAGATTGAGATACAATTGAGGAACGGATCAGTCACATAATGAGGAATTCACTACAGACCAGCAAATTGTAGAAATGAAGTGGAGGAAGAAATATGTAGACAAATACATAAAAATAAGTTTAAAAAAAGGCAGAATCATAATTCTAGGGAATTTCAACTACTCTCAAGAAGAATGGGTAGAGATTTTACAATGTGTAAGACTCCTTGCTGACCCAATAGGTAAGAGGGGCAACAAGGGAGGAAGCACTAATAGACCTAGTAATAGGAAGCGAACTGGAGCAGATAAGAGAAAGAAATTTAGGAGAATATCAAGGGATTAATGATTACAATAGAATGCAGTTTAAGATAATGTTTGAGTGAGATACAGTGCATAGATCAAAGTAATAGATTGGTAAAAAGAAAGCAATATAAGGGAAATGATATGAAGCTAAACTGGAGAAAAATATTAACAGGCAAAGAGGTAGAACAACAGTGGGCAATTTTTCAAGGAGAGATTGATAGAGTTCAGGAGAAATATATTCCACTAAGACATGAGAAAGAACGAGCCAAAAATGAGACACCATGGATAGATAAAGAACTGAGAATAAAATTGAATGAAAAGAAAAAGGCAGCTGTAAAGTACATAAGCAATAAAGGAGGGGATAACAAAGGGAAGTCTGATGAGCTTATGTAAGAGGTAAAAAAGACAATTAGGAAGGCAAGGAGGAAAGATTAAATGAAAATATTAAAGACTATGAAAAGAAATAGTGAGGTATGTAAAAGGCACATGAGTAATAAAAAGGGAATTAAATAGGATAAGTTTTTGAAACATGGATAGAAAAGAGTTAATATAGATTTTTTAAAAACAGTAAAGACTGCCATGGATTTGCTTTCTCTACTAAGTACTCAGTGGGCCCCTTCCTATCATGCTTGAGACTCTGATACAGGAATCACATAAGGTACCATAAGGGTCTCACGTACTGATACTTAATTGAAGGCTGGACAGGCGACCATGGGAAGAAAAAGCTTAGAGGGCTCAGGAAATTAAGAAAGACAGCAGGTGGTGGAATGTGAGATCATCCTCAACCATGTCAGTCAATAGAAGTACTATAGATCACCCATTAGACACTAGTCTGTGGTTAGAAGACTGTGAAACTGGCCATATTTTGATAAGGAATGGTAGCTTAGAAAGGTACAAAAAGATGAAAAATTGTAACAGGAATTTGGATTCAACCTCAGAAATTTAAGTTCAAGAACTGTACACTTGATAAACGTTGTTTCCACAGTAAATATTCCTTGATAACTTAGTTTTAAGTACTTTACTTTATTCAAGGAATTAAACCTTGATTAAGTGAAACTTGGTTTGAATGCATATTGTCTTACTGTCCCACCCATCTTCATCTAACCCTATCATAGAAACATTGAAAAATAGGAGCCAGAGTAGGCCATTTGGCCCTTCGAGCCTGCACCGCCATTCAATACGATCATGGCTGATCATCCAAACTCAGTACCCTGTTCCCTCTTTCTCCCCCTCTCCCTTGATCCCTTTAGCCCTAAGAACTATATCTAACTCTTTCTTGAATATATTTAATGATTTGGCCTCAACTGCTTTCTGTGGTTGATAATTCCACAGGTTCACCACTCTCTGGGTGAAGAAATGGCTTACCCCCTTATCCTTTGACTGTGACCCCTGATCCTGGACTCCCCCGCCATCGGGAAAATCCTTCCTGCATCTGGTCTGTCCAGTCCTGTTAGAATTTTGTAGGTTTCTATGAGATCCCCTCTCATTCTTCTAAACTCTAGCGAATATAAGCCGAATCAACCCAATCTCTCTTCATACGTCAGTCCTGCCATCCCAGGAATCAGTCTGGTGAACCTAGGTGGCTAGAAACAATAGGGGCAAGCTTAAAAGTCAAGAAAAAGTTTTTAAAAATGTGTAGTCACCACACTTCAGGAAGGATGTGACTGTCCTTGAAAGGGTGCAGACGAGATTTACCAGAATGGTTCCAGGGATGAAGGATTTTAGTTACAAGGTTAGGTTGGAAAAGCTAGGTTTGTTCTCCTTAGAACAAGGGAGATTTAATAGGACTGTATAAGATATGACAGCTTAGTTAAGTTAGACAAGGAAAAACTGTTCTCATTAACTAATGGTACAAGGACTAGGGGACACGGATTGAAAGCTTTGGGTAAGAGATGCAGGGGGAAAGCACTTTTTTACACAGCGGGTGGTAATGACCTGGAACTCGCTGCCCACAGGGATGGTGGAAGCGGAGACAATCAATGACTTCAAGAGGAAGTTGGATGGCCACTTGAGGGAAATAGACTTGCAGGGCTACGAGGATTGAGTGGGGGAGTGGGAATGGCAGCATCTCTGTGGAGAGCCGGCATGTATTTGATGGGCTGAATGGCCTCCTTTTGTGCTGTAAATGACTCTATGACTCTATGAAGGGATGAGCAAGATAAACTCACAGGAGTGATATTGAGATGCCAGGAATACTGAATAGAAATGTTGCCTCACTTTTTATTGCCGAGGCTAACAAGGAAGAAATTACCAATGGTAGAATAAGTGAAGAGGGATATTACAACAATTCAGATAGAAAGGTAAGAGATATGAGACAAACCAGCCAAACACGCTGGAGAAAATTCAGAAAGATTGTTGTGGTTGTCAGCCCCAGGACGTCAGTTCAGGAGTTGGATCAAAATCCTGGAACTCCCTCCCTAACAGCACTGTGGGTATAACTGTACCAGATGGACTGCAGTGGTTCAAGAAGGCAGTTCACCACCACTTTCTCAAGGCTAATTAGTGATGGGCAACAAATGCTGGCCTTGCTAGCAATGTCGACATCCCATGAAATGAATAATAAAAAGTTCCTCAGGATAGTGTCCTCGGGCCAACCATCTTCAACTGCTTCATCAATGACCTTCCTTCCAACATAAGGTCAGAAGTGGGGATACTCGCTGATGATTGCACAATGTTCAGTATCATTCACAACTGAAGCAGTTTGCACCTGCATGAGGCAAGACCTGGACAACATTCAGACTTGGGATGATAAGTGACAAGTAACATTTGTGCCACGCAGGTACCAGGCAATGACCATCTCCAACAAGAGAGAATCTGACGTTCAGTGGCATCAACATCAGTGAATCCTCCACCAACGACATCCTGAGGGTTACCAATGACCAGAAACCTAATTGGATCAGCCAGATAAATACTGTGGCTACAAGAGCAGGTCAGAGGCTGGGAATTCTGTGGTGAATAACTCACCTCCTGACTTTCCAAAACCATCTGCAAGGAACAAGTCAGGTGTGTTATGGAATACTCTCCACTTGCCTGGATGAGTGCAGCGCCAACAACACTCAAGAAGCTCAACACCATCCATAACAAAGCAGCCTGCTTGATTGTGATGCCATCCACCAGCTTAAACATTCACTCCCTCCACCTTCAGTGCACAGTAGCAGCAGTGTGTATCACCTACAACATGCACTGCAGCAACTCACCAAGCCTCCTTCAACAGCACCTTCCAAACCTGTGAACTCAAATACCTAGAAGGACAAGGGCAGCAGTTACATAGGAACACCACCTCCAAGCTACACACCATTCTTAGCTGAAACTACATCAGTGTTTGTTCACTGTTGTTGAATTAGAAAACTGGAATTCCCTTCCTAACAGCACTGTGGGTGTACATACACCACATGGACTGCAGCGGTTCAGGAAGGCGGCTCACCATCACCAAGGGCAATTAGGGATGGGCAACAAATGACTGTCTTGCCAGAAACACTCACATCCCATAAATGAATAAAAAAAACAGTGATAAGATGTCACCAGAGTTGAAAAGATGAAGATAAGGGACATTCAAGAGAGAACTGAATAATGGGATATGGAGGCAGAGTGGGAATAGAATCATAGAACGGTTACAGCACCGAAGGAGGCCATTCAGTTTGTTGTGCCCATGCAGGCTCCCTGCAACAGCAACTCACCTAGTCCCACTCCTCTGCCTTTTCCCCAGAGCCCTGCAAATTTACTCTCCTCAGACAATTATCCAATTCCTTTTTGAAAACCATGATTGAATCAGCCTCCACCACACTCTGAGCCAGTGCTTTTCAGATCCTAACCACTTGCTGCGTAAAGAAGTTTTTCCTCATGTCGCTTTTGGTTCTTTTGCCAATCACCTTAATTCGGTGTCCTTTGGTTCTCGAACCTTCTGTCAATGGGAATAGTTTGTCTCCATCTGCTCTGTCTAGGTCCCTCTTGATTTTGAACACCTCTATCAAATCTCCTCTCAACTTTCTCTTCTTGAAGGAAAACAGCCCCATCTTCACCAATCTATCCACATAACTTAAGTCCCTCGTCTCTGGAATAATTTGCATGAATCTATTCTGCACCCTCTCCAGTGCCTTCATATCCTTCCTAAAGCTATGGTGCCCAGAATTGGATGCCAAACCAGTGTTCTATAAAAGTTCACCATATCTCTCTTACTTTTGTACTCTATGCCCAATTTATAAAGCCCAGGATCCTGTGAGCTTCATTAACCACTTTCTCAACCTGCCCTGCCACCTTCAATGATTTGCGTACATATACCCCCAGGTTTCTCTGTTCCCACACCCCCCTTAGAATTGTATCCTTTATTTTATATGGCCGTTCTTCATTCTTCCTACCAAAATGAATCACTTCACACTTCTATGCATTATATTCTATCTGCCATGTGTCCGCCCATTCCACCAGCCTATCTATGTCCCCTTGAAGTTTATCATTATTCTCCTCACAGCTCACAATACTTCTGAGCTTTGTGTTATCTGCAAATCTTGAAATTGTGCCCTGCACACCCAGGTTTAGGACATTAATATAGATCAAGAAAATCAGTGGAAAATTACAAACCCCTGGGGAACCCCACTATATACCTTCCTCCAGTTAAAAAAAAAACAACTGTTCACTATGAATCTCTGCATTGAATTTTACAGTCCCACCAGCATAAGGGATCGTGGCGGGGGGTGGGGGGTGGAAAATGCCTCCGGCAGAGGCCTGCCATGAGCCTCGATGCCGGGAAGGCCTGGCCCAATATTGCTGGAGGTGAGGCCCCGTGGCAGCCGCTCCCCCCACCCCGCTGCTTGGCAACGGGAGCAAAATTTTAATATTTAAAAGTATTGAAATAAATGAACTAATTACTTACCCACTCCTGACGTCTATTCCGGAGCGATATTGCTGCTGGTGGCTAGCACTCACGTGCCTTCGGATACGCATCCAGGGATCCAAGGCAGGACACTGGTGGAGAGGGGGGAGCAGGTAAGTTTGTCAGTACTAGGGGGTGGGCCAAGTGGGGTCAGATTCATTTCATTGGTCTAGGGGGTGATGGGAAAGGGTAAAGTTTAAAGTTGATGAACTTTGTCGGCAGCACAATTTAAGTGTGTTGGGGGGGATGGAAGAGGGCAGATAATTACTTCTATGCTTATTGGGTGGGGGGGTGGGTGGCAGAGTGTCAGGATCACTTTACTTAATTTTTTTTACAATCACTATCCCTTTAAATATGTAAATTGCAATGTAGGGCTCGAAGTCCTTTAAAAATGGCGTCGGCGCCTGCGCAATGGCACCTGACCCCATTGCTGAGGACAGATCATCCTCCCCCTCCACGCCATCGGGGTGGGCGGTCTGCCCCGGCCATTTAAATGAGCCGCCATGCTGAATATCGAGGCAGCTCTGCAAAGTGCAGCCCGTGCATTGTTTACATCTGCCGCAGATTTTGGTGGCGGCAAAGTAAAGTGCAGCCCTCTGTTTCTTGTCACTCAGTCAACTTTGTATCCATGCAGCCACTGTCCCTTTTATTCTATGGGCTTTAACTTTGTTGACAAGCCTGTTATGTGGCACTTTATCAAATGCCTTTTGGAAGTCCATGCACACCACGTCAACCGTATTACTCCCATAAACCCTCTCTACTACCTCATCAAAAAACTGAACTAAGTTAGTTAAACAAGATTTGCATTTAACAAATATGCGCTGGCTTTCCTTAATTAATCCACATTTGTCCAAGCAACTGTTAATTTTGTCCAGGATTGTAGTTTCTGAAAACTTTCCCACCACCAAGTTTAAACTGACTGGCCTGTGATTTCTGGGCTTATCCTTATGCCCTTTTTTGAACAAGAGTGTAACATTTGCAATTCTCCAGTCCTCTGGCACCACCCCTGTAACGAAGGATGATTAGAAGATTATGGGCAGTGTCTCTGCAATTTCCATCCTTGCTTCCCTCAGTATCCTTGGATGCATCTGATCCGGATTGCTCCTTGCATTTTCCATAGCTAACCTAAACCTTATTAGGCTCTGATCACAGTTCCTTAAATGTTCCCCTGTTGACATTTGATACACTTGAAGAGATAAATGGAGTAGAAGGAGACTTATTTGGACGATAAGCAAAAGCATAGACTAGTTTGACTGAATGGTCCTTTTCTGTGCTGTAGATTTTATGCAATTCTAGGCAAAAGTGTGGCATACTGAGAGATCCTGACCCAGAAAATATCAAGGTTTTTTAAATATTCTTTATGTGATGTGGGTATCGCTGGTAAGGCTAGCATTTGTTGCCCATCCCGAATTGCCCTTGACAACTAAATGGCTTGATAGGCCATTTCAGGGGGCAGTTAAGAGTCAACAACATTGCTGTGGGTCTGGGGGCTGGAGTCATATGCAGGCCAGACCAAATAAAGACAGCAGATTTCCTTCCCTAAAGGACATTAGTGAATCAGATGGGTTTTTACAATAATTGATGATAGCTTCATGGCACCATTACTGAGACTAACTTTCAATTCCAGATTGTTATTAATGAATTGAATTTAAATTCCACGAGCTGTCTTAGTGGGATATGAATCCATGTCCCCAGGGCATTAGTCCAGGCCTTTGAATTACTGTTCCATTGACATTACCACTATCCCACTGTCTCCCCATAATATAACCTGCAAAGAAAACACCAAATATAACATATACACTAATGTTAATACTTTAAATTACTACACATTAGTGCGTACCTAACGCATGTGCTAGCTCCAACACAAAGAGTAATTACATTCCCATACTGTTTCACAATGTTCTCCTCTCACCGTACTTTGTCAGGATCTCAAAACTGTAAGAAACCTCTCTTGTTCTTGCCTATCATCATTAATTTACAGAATATTAAACAAAAACTGGGCTCATTCCAACTCGAGCTTCTTGATTTATCTGATCTGATACACTTTTCAATCTTGGTGGTTTGCAGCATTGTGGAATTTAGCCCATTGCTTTGGTTTCTTAATAATAAAAAAATCAATGCTAATGACAGTGACATCTTGGCTTTTAAGTTCTATCCCATGAATCATTAGTAAGCAAACTCAATTATGCATTCAGAAGCACAAAATACAGAAGACAAAAATGGTGGTGCCTTTTCAGTACTTTTAAAATTCGTTCTGTGGTCTACAGGAGAGGTCCTTAGGCTATTCCTAATTGGATGAGTCATCATTCCCAGTTTATCTCAACCCCAGCATATCTTACAATTCAATACCCTGAATATGTGCAGTATGAAGTTTCAAGGTGAAATATGTGCTGTTCAAGATCGTCATTCGCGCCAGTTCAAGCCTTGAATTTTACAAGGCAAGTTTAATTCTTTTGCAAATGTCTTTCAATTTTCTTTGCATGCTGTTCAATTTAAGATCAGTGATCCAAAGTGAGACAGAAATATTAACTATATATGAGTTTAATTTCACCCAGAATCTGTCTACTTTGAAAACGTGATGAAACTCCTTAGTGTCAACTGCAAGGAATCTCTCTGTTGTCCATTTTCATAGCTCTTAGTCAGATATGGAAGAAGAATAAAGTTTAAATGCAAGATTTGTGTTCAAAATATTTCCTGATATTAATGCAGTTCAATATTTCTCAAAAGAGGAGGCAAAGACAAATCTCCACAACGTCCCAGACATGGTTTCCATTGATCCAGACTGGCTTAAACTTAAACTTACTCTTTTGAAAAAGGAATGATGAAGAACGGGTACTTCCATTGCACCCTATTCAACATATATCTTGTAGCCACTCAGTTTTCTGCCTTCTTTGATCCTTCTGTGCTTTTCTAAAGTTTGGATAAAAGATAAGTCTTGTCGTGAGGATTTGTTCAGCCTTTACCATATGTGTTTTATAAACATGTTGCATTATAAAATCAAAAAGTGTGTATTTCACTTCAGTAGTCAAATCCAGCAACCAAATTGTATACAGAAAGGTCTCACAAACAGCAACGAGAGAAATTACCATAACTTCTGTTTTAGTAGTGTTGTTTGAGGGATAAATGTTGACCAGGTCAACTTCAAATAATGCCCAGGAACCTTTTATATCCACCTGAAAGGGGTGACACCTCAGTTTAATCTCATATGTGAAAAAAATGCACCTCCAACAGTGCAGCACTCCTTCAGTACTGCACTGACGTAAGAGAGTAAATTCGATGCTCAAGTTTCTATAGTGGGGCTTGAACCCACAGCCTTACTAACTGAGAGACATGAATGCTACCCACTGATGCATGGATGACATAAGTAGTGGTGAATGATAGTTGCATAGTTAATTGGTTAGCTGCAGGAGATGAAGAGGCAACTAGGTCAACTAAGGAGCTTGGGTTTGTGTTGGGGGCATTTAATTTGCTTCATTCGTATCTTGACTAGTTCTCTTGCCTTTTCCTCAGTGACCACACAAAGGACAGTAGCCTGCAGGGTCATCTTTCATGGACCTATCACTCATCCCTCAGCTGTGTAATTAAATAAGATAATTATACTCTGGCACACACTGATTGTTAGCAGGTCATATTAATTTGTGGGAGTAAATTAATGGGTTCATAATACTTATCAATAAAATAATACTGGAAAGAAAACTCTTTGGGCATGTACAATATTCATTAAAATTTTACAGCACAAAAGCAGGCCATTCAGCCAATTGTGACTCTACTGTCTCTCTGAAAGAGCAATCCATTTAGCTCCATTTCCCTGCCCATTCTCCATATCCTTTGCACAGTAAACAATGTTCTCTTTTTGTGTCGTCTACAAATTCTGATATTGTATCCATATACTGGTTTGAAAAAAGTATTTCTCCAACACAACATAATCTCAAGGTGATTGTTTTACATTACAGGCACTTTGTGCTCCCCATATATTTTATCCAGAATGGTGTTGATATGTCTTGACTAAAACCATTGTCTCTTGCTCCCTCCACAAACTCCACTTCTTTGCTAATGATTCCATCTGCTTCCCTGGCCACTCTCTCAGGTTGAACCAGTTTGTCCACTACTCTCTGATTCTGAGCTGAGCTTCTGATTGCATATCCATTCCATCACCAAGTTGCTTAGTTCTACATCTGTGATATTGCCTGTCTCTGTCCGTGCCTCAGCCTCAGCACAACCACTGCTCAAACACTCATCCATGATTTGATACATACAAACTTGACCATTCCAATGTTTTCCTGGCTGGCCTCCCATTTTTCACCCTCCATAAAATGGCAGATCATACAAAACTCTCCAGTCGATTTCCCAATTCGCACCAAGGCTTGCTTATGCTTCACATCTCCTCCTGGGTTGTTATGATTCTCCTTAAAACCTACCTCCTTCACCAAGTTTTTGGCCATCTGTCCCAACCTCTCCTTCTTTGGTTCGGTGTCAATTTCTGTCTGATCATGCTCCTGTGAAGCACTTTGGAATGTTCTGCTATGTTAAAAGCGCTACATAAATGTAAGTTGTTTTTGTTTTGCTCTCCCAAGTTGTCAATGGCTGCCATCAAGAAGTAGCTACAAGGGGATATCATATTTGCATTTATTATTGAGTATTAATTAGTTTAAATTATGTGGGTCCTAAAACAATTCTTTAATGTTTTGAAATTACTTCAATATTGGTTGTCCACGTTCTGGTCAAGAGCCCCTTTAGCGCCATATCCTGCAAGTATGAATTGAAAAGAATGGCTGATGATAAACATTTGCACACTGAGGACATGAAGGATTTTTAAATAATCTGAAGTGTTGATTATTTAGATACAAATTACAGCCATTGTCGAGAGGAATAAAAATTTCAGCGGAGGAGAAGGGAGCTGAGTATATATTTTACATGTTGTGGCCAAAATCTAAATTGGACGCTAATTGGAGACTTCTTGCAACTTAAATATCAATTAATACATTTATAGTAGTTAAAAATAATTATTAACTACCATTTAAGAATTTTTCCAATCAACAGCAAATATAAATAGCCCTTTAAGAGGTTAATTTTGTTTCTTATGTAACTTGAGCTCTGAATATAGAATTTTAGAGTGGGTTGTTTTAGTTATTCAAAAAGTCTGCTGACGTTTCCTCCTCTTTTGCAGGCAGTAGGAAAGAAGCAGAGAGAAGTTTCACCCAGACAGCCCAGACCTGGTTTTATGAATGCCAGCTTTAAGCAGGGAGTTGAAAGAATTCGCATGTTGAATTGTAAATGACAACATTTATTTTAAAAATTGGGTGTAAAAATTCAGAAATATACATTCTAAATTAAACTAACAATGTTTTTTCTCTAGTTTATATTTTTCAGGATTTAAAATGTGTCAATGAATGGTTGAGCTCGGTAAGCTGATTCTGGTAAATGCACTTTTCAGTGTGGAACTGAGTCTACCGACCATGGAGGTCATAGGTTTGATCTCTAGTGTGTGCTGAGTTAGATGGTCTTACTTGAGTGGAAGTAGATGTGCTACACTGGCCTCAACATCACTGAAATAGGGAGATGGTCATTCATGTTTCCCATCTCTCAGTGACTATCAAATGACTCTTACTGACAAGTATGTGTGTAGACATTAGATGAGGGCAGGAATGAGGTCAGCTGTGACCTCCCTTACTGTTAAGTAGTTTTCTGACACTCACAGTCTCATGAAGAAGTGAGAAGGTAACAGAGATTGGCCAGCACCCATGAAACTGCATGTGTGCATGTCTCAAGAGTCTTCAGGAGACCCGGGATGAAAAGTTGACAGAAGAATTTAAAAAAAATTGATTTGTAATTTAAGAGGCAAATTTCCAAATTAATTTTCCACTTTAAGATAATGAACAATTTAATTGTAGGACTTTAATTGCTCCATTAGTAGGAGCAGAAGGCAGCATCAATGGATAGATTTATTTGTCGTACTTTACAGTGCTTAGCATCATTAATAGCGGAAACATTTCTGTTTCAAAAAAAATTAGACTTTTAAAAGAGGTTGACTGTTTAATAATGGTTCCATGGGTTATATTTCCCTACTAATAGGAGCAATTCATCTCTGATAATAACTGCCTTGTCCATGTCCTCCTCTTGTTATAGAAAGAAATTGAATTGCATTGAAATTGACCACTAAACTCAATGACAGCAACTTTCTTGAGAATTTATACCTGTAGGGAAAATGTTTTTCTCAATGTCTTGGCCTATGATTGGCTGAGAGGACCAGTGTAAAACATAGCCTACAATGCCTATAGAGTCTTCAGGTCGATGAGTCAGTTGAGTGACAAATACAAAAGTTAGGGGATCATGAGTGGTAGGAATTGGTCTATAATGTGGGCATGCACCCATGGATTTGAATAATCTCCATGTGCTTTGTAACAGTGCAAGAGATTGTATTAATTGTTTTAATTTTCTTGGTATGTTGGCTTAAGTGTATGAAGTAGAGATTGTCACAACAAATGTATAACTATCTATACACATTATTGACTAAGTAATGAGAGATTAGAAATTGTTCATCATCCTCAAGGTGTGGAGTTTGTAAGGATTTAGAAATTGACATATTTTTACTGCCTACTTTACCATCATACCTTATGTGGTCAGATAGACCCAGTTTAAATTTTAAAACAACCTCAGATGCATTAAGAGGAATCAACAACTACTGGAACTTGCACAATCATATTAGGAGGTCATCATCAAATAAGCAAATGCTAGTATCTTTGATTGCCTGAGACAATGGGAAAAGCAGAATTGGTAAACAGATCACATTAAATGTCTGGGCAGTGAGTAAGAAATCTCACATTCTTCTGATATGCTAAAACAAAAGAAAGGTTAACTTGATCAAGCTGTCAAGTCAGAAAGCAAGCAGTATACACACTGCCTGATAAAGGAGGACAAAACTGGTAATCTGCCAACCACTACAGTTTTGATGGTTTTGGGGTCACGTATCTGAAAGACGTAAAAGAATACAGGTGAAGCAGCTTCTACTTGTAGAGCTTGAGTTGCTGCACCAGCTACCAGCTCGGCCATTTGCTCTACCCTGAGGAAAAACATGGTAATACGGTTCTACTTCTCTATAAATTACTGCTTAAATATTGAAATGTATTCATACTCACTCATGCTTGAAATAAAGGACTATCGTACGCAAGTTTGTGTCAGCTTGGAATCTATTACAGTAGCTTAACCTCCAACAGATTGAAAATAAGTCTAAATGATCATCTGTATAAGATGCTGACAGTCCATATCAAATGGTGTTTTATTTCCATTAGTGAGGTGACTGCACAACCTGGAACCAGTAATGTTGTGAGTGACTTATGCCCAGTCTCAAATAGTAGATAAAAGAAGAATCACATGTATTGTTGAACAGTTTACTGACTATAATGCTTGTGTTATTTATTTTGCCCAGACAGATAAAGGAGATAAATTTGTAATTTATTCACTAAAATATGTTTGTTTTAGGCTGGGAAATCATATGGTGGCAATTGTAACTTTGTTGTAATGTCACTTAGATGGAAATAGGATGCCCATGGGAGTGTTATGTTCTGACTCACGGACTCACAAATATTGAAGTCCCAGGTTTTGTACACAACATTACAGCACTGTAGCATGCCGTACAGTGGATATAGTTAACTATTCAGTGAAATATAAGCTGATATATGTTACGGATGGGTGGGAAATTATAGTGGTGGTTTGCCTTTTTCACCTCTCGACTGACCAAAGATAGCGTTTTTATGAGAAATGTACTTTAACCCTTGAGCATTTTAATGGTCAATAAACAGACAACTGACAGGTTTTCTGGTAGATTTAAGGAAAGATAAATATTTATTAAACAATACCTGAAAATATTTGCAATGTCACACACTCACACACATGCACATGCACAAGAAAAGATAGTGATTAAAAGATAACATGCATTTAGGTCTGATGGTGTTAACAAAGAGTTTGGTGCTTGTTTCCAAGGGAAGAAGAATTAAAAATAGTGCAGCCTGTTTTTCCTTTTGCCCAGTACTTTGACACCAAACTTTGGAAAGTTTCAGGTGGACGCACGCTTTGCTTGCAGACTTCTTTGGTCAAATGTCAGTCACAGTTCAATGGCAAAGATCCTGTTACCATTTCTCGGGTAGGGAATTTCAAAGATCACGTTTTGTCTCTACCTCTGGGTAGTTTAAAAGTGGTATTCTGGCAGGATTCTTCTTCACGCTGGGATGGTCTCTCTTTCTTCTGGCTTCTGGCTTTCTGAACAGAAAATTTCTCTTATTAAAATGCTTTATCGGAGCCTCGGTTTCTGTCAGATTACAAAGGTTTCTCTCCCATTGTGTTTTCATAAATGATGTTTGTTGGTGTGGCTATTGTTAGACAATGGGCTGAATTTTATAGGGGCCTCAACATCGGGATCCATGGCGGGGGGCGGGCTTCAAGATTGCCCAGGATGAAGCCCATCATCGACCTCAACGCCGGCAGAGCCTGCCCTGATCTTGGCGGCGGCGAGACCTTGTGACGGCGCCCCCACCCGCCCCCGCCACTCAGCAATGGGCCCGTCATTTAAATGGTCAAATTAATTTACATACCTCAGTTAATGAAGTTCCTGTCGCCTCCTGAAGTGCCGCCTCGATCTTCGTCCCGGCGCCTGGCACTGCCGCACCTTCGAATCCCCGTCCAGGGAAACGATGCATGGCACCTGTGGGGAGGGAGAAGGAGGTAAGTTTATCAGTGCGGGAGTGGGGAGCAAGGTCAAACTTACTTGATTGGTCTAGGGGGTCTTGGGAGGGGTAAGGTTAAAAGATTCTAAACTTTCCAGCAGTGGAGGGGGAGGCAAGATCTATTCAAGGTTAAGTATTTCGGTTGGGGGGGGGGAGGGCAGAAGGGCAGGAATGACGTGTAATGCTATTGGGGGGGGGGGTGGGTGTGGGTGGGAGAGGGCCTGGAAAGATTTTTTTTATTTACTTTTAGTAACTTTAAATTCATTGTCTCTTTAAAAATTTCAATCGTCATTGGGCGGCACAGTGGCGCAGTGGTTAGCACCGCAGCCTCACAGCTCCAGGGACCCGGGTTCGATTCCAGGTACTGCCTGTGTGGAGTTTGCAAGTTCTCCCTGTGTCTGCGTGGGTTTTCTCCGGTTCCTCCCACAAGCCAAAAGACTTGCAGGTTGATAGGTAAATTGGCCATTATAAATTGTCACTAGTATAGGTAGGTGGTTGGGAAATATAGGGATAGGTGGGGATGTTTGGTAGGAATATGGGATTAGTGTAGGATTAGTATAAATGGGTGGTTGATGTTCGGCACAGACTCAGTGGGCCGAAGGGCCTGTTTCAGTGCTGTATCTCTAATCTAATCTAATTTAGGGCTCTAAGCCCTTTAAAAATGGCGCCAGTGCTTGTGCATTGGTGCCTGATGCCGTTGCTGGGGATGGCTCACCCGCCCCTTCCACATCATCAGGACGCGGTCTGCCCGGACATGTTAATGAGCCGCTGCGTTTAAGATCGCAGCGGCTCTGTGAAGTTGAAGCCATGCATTTGGGCCGCCATCTTTTATTGGCAGCCACATAAAATCCAGCTCAATGGGTTTGGATGTAGCTCATCTCTATGCCATCTTGATAAAGTGATGTTTTTTTCAAAATTGTTATCCTTTGTTTGAATCTGGAGTCTCCATGTCTGAAAAGCCACTGTTAGTCTGACCTGTTGAAGAGGGGTAAACATTAACATTGGATGGGCCATTTACATTTCTAATGCTTTCTTCAACACTTGACCAGACATGACAATTGGCTCCGGGTTCCAGCAGTTACCATGTGCATTCGCAGTATAGGAGAGGTCACTTGACCTCTTTCTCCATCTTGTTTTGCATTAATACAGCAAAGCATTAACGCACAGATTAAAATATGAAAGTTCCCTTTTTAAATACCCCACACAAAAACTTACACACGCACAGAAAAAATAAGACATTCTCTCTGCAGAGCTCTTTTACAAAAAAAAGACAAAAAAAATGCTTTGGCCAAATACTTGCTAATTCTTAAAGAAAAAAGATATAGAAGGATGTTGGTTGTCCCTTTTGATCTGGTGTCTGAGTATACAGAGAATGGTCACTGGGATCTTTTCTGGAGTAGTTCGTTCTGGAGATGTCGAGAAATAGTCAGGTAGGCTATCCAGAAGAAATGTGGCATTGGAGGGTTTCAGTTGTCACACTCTGGATTCGCAGGGTCTTTTCAAAGAGGTAGAGAAAGAGATGAGCTGGGCATTTTTCTCATGGCAGGTTGATCTGCTCTCAAACATAGTTCACACCCAAATGAACCAAAAACAACATCTCAGAAGCAAAATCCCAAAGGTCAGGTCAGAACCTCCTGACCACTCATAAATCATGACATGTCACTTCTCTGTAAACATCTCCCCCAAGTCACCAAGGTTTCTGTTGTTTATTTATCTTAAGGCATGTGATGTCAAGTAAAGGTTATTTTCAATCACAACATCTCAAGTAATCTTTCAGTGAACTTTCAACAAAAAAGAGTCCAACATCTGTGAAATCTTCCAAAATTGAATCCATTTCCACCATTTAAATGAGTTCTCAAATAATATTTCATAGCTTGTGGTTGTAGCCATGGTCCCAAAGGACCATGGGCATCTCTCCCCATGAGAGAAACAGTTGGTGATGTATAGCTTCAGGGTCACCACTCCTTGAGCATAGGGCAAGGCAAGGAGGCAGGCCTCCATAAACTACCACAGCTGATACAGGAATTGAACCTGTGCTATTGGCATCTTTATACATCACACTCTAGCTGTCTAGTCAATTGTGCTAACCAACCCCTCTTCATAACATGTAGTTACCCACTAAACATGCCAGAAAAAGTTAAGACTGGTTCATTCAAGTGTGAGTGAATTTTTACCTGAGTGCTGAGTCATAATTATTACCAAACAACCTCTCTGGTCCTTAAAAATTTAAAAACAAGTGTGGAGTTTCCTTCCTTCAGAACTTAATTATTGCTAGAGATTTTTAAGAAATCTATATTTTTTCACTTTTTTCTGCCTGCCTCTTTTACCTCTCCATTTCTTAATCCCATCTGTTTCTCTCAACCTTTATTTCGCTTTCTGCACATGATTTAAATCTAACTTATACATCCTGGTTTTTGGCCCACTGGATGTAGGAGGCCTGTAGCATACAGGAAACCTGGAAGTTCAGATTCTCCTGCATTCTGTGGAGTTTTAACTCCAAATTGTGCTTGTGATGTCACTGACAGTTGATTGACAGGCTTGCCTTCCAGTCAGGCAAGGAACACAGGAGACGAAGCCACAGGTAGGTCTCCAACCTGACCCAGGATTGGGTGGACTCTGGTCCTGCTGCTGGGCAGGGGGTCCGATCCCAGGGGAGGCATCAGAGGACTCCGTTGGGGAGGGGGATCAGAGTATATGTGGAAGGTCGGGGGGGTGGGCTGATTACCAGTGGTGTTGAAGCAGATACACTGGCAGGCACTTACCCCCTGGATCCAACAGTCTCCTTGTAACTGAAGGGTTTCCCAAGGCCGTTCGGAGTTAAATTTAAAATGGTGCATAAATATGAGGTATGCAGCCCTATGATAACATTTGAATTGCCAACAAATTTCCCAGATGGCTGCCCACACACCCACACATCCCCACCTCCCACCCCTCCTACAGCCCTGCCTTCCCGCCCCCATCTTGCCTCAGTTAAAACCAGATGTTGGCAGTTTGGAGGCAAGTTGGGGTGAGGATTCAGATTTTTAACTTTTTGACCTTCCACCCGATCCAAACCTACCCATTATTTGGGGTTAAAATTCCCCCCAAACTCAGTGAGGAGTCTTCAACCTGATCGGTTTCTTGCCCCACTCACACATGACACAAAAGCCCTGTAGAGGGCGGTGTGCTGGATCAGATGCTCAATGATAAAAAGTCTCTGTTCTGAAGCCTGGGAAAACTCTGTGGTCAGCTGGCAGTGCGATGAATGGCAATTGCAACTGACTGCAAAATATGGGCCATTGTTTTTAAAACAATAACTGTAGCACAGCAAGATACTTCCATCCAGTCACAATCAATAGGCAGGAAACCAGCATCAAACATAGGCTTATTACATTCCTAAGTGAAGAAACAGCATTGGATACATCCCTAACAGTAGATAGTAATTATACTAATTGCATGGATAGATTCAGATTGGGATGCATTTAGTTAATTTGTTACCTGATCGATAATTATGCCTTACAATTGTTTTTATTTGTTCGCGGGATGTGGGTGTTGATGGCTAGGCCAGCATTTATTGTCCATCCCTAACTGCCGTTGAGAAGGTGGTGGTGCCTTCTTGAACCGTGGCAATCCTTGAGATGTAGGCACACCAACAGTGCTGTTAGGGAGGAAGTTCCAGAATTGTAACCCAACGTCAGTGAAGGAATGGTGATATAGTTCCAAGTCAGGATGGTGTGTAGCTTGGAGGGGAACTTGTAGGTGGTGGTGTTCCCATGCATCTGCTGCCCTTGTCCTTCAAGGTGGTAGAGGTCACAGGTTTGGAAGGTGCTGTCGAAGGAACCTTGGTGAGTTGCTGCAGTGCATTTTGTAGATGGTACACACTGCTATCACTGTGCTTTGGTGGAGGAAGTGAATGTTGAAGGTGGTGGATAGAGTGCCAATCAAGCGGGCTGCTTTGTCCTGGATGGTGTTGAGCTGCTTGAGTGTTGTTGGAGCTGCACCCATCCAGGCAAGTGGACAGTATTCCGTCACACTCCTGATTTGTGCCTTGTAGATGATGGACAGGCTTTGGGGAGTCAGGAGGTGAGTTACTCATTGCAGAATTCCGAGCCTCTGACCTGTTCTTGTAGCCACAGTATTTATATGGTTTGTCCAGTTCTGTTTCTGGTCAATGGTGACCCTCAGGATGTTGATAGTGGGGAATTCAGCAATGGTAATGAACATCAAGGGGAGATGGTTAGATTCTCTCTTGTTTGAGATGGTCATTGCCTAACACTTGTGTGGTGCGAATGTTACTTGCCACTTATCAGCCCAAGCCTGGATGTTGTCCGGGTCTTGCTGCATATGGACATGGGCTGCTTCAGTATCTGAGGAGTCACGAATGGTGCTGAACATTGTACAATCCTCAGCAAATATCCCCACTTTTGATCTTATGATGGAGGGAAGGTCATTGATGAAGCAGCTGAAGATGGTTGGGCCTAGGACATTAACCCGAGGAACTCCTGCAGTTATATCCTGGGACTGAGTTGATTGATCTCCAAAAATCACAGCCAACCTCTTTTGTGCTAGGTATGACTCCAACCAGCAGAGAGTTTCCTCCCGATTCCCATTGACTCCAGTTTTGCTAGGTCTCCTTGATGCCATACTCGCTCAAATGCTGCCTTGATATCAAGGGCAGTCAGTCTCACCTCACCTCTGGATTTCAGCTCTTTTGTCCATGTTTGGACTGAGGCTCAAATTACAAAATGTGGCATATACTATGATAACCAATTACCACCAAAATCAAAAGTAATTTGTTTCATGTTTATCATGACCACAATACAAATACTGAATGATAAATGGTGTTTTACTATTACTAACAAGGGGACTGACCAAGACTAAAATTCCACTGCTAGCCAAAATGTGTCAAACAGCACCTGCAAAAACCTAACGTTAATACCTAAAAGAGAAAATCAAGCAGCCAGCCTACATTTCAGCGACTCATGGAAGACTTGTTTCCTTCCTACTCCAAGCTTCTATAGATTGTCTTTAGCAAACATTCAAACCTCAATTTCCCAAATGGTAGCTGCAGACATCCAATGTCTGTAGACTCCTCATGAATGCTTCAGCTTCTTTCTTCAAGAACTCAAAGTTCCTAATTTACTCTTCTAGACTCTATCAAAGATTAAAGGTTTTCCTGTAAGCATTCTTTAAGACCTATTCAATGGCTCCAAACTCCTCTGCGCAGAGAGTCTTGCTCGATTTGAAATGGAAAATTTCACACTCCCTTGATTTGACTTGAAGGGACCTTAACCAATTTGGTCTTGTCCTTCCTAAGAGGTGGATTATTGTATTATAACATGATCAGGGTCCTGATAATGTAAAGTATGAATATTTGAAACAATTACTGCAGCTTGACATTGTACTAATCCTTTAAACTGCTTCTTGTACAGCACATAGATTGTGTACTTTTATTTCTTGAAAATCGAGATTCCCAGATTCCTACCAGTATGTAGAGCTTCTATTAAGATGCTACTGTGGAAGGTTTGACATCCATGAAAGCAGATTGCTATCACATTGACTTAAGTTTGACATTGTTTGTTTTTCCTCTAATGGTGACTTACTCGGTTATTTGTTACCTCCATTATAACAAATGACTTAGAACATAGGAACATAGGAATGGGAGCAGGAGTAGGCCATACAGACCCCCATGCCTGCTCCACCATTGAATAAGACTATGGCTGATCTTCTACCTCAACTCCACTTTCCCACCCTATCCTCATATCCCTTGTTACCCTTCGTGCCCAAATATCTATTGATTTTATCTTGTATATATGCATTGACGGAGCATTCACAGTTATTTAGGATTGAGAATTCCAGAGATTCACTACCCTCTGAGTGAAGAAATTTCTCTTCATCTCAGTCCTAAATAGTGAACCCCACATCTTGAGACCATGACTCCTAGTTCCAGAAGACTGTCAAACTAGGGAAACAGCCTCTCGGCATCTACCCTGTCATGACCCCGATGAATTTTATACATTTCAGTGAGATCACCTGTCATTCTTCTACAGTCCAGAAAATACAGGCCTATTCTACTCAATCTCTTCTCATAGGGCAACCCTCTCATTCCAGGAATTAATCTTGTGAAACTTCGTTGCACCCCACTCTGCGACAAGTACATCCTTCCTTAGTGGAGACCACATCTGTACACAGTACACCTCACCAAAGCTCTATATAATTGCAGCAAGACCTCTCTAAACTCCAGCCCCTTGCAATGCCATTTTCTTTCCTAATTGCTTGCTGATTCGTGTACAAGGACCCCAAAATCCTTCTGAACAATTACTAGTTAAAAAAACTAATGTTTTCTGTTTTTCCATTCTTCCTATCAAAGTGGATAATTTCACATTTCCCCACATTATACTCCATCTGCCACCTTCTTGCCCATTTACTTAATCAGTCTGTATCCCTTTACAACCTTTGTGCATGTTCCTCGCAGCTTGCTTTCCCACCTATTTTGTATCATCAGCAAAGTTGGAATAATTACACTTGGTCCCTTCATCTAAGTCATTAATATAGATTGTAAATAGCTGAGGCCCCCCACCTATGAGCCCTAAACAGGAAACAGCACCAATACAGTCATCAATGTACCGGAAAAAGAGTTGGGGGAGGGGGCCTGAGTAGGACTGGAACAAAGAATGCTCGACATATCCCACAAAAAGACTGGCATAACTAGGACCCATGCGGGTACCCAAAGCGACACCTTTTACTTGAAGGAAGTGCGTGGAGTTGAAGGAGAAGTTGTTCAATGTTCCATCCTCCACCAGGATGGTTTGAGGGCTCTCCGCTTCTTCCTGCAACAGAGGCCCAACCAGTCCCCATCCACCACCACCCTCCTCCGCCTGGCTGAACTTGTTCTCACATTGAACAACTTCTCCTTCAACTCCAGGCACTTCCTTCAAGTAAAAGGTGTCGCTGTGGGTACCCGCATGGGTCCTAGTTATGCTGTCTTTTTGTGGGATATGTCTTTGTTCCAGTCCTACTCAGGCCCCCTCCCCCAACTCTTTTTCTGGTACATTGATGACTGTATCGGTGCCGTTTCCTGCTCCCGCCCCGAACTGGAAAACTTTATCAACTTTGCTTCCAATTTCCACCCTTCTCTCACCTTTACATGGTCCATCTCTGACACTTCCCTTCCCTCCCTCGACTTCTCTGTCTCCATCTCTGGGGATAGGTTGTCTACTAATATCCATTATAAGCCCACCAACTCCCACAGCTACCTCTACTACACTTCTTCACACCCTACCACCTGTAAGGACTCCATTCCATTCTCCCAGTTTCTCCGTCTCCGACGCATCTGCTCTGATGATGCTACCTTCCATGACGGTGCTTCTGATATGACCTCCTTTTTCCTCAACCGAGGATTTCCCCCCACTGTGGTTGACAGGGCCCTCAACCGTGTCCGACCCATTCCCCGCACCTCTACCCTCACCCCTTCCCCTCCCTCCGAGAACCGTGACAGGGTTCCCCTTGTCCTCACTTTTCACCCTATCAGCCTCCATATCCAAAGGATCATCCTCCGCCATTTCCGCCACCTCCAGCGTGATGCCACTACCAGTCGCATCTTCCCCTCCCTTCCCCTGTCAGCATTCCGAAGGGATTGTTCCCTCCGCGACACCCTGGTCCACTCCTCCATTACCCCCACCACCTCGTCCCCGTCCCATGGCACCTTCCCCTGTAATCGCAGGAGGTGTAATACCTGCCCATTTACGTCCTCTCTCCTCACTATCCCAGGCCCCAAACACTCCTTTCAGGTCAAGCAGCGATTTACTTGTACTTCTTTCAATGTAGTATACTGTATTCGCTGCTCACAGTGTGGTCTCCTCTACATTGGGGAGACCGAGCGCAGACTGGGTGACCGCTTTGCGGAACATCTCCGCTCAGTCCGCAAGCAGGACCCTGAGCTTCCGGTTGCTTGCCATTTCAACGCTCCCCCCTGCTCTCATGCTCACATCTCTGTCCTGGGATTGCTGCAGTGTTCCAGTGAACATCAACGCAAGCTCGAGGAACAGCATCTCATCTACCGATTAGGCACACTACGGCCTGCCGGACTGAACATTGACTTCAATAATTTCAGAGCATGACAGCCCCCATTTTACTTTCATTTTTATTTATTTCTCCTTCCTTTTTTTTACATTCTTTTTTACATTTTTTACAATCTTTTTTTTGCATTTATTTCATTTCATCTTAGTTTGTTCAGTTTGCTTACCCACTGTTTTTTTTCAGGTTTGCACTTTCTGCTGTTCAATATTCAGTGTATTAACACCTAATCTGTACTAATGCTTTGTCTTTCAACACACCATTAACATATTGTTTGCCTTTGCTCCGTGACCTTTTGGTCAGCTATGTGGCCTGGTCCAATCTAGACCTCCTTTGTTAGCTCTTGCCCCACCCCCACCTCACTTGCTTATAACCTGTGACTTTTCTAATATTTGTCAGTTCCGAAGAAGGGTCACTGACCCGAAACATTAACTCTGCTTCTCTTTTCACAGATGCTGCCAGACCTGCTGAGTGGTTCCAGCATTTCTTGTTTTTATTTCAGATTTCCAGCATCCGCAGTATTTTGCTTTTATTCAATGAGGGTTGTTAAACTAACATAAAATGGCAACTTTTTGAGCATTCCCTGAATTAAAGGAAGTATATTACAGTTAACTGCTTCTTGAAGGTTGATACCTTACGTAAACAAAGAGTAGATGTTATGTGAGGAACTAACTGAATGAATACTATGTCTAATCAAGATCAGCTGTCAGGCAGAAAACAACTCTTCTGTAACTCCACTGGAAGATCTGCCTGGGATCAAATTTGACCAGATTTCACATCTACAAGAAACTGTTGCAAAAAGAATTCTGAATATTTTTATGACAGTCATCATCCAAGAAACATAATTTTGATTTGCTCCTTTTCACAAATTAGATGCTTGACTCTTGAAATGGGTCCGTGAGCAAATTATAATTTACTTACTGCTATGACCGAGGCGGGAGGAGTACACTGTTAATTCAGTCCCACTTCTCCACAGGTCACAGCATATCAATAAATGTTCCCACTTACCGAAACAGCCATCTAGATACTCTATTTGTCCCCAGAATAATGCACACCAACCAAGTTTCTTTAAGAAACAACAAAATTATCTGTTTATTAGAAAACCAAGTCTTAATCAATAATGAAGTAAATCTATATACAAATTGAGATATTGAAGCTCCTTATTTTTTCCCTAGCCCTCACACACTCACACATCCATCCAAAAAGCAGTTAACTGGGAAAATAGGGATTTTTGGGTTTACAGCTGTTTCAAGTGAATAAAAGGAATAAAAAAACACTTAGACTGCAACGATCTGGAGAAAGTTCCTTTTTTTTATATTCATTCATTGGATGTGGGCATTGCTGGTCAGGCCAGCATTTATTGCCCATCCCTAATTGTCCTTGGTTTGGCAAGGTGCCCCAAAGTTGAATAGTTGGATGCCACACAAAGTCTTTCCAGGCGAGGTTGATGAACAGTCTATGTTGGGTAGGTGTTCAAAGAAATTCAGCTATAGAAGGCTTCACATAGGTCTTCCATCAGGGGTGTCGCAACAGGTGTCAGTTCTCACATTCGATGCAAAGATCCTTTTAAAGAGGCAAGGTTTCTGCAAATATTCCGGGTTTCTTCAAAAATGCTGGAGGCAACAGTACCACATCATGCAAGCTTTTGCTTTTCAAGAGCAAGGATTCTTTACAGACAGGTAATACTTATTTGGTTTTCTTCTGATCTCCTGGCATGTCCAAATTAAATTCCAATTGCCTGCTTTTGTCCAAACCCACTAGCTTTTTAAAGTTCAAAAATGAGACTAAAATTTCCCAGAAACAAGTCACATGCTAAGTCATAAATTCTCACTTGTCACACAAAGGGTAGCTCTTAGGTCAAAATCCCCTGTGGTTTCCTTGAAATCACCTGCTTTCCAGTCCTTGTTTACACGTTCAACTTTTGTTCAGGTTCCTTTAAAAAATAAAACACCCAAGAGGTCAGCCTCTTAAATTTTAAAAATACAGATTCCAACGTTTTACCAAAAAATATATGGAAAGTCTGGAACCAAAAAAAAATTGGCCAGAGGCAAAAGTCGAGAACCTTTGAATAAAAAATTCCTGTAAACAGGGTTATGAGATTAGGTTTGCATTATCAGGGTTTTTTTTTTCATGTGCTGTTGCTTTTACCCCTAATATTTTCCATTCCTTTCCTGAAGGGAATGACTCTTTGCTGGGACACAATTGTGTGCCTGATGTCCTCCAGTGCCTTGCATAACTTATCATTCAAAGGTTGACAGGCCAGTTGGCCATTGGAGCTAAGCACATCTTCATCTGATGCTCATATCTACGCACTTTCCAGGGAGTGTCATTGGCTCAGTATGGGAAGTCTCAGACGGCAGCTGGTGGAAATTAAATTCAGTTAATTAATGGCAGAGCAGGCTTGAAGGGCTGAATGGCCTACTCTTGTTCCTATTTTTCTATGTTCTTTAGGGAAAGAAATCTGTTGTTCTTACCCAGTCTGGCCTACATGTGACTCCAGACCCACAGCAATGTGATTTACTCTTAAATCCCCTCTGAAATGGCCTACCAAACCACTCAGTTGTATCAAACCACTACAAGAAAGTCGAATAAGAATAAAACTGATGGACCAACACCATCAGCCTAGGCACCAGAATCAATAACTGCAAACCTTGCCCAGTTGACCCTACAAAGTTCCCCTCACTAACATCTGGGATTTTTACCAAAATTGGGAGAGCTGTCCCACAGATCAGTCAAGCAACAGCCTGACATAGACATACTCACCGAATCCTACCTTACAGACAATGTCCCAGACTCCTCCATCACCATCCCTGGGTACCTCCTGTCCCAGAGGCAGGATTGACCGACCAGAGGTGGTGGCAGTGGTTTACAGTCAGAACAGAGTCGCCCTTGGAGTCTTCAACATTGACCCTGGACTGTTTGAAGTTTCATGGCACAAGTCAAACATGGGCATGGAAACCTTCTGCTGATTACCATATACTGCCCTCCCTCAGATGATGAATCAGTACTCCTCCATGTTGAACACCATTTGGAAGAAACACTGAAGGTAGCAAGGGCACAGAATGTACTCTGGGTGGGGGATTTCAATGTCCATTACTAAGAGCAGCTCAGAAGCACCACTACTGACCAAGCAGGCCACTCCTGAAGACTGGGCCTGTGGCAGGTGGTGAGGGAACTCACAAGAGAGAAAAACCTACTTGAACTTGCTCTCACCAATCTCTCTGTCATAGATGCATCTGTCCATGACAGTATTGGTAGGAGTGACTGCTGTGTGTTGTTGTCATATTTGTAGCGCTAGCTAGGGCATTGTTGATAAGGTTTTGGAGTCTGGATAAGGTCAACTAATAACTCCTTTAATATTTACACATCTCTATTTACACTCTCCACAATCCTCTCCAGCTAGCATCCTTTGTGCTGCTACTCTGTTCTTCCAAAGCCCATTACCATGTGATTATTACATCATCATTACTACAGTAGGAGGGGTTTCTCTTACTGTCTCCAGCGTTAACCCTTCAGGTCCTTGTGGAGACAAAGTCCCATCTTCACACTGAGAATACCCTCCATCATGTGTGGCACTACCGCCGTGCTAAATGGAATAGATTCAGAACAGATCTAGTAGCTCAAAACTGTGTCCATGAGACACTGTGGACCAACATCAGCAGCAAAATTGTATTCAACAACTAAAACTTCTGATGAAAGGTCACAGACCTGAAACATTAACTCTGTTTCTATCTCCAGGGATGCTGCCAGACTTGCTGATTTTTTCCAGCACTTTCTGTGTTTGTATTCAACCACAATCTGTAACCTCATTGCCCAGCAAATCTCTCACTCGACAATTACAATCAAGCCAGGGGATCATCCTTTTTCAATGAGGTGTGCAGGAAAGCATGCCAGGAGCAGAACCAGGCATACCTAAAAATAAGGTGCCACCCTGATGAAGCTACAACATAGGACTACAAGCATGGTAAACCATGGAAACAGCATGCGATAGACAGAGCAAAGTGATCCCACAACCAACGGATCAGATCAAAGCTCTGCAGTCCTTCCACATCCAGTCATGAATGGTGACAGACAGTTAAAAAACTAAACTGAAGAGTAGGCTCTACAAATTCCCCCATCGTCAATGATGGGGGAGCCAGCATGTCAGTGCAACAGACAGGGCTGAAGTATTTGCAACCATTTTCATCCAGAAATGCTGAGTGGATGATCCATCTCGGCCTCGTCCTGAGGACTCCAGCATCACAGAAGCCTGTTTTCAGTCTATTCAATTCACTTCACGTGATACCAAGCAATGGCTGAGTGCACTGGATACAGCAAATGCTAGGGCCTTGTAACATCCCAGCTGAGCGCACTAAAGACTTGTGCTCCAGAACTAGGCTCACCCTAGAACACTCTGGCTGTTCAGGTACAGCTACAACATTGGCATCTACCCAATAGATAGTCTTTTCCCATCTGAGCTCCCTCACCCAGGCTTTTTGTGTTCACCAGGCCTTCCCCTGCCAACTCCAGCTGCCCAAGAGATACCAACGACCTCACATCCCTCTCCAGATTTCCGCCACTCATCACTGAGAAAAGCAAGTCTTACAGCTCCAACAATAGCTATGCTGTGGCACTTTTAGAGCAGCTGAGCTTTATTTTGTGCCTCTGTGTTATGTTAATCAGCCCTTCACACAGCCCTCGCTGCCCTCCACATTGTTCACGTCTTCCAAACCCTGCCGTTGTCCAGACATGGTATTCTCTGTATGCCCTTCCTTTGAAAATCCCAAACTGCTGCTGACAAGACCGTCACTGAGCTCCACAATGAGCTCAACAGGCAATTAATTGGAGGTGTGAAAGGTTACCGTTCCCTTCCTCCCAGCACCCCTTTAAAAATGCCTTTGCATTCCGGAGGTGGGAGGAACCAATGCCGATCTCCGAGAGCGCCATCTTGAAATCTCGCATGCACCTGCTCCCGCCCGCAGCAGGCTTTAAAAATCCGGCCCATTAAATCAGATTGATTCCAATTGTCTGATGCCATTCAGGTTATCTCAAGAACTAGTTAGATAATAGATTAGCACTATTATTTCTAGAACTATTTAAAAAAAAATCACTACAACATTTCCTCCACATACAAATGAGATTGGATTTCTCCTGTGACTAAAAAGAAAGTTATATTGGGTTTGTTGAGAAATATTTATCTTGTTACAATTGTAAACTAATCAACAAAAAGTAATTGTACTTCTGACAAAGGGTCTCTACCTAAAACGTAACATTTCTTCTCCTTTCAGCTGCTGGTGAACTTGCTATGTATTTAATTTCAGATTTTTATCATTAGCAGTTTTTCTACTTACCTCAAAAGTCACAATTCCTTCCCCTCACATTCCAATCTTTTGGTTACCATTTGGAACCTGCTACACAATCATCAATACTATTTTGATAGTAAAGAAGGAAGTGGAACACTTAAGCATCTTCTTCTGCAGAAATACCTCACTCAGTTATAGGGTCACAATGAAAATAATGCACACCAATTCCCAGGTGAAGATCTCTGGGTCATAGGTTCAATTCTTCTTGTAGATATTTCTTATTTTCACAATGATACAGATTTTGCAACTCATTCTACCAAATTATTTCTCAGATCCTCCATCGAACATACGATCATGCGAATTAGGGGCAGGAGTAGGCCACTTGGCTATAAGTTCATGGCTGAACTGCTTACTCCACACTTCCAACTACCCCCGATAACCTTCCACCCCCTTGCTTATCAAGAATATTATTATTCTGCTACCTGATAGAGGCCCAATCCATGCAGATATGTATTACAGTCATCCAATGAATATTTATGCTGGTATCAATATTTATTCATGAATTATCCTGAATGGTCTGTTCTCATTTAATTTTCACATCTGCTTACGTTCGGAAACTAGTCAGGTACATACTGCTTATTACATTGGATATGAATGTGACCATCTGTAACTCCTGTCAAAATTCTCCATCTACATTCCTGAGTACGCAGATCTGCGATCCAAAGAAAAATTTGTATTTGTGTGGAGCCTGTCACATAACAAAACGTCACAAGACTCTTCACAGGAGCATTATGAAGCAAAATTTGACACTGAGTGACATAAGGCAATATCAGGGCAAATGGCCAGAAGCTTGGTCAAAGATTTAGAATTTAAGGAGTGTCTTAATGGAGAAAAGAGGTAGAGAGGCAGAGAAGTTCAGGAAGTGAATCCCAGAGCTTAGGGCCTAAGAAGGCACAGCAACCAATGATGGAGCAATTAAAATGGGGATGCTCAAGAAGCCAGAATTAGATGAGCACAGATATCTCCGAGGGTTGTGGGACTGGAGCCAATGCAAGATAGCGAGCATAGGGGTGATAGGTGAAGGGGACTTGGTGCAAGTGAGGACAGGGAAACAGAGATTGGATGACCTCAGGTTAATAGAGGGCAGAATGTAGGAGGCTGGCCAGTATAGCATTGGAATAGTCAAGTCTAGAAGCAACAAAGGCATAAATAAGGATGTCAGCAGCAGATGAGCTAAGCCAAGGGTGAAATCAAGCATTGTTATGGAGGTAAAAATGGGGGGTCTTAGTGATGGCATGGATATATGGTCAGAAGCTCATCTCGGGGTCAAATACGACATCAAGGCTACGATCAGTCTCAGACAGTTACCAGGGAGACAGAACGGAGTTTGGAGCAGGGACCAAAGACAATGGCTTCGGACTTCCCAATATTTAATTGGAGGACATTTCTGTTCATCCAGTACTGGATGTCGGACAAGCAGTCTTCTAATTTAGTGACAGTGGAGGAGTCTAGAGAGGTGGTAGTAAGGTAGAGCTGGGTGTTGTCAATATGCATGTGAAAACTAACGCCACTTTTTCAAATGATGTCGCCAAGAGGCAGCATGTTGATGAGAAATAGAAGGGGGTCAAAGATAGAGCCTTGGGGTACACCAGAGGTCATGGTGGTGTGGGAACAGGAAAAGAAGCCATTGCAGATGATACTCTGGCTACGATTAGATAGATAAGAATGGAACCAGGGAAGCACAGTCCCACCCAACTGGACAATCGTGGAGAGGCATTGGAGGAGGATAATGTGGTGAACCATGTCAAAGGCTGCAAACAGGTTGACAAGGATGAAGAGGCATAGTTTACCTTTGTCACAGTCACACTGGATGTCTTTTGTGATTTCGATCAGAGCCGTTTCAGTACTGTGGCAGTGGTGGAAATCTGATTGGAGGGATTCAAACATGGAGTTCCAGGAAAGATGGGCATGGATTTTGGAGGCAACAACACATTCAAGGATTTTAGGGAGAAAAGGGAGGTTGGAGATGGGGCAGGAGTTTGCAAGGATGGTGGGGTCAAGGCCTGGGTTTTTGAGGAGAAGGGTGATGACAGCAGCTTTGAAGGAGAAACATAGTACCTAAAGAGAGAGAACCATTAATAATATCAGATAACATGGGGACCAGGAGGGGAAGTTGGGTGGTCAGCAATTTAGTGGCAGTAGGATTGAAGGAGCAGGAGGTGGGTCTCATGGACAAGATAAGCTCAGACAGGGTACGAGGGAAGCAAAGAGAGAAACTAGAGAAAGATGCAAGTTCAGGGCTAGGGCAGGGGGTTTGCCCCAGTCAGCTAGGGGAAAGAAGGGAAACAGCAGAGGCCACTGATCAAATGGTCTCAACCTGAGTGACAAAGACACCCATGATATTCTCTGTACTCCATAAAGCCTGTTTAGATATAAATAACAGAAATTGTTCTTTGGAGGTGAGGGTGGAGTGTTCTATCTTGGATAGCCAATTGGTGATGGATAGTACTGGAGCCAATCTTTATTCAGTCTTACATTTATTTACAGAGCTAAACATTACAAGCATACACCTCCTAACTCAACTACCCCACAGTTTGAATAAGTGTATTTTTATATGTGCTCAAGTAAAACCCCAGGTAATGCCCACCATCTGCAGACAATTAAACACAATTAATATACAATTACCAGATTTCCTCCTTTCTCTTTAAATAAAAATTAGAGTTAATATTGCAACCAAAATTTCAAAAAAAAGATCAAATCAAAAACCTCCATATTCTGTACAAAGCATCGCATTGTGAGATGCCCCTGCTTTGGGACCCCTAACAATTTCTTCATATATGCATTTCTTTTCAATTTTCTTTCTCTCTCAGCATTTGCTTCAAGCAGCAAGGTCAATTCATAACATTTTCTCACTCACACTTTTCATGAAATGTGCATTATTCCACAATGAATATCGACATAACATTCAATGGTGATACTATCTTCAGTACGCTCCTTGTATAGAATATCACATAAAATATTTGACAAATAGAATCCCCTATCCACTGCATCCAAAAGAGCCAGGGTTGCAGCAGCTTTTTGTTTAGCTTCCCAAGCTAAAGGACAATATTTCCCATTTTTACCCATAAGTAATACTCACTGAGTAATACCCATTGGGAAGATTAGCATGTGGAGCATCCCTATAAATGACTAGTTTCATGTTCTTTGGGTCACCTAAGGATGGGAACTTAAGCACACATTTCTCCAGAATTAATTTGTTTTATTTACCCTTAAAACATTCTCAATTTCAGGGTGCTTCATCATAGTACTTAACTCCAACGCATCCAAACTAGCATCTAATCTTGTCTGAGTGCCCAAACAGTTCAACTGACCAATCAAGCTTTGCAATTGCTCTGTCTCTTCTTTAGATATAACTTCATCTTTCTGCGATGATCTAGCACGATTAAACAGTATAGGAGTATCACTCTATAAATAGGATTGTAGATTTACAGTTATTCCAGACCTACTCTACCTAACATCCAATATTTAAAAGCCCCTCAAGCCTAACTTCCAATTTTAAATATTATTAATAACACATTTCTCAAGTTCTGCAGTACTGCCCCATAAGAAACCATCAAGGTGCATCACGAAGATGGCTGAAAGTTTCCCTTTATGTTACCAATAAAACATACAGGATCTGCTTTTAGTTGAACACAATCTATTTGCAGTAAAAAAAAACTCACTGAAAAATACCACACCCTGGAAGCATCATTCAGGCCATTGACACGTTTGTTTAGTTTCCATAGTTTCCTTTTCCATCTGTTGCCTCTTTGCGGAGTTTCAGAAGCACTTCCCTTGGAAAAGTATCGTCCTACAGAAATGCGGCTTTTATGTCGATTAATCTACACTCCTATGAATATGTGACCAAAAGAGCTGAAAAGATTTTCAAGATTATTTTTCCAGCTGTGGGAGGATCCACTCTAACATCTGTAGCACCCAGTTGCTCTTCAAAAAACCCTAGCAACTAACCTGGTTTTAGCCTTGTAAGTCCAATCTGCAAGGACTTTTTCAGTGCAAATCCACCTATGTGACAAGGCTGGTTGCCCCTTATCTGCTACCTCAGAATAAACTCCAAACTCCCTCCAACTATCTAATTCCCTTTGTTTTGCTTCTCGGAATAGTTTATCCTCAAGTTTATTGGCAGTCACCAAAACTTCATGACCATGAGGACTTTACATGCAGTACATGATCGTTTTGTGATGCAAGAGACACTTCCAGACCCATTATGAGAAATTGCACTGCACTTTCATACCCTCCACTCTTTCACTCCATTCTGCCAGCCCATGGACCTTGCTTCTTGGCCATCATCCTGAATATTCAACCATTATTTAAACTTGCCAGTAGATTGACATGCATGTCCCACAATTGTTACATCCCTCCATTCACTAGACCCCTCTGGAATATATGTCACCCAAGCACCCACTCTGGGTAACTGACCTTTGGATGTGATAGCCCTGTCACATGCGTCATGATCACTCACATTATCACTATCCAGCCTTTGATCCACTGTATTCTGTACTTCAGGACCTTCATCACAAAACACATGAAGTACAAGGTGCCTCGTTTACGTCTATCAACTGTTCAGATTCTGAGATTTTGTAATTAATCCCGATTAATCATAAGGAATGATGAACCTTAACAGTTTGATGGTAAGTACTGTCTTACCATCATGATCTACTATCTTACCATAACCTTTTCATTCCCTATAACCCTCTCTTTTATAATGCACCAAATATCCTGATTTAAGTTCTGTCTCGGATGGTCCTATACGATACCTCAGAGTGCTCTGAATTTTCTGCAAAACTTCAGACTTGATAAAAACTCATCTCCCTGCATGTAAAGCATTCAAGTGTACAAAAAAATTGAACTGAGTGTAATACCTTCTAAAGCAGGAGGACTATTGTACAGTACAGAAGGCAATTTGGGATTTTGCCCGTAGACCAATTGATAGGGACAATACCTTCTCACCATCTGAAGTGAATTCTTTGCACCAACTGCCCATGCCAGTGTGGTTGCCAATTAGCAGTCTGGTTGATCAACTAAGATCTTGTGCAGCACATGATTCCTTTCACAGAGTCCATTGCTGAAATGATTTTCAGCTGCAGTGTTCATGACCATAATGTTCATATTTTTGTACATTTCTCTGAACTCATCATTGGAAAATTCCCCTCCATTATCAGTCAAAAACTTAGCTGATGCTCCAAGTCTGGTCCCTATCCAACTGTCCTCGATTTTGTCTATCTTCACCCTTTTGTCCTTACTATGTATTATTTTAGGAAGACTAAATCTGATTGCCATGTCTATAAAATATAGAATGAAAATATTTCTGTCTTTGTCCCATATCTTTAGATCCATGGAACTACCTTGTTAAAGTCAAGTGCCAATGGAAGACTTACGAAGGGCAGCATCCTTTGATATTTTTTACAGATTTCACCATTCTCACTAATCTCTTCTATTAGCCTCGTATATTTTTTTTTATCAACCACACCTGCATCCTTTAGCAGGGTTTTTAAATGCTGTGTTATGACCAGGTGAGAAAGAGTTGAAGGATCCCTCTCAGCCTTCACCTGGTCTAACCATAACTGGGTTTTACTTTAAACACACTGTGTTTTTAGCTCCCCCTTGGTGAATCCTTGTTCACAGCTTTCCAATTATAAGGGAAAGAAACCAGCACAAACAGGTTTTCTTAGGTTTAAAGAAGAAAGATTGCAAGTTATTAAACTTAAACTCTAATTCGGTTGGCGCCTAGATACACAACGTGCCCACGCTAGCATGCATATACGATACACACAGGCAAATAGAGACAGAAAAGAGCAGAAGAAAAATAAAGTGGAGAAGTTTGAGGTAATATCTGAAGAGTTTTTGTTACAGTTCTTCAAGCTCACTGTAGGGTCCTTGATTGGAGGTAGATCTTGCTTTTCATTGGGGCCCAGTATTCTTCTTAAATCTTGTTCGCTGTAGACTTTTCTCTCTTGGGGTTCATGTGTCTTCAGTGGATTCAGAGGCTTGTGAGAAAGAGATGGGAGCAGACAGAAGAGATCTTCTCAGTCCAGGAGCAAACAGTCTTTCTTCAGTTCAAGCTCTTTGTGGCTAGTTCAAAAAGCCCTGGAACAGCCAATTACTCATGGTCCAACCAGTCCTGGCCCCTGTGGATTGCATCACACCAGCAGGCCCTGGAATGCACTTCCCTACCCCCTCACTGTCCGTTGATCAACATCCGTTATGGGTTGAATGTGTCAGGGAATGGTACTTTGTCTGCACAAGCACCGTTGTTAGCATGCAAATGTTTGTTCTAGCCATGGCTGATCTGTTCAACAAGCAATTTCCTCGCTCCAGCAACAGTTCAAAATCAATGTTAATATGACAAAACCAATGTGCCTCATTCTTGGCAGGTGGGGCCTGCATGACAGCTGACAGGTAGGGTGAGCAAATTTACAGTGTAACTTTAAGACAGTGTACATTTTTTCTCTCTGATTCTTATTACCTGGTGCCATTAATATTTGTCTAACACTCTCATGAGAAACATCAGGTTTTGTTAAGGGGATACAATACTGTCCTGATTGAGTAAACTGAAGATTCACTGACTTCCAAAAATAATTGCCTTATCATGCTCCAGGCCAAGTTCCATTTGTGCCTTTTTCATTGAAGGTTTACTCAACAGCATAGATATCTCACTAGAGACTATATTAGTACTGATAAAATGGCTCACTCAAGTTATTTTACATGGCAATACAATTTTCTTTAGTGATCTCAATGTGTTGTCATCACTGAACCAAAAGCAAGTAGTACTTTACACTCCTTAAACTTGCACGATCCTCACTACTTGGAGGATCTTGATAACATTTTAACCAATCTGTTCCACACACTGTCAAAGTACAAACACTATCTAGCACAATACAGTTGAACAAGTCTGCGACTAATAGGAGTAAAACTCGTTGTGACCAGTACAATCTGTTTGAATTAATCATTATCGTCATCTCCTGCCTCAGAATTCTGTCTGTCATGTGTCATTGTGAGGACCTGCCTCTCTGCTTTGGGCAGTTCAATAATAATGATACTTCGAGTCACACCTGAAGGTCTATTAACTGTTCTTTGGGCACTCCTGGTATTCATTTGCCTATTATTTTTGTTCCAATTCTTTCTTATGCTGTAATAACCAGGTCTACTTTAATCATCATTTCACCTGTCTGCAACCCTTCCATTGTCTTGACTACTGTGTCCAGTATCTGGACCATTTCAAAATCTGGCAATCATTGAGTCCTATATTCTTTGTGTCACTGTCCAACTTGTTTCCCCATGGCTACAGGAAATGACCGTTCCCCAGGATTATTTTAAAGGCAGCATACATCTGATCCACCGGGGAGTCCCTCTCCAAGAACCTAACACTAATTGAAACCAGGAGCCTGTCCATAGGTGACACCTTAGCACAATCGAGCAATCCTAGCACCTGAACCAAGGATCTCCAAATTGAATTTTGTCAATCTTTTATACAATATTTTAATGTCCATAATATATTCCTCCATTAAATAACCATCTATTTTCCAAAATCTATCAAAGTCTGACCATGCCTCTTAGACATTTAATAGATCATCATTCTTGTAAATTCTATTCAAGAGCTCAAATAGAAGATCCAAACCTTCATCAGTATCCAACCTGTGGGCATCCAGCTCACAAATACTTTATTTCTGATTTTACTTCTGGTAGGAAGCGACAATGCCAAGGCCATGCCTTGTTTCCTCTTTGGTCGGGATGTAACCCGTGTTCACATAGTCACTGCATTCGTCCACTGATCGTATGGTTCAGACTCCAAGAACATCATACTCCAACAATTTACACTTGCTTCTGCCATTTATCACAATAGCTTCTAGAATTTTAGTTTGCTGTCTGAATTGTTTTTTAGCTTCCAACCCTCACCTTTAGGCAACCATCCTCTGCTACGATATTATAACTCGGATACCAAGTTGGTGAAGGATAGTATTCGAGTCAATCTTTACTCAATTTTACATTTATTTACAGAGTTAAACATTATAAGCGTTCATCTCCTACCTCAAGTGAAACCCAGTTAATGACCACCACCTGCAAACAATTAAACAAAGTTAATATACAATTAACAGGATGAGATGGGGAGGTGGGCATACAAGGATGGGTTGTAGTACAGAAAAGAAGCTGGAGTTATCTTTACATTCTAGGATGATCCAGATGAGAGCAAGACCCAATAGTGCTCTAGATGGTCCAGTCAGATCGGGCAGTGAATGGCTAAACCAGTTGTCCACCATATCTGTTCAAGTCTGTGCCCCTTGTACATAAGGGAGCAGATATGTGGGCTATACCAGGGAATGGCCAGGATGAGAAAATAATGGTTTTATTGGGGACTATGGCATCATAGGTGGAGGTGAGTGTGTAGTTGAGCAAATCAGTAGCTGCAGAAATGTTATGGCGAATAGAGGGCCAAAGGTTAGAGTTGCAAGTTTGAAAGTGCAGTTTTAAGTGAATTGTGGGATAGTTTTGTCCAGAGGCAGACACAGATTGCAGTAGGGTTGCAATGTGGAAGAGGGATGTGAGTGTAGAGTGTTACAAGGATTAGTTAGAGGGTGCTGTGAGCAATGTGCTTATTAGTGAACCGAATGGTTCTTTCTTATTCGATGGTTTCTTAACCTTAACAGTTACACATATGTAAATTACTGATACAATAGCTATTCCGAAGGATACACTCCTGTGGGAGGTGTTGTTCTATAAATATTTGATATTGTGTACAATTTGAAAGTGCCACCAATTAATTTCAATGAGACTATTGTACAAGTTGAATCCCTGCTGCACTCACTGAAAGCTACTTAGATACAAGAAATATAAATTGCTCTTTACACACTTATTAGACCATATAGGAAATGAACTGCTGAGCTTCCATACCTGTTGAACAAAAAAAGTATTTCAAATACCAAATTCTAACACAAGACTGTACAATTCAATGTCAAATATCATTTTATTTCCTCCCCGCATCCCAGCGCAGGCCATTGATCCATGACACTTTGCCCCTGTACTGTATACAGTCCAGAAATAGTTGTATAACATGCAGTCCAAATTCAGATTAGCCTAGTCAGAAATAAAACTGGGAACCATTGTTTCCAACTGATCAGCAAATCTGATAGGTCAGAACTCCACTTAGGTGTCAACCTGGGCTCAGTGGGAGCATGCCTGCATCTGAGTCGAGCACACTGCAGAGATTTGAACCTGCAACCCAGGCCGACACATCAGTGCCGTACTGAGGGAATACTGCACCATCAGAGGTGCTGTCCTTCGGAGGAGAGATAAAACTGAGGCCCCATCTGCCCTCTCAGATTGACGGGAAAGGTCCCATGCCATTATTTTGAAGAAGAGCAGGGGAGTCCTGGACAATATTTATCCCTCAACCAACAATATTAATACAAATTATTTGGTCATTATCTCATCGCTGTTTGTGGGACCTTGCTGTATGCAAATTGGCTGTCACATTTCCTATATTACAACAATAACTACATTTCAGAAGTATTTCATTAGTTGTAAAGTGTCTAAGGACATCCTGGGGTTATGAAGGATGCTGTATAAATGCAAGTCTTTTTCTTTTCCAAAAGTTAAAACTGAGCTGGCGGGTCTCGATGAATGGTTGCAATGTGTGTCAGTGGAATAATCCTTTTGTTTTGCTTTATGTTAAACAGCTGTTATGTATTTACTGTAAGTGTTTATACCTACCTGATCTTGATAAAATGTAATACTGTACTTGTAAAATTATTTTCCAAAGCTGATTCCATACCAAAGAAAGTTCTATTTAATTTTGCAATAAGTAGTTTAATACATACAAAACAAAATAACTATCGCACGGCAAAAAGTTATGAACTGTTGTTTACAGTCGGCACATAAAGGGATATTTCATCAAAACATTTGGGATGGACTTAGAGCTTAAAATATCTGTGATTTTATTAACACAAGACTGAACACCAAAGGTTTCTTTATAAAGATCAGATTTTTTACAAAATTATTTAAGTTAGCATTTACAGCATCAGCATTTGAAACCAATTTCAGCCAGAAGTGCCGAGCGAATGGTTCATCTCGACCTCCTCCTTGAGGCCCCAACATCACGGATGTCAGTCTTCAGTCAATTCGATTCACTATACATGACATCAAGAAATGGCTGAAGACACTGAATAAGGCAAAGGCTATGAGCCCTGACAACATCCTGGCAGTAAGTACTGAAGACTTGGACTTGTGCTCCAGAGCTACCTGCCCCCTAGCCAAGGCATTCCTGGACAGCTATAACACTGGAAAATTGCCCAGGTATGTCCTGTCCACTAAAGGCAGGACAAATCCAATTGGGCCAATCATCATCCCATCAGTTTACACTCAATCATCAGCAAAGTGATGGAAGGTGTCATCGAGAGTGCTATCAAGCCGCACTTAAAAAGCAAATAACCTGCACACCAGTACTCAGTTTGAGTTCCACCATGGCCACTCAGCTCCAGATCTCATTATGGCGTTGGTCCAAACATGCACAAAAGAGCTGAATTCCAGAGATGCGGTGAGAGTGACTGCCCTTGATATCAAGGCAGCATTTGACTGATTGTGTCATCAAGAAGCCCTAGCAAAATTGAAGTCAATGGGAATCAGGAGGAAGACTCTCCACTTGTTGGAATCATACCTAGCACAAAGGAAGATGGTATTGGTTTGCAAGCCAATCATCTGAGCCCCAGAACATCGCTGCAAGAGTTCCTCGGGGTAGTGTCCTAGGCCCAATCATCTACAACTGCTTCATCAATGACCTTCCTTCCAGCATAAGGTCAGAAGTGGGGATATTCGCTGATGATTGCAGTGTTCTCCCTTCTCAACTCCTCAAATACTGAAGCAGTCTGTGACTCGGAGCAAGACCGGGACAACATTCAGGCTTGGCTTGATAAGTGGCAGGTAACATTCACGCCACACAAGTGCCAGACAATGACCATCTCCAACAAGGGCTATTCAGCGATAGGTATTCAGTGATTGTAATGGATTTCCTTAGGGTGATTGATAAGCTTCCATACTTGAAGCTTTTAAAGAATACAGAAGCACATACTTTTACTGATAAATTGACAAAGCAATAGAGTTTGTTGGTAAATGGAGCAGGCACTGTCTGGAGTTTTGTGAAAATTGGAGATCCACTGCAGTCTGTGACAGGTGAATTTTTGTTTACACTGTTCACAAATGTTATGGAAACAAGTACCAATACTAATGTTATGAAATTTGCTAATGACACCAAGCTGTGTGACCAGATGTCCTGTGTAGAGGAGAGAGAAAATATTCAATTAGACCTGAAACAGTTATGAAAATGGGCTAAGGAATTGCAAATTGAGCTTATTGCAAAGGAGTATAAGGTAATGCATATTGATGTAGGGAACAGGGATGACATGTATAATGGATTTCCATTAACAAGAACAGGAAAGGAGACAGAATAGTTCTGTGATTATTGTTCATGCACTGAAATCATCTGATCAATGTAAGGCTGTTTTAAATGAGGAAAATTGGGATTGAGAATGTATCTCTCGGGCATTTGAGTCTTCAAAATGAAAAAAAAACTTTGTAAATGTAAGTAAGTTTCATATAACCAGAGGACAGCTTCCAGATAGTCAAACCTGATGCATGGCTAGAATTTTACAGGAGTTTATTCACAGTGATTTAGTTGTGGAATGGACTTTTACTCAAGCTTGTCACTTCTAGTTCACTGAGTTCCTTTAAAAAGATGTTGGATGGTTATATGATACAGCAAAGGAACTGATGATTAGAAGAATGAATTTAAGTGTAATAAATAGCTATTAAACAGAGCAGTGGCAAATGGAATTTAATCCTGAGAAGTGTGAGGTGATGCATTTTGGGAGGACTAACAAGGCAAGGGAATATACAATGGATGATAGGACCCTAGGAAGTACAAAAGGTCAGACGGATCTTGGTGTACTTGTCCATAGATCACTGAAGGCAGCAGCATAGGTAGATAAAGTGGTTAGGAAGGCATATGGGATACTTGCCTTTATCAGCTGAGGCATAGAATATAAGAGCAGGGAGGTTATGATGGAGTTGTATAAAACACTGGTTAGGCCACAGCTGGAGTAATGTGTACAGGTCTGGTCACCACACTATAGGAAGGATGTGATTGCACTGGAGAGGCTGCAGAGGAGATTCACCAGAATGTTGCCTGGGCTGGAGCATTTCAGCTATGAAGAGAGACTGAAAAGTATAGCGTTGTTTTCCTTAGAGCAGAGAAGGCTGAGGGGGAACATGATTGAGGTATACAAAATTATGAGGGGCATTGATAGGATAGATAGGAAGAAACTTTTTCCCTTGGAGGAGGGGTCAATAACTAGGGGGCATAGATTTAAGGTAAGGGGCAGGAGGTTTAGAGGGGATTTGAGGAAAAATGTTTTCACACAGAGGGTGGTTGGAATCTGGAATGCACTACCTGAAGAGGTGGTAAACATTTAAGAAGTATTTAGATAAGCACTTGAAACGCTATTGCATACAAGGCTATGGGCCAAGTGCTGGAAAATGGGATTAGAATAGGTAGGTGCTTGATGGCCGGAGGGCCTGTTTCTATGCTGTATAACTCGATGACTCTATGACTATGGTAGATGATTTAGTACATGGTAAAAATGCATGGGGGAAGCTTGTTTTGGGTTTTTGAACGTTTTACCTGGTACAAGTAATCTACCTCAGGAATTTTGGATTGGATTAGCTTAAGGCTATGAGAAAGTGGCTGCACATGTTACACTGGAGGGAATAAGCTTGATGGGGCTTTCCTAATCAATGGTTTCTTATGCTCTTATCGGTTAAAAAAAAGCCTGATTTCCTTTCTTAATTCTGTTTTTTTAAATTTGTTCATGGGATGTGGGTGTCGCGAGCAAGACCAGAATTTGTTGCCCATCCCTAATTGCCCTTGACAACTGAATGGCTTGCTAGGCCATTTCAGAGGGCAGTTAAGAGTCAACCACATTGCTGTGCGTCTGAAGTCACATGTCGGCCAGACCAGGTAGGAACAGCAGATTTCCTTCCCTAAAGGACATGGGTTTTTATAACAATCAATGATAATTTCATGGCACCATCACTGAAACTACATTTCAATTCCAGATTTTTATTAATTAATTGAATGTAAATTCCATCAGCTGCCATGGTGGGATTTGAACCCAGGTCCCCAGGGCATTAGCCTGGGCCTCTGGATTACTAGTACAGTGGCATTACCAGTATGCCACCATCTCCCCTAATTTCTAACTTCTATCCCCAGTATTTCCACCCTCACTATAAAAGAACATTTATCTGGATTATCTTCTTCAGTTTCCTTCATAATCTTGAAAACCTATATTGGTTCACCCTTAATCTTTATTTGTTATCCATAACTCAATTAATCAAATAATATCCAGTTGGATCATAATCACCCAATTTTCATGCCTCACTGGAAAAATTCCAAGAAATTATCATTTGTAGTAATCATTTTCCCTATCAAATATAGTGATGTGATTATATAATCACATATTCATTCTTGCTGGACAGTCTTTAATTTCCATGTTTGATTATATTTATTAATATTGTTGATTAATCACAAACAAAGCTGAGGAAAAATCATGATTGCCTCATAGCTAAGTTTGATTAAAGCCTAGAAATCAGACGACTGCTTAATATGTTTATCGTAAACTCCTTTATCTGGCATTTTAAATTAAAAGCATGAAGAGGAATGACATACAATGGAAATAAGCATTCATTCTTTAATATCAACTCCCTTTCTATGATGTATCATTAAAAAAAAGTATAACCTGGCAATGACAACAATAACCGAGGCCTTATGAATTTTATTCCGATGGTTGTTGGCAGAAAAGAAGGACTAGAAGAAATAGTTGTAGGTACCAACAGGCAAGGCAACAATTTCTGGTAATTTAAAAGACTCTCTTGTAAACGTGGGCACATCTGAACATGGTGTGGCCAATATTTTGAAATCTTTGATTATCCTTGGACCCTTTTACTTTGGAGCATTGATGGTAACTTTGACAGCAGAATTCTTCAGTAATTGAGCTGGTATTTTACATTCCAAAGGTGCAAAGACTCACTTACAGTGGTATAACCACCAGTGCCTCTGGAAGCAGTAGCAACCACCATGTTTTTTTAAAATTCATTCTTGGGATGTGAGTATCACTGGCAAGGCCAGCATTTATTGTCCATCCATAACTGCCCTTGAGAAGGTGGTGGTGAATTGCCTTCTTCTATGCTGCAGTCCATGTGGTGTAGGTACACCCACAGTGCTGTTGGTGGGGGGAGTTCCTGAGATGAGGAGAAATTTTTTCTCTCAGCGAATCATTAGTCCGTGGAATTCTCTTCCCCGGTGAGCTGTAGAGGCTGGATCATTGAATACATTCAAGGCTGAGTTAGACAGATTTTTGACCGGCAACGGAGTCAAGGGTTATGGGGGCAGACAGGAAAGTGGAGTTAAGGCCACATTCAGATCAGCCATGATCTTCTGAATTGGCAGAGCAGGCTCGAGGGGCTGAATGGCCCACTCCTGCTCCTAATTCTTGTGTTCCTGTGAGTATTCCATCACACTCCTGAGTTGTCCCTTGTAGATGGTGGACAAACTATGGGGAAGCGGGAGGTGAGTTACTCGCCAGAGAATTCCCAGCCTCTGACCTGCTCTTGGAGCCACAGTATTTATATGGCTGGTCCAGTTAATATTCTGGTTCTCCCAGGATGTTGGTGGTGGGGGGTTTCGTGATTCTCTCTTGTTGGAGATTTTCATTGCCTGGTGCTTGTGGGGCACAAATATTTCTTGCCACTTATCAATCAGCCCAAGTCTGATTGTTGTTTTGCTGCATGTGAGCATGGACTGCTTCAGTATCTGAGGAGTTGTGAATGGTACTGAGCACTGAGTAATCGTCAGCGAACATCCCCATTTCTGATGCTGGAGGGAATCAGCTGAAGATGGTTTGGCCTAGGGTGGCAAATACACTGCAGGGGAGAGAAAGGCTGCAACCCTTTCAGGTTGCCGATGGACAAAGAACTTAGTCTCTTCTTTAGGGCTGAGATCCGATAAGGAAGAAATAACTTGCATTGATCTCGTGTCTTTCATGTCCTCATCAATTAAGCACTTGTTCACGTAGTTACTGTTGTGATGTAAAGAAATGCAGCAGACACTTAAGGTCTCACAAAACAGCAATAAGATAATTAACTAGATAATGTATTTTCGTGATATTGGCTAATGGATAAATGTTGGTCAGGAGACAAGGGGAACTCCCTAGCTCTTCTATAATTAGTGCCATGGGATCTTTTACATCCATTGGAGAAGGCAAGTAAGGCCTTGGTTTAACATCTCATCTGAAAGACAACACCTCTGGCAGTGCAGCACTCCCTCAGTGCATTGGGGTATCAATGGGGATTATGTGCTCCATTCTCTGTAGCGAGGCTTGGTCCCACAATCTTCTGACTCAGAGGTACGAATACTACCACTGAGCCAAGGCTGATCTCTCACTAGCATTCTGGTACAGATGCAGGTACTTGGGGAATATGCCCTGCAATGATAAATAAGATGACGTTGAAGCAATGAGTTCTGCTTCTTTTTCATTGCAAGACAGATTTCAGAACCATTTGTTGAAGTGGCTATGGATGAACATACATGTCAAGATATGAAAAATTCCCATCAGCTCACTCCATGTAAACCTGGTGCAGTCACATTCACCATCATTTGGAGTCCCTCGTTATACTGTGTGACATTAAACGAAACAGAGAAAAAAACACTTACAGCCAATTCAAGAAAATCTGGGTGTCAAAAAGACCCCCGACTGCCGAGAAAGAGGCATATTAATTTTGTCATATGAACATTGATTTTAAACTGTTGCTGGAGTGAAGAAAGGACTTGTTAAGAAAATCACCAGATACTCGGCTGGAAAAACATTTGCATACTAACAGACAGTGCTTGGAAAGACAAAGGACTATTCCCTGGTCCACTTAACCCAAAATGGACTTTGATCACCAGACATTGAAGGTGAGGAAGCTCACATTCCAGGATGACTGCTAAGATGGCAGAATCCACAAACAGACATGGTCAAACCAGCTGGTCATATGACTAACCTGCTGGCTGCTGGGCAACCTGGGTTTTTTTTAAATTATGCCACAGAGTAAAATGCAGAAGGCAGTTTTGAAGTGGAACCTGGACCAAGGAAGCCTCCCTCTCTCTCTCTCTCTCTCATTTTCTCCCAAGCCACCGAACCCATGGAAAACATGTAAACCTCAAGAGAGAAAAGACTCCGACCTCGAAACAAGTTGAATCATGCACTGGGCCCCAACGAATTGTAAGTCTGACCGGCAACCAAAGACTTCACAGCAAACTCAAAGGACAGTAAAATAGAAACCCATCTATTGCCTCAAACTTTTCATCTTTATTCTTTTCTACTTTTCTATCTCTATCTGCGTGTGTGTTTATCACGTATGCATGGTCGCGTCGCATATTCGTAGTTGGTAACTGGATTAGAGTTTAAGATTAATAAACTTCTACCTTTCTTGTTTAAAATCTAAGAAAACCTGTCTGAATTGATTTCTTTGCCTTACATTTGGAAAGCAGTGAACAAGGAAGGGGAAGCTAAAACATGGTGTTTTTAAAAAAAAATTAAACCCTGTTACGGTTAAACCAGGCAAAGGCTGAGAGGGAACCCCTAGACCCCTCTCACCTGGTCGTAACACTGGGAAATTCCTCCTCCCACACTTAAGGTGATCAAGCAAGGTCCAGCATATGTGAACCTCATGAATCTCTTTATTACCAACTAACCCATCCCTCACTGACCTTTTATACCCTGTTATGTCCAACCCACTCAGGAACTTGCCCAGCTACTTTTTAGAAGATTATAAGGAACCCCCAGTCTTCAAACTTTAGTGATATGTTCCAGAGAGCAATGACTCTGTATGAAAAGAAATACTTCCTAAGATCTACCTGCTATTTTCCTATTCCTACCATGTCCAACTAGACAGAATCTAACCCTTCATCCTTTAAAACAAAATCGATCTTATCTTCTACAACCTACATCTCTCCAATGAAAACAGCCCCAACTCTTTAAGCCTTTTCTGATAACTAAAAGCCCTCAGACTGTGTATCAGTTTGTTTTCTCTCTTCCGTACCATCTCAAGCCCTTAATGTCTGGGGACCAAAACTGAACACAGTACTCCAAGTGTCGACCCAACCAGGATATGTACAGCTTAAATAGTTTTACTTGTACTAACTATTTAACCGAAAATTCTATTTGTTTTTCAATGGCTTCATCACACTGCTTCAATACTTGATCAACTATGACCCTCAGATATTTCCCTGTCCTTGTAACCTTTGATGGATACCCCTGTAATTTCTATGTAAGTTGAGAGTATGTGAATACACTTATCCACATTGAAGGACATCTGCCACACATAGGCTTATTCTCCTAATTTATCGAAATCAGCATATAATCTCATTATTTAATCTAAATTCTCAGTGTTTGTGCCCATTTTTCTGTTACCTGCAAACTTGTGAATAGTCCCAGCAATCATTTATGAAGATTATTGTTACAAGCTCACAGGGCAACAATCTTGCTTGTACTGTGTCTTTATTGAACTGAATTTGTGGTGGGTGTCAGCAGTGAGTGTCTCATGGTAGACGTCTCATGATTATGGCAAGCCAGAAGGCACATTAGTACAGTATTGCATTTCTATCCCAAACATCCCCTTTTCATACAAAAAAACAAAAACAAAAACAAAAATTTGCATGCATTATCATTTACACAGTGAGTTGATCCAGGTTACCCATTATGCACACAACTGTTCTCATGCGTTAGCAGTCCATTATTCTCATCAGTCTCTGCACATGCATTGCACACATAGGGCAGGATTTTACCAAGCCCTTGGTGTCGTGAGCCATGGCAGGCAGGGCATGAAAATCAGTCCAGATGAGACCCGCCACAGACCTCGACGGTTTTTTTCGTATGAAAAGGGGATTTTGGAATAGAAATACAACACTGTACTAATGTGCCTCCTGGCATGCCGTAAGATTCCAGGTGAGGGTATGTTAATTAATTTATTTCATTACTTTACATATTTAAATGCAGGTCTCATCACCGAGCGGCACCACCACACCCCCCCCCCCAACACCTCCCTCCCTCCCCCCCCCCACCGCCATATGTAAATTAATAAAATAAATTAATTAACATACCCTCACCTGGAATCTTACCGGCCGCTGCAATCTTCGGAGCAGCGGCCAGCACTTCTACGCCTTCAGATCCCCGTCCAGGGAAATGCGGTGCCACACTAGTGAAGAGGGGGGCGGAGGTAGGTTTGTCAGTGTGGGATGGGGGGGAATGGGGTCAAATACATGTAATGGATGGAGGGGATGGTGGGAAGGGTTGATCCTTAAACTTTGTGCAGTTTTGCGGGTAGGGGCAAGGTCAGATGTAAAAGGTAAAGGGGGGTAAAGGGCAAATAGTTATTGTAATTGTTATGGGGGGGTTGGGAAAGGGGAGTAAGAAATTTATTTATTTAATTTTGGGGGGATATTTAAAAATTTAAATTTGCCGGCAGGGCTGGCTGTCCTTTAAAAATGGCGCCAGCGCCTGTGCACAGGCACCTGATGCCATTGCCGGGGACGGACAGCCTACCCCCTCCACGAGATTGGGGTGGGGGAGGTGGGGCACCCCAGCTATTTAAATGAGCCGCCACGCTGAGATCACGGCGGCTCTTTGGCGTGCAGCCCACATGGGTGGGGTGCCATTTTTTGAGCTCGTCAGCGAGAGCTTAAATTCCGGCTCATAGTCTTCAAATTGTGCTGGTCTCTTAATGGTGCGCTTGCGTGTTGTCTTTGGCTGTTCATCTGGGTGATTTTCCTTCTCTGGGGAGTGTTGTACCTGTGTCACTTGTTGTTGCCCAGTAACTGTTTTTCCATTTCCGTTGTTGGAGTGCCGTGGACCTCTGGAACTGATGGTTGATCTGTGGTCTGTACAGATGGTGAGTTCACATCTTCCTGATCGGCTGCCTTCAATGAAGGAACTGCTTCTCCAGTTGTGTGCAGTTGCGACAGTATATCTGGTCGTTCACTTCCACCACGTACGATCGAGGCGACAACTGCTCTACGCAGGTCCCAAATTGCCAATTGGGCTGACTCCTGTTGAGAGTGTTGAAGGTTTGTACCCTGACTGGCTCTCCAATGCTCAATTCTGGCAATGGTTTGGCAGTTTTGTCAAAATGAAATTTGGCTTTCTGCCATTTCACCTTGATTTTGTCACTCACACCTGTTACTACTTCTGGTTTCAGTAGTTTTTTTGCTATTGGAAGAGTATTTTGGCTGCGGCACGACTTTAGTCTTTGTACTGGACTACTTTCCATGCCTTCAGTAGGTATGTTTCTCCACCTGAATTTTGCCTTGTATACATCGGTGCTGGATTTTCTCACTTTCTTTATGATTCCTTTGGCGATTTTTCCTGCCACCTCAGCTTTTTCATTTGACTGGGGACAGTGTGGAGATGATGTATGGTGTGGAGTTTCCCAATACTTTGTGAAGTGGCTGAATTCTTCACTCGTGAACTGAGGGCCATTGTCACTCATCACAATGTCTGGAATGCCATATGACTGAAGTGTGCTTTCAGGTATTCTACAATCCCACCAGTAGTTGTTGAGGTCAGCTGGTCTACCTCCCAGTAGTCAGAATAGTAGTATACATTGACAAGATAATCAGTTCCTGTGAGAGCGAAGAGGTCTACTCTCAGCTTCATCCACGGTCTGTCTGGGATGTCATGTGTCATCAGTGGCTCTTTAGCTTGCTTAGCTTGGTACTCGTTACACACACTACACTGGCTGATGTGGTCTTTGATTTCATTGCTCATATTTAGCCAGTAGAGCACTTCTCTTGCCTTTCTCAGACCCGACTCAATTCCTTGGTGGCTTGCATGACTGCGCTTTAGCATCTCTCTTCTCAACTCCTTAGGGATAATGACTCTATTTCCTTTGTACAAGATGCCATCTTGGGCTGTCAGTTCATCTCTGAATACTGAATACGCTCTTGTGATCACAGGAGTGTCCTTGATGCTTTCAGGCCATCCTTTCATCACTATTTCTTACAACATTTGGAGAGTTGCATCTTGTTGGGTAGTTTGCTTGATTTGAGCAAGGTGCTTGTCTGTCAGATTCAATGTCTCTGCTGGGTTGATGACATCCAGAGCATGTCGAGCTGCAGCTTCACATTGGATCTGGAAGATTTCACACTCTGTTGTAGCATCCTGTACATGTTTCATGGGGAGTGCTGCTCTCGACAGTGATGTACATCTGTTTCAAAGAACAAAGAAAATTACAACACAGGAACAGGCCCTTCGGCCCTCCAAGCCTGCGCCGATCCAGATCCTCTATCTAAACCTATCGCCTATTTTCTAAGGGTCTGTATCTCTTTGCTTCCTGCCCATTCATGTATCTGTCTAGATACATCTTAAATGACGCTATCGTGCCCGCGTCTACCACCACACTTCCTCCCTCCTTATGCCGACTTGACCTAGAGTAATCAAACATCTATCCCTAACCTCAACATCCGTCATGTCCCTCTCCTCGGTGAATACCGATGCAAAGTACTCGTTTAGAATCTCACCCATTTTCTCTGACTCCACGCATAACTTTCGTCCTTTGTCCTTGAGTGGGCCAATCCTTTCTCTAGTTACCCTCTTGCTCCTTATATATGAATAAAAGGCTTTGGGATTTTCCTTAACCCTGTTTGCTAAAGATATTTCATGACCCCTTTTAGCCCTCTTAATTCCTCGTTTCAGATTGGTCCTACATTCCCGATATTCTTTCAAAGCTTCGTCTTTCTTCAGCCTCCTAGACCTTATGTATGCTTCCTTTTTCCTCTTAGCTAGTCTCACAATTTCACCTGTCATCCATGGTTCCCTAATCTTGCCATTTCTATCCCTCATTTTCACCCATTCCCTTTCACCCTCAGCAATCCTAATCTGCGGTGTGACCAATTCGCTAAACGTGCTATCCACGACCTCCCTTGCTTGTATGTCACATCCAGATGATTTCTCTGTAACCGGAGTAGTATTCTTTGCAGATGCTTTGGAGCAGATAGGAGCGGCTTGAGGAAAATGTTTTGAAGTGATTTGTGGTTAGACTCGACTGTCAGTTTCTTGATTATTCCCTTCTTTTCCAGCTCTTCTTTTTTGTCTTTTAGGCTGGCCTTGAGGGCAGCTGGAACTTTCCTTGGCAGATGCTGAATTGGTCTTACCCTCTCATCTACTTCAAGATGATATTCTCCCGTAAGTTTTCCTAAACCTGTAAACACATTGTTGTACTCCTCGAGGATCTGTTCCGTGGGCAATAGTTTAGGGTGTTGCAACATGTTGCAAATCTCTTTTTGCACATTGAGAGCTACCAGTTCAAGCTTTAGACTTGTCCCAGCTGAGATGAGTGGCTTTTGCTTGCTGTCTATGATCTGGAGCTCCAGATCTTCGTTCTTGTCATTGCATTGGGCTCTCAGAGTGATTTGTCCTCTCTGCACTAGTATAGTGCCATCATATAGCCTCAACCTTACTTTCGAGGGCTTAATTTTTGGATCGCATGTTGAGCCACTTTACACAGGTCTTTGAAGGTCATGATATTGCATGACGCACCGGTATCTAACTGACACTTTATGTTGACTTGATATTCTCCTTCTGTAGTCATCATTCCAATAGTCACAAACCATTTATCACCTATCGACCTGACTGAACCAACCTGTTGTATGGTGTACAGTGATTCACCAGAATCTTCAGCTGATATCTCTCTAATGGCCATCTATACCTGCTTGTTGTACTTCCTTCTAGCCAAACACTTTTGATTCGGTTTTTTGCAATGTGAAACCTACTCTCCCCATGCTGGACATGTCTTCTTTGTCTTTGTGTGATGTCTTCTGCAGTATTTGTATCCTGCTCTTTGTCTGTGATCTTTCTGCCCTTTTGGCCTGGAATGCCTTTCAGCATAATACAAAGCCTGGTCTGTTCTGCCATGAATATGCTTTAGCTGCTGATTTACAACCTCAGTGATTCTGCACATGCCAACCCCTTTCCTGAGAGTATGTTTTTCATCTCTCAGTAGACGTGCTCTCACTGTGGGTTCTGTTATGCCTAATACAATCCTGTCTTTAATTAGATCATCTTTTAGTCGTGCAAATTCACAGGATTCTGCGAGCTGTGTTAATGCAGTCACATATTGATGAATGGACTCTTTTTCAGAGTCCACTTTTTCATGGCCCTCATATTGAACACATTCATAAGTTACGTTCACTTGGGGTTCAAAGTGTGTCTTCAAGACTTTCAAAATTTCTGCTGCCTTTTTTTTTCTTTGGAGACAGTTATGGTGGAACACATTTTGTGACAGTCTCTCCCCAACAGTGATACAAGTGTAGCTACTCTTGGCTGCTCTGGTCTGTTAATTAAATCTGCCGCAATTTTGAAATTTTGCCATTGCAAGTGGATAAACTGCCAGTTCTGCTTTATATCACCTTTCACTTCGACCAGCACTGGGAGAGGAACATTTGTAGCCATTGTGTGTTACCCAGTGCTTTCAGCTGTGGCCTGTTTCTTTGTTACATTTCTGTAGCATCCTGTGTCTTTTAGTGGTGCTGAATAGTCCTGTGATCCTCTTTCAGTAGCAGTACTTCTATCCAGCTGTTCAACACTCAATCTCAGCTCCACTCTGACATCATGTTATGAGCTCACAGGACAATAGTCTTGCTTGTACTTTACTGAACTGAACTTGTGATGGCTACCTGCGTGAGTGCCTCATGCTAGAGGTCTCATGACTATGGCAAGCCAGGAGGCACATTAGTACAGTATTGTATTTCTACCCCAAACAATTATGAACAGCAATCATGCCATCACAGAGCTCTGCAGAACTCCACTCATGACTGGACCCAAACAGATTGAATCCCATTGATGATAAGCTCTGTCTATGGGGATTGCAAACACGTTCCGGTCCAATGGCCTCCTTCTATACTGTAAATGACTCTAAATGACTCTGAGAATTTCATACAATCTAATCTTACCCAATAGCCTTTTATGTAGTACTTTACTGAACAATTGCTGGAAATCAAGGTATGCAACATTTCCCAAACTGTCACCATTCACCAATGTGATCCATGAGGCAGGACCTCCATTTTCTAAAATCATATATGAAAATGAAACATGCAGATCAAAATGGGATAATTTTCAACTTAGGTGGTACCCTGGTGGAGCCGATCAATCACTGGTGTAGAATGTTTCCACGTTTTGTTCAGTTGAAATCAGTGGGATCTACGTCGGGTTGGTGATATGCTCAGATTTACGCCCATGCAGCACAGTTGAAAATGACATCCCACCCCCAGGTGTCTAATGTAATTAATTATATGTCAAATTTACATTCTTCCAATCACTAGAAAATAAAGGTGGAACGGGTCAAGAAGTTCCATCTAATCTTAGGATTCCATTGTGAAATGTAAAGGTCAATCATGGTACCTTTATCATGGTTAGAATGGGTGTGCTTCTGTGAGTGTTAGTTCCGCAGAAAACTAAGTATGGCACTGAGATACTCAGACAGCAATGCTAACAAGGACAGCACAGAATACAGTACAAGCGGCATGACAAACTGAAATCAAAATTTACAGAAATACATCAACATCAAAGGAAAGTTGCAAAGCAATAGTTTTGTTCTTGCTTTGTCTACTTATTTAGGGAGAAAGTATAGCTTCTCGTCCTTTATCTTACTTTTGCAAATTAGTGGAAATGCCAGTGTTGTGCTCAGCTTTAATCAATAAAGAAACATCATTCCTGCTTAAAAGTGACAGCATTGTCAAAATAGATATTTGGAAAGTGTTTTTGCAAACTCAGACATTGACAGTAACAATACTGTTTAAAGTGAGTGATGAATGATCAGGTAGCTTCCCAATTATCCGTCACTGCTTCTTACCAACAAATCTGAACAAACCCCGTAAGTATGTTAAATTGGTAGGGAAATATTCATTGACATATGGCTATGGTAGACAGCACATCAATTCTCTTTGTTTGTTTATTGTCTTGATTCCAAAAATGAAATGCATCTTCCATTATTTTATTTTGTTTTTCCCAATTTTCTCGTGAAGATACTAATTCGTGTTGGGATCTGGTACCTACCAGTCGCTTGATCATAGGTCATCCTTCATATGTGATCAACATATAATGTTGGCAGGGTACTGGCGGCTGTGCCTTTAGCTGCTAGGCCCTAAGCTCTGGAATTCCCTCCCTAAACACCTCTAACTCTCTCTCTTCCTTTAAGACTCTCCTTAAAACCTATCTCTTTGTCCACACTTTTGGCTACTTGTAGTTTGGTGCCAAAACTGGTTTGATAATGCTCCTGTCAATCACTTTAGGACATTTTACTATGTTAAAGGTGCTATATAAATGCAACAACATACAAGTTGTTGTTGGTATTTAACAATTGGAGAGCATCCAAGTCAAACCTCATCTTAACCTTAAATAAAAGCAAAATACTGCGGATGCTGGAAATCTGAAATAAAAACAAGAAATGCTGGAATCACTCAGCAGGTCTGGCAGCATCTGTGGAAAGAGAAACAGAGTTAACGTTTCGGGTCAGTGACCCTTCTTCGGAACTGACCCGAAACGTTAACTCTGCTTCTCTTTCCACAGATGCTGCCAGACCTGCTGAGTGATTCCAGCATTTCTTGTTTTTATCTCATCTTAACCTTACTTGGCATCCATATGCTTGCATTTTTCAACACAGGTCATTGAAGAATAATCTGATGTCAGAATAAAAACTAAAATGCTGGAAGTGTACAACAGGCTTATCAGCACCTGAAAAAGAAAGATCTTTCTGGGGACTCTTCATCTGGAGCAGGAACCCAAGCTAAATTTTCCCCTTTTCCAGTCTAGGAATGTGAAGGTAAATTGGAGCATCACCTCTGCTACCGAGAGTTTGAGTAGCTAACTCAACACAGACCAGAGGCTGAACCTGGGATTTTATTGGACTGTATAATGCAGGACTACTCTGGGAAATGCTTTTGCTGACTGCGGCATCAGGAATCATTGCACGTTTTAGTAGATATACTAGCAAAGAAGCCTCCTATACAACTTGAAACAAAAAGGAACTGAAATAAATCACTCAATCACTCATCAATCCTTGCTGATTTAAGCTACATTAAAGATATAGATTTTCAAACCATCTCTAGGGGTTTATAAGGTCAGATTTCAGTATTTGTTAACATTATTTCTGTTGACGTATACTAACAAGAATATGTTCGGCAAATACGAGCATTGTTTTCCTTTGGATGGTAGAAAGGAGTTTGCCAATATTTGCTGGGTGTCCTCAAGAATGTCAGTATTTACAGAAGCTTCTCGCAATGGATGAGTTTGAAAACTACTAATCAGCTTTTCTATGTCCCAAAATCAGATGGTGGGTATGGGGTAGGGTGGCAGTTCATGGCAAAGGGACAGCAGTACAGTCATTGCTCAAGATCTGAGATTTGTTCCACTGCCAATGAATATTTATCAGAAATCTTAATAAACTTACTACCTGAGACTTCCGGGTGACAAGATAATGTAATAGGTGCAAAAATGAATTTTTATTTTAAAAAACTAGAGTTTTGTTGGTGTGCAATTAATCTCTTGCTAAATTTTTTGGCTGCCTGTTCAAGATCTGGATGAACAGCCAAACAGTTTCATGTCATTTCAACATCAACGCGCCCGTTTCAACCTGACTCGTGAAATGGTGTAACTTTTGGCAAAGCTGCCCTCAAGTAAAAAACTTGGTAGAGCTGGCCCACACATGTTGAGTTACAGTTTGGTTATGTTAGGTCATTATTTGTTCCCAACTTCCAAAGTTACCACTTGTTAAAAAGGGGAAGTGCCATTCGGTTAAATCTGTGGTGACTGTGCCCAGAGGTTTTGTTAACAATGGGGACAGGGGAGTTAATTAGAGTGAATATTGACATTGCTGTGTCAATCAAATGTGTTGAAGGTGAAACAGAGCGGGGATGGGTAGGAGTTCAGACTTCAAATCATGACAGAAACTACAGGAAGCAGAGTCTCCCGAGTACAGTAGGATTCTTTCCCCTGCAAAATACAGGGAGTCAAGTATAGCTACATAATCTAACTTAATTCTTCTTTCTTTCTTTTTTTCTTTTGGGCCTCCTTATCTCGAGAGACAATGGATATGCGCCTGGAGGTGGTCAGTGGTTTGTGAAGCAGCGCCTGGAGTGGTTATAAAGGTCAATTCTAGAGTGACAGGCTCTTCCACAGGCGCTGCAGAGAAATTTGTTTGTCGGGGCTGTTGCACAGTTGGTTCTCCCCTTGCGCCTCTGTCTTTTTTCCTGCCAACTACTAAGTCTCTTCGACTCGCCACATTTTAGCCCTGTCTTTATGGCTGCCCGCCAGCTCTGGCGAACACTGGCAACTGACTCCCACGACTTGTGATCAATGTCACAGGATTTCATGTCGCGTTTGCAGACGTCTTTAAAGCGGAGACATGGACGGCCCGTGGGTCTGATACCAGTGGCGAGCTCGCTGTACAATGTGTCTTTGGGGATCCTGCCATCTTCCATGCGGCTCACATGGCCAAGCCATCTCAAGCGTCGCTGACTCAGTAGGGTGTACAAGTTGGGGATGTTGGCCGCCTCGAGGACTTCTGTGTTGGAGATACGGTCCTGCCACCTGATGCCAAGTATTCTCCGGAGGCAGCGAAGATGGAATGAATTGAGACGTCGCTCTTGGCTGACATACGTTGTCCAGGCCTCGCTGCCGTAGAGCAAGGTACTGAGTCAAGTATAGCTACATAATCTAACTTAATTATTTCTCCAGAAAAATGCAGTTAGTGGAGGATAGTTACTTAACACAAATTGTGAGCATAAAATCAATCCCAGTTACTTACAGCAGTGCAGTCTTCAGGCATGATTAATGGGAGAATTACCCAATCATCTCCATTCTGGCCAGCACTTGTGGTGTCACTCTATGCAGCAGTCGCTATAGTCTCAGCACAACAACACCTGTACTGCTCTAAATAAATGTAACCATGAAAATTAAAAGTTAATTTAAAAGCTGAAAGCCAAGTTTAACCAAAATCCACTTACCTACCCAAGGCAAGTCCAAAATGTTCTGCATTATTACATTTTTTGCAGCTGTAACAAAGTCAGCTCAGCCGCCAACAGTTTTAACTTCCAGCTAGACTTTATTCACAAAGTACCAGTACCAACAATGTTCAATATTGCAATTAGAACATCCTCCTCTTTGGGCTATTTTCTATATATGCAGCTCACTGTCCATTTTTTAATATCACTACCTGTGCTACTTTTTCCCTTTCACAACACAATGCCATCAACATTTACCTTTCCATAGCAATATTGCATTACGTCAACATTTTAGCTTCTCATTTTTGCTCCTTAGGGAAAGATGGAATTTATCAGTAGAATGTTTTTATTTGATTTTGCTCTTTTAGAATGCCTTTAAACATTTTGAAAAGCATTAATTTCTTTCTTGGGACTATGGAAATATTTTTCTTATCTCTATCCATGTAATGCCACGTAAACAAGAAAAGGCGACTGCAAGAAGTAAAAGAGAAATGAGAGAGGGAAAGGCAATGAGCAGAATAATGGAGGACCGACAGCATGAGAGATGGATGGGCAGTGGAGGAATGATGGAGCGGGAGAGTGAACAAGAGGATAGTGCAGTGAATATAGTGGGGAACAGAGTAAATACAGGAAAAGGAAGAGGAGTAAGTCTGAAAGGGAAGGCTCAGAATTGACAGTTAGTGCAGCCTGAAGGCTGGTGGGTGTGGGATGGGACCGTCAACAGTGAACATGAAAGAGGGTGAGTAGTAAACATGAGAGACATAATAATAATTTACAACCAGAAGGAGCGAACTAATACTGTGCAATACACAATTGGAGCGATAAATGCTTTTCATTTTCCACCATAGAGGACTAATACAAAACAGCCATTGATTCAACTCTGCCTACCAAGACACTCCAATTAGATTCTTCCCTCTCCCACCCTCCAGTGATATGGAAATAAGCATGGGGAAGAAGTATGCTCAAGAGATGGATTGCAGTGAGCATGGAAAATGTGACAGCCGTGAACCCAAGAGTGAGAAGGCAAAGTAGACAATCCAAGATGGTGTTGCCACATGGTCAAATATCACGGTTAGCAACATCTCACTGCAAGGTGAACAACTAGACAATGGCCAGCAACTACAGGAGATTTGATGATCCCAAGAATGGTGGTTAGTTGAGTTGAGATGAATATTTACTCAGTACCTGAAGAACACAAAAGAAGTAGGCCAAGGTGACCATAGGCAGATGGGCAGAGGAGCAGAAACTGATAAGTTGAAGTATTAGGCATGTATAAGCCGATGATTGACTGCAGCAAGTATTGGATGAGTATTGATCAAGACAGGTCATAGCCAGCAATGAGTTAAAGAGGATTTTGAAAGGTAAGGAGTAGCTGAACCCATGACCTCAACATAGATAGAAACAAAGAGAAATTTTAAGAAATTTAGTATCAGCCGGCAACCAACTGTTAGGAAACTGATAGTTCATCAGTGCTTTGGTGCTTATCAAGTGATTGGAAAATACATAAAAGTTCCTAGGAGACAACAGCTGCAAAACCCAATATGGATTGAATTCAATATAATAAAAGCAAAATACTGCGGATGCTGGAAATCTGAAATAAAAACAAGAAATGCTGGAACCACTCAGCAGGTCTGGCAGCATCTGTGAAAAGAGAAGCAGAGTTAACGTTTCGGGTCAGTGACCCTTCTTCGGAACTGACAAATATTAGAAAAGTCACAGGTTATAAGTAAGTGAGGTAGGGCTGGGGCAAGAGATAACAAAGGAGGTCGAGATTGGACCAGGCCACATACATTGGATTGAATTCAACTTACCTCATACACCAGGAACAAGCAATTTGGCAATTTATTAACCTGGGATACAATTTCTGGTACTGAATGATTCAATGTTAAATAGAATTATGCAACTGTAAGCCTGTGTAAAATTATAACCTATTATTATGCAAACACATAATATCTAGTTAGATGAGTAATAAAGTAACTTGTGACACACTAAGTACCTTCTTTTTATAGATAGCCAGATAAAAAAGCACAATTACTGAATAAGTGGCAGGTTTACAAGTAGTAAGTAAGCTATTAAAGTATTCATTGTAATGAATAAACTAGATGCTTTAAAGTCTTCTATTTAATTGTTGAGATACAACATCCTTCCTTGTAATTATAGAAGTTTCTTCTGTCATCCGCTTTCCTAATTGCAAGGAAGTAAATGGTTTTAGTAAGCAGCACTGCTGTGCATGTGGACTGAATTTGAGACAGTATTTCTATTTGAAACTGTCAGCAGTTTTCTAGGTTGTTCTTGTGGAAGCAACACTGGACCCAAACAATCTACAGGATGTTGTTTTGTATCCACGCTGCGTTATCACTAGGATTCCAGTAAAGTGTACTTCAATTGTAAAATTTTCAGCTAAGAGTACAATTATAGACTTTGAACTTCTGATCTTGTGCTGTACCTTGAGAGAGCATTTTGAGTTAGATTACACTTGGGTGAAGTGGTGGTGGTTACTGGTCAATTTGAGATGAAAAGTGAAGTCTATGGCATAGCATTGATAAATAGTGGCTCAAGTGAAATTTTTCCTTTGATGTATTTATATTAATGAATATGCTCATGACATCACTGTGTGCTAGCTGAACCAACCAAAAGACCCTTATCTCTTACAATGTTTGAAGTTTATAAATTAGATGCAAAAGTTCAGACTCAATACTCTTCCCCCTTTCCCTCACCCCCACGCCACTCCTTCCAACTCCCAACCAAAGTATACTAGCTATTTTCTTTAACAATCTTGTGCCAGAGTGAAGATGAGATATGGGTGTAGCAATGTGAATCAATTGTGTGACAAAACAAATGTACAGTAAGAGAATGATTGGCTTGTCAAGATGCTGCATGCAAACAGATTACAGTTGTATGTTTATGATTGTTGGAGTGGCCGTTTCAAGTAATAGATGGCACAGTGCTACAAGCAATAACCTGAGTTCCAATTAACTTGGCATGGAGATGGGTTAAATAAGAGTGATAACTTCCACGGACAGCTAATAATTTTATAATGAAGCTCATCTAGAATTTCTATTTGAGTGATTTCCAATGAAAGGTTCAAAGTATATTAGAAGTCAATGGGAATTAAAATGTTCCTGTTCAACAATTAACTGAAATTTTAACTGAAAGACTTTTATGAAGTGGAGGAGTCTGAAATGGCTTTTGTAAAATACATTATATTCATTGGCTAAAAATATGTTAAAGCATTGTCATTCTCATGAGAAGTGCAGCGATGAACATACAGAACCAAAGTGAAGAGTTCTAAAAAATTGGAACAATTTTAAAGAAACTGGTACATGTGCTGTCAACAAAATGGAGGACAAGACACATGACCCTCAGCATTTCTTGCACTCAAATCCACATTTGTGTCTATTAAGACTGAAAAGCAATCTGCATGGAAATGCAACAAATAATCACACCTGAAAAGGAGTTATACTCAAACACAATAAGACAAAACCTTTTGCAGACTTCTCATCTCCAACTACCTTCGGGCTGAAGTGCCGAGTGGATGATCCATCTCGGCCTCCTCTTGAGGTCCCCACCATCACAAACGCCAGTCTTTCGACAATTTGATTCACTCCATGTGATATCAAGAAACGACTGAAGGCACTGGATACTGCAAAGGCTATGGATCCTGACAACATTCTGGCAATAGTACTGAAAACTTGTGTTCCAGAACTGACCATGCCCGTAAGCCAAGCTGTTCCTGTACATGTACAGCACTGGTATCTACCCGGCAATGTGGAAAATTGCCCAGCCATGTCCTGTACAAAAAAAGCAGCACAAATCCAACCCGACCAATTACCATCGCATCAGTCTACTCACGATCATCAGCAAAGTGATGGAAGGTGTCATCGACAGTGCAATCAAGTGGCACTTGTTCAGCAATAACCTGCTCACTGATGCTCAGTTTGGGTTCCACCAAGGCCACTCAGTTCCTGACCTCATCACAACCTTGATCCAAACATGAACAAAAGATGTGAACTCGTGAGGTGAGGTGAGAGTGACTCGTCTTGACATCAAGGCAGCATTTGACCAAGTGTAGCATCAAGGAGCCGGAGTAAAACAGGAGTCAATGGGAATCAAGAGGAAAACTCTCCACTGGTTGAAGTCAGATCTAGCACAAAGATGGTTGTCATTGTCAGAGGTCAATCATCTGAGCTCCAGGACATCACTGCAGGAGTTTTTCAGGGTAGTGTCCTAGGCCCAACCATCTTCAGATGTTTTATCAATGACCTTCCAACCATCATAAGGCCAGAGGTGGTGATGTATGCTGATGATTGCACAGTGTTCAGTACCATTCGCGACCCCTCAGATACTGAGGCAGTCTGTGTCCACATGCAGCAAGACCTGGGCAAAATTCAGGCTTGGGCTGATAAGTGGCAAGTTAAATTTGCGCCACACAAGTGCCAGGCAATGACCATCTCAAACAAGAGAGAATCTAACCATCACCCCTTGACATTCAATGGCATTACCATAGTTGAATCCCCCACTATTGCAGTTATCATTGACCAGAAACTGAACTGGATCAGCCATATAAGTACTGTGGCTATAAGACTAGGTCAGAGGCAAGGAATTCTGTGGCAAGTAACTCACCTCCTAACTCCCCAAAGCCTGTTCACCATCTACAGGCACAAGTCAGGAGTGTGATGGAATAGTCTCCACTTGCCTGGATGGGGGCAGCTCCACCAACACTCAAGAAGCTCGACACCATCCAGGACAAAGCAGCCCGCTTGATTGGCACCCCATCCACCACCTTCAACATTCACTCCCTCCATCATCGACATAAGGAGGTAACAGTGTGTACCATCTACAAGATGCATTGCAGCAATGCACCAAGGCTCCTTCAACAGCACTTTCGAAACCCACAACCTCTACCACATAGAAGGACAAGGACAGCAGATGCGTGGGAACACCACCTGCAAGTTCCCCTCCAAGCCACACACCATCCTGACTTGGAACTATCTCGCCGTTTCTTCCTTCTCGCTGGGTCAAGATCCTGACACTCCCCTCCTAACAGCACTGTGGGTGTACCTACACCACATGGCCTGCAGGGGTTCAAGAAGGCAGTTCACCACCACCTTCTCAAGGGCAATTAGAGATGGGCAATAAACGCTGGCCTAGCCAGTGGTGCTCACATCCCATGAAAGAATTTTTTAAAATCTCCATTACAATGGAGTGTGAACCACCCTCATCTCCCCAAGAATGTAGCATCATTAAGGCCACTATACAGCCCAGATAGGACTGAAACCTGAAGTTACATGGGCGAAGCCAACCCTTGTCAAAAATATTCAACTTAAAAGTTAATTGTTTTGAGGAACAAAGTGGGGCATCTTTTCAGGACAGGACTAGAGACAACAACATCAGTCTGGTCTCTCCTCAGCCACACCGTGCAACAAAAAGCTATCTTGAATTCCAGCAAGGCTGAGAGAGTGACAGAGAGAGAGATTATTTCCAGCCAATACAGTTGAACCCTGCTGAGACAAGTTGGAAGCTAGCTACAGCAGAGATAAGGGAGTGCCTTTGCAAATATGACCTTTCTAACAATGAGAATTGACCTTAGACATCAGTACCATCTTCAATCCAAAGTGAACCACCAGGAGACTGCAACAGCCCAACGAATACCAGACAACCAGTGAACAGGACCAGCAACTTTAAAAATTCACCTCATGAGGGGATCCCAAAGCTAATTCCTGAAACAACAGACTTTTATAACCTGAACTCTGAACACCTCTTACCTTATACTTTTCGATCCACCTTCTCTTGAGAGAGGTGTTGGTGAATGCATGCATGAGTGTGTAGCAATCATTTATTTTGCAAATAAAACACAAGGGGTTAAAACACTAGTAACAAAGACACTTTCTGTGGTAAGTTGGGAGGTGAACAGTGGAAACAAGCCACATCATCACCCACCTGGCCCGAACAGCATTTACATTCTAAACTTTTTACTTCCCTTTTGATGAAAACTTAGCTCACCAAAATATTTTCCTTTATAATCAGAAGGTTGAAAGGACCTTTCTGATGGTTTAATGAATAAATGAACTGTCTGTTGTGGTATTAAGACATGCAGAATGGCGAGTCCAAGATCTGATTCTCCGTCCATGCTGAGTTCGTAGATCTGAACCAGGACAGCAGCACGATCCTACAGTTGGCCACAGCATCACTGGTCTGGGATACAAAGGAAAATGTGTGCAGTGAGTGACGCCTGGATCTGGCTTGGCTGTGGCAACCTTCACAATCAAACACTCACCATTTGGGCTCACACACAAAGATTGGCAATATGCACATGAGATACCTAAGGCTGCCAGTGGTCATGGAACAATATTTCACATGATTCAGCTGCTTCAAAAGAGCAGAAAAATGAATGAGTTTCATTTATATACAGAAACCTCCCAAGATGTTTCATATGTAATTAAGTACTCTGAAGTGCCGTGACTGTTGTTTGGTAGACAAATGCAGCTGCCATTTTGTTAACCGTGAGGTTCCGCGAACAGAAATCAGGTGAATGTCCACTTAAACTATTGCTAGTGGTGTTAGTTGAGGAAGAAATGATGGTCAGATACCAGAAAAAGTCTCACTCTCCTTTGATTAACAATACGGGATCCTAAGTGGCCATATACAAGGAACGTTGGTTTCATGTCTCATCTGAAAAGTAACATCCTGCTCAGTGTTGCACTAAAAGGTCAATCTCTAATATGTACTGACGTCCTAGAGTGTGAATGAAACCTGAAAACACAACAACTCACACATATCTGGTGCCTGTAACATAGTAAAATGTCCCAAGGTACTTCATAGGAGCACTGTCAAACACCGAACCACATAAGAAGCTATGAGAACAGGTAACCAAAAACTTGTTCAAAGAGGTAAATTTTAAGGAGTGTTGCAAAGGATAAGAGAGCGTTCGAGAGGTATAGAGGCTTAGAGAAGGAATTACAGAGTTTAGGGCCTAGGCAGCTGAAGGCATGGCTGTCAATGGAGGAGAGATTAAAAGTGGTGATGTGCAAGAGGCTAGAATTGGTGGAGGGCAGCAATCTCGCAAGAGCTGTAGGGCTGCAGGAGATTTTCGAGATAGAAAGGGACTGTTGTCGGACAGAGAGCCAATGTACATCAGTGACTACGGGAATGATGGGTGAATGGGACCAGTGAGTTAGGAAACAGGCAACAGAGATTGAGAAGAGTTCAAGTTTATGGAGGGTCGAAGAACCACTTGATTCAGAAGAGCAAGTGCTACCCACTATGATAAAGTGAAAACTGGGAAGAAGAAACAGAAGGTGAAAAGAAAATAGTCATACTTGGCATGTATTAAGATACAAACATTGGACTTCTTATAGTGAGGGCCAAGTTGGAGATCTGGTCATAATTACTGCAGCTTGTGGGCTGAATTTTATGTGCCAATTTCGGCGGCAGGCAAATGAAATGTACAATCTTCGTGCAGCAGCTCACTTAAATAGCCAGGGCGGGCCGTCCCACCCAAACATGTGGAGGGGACAATCTGTCCATCGCCGGCAATGCTGTCAGCTGCCTGTGAACAGGCACTGGTACCATTTTTAAAGGGCTGTCAGCCCTACCGGAAAATGTAAATATTTAAAGGGAAATGGAATTAAAATAAATAAATACATCTCTTTTGCCCCTCTCCCACCCCCCAATAACAATTAATTATTTGCCCTTTCCCCCCAAAACACATTTCCCATCTGACCTTCCCCCCAACAAACTGCACAAACTTTCAACTCCAACCCTGCCCACCATCCCCTAACCCATGACCTTAATTTGACCCTGTTCCCCCCTCCCTGCCCCCACCCCCGCACTGATAAACTACCTCCTCCCCCCTCCCCACCAGTGTGGTGCCTCGTTTTCCTGGACGGGGATCCAAAGGCACTGGAGTGCTGGCCACTGAGCCAAAGATCGCAGCGGGACATCAGGTGGCAACATGAGCTTCATTAATTCATTCATTTAAATATTTTTAGCTATTCAAATTGGGCTCCCGTCGCCGAGCGGCAGTTGGGGTGGGGTGGGGTGGGCCACCACGAGGCCTTGCCACCGCCAGTGATATTGTGCCGGGCCCTCCCGGCATCAGGGTGCATGGCAGCCCTCTCACAAAGGCATCTTCAGCCTCCCCACCATGGAACCCGACGCCTGGGGGAGAACAAAATCCAGCCCCGCGTTTTCTGCTTCGTGACAAAATCCATTACCCATCTTCTTCATTCTCTTTTAAAATAAACTACCATATTAATATTATTCAATTTTGAATTTTTAAATATGCTAATTGCTTTCCATTTCCCCAGAACATTATATTTTGCTCTAAACTTTAAATAACAAGATTTTAATGTACTGTTAATGAGGCGATATTAGTGGCATCTGCTGTGTTTTGACAAGACATCCCAAGCTTTTGGCCGTATGTTCCCTGCTCCTTGTTTGGCCCAGCACTGAATGGCTCATTACAGGCCAACTGTTCAGCGACTACTGGAGATGGTATTAATCATAATGCATTTCAAACTATTATAGACACAGGTGAAGAACGTGCAATGGTGTTCAGCTGCAGGCATGCATTGAATATGATTTTAATATGTGAATAAAGATCAAAAAGTTTTAGTGAATCTTAAAACTGTTCAAAAAATAAAAATCCATTAAAAAAGCAAAAAAAAAAACTTATTTGATGAACATGATCTTGTTCTTTTTATTAGATATGTTTTTCAACTAAATTGCCAAACAGCATTTGATAAATATTTAGTATTTTGACAAACTATCTTGAACTACTCTCTTATTCCAATGTTTGGATAGAAATCAATGTCTCTCAATAGGGTACTGGGATATAGCTTATCCACAGCCCTACAAAACACTAGGTACAGCCTGACCTTACTGATCTACTGTATTATTTTAAGCTCAGTGGTGACTTTAACTTAACATATAAAACCCCTGCCTATTTATTTTATATAACATTTACACACCATTGAAATCAATTGCATGAACCATTGTTTCATGAATGTGCTACCATTTGGTTGAATCCATGATCTGTGTAAATGGGGTATCATGTTGTTGCAGCACTTAAGCTTCCTTCTGGCAAATCCACAGACACAGGCTCTGGGCAATACAGGTGATAGGTTCAATCCTTAGTCTTTGCTGAGTTAATCAATCTCAGCCAGTGGCGGTTCAGGGTCTTTAAGCCATCCTGATTGCCATGCAAAAAAAAAACTTGCTTTTATACAGCGTCTTCCATAACCTCAGGATGTTCCCAAGCACTTTATAACTAATGGACTCATTTTGAAGTATAGTCACTGTTGAAATGTAGAAAACATGACAGCAGTCCATTTGTGCACAACAAAGGCCAACAAACAACAATGTGATCAGAATCAGATAATATGCTTTGGTGATGTTAGTTGAAGGATTGGCCAGGACACCAGGAAGAACTCTCCTGCTGTTCTTCAATAAAGTGCCATGTGATTGTTTATATCCACCTGAAAGGGCATACAGGACCTCAGTTTATTATCTCATCCAAAAGACTGCACATCTGACAGAGCAGCACTCCCTCAGTACTGCACTGAACTGTTAGCATGGATTATGTGCTCGCATCTCTGGAATAATGCTTGAAACCAAGACCTTCTGTCTCAGAGGCAAGCCTGCTAACACTGAACCACGACTGACACTGCTATAACCCAATGACCTCCAGCTGGAAAATGCATGTGTGTGCTCATCAGGTGAATGCAGGATCAGACTCAGTTCTGATGACCTCCACAACTGAATAGCCCAAAGACAGTTCAGGATCATACATGAAGAATTACAACAACTGCAACTTGCCATTTGTATTTCACCTTTAATGTAGTAAAATGTCCCAAGCTTCTTCACAGGATCATTGTCAAACAAAATTTAACATTGAGACACATAAGGAGATATTATTACAGATGATCAAATGCTTGGTCAATGAGGTAGGTTTTAACAAGCATCTTAAAGGAAGAGAGAGAGGTAGAGAGGCAGAGATATTTATAAAGAATTCCAGAGTTTAAGGCCTTGGCAACTAAAGGTCTGGCTGACAATGGTGGAGCAATTAAAATCTGGAATGCTTAAGAGGCCAGAATTCGAGGAGCACTGATATCTTGGAGGGCTCGAGAGGTTATGGAGGTAGGGATGGGCGAGGCAGGGAGGGATTTCAAAGCAAGAATGATCATTTTAAAATTGCGGTATTGCTGGACAGGAAACTAACACAAGTCAATGAGGATACGGGTGATGGATGAACAGGACTTGGTGTGAGTTAGGATACAAACATCAGAGATTTAGATGAGCTTAGGTATATGGAGGGTGGAAGATGAGAAATAGTCAAGTCTAGAGGTAACAAAGGCATAGTTGAGGGTTTCAGTAGCAGATAAGCTATGGCAGGGGCGGAGTTGGCCAATTTTACAGAGGTGGAAATAGACAGTCTTAGTGATGCCGCAGATATGCACTCAGAAGCTCATCTCGGGGTCAAATGTAACACTGATGTTGTGAATGGTCTGGTTCAGCCTCAGACAGTTGCCAGGGAGAGGGATGGAGTTGGTGGCTAGGGAAAAGAGTTTGTGGTGAGGACCAAAGACAATGGCTTCAGTCTTCCCAATATTCAGTGGGAGGAGATTTCTATTCATCCAGCGCTGGATGTTGGACAAGTAGTTTGGATTGAAGTGAAGCATGTCTGTGGAATTGGATCCCTGTATAAATTGCCACCTTCAGGAGGGGAGGAGAAGGTGCAGCATATTAGAAGTGAAACAGGGACAAAAATAAAGTAACATGTCAATATTTGTGGGATATCGTGTTTAATGTACAAATGCACACTTACTATGCAATGCCAAGAATGTATTCAGAGTTGCCCTTGCTAGTCTGCATTGCAGCAGTAATTACCAGATCACGTTTTCCATTATAATAAAAGCAAAATACTGCAGATGTTGGGAATCTGAAATAAAAACAAAACAAAAAGTGCTGGAAATACTCAGCAAGTCAGGCAACATCTGTGGAGAGAGAAGAAGAGTTAACGTTTCAGGTCAGTGACCCTTCATCAGAACTGGCAAAGGTTAGAAATGTAATAGGCTTAAGCAAATAAAGTGGGGGTGGGGCAAAAGATAACAAAAGGGAAGGTGTTGATAGGATAGAGGGTCACAAAGAATAACTGACTAGGTCATGGAGCAAAGGCAAAAGGTGTGTTAATGGTGTGGTGAACGACAAAGCGTTAGTGCAGAGACAGAATAATGAACAGCCCTGGCCAAGAACACAAACATGAAAAAAGTGGACAGGCACATGGTAAAAAAATGAATGATGAAACAAACTAAAAGAAAATAAAATTAAAAAATAAAAATAAAAATAAAAAAGGGGGGCCAGTCATGCTCTGAAATGATTGAACTCAATGTTCAGTCTGATAGGCTGTAGCGTACCTAATCGGTAATGCAGCAAACCAAGGACAGAGATGTGGGCATGAGAGTAGGGGGGGGTGTGTTGAAATGGCAAATGACAGGAAGCTTGGGGACATGTTCTCAGACTGAGCGAAGGTGTTCCGCAAAGCAGTCACCCAGTCTGCATTTAGTCTCCCCAGTGTAGAGGAGCAAATTGTGAGCAGAAAATACAGCATACTAAATTGAAGAAGTACAAGTAAATCGCTGCTTCACCTGAAAGGAGTGTTTGGGGCTTTGGATAGTGAGGAAAGAGAAGGTAAAAGGGCAGGTATTACACATCCTACGATTGCATGGGAAGGTGCCATGGGAAGGGGGTGAAGTGTCGGGGGTAATGGAGGAGTGGACCAGGGTGATGCGGAGGGAATCCCTTCGGAATGCTGACAGGGAAGGGGAGGGGAAGATGCAAGTGGTAGTGGCATCACACTGGACATGGCGAAAATGACAGAGGATGATCCTTTGGATGTGGGGGCTGGTGGGGTGGAAAGTGAGGACAAGGGGAACTCTGTCCTGGTCCTGGGTGGGAGGGGAAGGGGTGAGGGTAGAGTTGTGTGAAATGGGCCAGACACGCTTGATGGCCTTGGTAACCACAGTGGGGGGGAATCCTCGATTGAGGAAAAAGGAAGACATATCACAAGCTCTGTTGTGGAAGGTTGCATCATCAGAGCAGATGTGTCAGAGACGGAGAAACTGGGAGATTTCCATTAACTATAATAACCACATTAATTCAAATGCTTGTTATAATAATAAGCCTCTTCAGATCACAATGAGGGAGTGCAACTGGGAAAACAATCTTGAGGCAATTAAATTCTTTGGTGATTTCTAATGTTTATCAAAGGTGCTTTTTGGAACAAGTGGGAAGTACTTTAAATGAGCGCTATAATACCATAAATTGAAACATATTCCAGTTCCTGAACTGATTAGACAAAAACTATGAGATAAATATCTGAATACTTGTGACAAATCTGCACATTTGTTTGAAAAAGGCTTGTTGGACATAAACATCTCAGATAGCAGTTAGCTGTCAGGTCACCAATGCAAAAACACGTGCACATTTTATTTATTTAGAGATACAGCACTGAAACAGGCCCTTCGGCCCACTGAGTCTGTGCCAACCATCAACCACCCATTTATACTAATCCTACATTCCTATCATATCCCCACCTTTCCTCAATTCCCCTACCACCTAGCTATACTAGGGGCAATTTATAATGGCCAATTTACCTATCAACCTGCAAGTCTTTGGCTGTGGGAGGAAACCGGAGCACCCAGCAAAAACCCACGTGGTCACAGGGAGAACTTGCAAGCTCCACGCAGGCAGTACCCAGAATCGAACCCGTGTCACTGGAGCTGTGAAGCTGCGGTGCTAACCACTGCGCCACTGTGCCGCCCAACACAAAACAGCAGCTCAAAGCAGAATATGTAAGTCGGTCTCAATTTTCTCCATTTATTTAAATAAACAAATAAATTCAGTGCATTTGCAGCTCTTGCTGTTGAAAGTATCCTCAGTTCTTTCTAGTGCAACATCTCAATGGACTTGGTCTGGCTGCTACCATGTCCACTGTTACCATGGTGTGTAACAATGCCATTGCAAACATGCCTTTATTCACCCAACAGTTCTGCCACTATTGTATAGATTTTGTGCTTTTATGTGTCCCTGCATATAGCTGTTCTTCCCTATCTCCAGCAATTACAATAGTTATGTAGGCAGCTTGATTCCAGAATAGAACAAAATATGTTATTTCTTTCAATGGCAGTGCAATCACATAATTGTTGGATGAGTCACACCGTACCCAATCTTGTATAAACAGCACCTGATATTGTGTTTCATGGATATAATTAGCTTGTTATTAAAACAGGTTCGGGTCATAAAAACAAACAAGGAGGATAGCGCATATTGGAGCCTTTACCCAGCTATTGATAAATTTTAGATTTATGAATCTTAAAAGTCTATGCAAACTCTCACTTCCAATTTACTTTAATGGACTCGTGCAGTCAAGTTAGAATAAAAAAGCTGGCCAACCTTTGAAGTTTTCCCCAAGAGATCTTATATGTGGAATACAGTTGTTATTAAATGTGTTAGTGGCACCTAGTGGCAGACCATTGATCTTGCATCAATCTTTAACTGACAGGCTGTCAAATTTGAATATTGATGATTGTGCCTATTGCATCCAACTTAAATACCAAATATTCATTCATAATTTGGCCACAAGCCTGGATATAACAATGAGTGTAACCAAACTGCTACATTAACCATTCACACAATACCAGAGGTGCTGTCTTTTGGATGAGATGTGAAACCAAGGCCCCATCTGCCCCCTCAAGTGGACGGAAAAGATCCCATGGCACTATTCAAAGAAGAGCAGGGGAGTTCTCCCAGTATCCTGAGGCATTTTTTTTTATCCCTCAACCAACATCACTAAAAAACAAAAGATCTAGCCATTATCACATTGCTGTTTCTGAGAGCTTGCAGTGAGCAAATTGCCTGCCATGTTTCCTATAGTATGACAGTGACTACTTTTCAAAGTACTTTATTGGCTGTGAAGTGCTTTGGGATGTCTTGAGGTTATGAAAGGTGCTATATCACTACAAGTGCATTCTTTTCTTTATTGTGAATGGGTTTACGGTCTGATCTTAGCCTTCCCTAGTTTTGCAATCTGATGTGTCAGGGACTGTCCTGATCATATCTATGATACAACCACAGCAATTTTCAAACCTTGAATCCTGACTTCTTGAAAAACATGTCTTCTGAGTCAATTCTATACCAATCATAATCCCGCTCTTTTACATTTTGCTCCTCTCTCCAAAGTAGATGGTGGGAATCAGGAAGAGGAAACAAGGAAAGAAATGTGTTTAAAAGTTAAAGCAAAGAGGCTAGGGGCTGAGAGGTTATATTTAGGGTAGATAGCAAAAAGAAAATATAAAGTTGAATTCACAGAAATAGAGGAGAGCAGAGGGAAGAAAGGATAAATAGAAGTAAAGGATTTACGTCAGCATTTATTTTTTCTTGTACAAGGTTAATATTGCAGTAACTGAGCTTCTCTTATATCTGAATAGCTCTACTACTAATATTAATGTTTGTTTAAGAATCACTATTGTGTAAGATGAAGTCTGACCCAGAGAGATGGTAATTTCCCTGGACTTCACCTTTTCAGGCAGTGCACTCCAGATTGAAACAACTCGCAGCGATCATTTCCTTCCCTCATGTTGCCTCTAGTTCTTTTGCCAATCATCTTACATCTGTGTCCTCTCGTTACCGATCCTTCAGCTAATGGACAAAGAATAAACAAGGAGAAACCTATCAAAACTATTCATTATTTTGGCAACCTCTATCAAATCTCCTCTCGAAGTACTCTACTTTAAAGAGAATAACTCCAGCTTCTCCAGTCTCTTTACATAACTGAAGGCCCTTATTTTTTGGTACCATGTATCTACTATGAGCTTCCAACCCTCCCACAATAGCTTATAATGGGCTCCTGCTACATATATGTCCAAATACATAAGAAGGTGCTAAAGTCACCCCTCAGGTTTTGGACTGGAGTTCTATTTTAACCAGACATCAAAAGGCCTGATTTCAAGATAAACATCTATTTTTATTTCTGGGAGGCATTACTTATTGAAGACTTCAATTAGTTTTCATCAGCATCAAAGAAAACATCAGAATTTAAGCCTGATCCTCAACTCTTTGCTTGGCCCCACATGGGTTCACAATAAGCTTAAGGACAGGGATTTCATAGAATTCACGTTGAGGATATTGAGGCATCACTGTCTAAAATATGAAGTTATTATTCATATTACTAATCTTCTTGCATTATTAAAGGACTATAAAGAACGTTTTCTCTGCTTGTTTTGCACATTTGAAGAAAATCCCAATATTTAAGCTTTCAATGTGTAAAACAGTAAAGTGGTGAATATTCTGATGACTCTTGATGAAGTGATTATAAATAGTACTGAGTAAAAAGGGAAACAGTTACCATGGTTTTGTATCTAGAGGCACAAGCCTATTAAATCCACAGTCGGCTAATTCTTTGGAAATGAAGGGCATGGGTTCATCCTGAGGACAGGAAGATGCGCAATATAAATGCTTTTTATTGTCCGTTCTTTAAATGTGCTCAGTCTTTCAGAGAAAAGGAAAAATGCTGAAACAAAATAAGAACATACACCAAGCTGGTCAATATCTGATAAGGTGTTGACAAACTTGCTCTATATTTCGAGCATTTTCTATTTGGTTGATATTTTAGGTGTTGTTACAATCAGGTGAGGAGGGGTCAAAAGGCTCCCCCATTGTCCTTCTCCTTGTTTGACAGCAACAGGGTTTATTCCTTTTAAATAGTGGGATGTGCTTAACACTCCAGTGAGTGTTTAACTTTTAACTTTTGTGGTGATCATAAAAGAATCAATCGGATAGGTTTTCTTGCGTTTAAACAAAAAAAAAGGTTAGTTTACTGTACTTAAAATCTAAGTAAAATAATAAAAACAAAGAACAAAGAACAAAGAAAATTACAGCACAGGAACAGGCCCTTGGGCCCTCCAAGCCTGCGCCGATCCAGATCTTCTATCTAAACCTGTCGCCTATTTTCTAAGGGTCTGTATCTCTTTGCTTCCTGCCCATTCATGTATCTGTCTAGATACATCTTAAAAGACGCTATCGTGCCCGCGTCTACCACCTCCGCTGGCAACGCGTTCCAGGCACCCACCACACTCTGCGTTAAGAACTTTCCACGCATATCCCCCCTAAACTTTTCCCCTCTCACTTTGAACTCATGACCCCTAGTAATTGAATCCCCCACTCTGGGAAAAAGCTTCTTGCTATCCACCCTGTCTATACCTCTCATGATTTTGTACACCTCAATCAGGTCCCCCCTCAACCTCCGTCTTTCTAATGAAAATAATCCTAATCTACTCAACCTCTCTTCATAGCTAGCGCCCTCCATACCAGGCAACATCCTGGTGAACCTCCTCTGCACCCTCTCCAAAGCATCTACATCCTTTTGGTAATGTGGCGACCAGAACTGCACGCAGTATTCCAAATGTGGCCGAACTAAAGTCTTATACAACTGTAACATGACCTGCCAACTCTTGTACTCAATACCCCGTCCGATGAAGGAAAGCATGCCGTATGCCTTCTTGACCACTCTATTGACCTGCGTTGCCACCTTCAGGGAACAATGGACCTGAACACCCAAATCTCTCTGTACATCAATTTTCCCCAGGACTTTTCCATTTATTGTATAGTTCACTCTTGAATTGGATCTTCCAAAATGCATCACCTCACATTTGCCCGGATTGAACTCCATCTGCCATTTCTCTGCCCACCTCTCCAATCTATCTATATTCTGCTGTATTCTCTGACAGTCCCCTTCACTATCTGCTACTCCACTAATCTTAGTGTTGTCTGCAAACTTGCTAATCAGACCACCTATACTTTCCTCCAAGTCATTTATGTATATCACAAACAACAGTGGTCCCAGCACGGATCCCTGTGGAACACCACTGGTCACACGTCTCCATTTTGAGAAACTCCCTTCCACTGCTATTCTCTGACTCCTGTTGCCCAGCCAGTTCTATATCCATCTAGCTAGTACACCCTGGACCCCATGCAACTTCACTTTCTCCATCAACCTACCATGGGGAACCTTATCAAATGCCTTACTGAAGTCCATGTATATGACATCTACAGCCCTTCCCTCATCAATCAACTTTGTCACTTACTCAAAGAATTCTATTAAGTTGGTAAGACATGACCTTCCCTGCACAAAACCATGTTGCCTATCACTGATAAGCCCATTTTCTTCCAAATGGGAATAGATCCTATCCCTCAGTATCTTCTCCAGCAGCTTCCCTACCACTGACGTCAGGCTCACTGGATTATCCCTGCTACCCTTCTTAAACAAGGGGACAACATTAGCAATTCTCCAGTCCTCCGGGACCTCACCCGTGTTTAAGGATGCTGCAAAGATATCTGTTAAGGCCCCAGCTATTTCCTCTCTCGCTTCCCACAGTAACCTGGGATAGATCTCATCTGGACCTGGGGACTTGTCCACCTTAATGCCTTTTAGAATACCCAACACTTCCTCCCTCCTTATGCCGACTTGACCTAGTGTAATCAAACATCTGTTCCTAACCTCAACATCCGTCATGTCCCTCTCCTCGGTGAATACCGATGCAAAGTACTCATTTAGAATCTCACCCATTTTCTCTGACTCCACGCATAATTTTCCTCCTTTGTCCTTGAGTGGGCCAATCCTTTCTCTAGTTACCCTCTTGCTCCTTATATATGAATAAAAGGCTTTGGGACTTTCCTTAACCCTGTTTGCTAAAGATATTTCATGACCCCTTTTAACCCTCTTAATTCCTCTTTTCAGATTGGTCCTACATTCCCGATATTCTTCCAAAGCTTCGTCTTTCTTCAGCCGCCTAGACCTTATGTATGCTTCCTTTTTCCTCTTAGCTAGTCTCACAATTTCACCTGTCATCCATGGTTCCCTAATCTTGCCATTTCTATCCCTCATTTTCACAGGAACATGTCTCTCCTGCACGCTAATCAACCTCCCTTTAAAAGCCTCCCACATATCAAATGTGGATTTATCTTCAAACAGCTGCTCCCAATCTACATTCCCCAGCTCCTGCCGAATTTTAGTATAGTTGGCCTTCCCCCAATTTAGCACTCTTCCTTTAGGACCACTCTCGTCTTTGTCCATGAGTATTCTAAAACTTACAGAATTGTGATCACTATTCGCAAAGTAGTCCCCTACTGAAACTTCAAACACCTGGCCGGGCTCATTCCCCAACACCAGGTCCAGTATGGCCCCTTCCCGAGTTGGACTATTTACATACTGCTCTAGAAAACCCTCCTGGATGCTCCTTACAAATTCTGCTCCATCTAGACCTCTAACACTAAGTGAATCCCAGTCAATGTTGGGAAAATTAAAATCTCCTATCACCACCACCCTGTTGCTCTTACAGCTTTCCATAATCTGTTTACATATTTGTACCTCTATCTCACGCTCGCTGTTGGGAGGCCTGTAGTACAGCCCCAACATTGTTACCGCACCCTTCCTATTTCTGAGTTCTGCCCATATTGCCTCACTGCTTGAGTCCTCCATAGTGCCCTCCTTCAGCACAGCTGTGATAGCCTCTTTGACCAGTAATGCAACTCCTCCACCCCTTTTACCTCCCTCTCTATCCCGCCTGAAGCATCGATATCCTGGGTATTTAGTTGCCAATCGTGCCCTTCCCTCAACCAAGTCTCAGTAATAGCAATAACATCATACTCCCAGGTACTAATCCAAGCCCTAAGTTCATCTGTCTTACCTACTAGACTTCTTGCATTAAAACAAATGCACCTCAGACCACCAGTCCCTTTGCGTTCATCATCTGCTCCCTGCCTACTCTTCCCCTTAGTCACGCTGACTTCATCATCTAGTTCCTTACAGGCTTTAGTTACTACCTCCTTACTGTCCACTGACCTCCTCATTTGGTTCCCATCCCCCTGCCACATTAGTTTAAACCCTCCCCAACAGCGTTAGCAAAAGCACCCCCAAGGACATTGGTTCCAGTCTGCCCAGGTGTAGACCGTCCAATTTGTAATAGTCCCACCTCCCCCAGAACCAGTCCCAATGTCCCAAAAATCTGAACCCCTCCCTCCTGCACCATCTCTCAAGCCACGCATTAATCCTGACTATTCTTTCATTTCTACTCTGACTAGCACGTGGCACTGGTAGCAATCCTGAGATTACTACCTCTGAGGTCCTACTTTTTAACTTGGCTCCTAACTCCCTAAATTCTGCTTGTAGGACCTCATCCCGTTTTTTTACCTATATCATTGGTGCCTATGTGCACAACAACAACTGGCTGTTCACCCTCCCCCTTCAGAATGTTATGCAGCCGATCTGAGACATCCCTGACCCGTGCACCTGGGAGGCAACATACCATTCGGGAGTCTCGTTTTCGACCACAGAACCGCCTATCTACTCCCCTTACAATCGAATCCCCTATGACTATAGCCCTTCCACTCTTTTTCCCGCCCTTCTGAACAGCAGAGCCAGCCACGGTGCCATGAACCTGGCTACTGCTGCCTTCCCCTGGTGAGCCATCTCCCCCATCAGTATCCAAAACGGTATACCTGTTTTGGAGGGAGATGACCGCAGGGGACACCTGCGCTGCCTTCCTGCTCTTTCTATGCCTTTTGGTCACCCATTTCCTTTCTCCCTCAGCAATCCTAATCTGCGGTGTGACCAATTCGCTGAACGTGCTATCCACGACCTCCTCAGCATCGCGGATGCTCCAAAGTGAGTCCATCCGCAGCTCCAGAGCCGTCATGCGGTCTAACAAGCCGTGTCCCTGAGCTCCCACACTGAGCAAGAGGAGCATAACACGGGTCTGAGATCTCCTGCCATTTTTAATCTTAAGCTTAACTTAGTCTTAATTTAGATAAATGAAAAAGGAACGAAAAGTTTTTACCAATCACACGAAAAAAAAAAGAAATAGAAAAAGCCTTACTTTATCTATACACCACCGAGTCCTTTTATTTTGGTTAGAGGAGGAGGGCGGGTGGGAGACACTACAGGTGTAGTGTCTCGAGTTCAGCCGCTGCCCAAATATATAGGACTTACTTCCCCAGCTGCCACCTCGCTCTCCCTGTCGCTGCTGCAAAAAGAAACTGCCAAAACAAAAAGGTAAGTTTATATAAGTTGAAACTCACTTACCCAGCTGCCACCTCGCTCTCCCTGTCGCCGCTGCAAAAAGAAACTGCCGAAACAAAAAGGTAAGTTTATATAAGTTGAAACTCACTTACCCAGCTGCCACCTCGCATTCCAACAAACACACAAACAAGCTAAAAGAGGGATGAGGAATATTTTGGATTGGAATAGAGTCCAGAACAAATAAAAATAATATACAGTCTGTGGGATCTGGTAAGTCAGTTATCTTCCAGCTAAAGTTGAGGTTCCGAAGTCTCTGGCTGGTAGAAGTACTTTGCAGCTGGCCCACCTGGTTCAGGTTTTTCCTACATACAGTGATGTAGGTGGCTTTCTCCCCTGGGGTCTCTGTCTGTAGCAATGGTAGACTTGGATGCTCTGCAGTCACAGACGGTTTCAACGTGCAATGTTATCTGGAGAGAGAGAGAGAGAGAGAGGCAGCCCCACTGAGGTCCTGTCTGGTTAGCACTCGAAGCTTATCTCCTGTGAGTAACAAAACTCCAGGTTTTACACTGCTTGGAGAGACTGTCACATGGTTCTCTCAATGCCCTTTGTTTTTAATGAGGTCCAAAGTCTAAAACCCAAATTTCTCTCAGGTTGTACTATCAGTGTTCACCCCCTGGAGGTACATCTCTACTCATGATTGCTTAAATATGGCTCCGAATGTCCCGCTAATGAGGGTAATACTGGATAATCTACATCAGCTATCCAAGCCATTGCTCTGGATGGGAGCCTTGTTAGACATGTGTCTCCAATTCCATGTCCTGGAATGTGAGGTATTTCAATGCAAATTGTGGTGGCCATCTTGGCTGCCAGCCTTTTAAAAGTAAATGTAGGATCCCAGCTTTCCTTTTTAAAAGTTTAATGTAGGCTTCCAACTGCTGAATTAAAAAGTCCTCATTCAGCATGGCATGTTTTCTTGAAAGTGTGGACACCTCACCATTTACAATCAAGAGACTATGGGCATGGATTTTGTTTTTAACAGCTGGGCAGTAATCTGGAGGAACGGAACATCTGCCTCTTACAGAAAGGTCCTGAATTTCATTCTGTTGAATTCAATGGAAGGAAAATTGGACAGGTGCTACAATTACCATTCAGGCAATTAACACAAAAATCTACCCCCTACGTCTGAAATGCGAGACTGTTTTCTTTTCTCTTTCTGGCAGGCTTGCTGTATTTTTACTTCTGCAGTTGAATTCATTCCGAAAGTCTAACACTAAATTTGAATATGTCCTGAGTGAACTGGGCAATAACAATTTTCCATACTTGGAGTAAAAACCTCAGCCTGCTGCCTAGCATATGAGGTAAAACACAAGTTATTGTTTAAAGGGAAAGATGATATACCAAAGTCTCAGTAATTTATGGTTAAAATAATGCAATTTAACCCCATGGTCAACCACATGAAAATATTATTTTACATTAAAAATGTCACAGTGTGTTACTACATCTTATTGATGACACTGAGGCAATAAGTAAATATCCTATCTATCACTGTTGTAGCTAAGCAGCTGATGAACTTAGAATCTGCCAAATTGCTCATATCACAAAATATGACTGTAATGGCTCAGTGATTTACTTGAATTTAATGGCTCCAGTAATTTCATTTTATAATTCAATTTTTTTGCAAATTGAATCGCTTTTAAAGATTGTGATTCAATGGCTGAGCTCTACTGATGTTCATAAAACATTCCAGTTTCACTCACCCACTTATCTGAGTGACAACTCTCCCCCAGTATCTGCCACTGTGTTTCAGTAAAGGGGTAAGAGCAACAAGAATTTAGGCATGTGACTAGTGGTTATTGAGTGATATGCAGTGAATGACAGACTACAATCAACTCACAATGCAGAAATTCACTTGCTAGTAATGTAGTAGAGCACAGAGTTGTATCTTGTGTTAAAATACACAGTGGGCAGCACAGTGGCACAGTGGTTAACACCGCAGCCTCACAGCTCCAGCGACCCGGGTTCTGTTCTAGATACTGCCTGTGCGGAGTTTGCAAGTTCTCCCTGTATCTGCGTGGGTTTCCGCCGAGTCCTCCGGTTTCCTCCCACCGCCGAAGACTTGCAGGTTGATAGGTAAATTGGCCATTGTAAATTGCCCCTAGTGTAGGTAGGTGGTAGGAGAATGGTGGGGATGTGGTAGAGAATATGGGGTTAATATAAGATTAGTATAAATGGGTCATTGTTGGTTGGCACAGACTCAGTGGGCCGAAGGGCCTGTTTCAGTGCTGTATCAATAAATAAATATAAAATCAGCTCAAGGTCCCCCATTCCTGTTTAAACCACACTGAAATATTCCTTACTAATATTTGTAGATTGTCATTTTGGGATTGCCAGTGTTTTATTAAATATTAATCTCTGGAAATTTGGACAAGGATTTTGTTGTTTTTGTTTAATATATCCACCAATTGCACACAAAAGAATGCTGATAAAGAAAATAATGCAAACAACTTTTTTCTAACTTTCTTATATACACCGTCCTCCCCTGTGCCTCACATCAAGTGGACAAAGCATGTGATCTATTCAAAGGCTTCTGATGAAAGTGCTCTTGAGTAAGATAGACACTATGAGACACACAAGAGCATGCTGAAATGATTCCCCCTCCTTCATTGTGATGAATCACCCAGATTTTCCTAGGGGTACTCCCAACAGTCCATCTTACATCTCACCATAGGTGCAAATGTGTATCTTACCGTCACTGTGCCACTACATGTGTTGAACAGCTACGTCAACACGATTCACAATATCTGTTTTATTCAAAGCTCTATTTATATCAACCAAAGAGGATTATAAGGCTGGCACCAGCTGAGTCATGCTCTGATCATTAATGCATAGTATCCCCCGCTCAGTCAGGAGCACATGCAAACATACTGAATGAAAATCATGTCAAAACTGGTCATCGTGGCTGTGTTGATATAAGATCTAAAATGTTTTTGTATGTCTTCTCAGAGATTTGTTAGGCAATTGTGATTAGGCTAAAAGTTACCATGCTGAATGAACGTAAATCATGTCTGGACAAATATTTTAATAGCGCCTTTCACAGCTTCCTACTCCTTGCAGTTCTGCTGTGGGCTCATTCAAAGCCATTTTTTCTAAAAATTGTTCAAGCAATCTTCTTCCCCTTTTAGCTCTAGCACTAGGGAAGTTATGTTAAACCTATATCAAGCCTCGATTGCACCGCACTTAGAGTGCTGTGAACAGTTCCCGTCACCATATTATAAAAAAGGATATAGAGGTACTGGAGAGGGTGCAGAAAATATTTGCAAGGATGGTACCAAAAGTGTGAGGTTATACATATCAGGAAAGGATGAACAGACTGAGTCACTTTTCTCTTGAAAAGAGAAACTTGAGGGATGACCTAATAAAAATCTTTAAAATTATAAAAGGTTTTGATAGAATAGACACAGAGTGAGAGTTTTCACATGTGGGAAAGAGCAAAACTAGAGGTAATCAATATGATAGTCACCAAGAAATCAAACAGGGAATTCAGAAGATACGTTTTTTACCCACAGAGTGGTGAGAACGTGGAACTAAGGGAATGTACAGGGTGATCAACGTACAATATGGTATGATTTCATTTATAATGTTGGTTTGGAATGTTTATTTTGTGATGGCTTTTATTTTTGTATTGTGGCCAAGCACGCGCCATGATGGGGAAAGGTAAAGCGTGAGACTGTTGGTCAATGGGGTTACAGTTGCTGGTATCACAGTTGGATGAGCCCTTCATGGGCAGTTTGGACAGAGAGAAGTTGTCCGAAGAAGGGTCACTGACCGGAAACATTAACTCTGCTTCTCTTTCCACAGATGCTGCCAGACCTGCTGAATGGTTCCAGCATTTCTTGTTTTCATTTCAGATTTCCAGCATCCATAGTATTTTGCTTTTATATTAGAGAAGGTGTCCAGGTTCTCTCCTCCCTTCTTCTTCCTCTCCACCTCACCAGTATGATCCTGCTCCACAGCTGCTCGCTGTATAGCTGGATGCAAGCATGCAGAAATCTTGACACCTGCCCTGCTCGGTACTGCAGGATACCTCCAGAGTGGTCCAGACAGCGGAAGCATTGCTTCAGCGCACCAATGGCCTGCTATCATATTTCATGCAGCAGCACAACTTTCATTGTAAGCATGCTGTGCACAGGCCGCCAGCGCTTGTTACCCACTAGCTACCCTTTGGCATGCTATGGTGACACACATGCAGCTGGCACAGCGACCTGCTGCAGAATGAAGGCATCATGACTGCTGCCAGGATACCAGGCATTGACCTGTATGATTCTCTGCATATAGTCACACACCAGCTAGATATTGAGAGAGTCGAATCTCTTTCCTTTCCAGTATATGGTAGAGTTGACATGTGGTGCCCGCAAAGCAATGTTCATGCAGTCGTCACCCTGAACCATGGGAGAGCCTGCAATCCTTGTGAAACCACATGCTCGCTCTGCCTGTTTGTCTCTGGCAAGAGAAAATGAAATGCAATTAGTTGTCATTGAATAGAGAGCATCAGTGCCCTCCCTTATAGTAGATGGCACACTGCAAGATGTTGCAAATATCTCCAGCACCAGCCTGGAAGGATCCAGATTCATAGAAATTCATTACCACTGTCACCTTCACAAGCACTGGCAATGGGGTCCTTACCCTAGTCTGAGGTTGCAGTTGTGGCTATGGCAGATGGCAGGGGCAGGGATGGGGGTGGGGGGTGGGGGGTAGAGGGCTCAGCTGAAAAAGATAGTATAAATAATAGTGTTTGAAAAACAATAGAACTAGTTAGGGTGCATGGCCCAAATAAATGATTTTTTTATACTAAGGCATGGAGTACAAAAAAAATTGAATGAATTGCAGGTGCAAATTCAACTTAGAGGATACAATATGGTTGCCATTACTGTGACATGGCTGCAATACAGTCAGGACTGGAAACTGAATATACCAAGTTAGACGGCCTAGAGGAAGGATAGGGAAACTGGCAGGGGGGAGGAGTAGCCTTTGCGATTAAGGATTTGAAATAACTTCAGTGTTAGGAGAGGATATAACGAGAGGTAAGCAGGCTCTACAGGTAGAACTAAGGAATAGGAAAGGTTTTAAGGCTGTAGTGGAAGTTCTGTATAGGCCCCTGATATTATCTGTGAAGTGGCAGAATATATAAATTCAGAGATTAGACAAGCGTATAGCAAAGGCAGAGTGGCTTTAATGGGGATTTTAACTTTTACATAGATTTCATATAGACCGGGATAAGTGTCAGAAAGGTAGTGAATTTCTTGAGTATGTTCAGGATAGTTTTCTGCAACAATATGTCTTATAACCAACAAGGGGGAAGGCCATATTATATTTAATAATGAGCCATAAACCAGATTTAGTTAACAATCTAATAGCGCATGAACTTTTATCTAATAGTAATCATAACATGATCAAGTTCAACATTACGTTTGAAAGGAAAAAATACAAAGCAGCTGCTCAGATTCTAGATTTACGTAATGCTGACTTCAACAGGATGAGACAGAGCCTGTCCACAGTAAACAGGGCAAATATTTTAATGAGAGACTTGACAGAAGATCAGTTGGAAACATTAAAAAAAAGGGTAGAGAACCAATTTATACCTCTAAGGGGCAAGACCTCTATTTAACAAAAAAAAAGCCATGGATGACAAAAGATGTAAGGGACAATGCAAAACTTAATGAAAAAGCATTCAAAAATGCAAAAAAAAACAACTTCTGATAACTGGAAGAGACAGGAACAAGAAAAGGTGACAGAACAGATAGTAAGAGCTACAAAAAATGAGTATAAAAAGAAACTTGCAAGGGATATCAAAATCAAGACAAATATATTTTACAATTATATTTGGAAAAAAGAGAGTGGTCAGGAGCAATGTGGGCCCTTTGAAACTGATAATGATTTTGTAAATGAAAACATAGAAATAGTGGGCATGTTGAATAATTACTTTGTGTCAATATTTACAGTAGAGGAAGAAGATAGCATGTCAAATGTCCCAAGGAAACTAATATTGAATCAGGGGTGAAGACTCACTAAAATTAATGTTAGCAAAATAACAATAATGAAGAAATAATGGTATTAGAGAGTGACAAATCCCCTGGATTAGATGGTTTCCATAGCAGAATTTTAAAGGAAATTGGTGAGAACATTGCAGCTGCCTTAACGATAATCATTGCAAAGTTTTCTCAATTCAGGAACTGTTCCTTTAGATTGGAAAGTTGTACATTTCACTCTGCTATCTAAGAAAGATGAGAGGGAAACAAAAGAATTATCAATCAGGTAGCCTAAAAATTTGTTGTCAGGAAATTACTAGAGTCTATAAATAGGGATAGAGTGTCTGAATGCCTTGAAAATTCCTAGCTGATCAGAGAAAGCCAGAATGGATTTCTAAAGGGTAGGTCACGCCTGACGAACCTGATGGAACTTTTTGAAGAGGTGTATAACGTAGTGGACAGGGAAATGTCTATGGATGCTATGTATATGCACCTTGAGAAGGCATTTGATAAAGTTTCTCATAAGCAAAAGTTGAAGGTCATGGAATTGAAGGGAAATTATTGATCTTAGGAAATTGACTGAGTGGCTGGAGACAGAGAGTCGGGATAATGGGTAGGTATTCTAAATGGCAGGATGTGACTAGTGGTGTTGCACATCTCTGTTGGGGTCTTAACTATTCACCATATTTATTAACATGTGGTATGGTAAGCCACATATCAAAGTTGCTAAAGACACAAAGATAGGTGGCATTACAAGAGGTGCAGATGGAAGCATAAAATTATAAATAGATATTGCTATGACCAAGGTGGGAGAAGTGCACTGTCGTTTTCTAGTTCCACTTCTCCACAGGTCACAACATATATTTAAATGCATACCCAGTTACCAATGCAGCCAGTTATATACTCAATCTATTTCAGTTTCAGAATAAAATCTACTGACCAGGATTCTTTAATAAACAACCTATGTATTAATTTATTATAAAACAAGACTTAGTCAATAAAGATGCAAAGCTTTAACACAGTTTGAAATACATTTCCCTTCTAAATACCCAATACACACACACACACACACACACACACACGAAAAATAAAGATGCTTTGGCCAAAGTACTTGTTAATCCTTGAAGAAAAAAGATATGTTATGTTCCAGATGGCATACAGTCTGGCATCTGAGTGCACATAGATGGGTTACTGGGATCTTTTCAGAAGCAGCTCGTTCAGGAAATGTTGAGAGGAAGTCTTCCAAAAGCATCTCAGGAGAAATGCGGCATCAGCCGTTACAGCTATCACACACTGGAGCTTTCTGCAGGGTTTCTCAGAGAGGTGGAGAAAAGATGAGCTGTTTGTTTCTTTCAGCAGGCTACAAACCCAACTGACTCAAAACAGTATTCAGAAATGAAACCCACTCCTGAGTACCATAAATCGTGACATCACTTTTTTAAACAACTCCCACAGTAAGAAGGTACCTGTTGTGTACTTAGCTGAAGACATGTGACATCAAGTAAATGTTATTTTTAAACAGAGTCCTTCCAGTGACCCTTTTAAAAAAAACAAGTCCAGCACCTATGGCATCACTTCAGTCCTCCAATGAATCCATCTCCACAATTCTAAAACACGAGTCTTCCAAAAAAGTGTAAAAATAGAAGCACTTTCATAACAATATATGAAGCTAATAGGCAAAACTGGCAAATGGATTTCAATGTCAGCAAATGTGAGGTCATCCAATTTGGACTAAGAAAAATAGAACAGCGTACTTTCTAGAAATAGTGGCGATCCAAAAAAAACGTTGGGGTCCATGTATATAGATCATTAAAATGTCATGGATAAGGATAGAGAATAATCAAAAATGCTAATGGAATGCTGACCTTTACATCTAAAGGACTAGAATACAAGGAGGTAGAGTCATGCTATAGTTATACAATGTCCCGGTTAGACCACACCTGGAGTATTGTGTTCAGTTCTGGACGCCATACCTTAAAAAGGATCTATTGGCCTTGGAGATTTATCAATATGATGCTTGGACTGAAACGGTTAAATTACAAGGAGGATTACACAGACTAGCGGAGTATTCCCTGGAATTTTGAAAGTTAAGGGGTGATTTGATTGAAATTTTCAAGATATTGAAGGGACCGATAGGGTAGATAGAGACAAACTATTTCCACTGGTTGGGGAGACTAGGACCAGGGGACATAATCTAAAGATTAGAGCCAGACTTTCAGGAGAGAAGTTAAGAAAAACATCTACGTGCAAAGGGTGGTAAAAGTTTGGAAATCTCTTTTGCAAATAGCTATTGATGCTAGGTTAATTGTAAATTTTGAATCTGAGATTGACATATTTTGTTAACCAAAGTTATTAAGGGATATGGGGCATAGGTGGGTATATGGAGTTATGTCACAGATCAGCCATGATCTCATCGAATGGTGGAAAAGGCTCGAGGGGTTAAATGGCTGTTTCTATGTTAAAACGACCTAGGAAAATAGATTGAGGTCACAACAGGGCCGGAATAGTTAGCAGAAGTCCCGCCCTGACCATTTTAAGCAGTGATACTGCCAACAGGAAAATTTAGGCTGTACATAATGTTAAGTGTTAGCTTGACTCAATTGATAGCTCTCTGACCTCCCATTCAGAAGGTTGTGATTTGAAGCCTCACTCTTGGAGTTAAGCACATAATCTAGGTTGAAAGACAGGTGTAGTACTGAGAGTGCATAGGAGTGCAATCATAGAATCGAATCATGCAGCAAAGAAGAAAGCCATTCAGACCATCAAGTCTGTGACAGCTCTTTCCTTATTACCCTGCAAACTTTTCTTTTTCAAGTCTTTCAGCTAAGACATCTGTCTGTTTTCTTGATATAAATGATGCAATGACACTAGGCTGAATTTTACTGGGGCGCCCTTTGAACTCAGCACAGCGCCTGCATTTAGCAGCCACCGCAGAGCCCCCACGATATTATGCGCGGGGGCTCATTAGCATCACTGTGCTGAGCCTGCCCCCCCGCCCCCCCGCCCCCCCAATATTACGTGGGGAGAGGCGGGACATTCAGCACAGTGAGGAACCCTTTGACAGTTGTGCAGCAGGTGCTGGGGCCCTATTTTAAGCGCCCCAGCACCTGCTTCTTGACAGCTGTCAAAGAATACTAACCTGACTGCTGAAGAGTGGGACTGCTGTCAATCTGGCATGAGACTTAAATATACCATAAAAGGTATTACAGAGGTTTACAGAAAACACACTGACACAAATGGGAATGCACGGGTGTCACAGCAATGTAAATACGTCTTTCACTAAATGTTCCTCACCAACATGTGTGTCCTTTTCTCTATGCGAATGATGTGTGCCAGCATGTAGCGCCAATGTCACATCCCTTTGCATTCTTCACCCTTCAAAAGAGCCAACATATGCAATAATATCATTGCCATGCCACCATTACTCATGAGCATCTCCACGGATACACTGACATGGACATTGGCTCAGTCAGCTGCTGCCTCTAATGGTTTACACAGAGATGCTGCAGATGTGGACTGGTGCACAGCAGGTGAGCGAGGGTGATGTGTGGCTTGCAGAGCTCATGTCGGTTCCTATGGAGAAGACAGCCTTTGTCTGATAAGCCATTTCCGTACATCCCTAGCTCACTGCTAGCCCTGCATGCAGAGCCTGGGTGCCGTCTGCCCTCCCATGCGTCTTTCATATTGTCGGTCCTTGGCGTCCTCATAGTCCGAGGAGGAATCCTGTTGACGTCTCTCCTCATCATGCTAGGCCAATTTGATGCGTAGTTGTGCAGAGCAGCAAAGAAAGGAGCTGGCCTTTTTGGCCTGTAGTAAAGGGCATGACCCTATCCATACAGACATTGGAGGCGCTCTTTCAGCATGCCAACCTCCTGCTCAATGGTGGCTCATGTAACTCAGTGGCTGGCGTTGTATCTTTCCTCTGCAGAAGTGGTGGAGTCTCTCAACAGTGTCGGAAGCCATATCTGCAAATGATAGCCCTTATCCCCAAGAAGCCACCCCTCCATCTGAGTCAGCTCAGTGAACAGCAGTGGCAGCCAGGACTGGCACAAGACCCAAGTGTCATGGCAGCTGCCTGAGAAGCGGTCACAGATTCACTGCAAGCATCTGCGGTGTTCACATACCAGCTTCACCTAGACTGAGAGGGCTTATTTAATAGTGATAGACTGGCAGTAGGCCTGATGGACCCCTAAAAGGATGCAGAGGTGTCAGGCTTGAGAACAAAGAACAGTACAGCACAGGAACAGGCCATTCGGCCCTCCAAGCCTGCGCCGATCTTGATGCCTATCCAAACTAAAACCTTCTGCACTTCCGGGGACCGTATATATTCATGTATTTGTCAAGATACCTCTTAAACGTCGCTATTGTACCTGATTCCACAATCTCCCCTGGCAGCAAGTTCCAGGCACTCACCACCCTCTGTGTAAAGAACTTGCCTCGCACATCCCCTCTAAACTTTGCCCCTCACACCTTAAACCTATGTCCCCTAGTAACTGACTCTTCCACCCTGGGAAAATGCTTCTGACTATCCACTCTGTCCATGCCACTCTTAACTTTGTGAACCTCTATCATGTCGCCCCTCCACCTCCGTCGATCCAGTGAAAACAATCCAAGTTTATCCAACCTCTCCTCATAGCTAATGCCCTCCAGACCAGGCAACATCCTAGTAAACCTCCTCTGTACCCTCTCCAAAGCCTCCACGTCCTTCTGGTAGTATGGTGACCAGAATCGCACGCAATATTCTAAGTGTGGCCTCACTAAAGTTCTGTACAGCTGCAGCATGACTTGCCTATTTCTATACTCTATGCCCCGAACGATGAAGGCAAGCATGCCATATGCCTTCTTGACTATCTGATCCACCTGCGTTGCCATTTTCAGTGACCTGTGGACCTGTACACCCAGATCTCTCTGCCTGTCAATACTCCTAAGGGTTCTGCCATTTACTGTATACTTCCCACCTGCATTAGATCTTCCAAAATGCATTTGTCCAGATTAAACTCCATCTGCCATTTCTCCGCCCAAGTCTCCAACCGATCTATATCCTGCTGTATCCTCTGACAATCCTCATCACTATCAGCAACTCCACCAACCTTTGTGTCGTCCACAAACTTACTAATCAGACCAGCTACACTTTCCTCCAAATCATTTATATATACTCCAAACAGCAAAAGTCCCAGCACTGATCCCTGCGGAGCACCACTAGTCACAGGCCTCCATTCAGAAAAGCACCCTTCCACTGCTACCCTCTGTCTTCTATGACTGAGCCAGTTCTGTATCCATCTTGCCAGCTCACCTCTGATCCCGTGTGACTTCACCTTTTGTACCAGTCTGCCATGAGGGACCTTGTCAAAGGCTTTACTGAAATCCAGATCGACAACATCCACTGCCCTTCCTTCATCAATCATCTTCGTCACTTCCTCAAAAAACTCAATCAAATTAGTGAGACACGACCTCCCCTTCACAAAACCATGCTGTCTCTCACTAATAAGTTCATTTGTTTCCAAATGAGTGTAAATCCTGTCCCGAAGAATCCTCTCCAATAATTTCCCTACCACTGACGTAAATCTCACTGGCCTATAATTTCCTGGATTATCCTTGCTACCCTTCTTAAACAAAGGAACAACATTGGCTATTCTCCAGTCCTCTGGGACCTCACCTGTAGCCAATGAGGATGCAAAGATTTCTGTCAAGGCCCCAGCAATTTCTTCCCTTGCCTCCCTCAGTATTCTGGGGTAGATCCCATCAGACCCTGGGGACTTATCTACCTTAATGCTTTGCAAGACGCCCAACACCTCTTCCTTTTTGATAACGACATGACCCAGACTATCTACACTCCCTTCCCTAAACTCATCATCCACCAAGTCCTTCTCTTTGGTGAATACTGATGCAAAGTACTCATTTAGTACCTCGCCCATTTCCTCTGGCTCCACACAAAGATTCCCTCCTCTGTCCTCGAGTGGGCCAACCCTTTCCCTGGTTACCCTCTTGCTCTTTATGTACTTATAAAAAGCCTTGGGATTCTCCTTAATCCTGTTTGCCAATTACTTTTCATGACCCCTTTTAGTCCTCCTGACTCCTTGCTTAAGTTCCTTCCTACTGTCACCGCTGCCACTATGAGGAACAAAGGCATGGGATGTCCACCGGAGCCCATGGGCTGCAGGTCATCCTTGAACAGGGCACGGAGACGTGTCACCACCCTTTCTATATGGCATGTCATGTGGGGCCTATAGGTGCATGGCAACCGTAATGGCGATATCCCCTTGGGGGCTGCTGCTAATGACCAGGGGCCTCTACGTGGATCACATCTGCCTGTTGATTGTTCCTCTGGTGCCTACAGATCCTCACATGCAGAGGACCAGACAATGTAGGATGAGCCCTACCTATTACCATGTGATAAATAAAGTTGAACCCTGCATGTATTCGAAGGTTCCTAACAGGGCAGGGATTGGTGTTGATGGGTACATCAGCTGCTTTCCTGGATCAACTATGTGGCATGCCATGGCATTGCCCACCTTGGCCAACACTCAGAGTGGCGCAACATGACCACATCAAGATCCTACCAGCCAAATCGATTGCTCCCATCATCCATATAACCTTAATGCTCCTGCCCTTTCTGGCACCCTCCCCACACACTAGTGTGCCCTTGTCTCCTCACAAACACAGAGCGTGCACTGTTAACAGAGGGATGGTACACGGTTCCTCTCTTCATGCCAGCACAGCTTTCACCCCAGTAATTTCAGAGCCCCTCCCTTTCAGAATGCAGTGCGATCCCTGTGTATCCCCCTTCCCTCCTCCCTTTAAGAATGCAGAGTTAGAGCCCGGTGTATTCCCCTCCCCCCTTCCAGAACGCAGAGTGAGGACCCGCCGGCTTTTCAGATCGTGAATGGGACGGCACGTGATGGCCAGCCGTTCAACGGAAAATCCGGTAGTGTCAGTGGAGAAGCGGCAGGCTGCATAATCAGCATAGGTAAGTACTCCTTACCATATGCTAATTCTGGTGCTGCCGGCATGCGGCAGGGGACTGTGCCGAGGTCCTGCCGCCGCCGCTAAAATGCGGCAGGCCCATCTCGACGTTGCAGGTCGAGGCGGACCTCTCCCCGCAGCATTTTACTGGCCCCCGCGCCGCAATCCGCAGCGTCGAGGGGCCAGTAAAATTCAGCCCGCTATTCTAAGAAGAAAATGGAGTTTTGCCAGTTAATATTCCTCCCTCAACCATATTAACTCATTTCAATTTTTGTGTTGTGTGGTGTGTTGTGCAGATTGGATACCGAGTTTGGTAACATAACAATGATGGCTATGCTTCAAAAGTAATTCATTGGTTGTGAAGCATTTCAAGACATCTTGAGGTTGTAATGTAGGTCCTCGACAAAAGCAAACTCTTCTTTAAAAAGTTAATAAATTGTAAATTAACTTTGAAAAATCAGGCACATACGAGCTTACATACAAATTAGGAGCAGGAGTAGGCCACTTGACCCCTCGAGCCTGCTCTACCATTCAATAAGATTATGGCTGATCTGATTGTAACCTCGACTCCACCTTCCTGCCTACCCACGTAACCTTCCACCCCCTTGCTTATCAGGAATCTATCTACCTCTGCCTTAAAAATATTTGAAGACTCTGCTTCCACCGCCTTTTGAGGAAGAGGATTCCAAAGACTCACGACCTTCTGAGAGAAAAAATTTCTCCTCATTTCTGTTTTAATTGGGCAACCACTTATTTTTAAATAGGGACCCCTGGTTCTAGATTCCCCCAAAAGGGGAAACATCCTTTCTACATCCACCCTGTCAAGACCCCTCAGGATCTTATATGTTTCAATCAAGTCGCAACTTACTCTTCTAAACTCCAGTTGATACAAGCCTAGCCTGTTCAACCTTTCCTCATAAGACAACCCACCCATTCCAGGTATTAATCTAATAAACCTTCTCTGAACTGCTTCCAATGGATTTACATCCTTCCTTAAATAAGGAGACCAGTACTGTACACAGTATTCCAGATGTGGTCTCACCAATGCCCTGGATAGTTGATGCACAACCTCTCTACTTTTGTATTCAATTCCCCTCACAATAAATGATAACATTCTATTAGTGTTCCGAATTACTTGCCTATCACTGAACATATCTATATCCCTTTGTAGCCTCCTTATGTCCTCTTCACAACTTACTTTCCTACCTATCTTTGTGTCATCAGTAAATTTAGCAACCATACCTTCAGTCCTTTAATCCAAGTCATTTATATAAATTGTAAAAAGTTGAGGCCCCAATACTGATCCCTGCGGCACACCACTCGTTACATCTTGCCAACCAGCAAATGATCCATTTATGCTTATTTTCTGTTTCCTGTTAGCTAGCCAATCTTCCATCCATACCAATATGTTACTCCCACACCACGAGCTTTCATTTTCCACAATAACCTTTGATGCGGCACCTTCTGTGACACCTAGCTATAGTTGCATTATTTTTGATGTAATTCTTTGCACAATTCAGCTTTCAGGGTCAAAACCAAAATAATCCCGTGAACATGAAACAGCAACCACAAACTACCCCTTATTTGGTTTGCAATGCTGCTAGCTTTAAGGGATGCAATGGAAGTTAGCTAGTTTGGTGGCACTATACAATGAAATGTTACACCTGTGAGACATTCTGTGATTGCAACTTAAAAGACCTACCAGAGATTAAAAAGAAATTAAAGCAACATTATGAAATAATTTTGGAATAATCAGCACATGGCATTGCATTAACAGCTTGTTGTGTGTGCACAACAATTTATCGAGACAGACAATGCCGAATGAATTACTTTAACAGTACCATTCTGGATGCAGGACTATGTGAGCACGTAATAGCCCACTGTATAGCTTAATGCCCTTTCCAATAGTACATAATTAATAAATTCCAAACCTGACAGTGTGCCATAAAATTAAACATCACTCATGCGCACTATCAGTTTGCACCCTAATGAGCATAAAGAACAATAATAAGCTGAATTATAGTCAAAATATTGGCCATGTGAGCCGCATGGAAGATGGCAGGATCCCCAAAGACACATTGTACAGCGAGCTCGCCACTGGTATCAGACCCACCGGCCGTCCATGTCTCCGTTATAAAGACGTCTGCAAACGCGACATGAAATCGTGTGACATTGATCACAAGTCGTGGGAGTCAGTTGCCAGCATTCGCCAGAGCTGGCGGGCAGCCATAAAGACAGGGCTAAATTGTGGCGAGTCGAAGAGACTTAGTAGTTGGCAGGAAAAAAGACAGAGGCGCAAGGGGAGAGCCAACTGTGCAACAGCCCCAACAAACAAATTTCTCTGCAGCACCTGTGGAAGAGCCTGTTACTCCAGAATTGGCCTTTATAGCCACTCCAGGCGCTGCTTCACAAACCACTGACCACCTCCAGGCGCGTATCCATTGTCTCTCGAGATAAGGAGGCCCAAAAGAATTGCAAAAGAAATATTCCACCAAGTTTCAGAGTTGAGCTGAATTTGCATATCAGACCCTTTAAGTTGATCATGGATTTATTAAAAATGTTCTATTGGAAAGGACATTAAGATACACAACAAGCCATTAAAGCGCTCACACACACCTGCATCCAGAATTTTACTGTTAATGTAATTCACTCGGCATTGCTTGTCTCTATAAACCTTTTTGCACACACACACAAGCTGGCAATGCAATGCAATGTGCTGATTGTTCTAAGATTATTTCTGAATGTTGCTTTAATTTCATTTTACTTGCTGGTAGTTTTTTTTTTACGTTGCATGGCACTTATAATTATTCCATTCACAGAATGTCTCACAGGTGTAACATTTCATTGTTCAAAGCAAACAGAAATGAAGAGTGCAAAGAAGGATATGGAGTGCATTTTGTGTCTAAGTATAGATTTGTGTTGCTGAAAGAACAAACAGTTTTGTTGACATAATTACCTTGTACATTTTTTTCCAGTTTCCTCCTTTCCTTCCCTGATGGTGTTGATTCTTGTGGGGATATGGTTCACTTGTCATTACCTTTACCTACAAGCTCATTGAGGGAGGGTCGGGCTCCATCTGTTAATTTGTAATGAACTGTGTTTCTTTGGCTAGTGGTGAAGCAATCATTCGGAGGTCACAGAATCAAAGTGCACTGTATTTTGAAAGGAAAATGCCAACATTTATTAAAATCTGCAGCTAAAATGCTGGCATAGCAGTGGAGAGGAACTTTGCAACCTGGAAAGGAAGACTTGTATCATTGAAAAGAAAAAGAAGAGAAAGACTTGCATTTATATCGCGCTTTTCACGACCATCGAACATCTCAAAGTAATTTGAAAGTGTAGTCACTGTTGAACTGTAGTAATGGAGAAAAACAGCTGAGAAACCTGTCAGAGTATTCAATACATTTATTAATGATGCAGATAACACAATAGAGAGCCAGATATCCAAGTTTGCTGATGACACAAAGATTGGTGGCATAATAATTATTGTATATGGGTGCATAAATTTACAAAGAGACCTTGACAGATTAAGTGAGTGGACAAAATTGTAGGGGATGGATTTCAATGCAGGTAGGTGTGACATCATCCATTTTGGATCAATAAAGGACAGATCCGAGTATTACTTAAATGGTGAAACTCTAAGAACACTGAAAGTCCATAATGATTTAAGGTTCCATATACATAGATCACGAAAATGTAGTAGTCAGTTACAAAGATAATCTAAAAGTAGTCTTTATAAGTCGAGAGCTAGAATGTAAAGGGGAGGAGGTTTTGCTGCAGCTATACAAGAAGAAAGACATTAGGCTCATTAGTACCTGTTCTTTGAGCCATTAGACCTCTAAAATGCGTCCACAGCCCGCACGCACACTTTTGGGGCGAATCGTGCCAGATGCCATACTGGTGACAGCATTAGCGTGCATGAAGTGAACGGCTACCAGAAGTATTCAGAGTCAGCAGATCACAAGGCCAGTGTGCAATGATGACAGCGGTGTCATTTTGGAACTCTGTGCTCCCATAATGCCCTCGCTTAACTTTACTCACTGAATATGTGCTAAGCAGCAGGAAGGACTCTCCAACAGTGCTATTAAAGGGATCATAAACTACTTACAGGTTAGTTGTTCTTTTTTTCTAGCTGTTACTACAATTCTACAAGTATTTGGTGCTTTCTGTAGTTGTTTCAAGTTGCAATCGTCTAGAGGGAATGGTGCGGCAGGTGCCGAAGGAGATTTTGCTGACTTCAAAGCTTCTGCACAAGCCAGTTTCTCCCAGACATGGATGCACTAGTAGGCATTCCCCTTGGAAAACAGCATGACTTAGAGAATGAATAGAGATTATGCAGAGCAGGACAAGCTGCTGGAAGAAGGAAGAGGAAGAGGAGGAGGGGGGGTGACCATTTCCACCCAGGATGTTCAGAGAGCAGTTTAGTTTAGAGATACAGCACTGAAACAGGCCCTTCGGCCCACCGAGTCTGTGCCGACCATCAACCACCCATTTATACTCATCCTACACGAATCCCATATTCCAATAACATCCCCACCTGTCCCTATATATTTCCCTACCACCTACCTATACTAGGGTCAATTTATAATGGCCAATTAACCTATCAACCTGCAAGTCTTTGGCATGTGGGAGGAAACCGGAGCACCCGGAGGAAACCCACGCAGACACAGGGAGAACTTGCAAACTCCGCACAGGCAGTACCCAGAATCGAACCCGGGTCCCTGGAGCTGTGAGGCTGCAGTGCTAACCAATGCGCCACTGTGCCGCCCATAGGAGCAATTCTCCTACCTGAACCTCAGTGAGAAAACATGTGTGAGGCGTCTATCCTTCAGTAACACCATCCTCAATTAAATCTGACACCCGCTGCACCCAGAACTGCAACCTCAGAGCAAGTCGAGGACTGCATTGCCAGTGGCTGTGAAGTTGACAGTGGTCAGAAACTTTTGTGCATCTGATTCCTTCCAGGTTGGAGCTGGAGATGTTTGCAACATCTCGCAGTTTGCTGTCCAATGTTACATAAGGGAGGTCACTGGGATTCGCTACTCAATGCGAGCTAACTTCATTTCATTCTCTCTTGCCAGAGACAAGCAGGCAGAGCAAGCAGACAGCTTCACTATGATGGCAGGCTCCCCCATGGTGCAGGATGCTATTGGCTTCATGCACATCACTTTGTGGGTGCCGTTTGCCAACTCTGCCATGTACTGGAACTAAAAGGGATTCCACTCCTTCAATGTCCAGCTGGTGTATGACCTTACACCGAAAATCATGTAGGTCAATGCCTGGTATCCTGGCAGCAATCATGATGCCTTCATTCTGCAGCAGTCCATTGTGCCAGCTGCATTTGGGCCACTGCAGCAAACTAAAGACTGCCTATGGGATGACAGGACTATCCTCTGACCACATGGCTAATGACTCTAGTGTATAACCCATGCACATATGGGCAGCCTGCATCCAATGAAAGTCATGCTGTCACACAAAATATGACAGAGCAGACCATTAGCATGCTGAAACAATACTTCTGCTGCCAGTAACGCTCTGGAGGAACCTAATGGTACTCAACAGAGCGGGTGTCAAGATTTGTATTGGTCCACTGCATGCAGGATAACCTCACCACCATGAGGGGAAAGCCCTTGCCACCAGCTATACAGCAAACAGTTGAGGAGCAGGAGGAAGAAGAAGGGATGATGATGTGAATGAGGAAGAAGAGAAATAAGAAGGGAGGAAACCATTTAGACAGATCCCTTTCGTCCAGGCTGTCCATGGAAAACTCATCGAAGTGTGATTCCAGTAATCGCAAACTCAACTGCCCATTCACCAACAGTCCCACACTTCCTTTCCCTCCGTCACTGACCATCACATTGTCCATATGACCAGAATGCAGTAATACAAGGTACCATAAAATAAGCCATAAAAACAAGAAATGCTGGAACCACTCAGCAAAGGTCTCAGTTTTATCCCCTTACGCCCCCACCTCAATGAATTTCGCGCTCGGCATGACGTTGAGCTCTTCTTCCGTCGCCTCCGCCTCCGGGCTCACTTCTTTGACCAGGAGTCCTCCCCCCGACCAGCAGACCCATTCACCCGCCTCCAGCATTCTCCCTCTACCTGGAGCCCTCCCCCTGGCCTCTTACCCGCTCTTGATCTCTTCATTGAAAACTGTCGGCGAGACATTGGTCGTCTCAATTTCTCTGCCCCCCTCACTCACTCTAACCTGTCCCCCTCTGAACTTGAGGCACTCCGTTCTCTCAGGTCTAACCCCGTCATGGTCATCAAACCTGCAGACAAGGGTGGTGCTGTTGTTGTATGGCGTACCGACCTCTACCTTGCAGAAGCTCAACGCCAACTCACGGACACTTCTTCCTACCTCCCTCTGGACCATGACCCCACCACCGAACATCAAGCCACCATCCAAAGGACTGTCACTGACCTCATCTCCTCTGGAGATCTTCTCTCTACAGCTTCCAACCTCATAGTCCCACAACCCCGGACAGCCCGCTTCTACCTCCTTCCCAAAATCCACAAACGGGACTGTCCCGGCAGACCCATTGTGTCAGCCTGCTCCTGCCCCACTGAACTTATTTCTTCCTATCTTGACTCTATCTTTTCTCCGCTGGTCCAGTCTCTTCCCACCTACATCCGTGACTCTTCTGATGCCCTACGTCATTTTGACAATTTCAAGTTTCCTGGTCCCAACCGCCTCCTCTTCACTATGGACGTCCAATCGCTCTACACCTCCATCCCCCACCAGGATGGTTTGAGGGCTCTCGGCTTCTTCCTGGAACAGAGGCCCAACCAGTTCCCATCCACCACCACCCTCCTCTGCCTGGCTGAACTTGTTCTCACATTGAACAACTTCTTCTTCAACTCCACGCACTTCCTTCAAGTAAAAGGTGTCGCTATGGGTACCCGCATGGGTCCTAGTTATGCCTGTCTTTTTGTGGGATATGTCGAGCATTCTTTGTTCCAGTCCTACTCAGGCCCCCTCCCCCAACTCTTTTTCCGGTACATTGATGACTGTATCGATGCCGTTTCCTGCCCCCACCCCGAACTGGAAAACTTTATCAACTTTGCTTTCAATTTCTACCCTTCTCTCACCTTTACATGGTCCATCTCTGACACTTCCCTTCCCTTCCTCGACTTCTCTTTCTCCATCTCTGGGGATAGGTTGTCTACTAATATCCATTATTAGCCCACTGACTCCCACAGCTACCTCGACTACACTTCTTCACACCCTACCTCCTGGAAGGACCATTCCATTCTCCCAGTTTCTCCGTCTCTGACTCTTCTGCTCTGATGATGCTACCTTCCATGACGGTGCTTCTGGTATGACCTTTTTCCTCAACCGAGGATTTCCCCCACTGTGGTTGACAGGGCCCTCAACCGTGTCCGACCCATTCCCCGCACCTCTCCCCTCACCCCTTCCCCTCCCTCCTGGAACCGTGACAGGGTTCCCCTTGTCCTCACTTTTCACCCCACCAGCCTCCATAACCAAAGGATCATCCTCCGCCATTTCCGCCACCTCCAGCGTGATGCCACTACCAATCGCATCTTCCCCTCCCTTCCACTGTCAGCATTCCGAAGGGATCGTTCCCTCCGCGACACCCTGGTCCACTCCTCCATTACCCCCACCACCTCGTCCCCGTCCCAGGGCACCTTCCCCTGCAATCGTAGGAGGTGTAATACCTGCCCATTTACCTCCTCTCTCCTCATTATCCAAGGCCCCAAACACTCCTTTCAGGTGAAGCAGCGATTTACTTGTACTTCTTTCAATGTAGTATACTGTATTCGCTGCTCACAGTGTGGTCTCCTCTACATTGGGGAGACTAAGCGCAGACTGGGTGACCGCTTTGCGGAACATCTCCGCTCAGTCCGCAAGCAGGACCCTGAGCTTCCGGTTGCTTGCCATTTCAACATTCCCCCCTGCTCTCATGCTCACATCTCTGTCCTGGGATTGCTGCAGTGTTCCGGTGAACATCAACGCAAGCTCGAGGAACAGCATCTCATTTACCGATTAGGCACACTACAGCCTGCCGGACTGAACATTGAGTTCAATAATTTCAGAGCATGACAGCCCCCCACTTTACTTTCATTTTTAGTCATTTCTTCTTCCTTTTTTTTTTACATTCTTTTTTACATTTTTTACTATCTTTTTTTTGCATTTATTTCATTTCATCTTAGTTTGTTCAGTTTACTTACCCACTGTTTTTTTTCAGGTTTGCACTTGCTGCTGTTCAATATTCAGCGTATTTACACCTAATCTGTACTAATGCTTTGTCTTTCAACACACCATTAACATATTGTTTGCCTTTGCTCCATGACCTTTTGGTCAGCTATGTGGCCTGGTCCAATCTAGACCTCCTTTGTTATCTCTTGCCCCACTCCCACCTCACTTGCTTATAACCTGTGACTTTTCTAATATTTGTAAGTTCCGATGAAGGGTCACTGACCCGAAACGTTAACTCTGCTTCTCTTTCCACAGATGCTGCCAGACCTGCTGAGTGGTCCCAGCATTTCTTGTTTTTATTTCAGATTTCCAGCATCCGCAGTATTTTGCTTTTATTATAATAAAATAAGCCATATTGTGTACAAAGTCAACTAATTGCCCTGTGCATTCATTTAATGTCTGCTTTCCATGTGTCTTTGCCTTGCAGAACAACCCCAGTCACTGCAGCACAGCTGGTGGAAGGCATTTGTCTTTCAGTGAAGGAGACTGCAGATAGCCTTGCAGGATGACCGTGAGCAGCTCTGGGCCTAGAAGTCCTGGCTGCAGATAGCACCATCTCAGCATGGGCAACAGCAGCCTGGGCTGGCTGAAAGACAATAACAAGGGCAGTGGCGGAGTGGCCAGGACATCCGGAGAATGCGTCTGCTCTTCAACATCAATCACAACATGCCTCATACAACACCTTTAATGTGGGAAAAATTCCCTAGGTGCTGAAATTTGAATAGTGCCATGGGATCTCTTGGCACCTACCTGAGAGGGCTGATGGAACCTTAGTTTAACGTCTCAACCAAAAGACAGCACATCTGACAATGCAATACCCCCTCAGCACTGAGTTGAAATATCAGACTTGATATATTCTCAAGTCTCTGGAATGGTTCTTGAACCCATGACCTTCTAACTCTGAGATAACAGTTCTACCACTGAGCCAAGGCTGACATGAAGGACAGCACACTACCAAAGGTAAAACTAAGGACCTATAATCTGACACTGAAGTAAGTGAAGAAACAAATGCCAAGGATACCATGCAAACCTCCCTCCCACCCCCTCGTACCCAGATTATAGAATACTACTGTGGGTTGCTCAAATCCTGTACCTGAGATTGTTCTGTTGCTTACCTCTCCAGGGAAGAAGAGCAACCTTGAACTAAATTTACCTGGTTGAACAGTACTCTGGCAGGGCTGTTTCCGAAGTAGTTCACTGCCTAATGCAATATGACCAAAATGCAACGAGCCAGAGTACAGAGAGTATGAGTCATGAGTATTGATAATCCTTTGGAAAGGAGACATGAATGGTGTTATAAAAACAAGAAATGCTGTAAATACTCAGCAGGTCTGGCAGCATCTGTGGAGAGAGAAGCAGAGTTAACGTTTTAGGTCCATGACCCTTCTTCAGAACTGGCAAATATTAGAAATGTGAAAGGTTTTAAGCACGTAAAGCGGGGGTGGGGCAAGTGATAACAAAGAAACAAACATTTCAACACCCCCCACCCCCCCCCCCCCCACTGCTCTCATGTTCACATCTCTGTCCTGGGATTGCTGCAGTATTCCAGTGAACATCAACGCAAGCTCGAGGAACAGCATCTCATTTACCGGTTAGGCACACTACAGCCTGCCGGACTGAACATTGAGTTCCATAATTTCAGAGCAAGATTGGCCCCCCATTTTACTTTTATTTTTAGTTAGAGAGAGAGAGAGAGATACAGCACTGAAACAGGCCCTTTGGTCCATCGGGTCTGTGCTGACCATCAACCACCCATTTGTACCAATCCTACATTAATCCCATATTCCCTACCACATCCCCTCAATTCTCCTACCACCTAACTACACTAGGGGCAATTTACAATGGCCAATTTACCTATCAACCTGCAAGTCTTTGGCTCTGGGAGGAAACCAGAGCACCCAGCGGAAACCCACATAGTCATAGGGAGAACTTGCAAACTCCGCACAGGCAGTACCCGGAACTGAACCCAGGTCGCTGGAGCTGTGAGGCTGCAGTGCTAACCACTGCACCACTGTGCCGCCCGTTATTTTTTCTTTTTCCTTTTTTTTATATATATTTTTTGTGTTTATTTTATTTTATTTCATCTTAGTTTGTTCAGTTTGCTTACCCACTGTTTTTTCATGTTTCTACTTGCAGCTGTTCAATTTTCAGTCCCTTAACACCCTTTCTGTAATAATGCTTTGTCTTTCAACACACCATTAGCATATCTTTGCTCCATGACCTTCTGGTCAGCTATTCTATGACCTTGTCCTAGCTACACCTTCTCCTTTGTTATCTCTTGCCCCACCCCCACTTTACTTGCTTATAACCTTTCACATTTCTAATATTTGCCAGTTCTGAAGAAGGGTCACTGACCTGAATTGTTAACTCTGCTTCTCTCTCCACAGATGCTGCCAGACCTGCTGAATGTTTCCAGCATTTCTTGTTTTTATTTCAGATTTCCAGCATCCGCAGTATTTTACTTTTAACAAAGGAGATGTAGATAGGACAAGGTCACAGAATAGCTGACCAGAAGGTCATGGAGCAAATGCAAACAATATGTTAATGGTGTGTTGAAAGACAATGTATTAGTACAGATAGGGTGTTAACGGACTGAAAATTGAACAGCCACAAGTACTAACATGAAAAAAACAGTGGGTAAGCAAACTGAACAAACTAAGATGAAATAAACTAAAACCAAAAAAATATAAAAAAGAAAAAATAACAAAATAAAAGTAAAATGTGGGGCCCGTCATGCTCTGAAATTATTGAACTCAATGTTCAGTCCGGCAGGCTGTAGTGTGCCTAATCGGTAGATGAGATGCTGTTCCTCGAGCTTGCGTTGATGTTCACTGGAACACTGCAGCAATCCCAGGACTGAGATGTGATCATGAGAGCAGGGGGGAGTGTTGAGACATGAATGGTGTTAGTAGTTCACCTGTAGCAAGTAGGGTAACAATGCTGGAAGTTGTACTGCTGCATCTCCAATCTGTAAGAACACAATTCCTTTTAGACCTGGGACGTCTTTTGCTGGGAGTCTGAGCTTTGTGGGTAAATTGCTATTTCCTAAATTTTCATGCAACCATTCCTTGCAAGTTTTGGCAATTCAACAGCCAGCGTACAGAAATGTTTGTCAGTCACAACTGTTAAGTGGTTATTTAGATACTTCAGCAGTGTGGGTCCTGATTGACTAATTTTCTTTCATTCCTACTGATTTGTAATGAATGAACTGCAACCACATCAAGGTCACACACCTATCATTTCAATCTGGACTTGTTAAAATAGATGACACAATGAGAATAACACTTCATTCATAAAAGGACGATCTACCTCCTGCTTCTTCTAAGAAAATGTGAGTAGCCATGGGACTAAATATGATTCTTAAATAGGAGAATGGACAGGATGAAGAAAGTTGATTTCAAGTCATAAACTAACACAGTGCAGCTGTCTTGTAGGAACTAGTAACAAAGCCTTCTACATGTGTCGGCAAACCACATCTGTCTCCAATATAGCCATCAATACCAAGCCCCTTATTTTCAAATTAACTCATTGTAACTAAAATCACAGCATGAAAATATTCAATTATAAAATTAATAAGTTTATTTGACCAAATCATCAATCATTTGAATTCTGGAAGATTAATACTTTCTCAGAAGGAATCTGAAAGAGTTCAGCATGTTTATGCAAAGCAGTTGAATTCTTTTTCTCCTGAGTGCTTTACCTCATGGCTATAAAAACAAGATTACTGTATGTTTAAATTTTGCTGTTCTGCATTCAGACTTCCCAAGATTTGTGGATGTGATATTCACTTCAATTATTTGACTAGAGATCCTGCAAGATTTATGTCACCCAGCAGACTTTCGCTGTTATAAGTTATTTTGTGAATGTGTGTACAGAATAAGATCATTTTAGGGAAGAATAATTAAATAGTAACTAAATTACACTGTCAGCTTTCTCCATAGCAGTGCATTTTCAGCTGACATTGCACAAAGTCAACAAATTATTGCTGTGCTTTTGATTTTTAAAGGTATTTTTCAGAATGCAGAGAAGATATTTCACGTATTAAAGAACAGTAATTAACTTGTTGTCTTGCAAGGGAAATAAGCATTCACCTAGTCTCAAGCTCCTCTATGATTTATTGATCAATTATTGAACATAGGAACAGGAGGAGTAGGCCATTCAGCCACTCAGGCCTCTTGCACCATTCAATTAGATCATGGCTGATCTGCGCTTCAACTCCATTTTCCAGACTTTGCCCCATATGCATTGATACCCTTAACAAACAAAAGTATATCTATCAGAGTCTTGAAAGCTCACTTGTCTTCGCATTAAGTGATGTTTTTGCATTCTTTAAAAAAAAACAAAGGTGTTATATCTAATTCTGCGATGCAGTGATTAGTGGTCCATATATGATTGTCATTGAAACTGATGTTGTTTTATATTCATGCTTATCAGTCCTTATTTTAATACGTTTTATCAAGTTTTGGCTATACTATTAGGAGGGGTGAGTACCTTGTCCTTGCAAGAAAAAGAATATAAAGATACATGCTTGTGGAAAGAATCGAGTATATGAATTGTCTTGTTTCTCTTATGCAAACCTCAATCCATCCAAAGTCTATCCTATGACTAAAACTAGTATTTTCAGAGAGGTTAATGATAAATTCCAGTGCATGGTGAGGCTCAGTTTATTCAGGGAACAAAATCAAGGTCTGGTTCAACTTAATTCAATGTGTCAGATTGGATCAGTCAGTAGAAGGCCAGAAGGTTGTAGGATCAACCCTTGCAGAGGAGCTTCAGCTCATGATCCAGGCCAACATTCCAATGCAGTTATGAGGGATTGCAATCTTGTAAGAGGTGCCACCTTTCAAATAAGATGTTTATCTTATTTTTATTTAGAGATACAGCACTGAAACAGGCCCTTCGGCCCACTGAGTCTGTGCCGACCATCAACCACCCATTTATACTAATCCTACATTAATCCCATATTCCTACCACATCCCCACCTGTCCCTATATTTCCCTACCACCTACCTATACTAGGGGCAATTTATAATGGCCAATTTACCTATCAACCTGCAAGTCTTTGGCTGTGGGAGGAAACCGGAGCACCCGGCGAAAACCGGAGTTCCCATCTGCCAATTGTGGTGAATGTTAGGACCACGTCCCACCAACACCAACACTACCCCACCCTTCATCCCCCTCCCCCATATCCTCCCATTATCCCATCACCGCATGTCAGGGGGTTCTAGCATTCTGCTTAATATTTCTGCCACAAAGTAGTCAGCTCAAATTACTAATGGAGAGTTGCCTACCTAATGATCAGGCACATCAAATGTATTTCATGGTGTGATATGCTTTTAGACATTTCAATGTAATATTGTGTGATGTAAAACCGAGTATTGCAGAAATATTCTATCAACTTCAGTTTTGCTTTATTTTGCTTTAGATGCATCAGTTCTGTAGGACTTTATTAGTTTGCCAGAAGTTTTTCCTTCTTTTAACTGTTTGCTCTTGTTTTGCTGACAGCATTAAAATATTATGTATACTTCCTCTAAAGACCAAACAACAGAGACACTTCTTCCCCAACCCAAATATTCCAAAGAGTATCAAGTGTATGTATCACGACAACTCAATTTCTTCAAGTGGACTGAAGTTTGTTACTGGTCCATTATGTGGAGATGAAGCATTTCAGAGAAATGCATTTGCATATGCTTCTCATTTCTAGCATCCAACTTCTCTCAGTTGAAATCTTGTTTGTCTTTCTGTTTTTTGATTACATGAGACTTGTTGCTCCTCAGTTTACTTCTCTTGATCCTTGTAAGCTCTATTGTAAACCCACTATTCTTCTCGGCAAATTGTGTAAATCTTCACCTTGCACAGCATTCTTTTCCATTTACATTGCAATATGTCTGTCATTTCATCAACATAACAACAATGACTGGACTTCAAAAGCAATTCATTATATGTGAAGAGTTATGGGAGGGCAGAAAATAAATATAAATTCTTCTTTCTTTACAGGCTTTTAAAACCAAAGCTTGATCTTACCTAACCACAACTTCTTGGTTTATTTTGTCACAAACTTTTCATTTATGCCAATGTCCTACACTGTGGGCTCTGTCCATTCACCTAGGTTTCGAAATAGTAAAAATCAAATACAGACCTGTCAACACTCTTCAATTATACCCAAAAACTGAAAATACTGGAAATAGTGAGCAGATCTGGCAACATCTATGGAGAAAGAAACAGAGTTAACTTTTCAGATTGACCAGTTTTAATGAAACGTCATCAAACCTGAAACATTGGCCGGAATTTTATGCCGCCGCAGCGGGTCATTTGGTGGCATGGGGGCAGCGTAAAATTGAGCGGCAAGCTCCGGGAGGCCTACCGCCCCGCTTCCGCCTCCGGACAAGTTTACAGCATCAGGCGGGGGGTGGGAAATGGCCTGCCCATCCGAGGCCAATCAAGGCCCTTAAGTGGCCACTTAACAGCCCTCGCCCGCCTCCACGGGTATTTTACCCGTGGCAAGCGGATGTGCTGGGGATGTGAAAGGGGGGGGGGGGGGGAAGGGCATGGCAGTCGGGCCCAAGGTGCCCGATTGAGGGCCGCCCCCGCCTCCCAACCCACCCCCGGGACCCAAGACACCTCCCCTCCCCCCCAAACGACCACTCCAACCTCACCAGGGAAGACCCGATCCCACTGGTGAGGCATGCCCCTACTTACCTTCCCTCCTCGATGCATGATGTCGGCTGGGTTGCAGTCCCAGCAGCGGCCACCGCTCCTGGTGGCACTGCTGGGACTAAGAGCTGCCAGCCGGTGATTGGCCAGCAGCTCACTGAGGCGGGACCTCCTCCCTCAAATGGGCGGAAGTCCAGTCTCGGGACAATTAAAGCCTGGGGACCCATAATATACGGGACGGATCCCCAGGCTAGGCGGAAACGGGTTCACCATTGACTTTCATGTCAGAGTCCAGCTCCCGTCCATCCACCATAAAATTCTGGCCATTAACTCTGTTTCTCTCTCCACAAGGCTCCTTCAATAGCACCTTCCAAACCTGCAACCTCAACCACCAGAAAGACAAGGGCAGCAGATGCATGGGTACACCATCACCTACAAGTTCCCCTCCAAGCCACACACCATCCTGACCTGGAACTATATCGCCATTCCTGCACTGTCGCTGGGTCAAAATCTTGGAACTTCTTTATAACAGCACTGTGGGTGCACCTACCCCACATGGAGTGTACTGGTTCAAGAAGGCAGCTCACCACCACCTTCTCAAGGGCAGATAGGGATGGGCAATAAATGCTGTCCTAGCCAGCAACGCCCACATCCCATGAACGAATAAAAAAAAAGCTGCCTGCTGATATTGCCAGCATTTTCTGTTTTAATTTCAGATTTCCAGCATCTTGCACTTGTAACTCACTTCAATTGTTGGTCAGTAATGGAATTATATTGCTGATAGCCATAAAAAAAGTTGATAGCCAAGAATATCTTACCTTTCCACCGCAGTAAAGAAAGCCACATGAATATAACAAAATGGAGGCAATTTTCAACTTCACTGCCTGTGGGCTAAGATGGTAGAGTGAATCAAGGGGATGAAAATCGGACGCGTTCTATAAAAGGCAGGCAATCTGCTGCACCACGTTGCTGTCCAGGCAGTGAAGGTGAAAATGAACTCCATTGTGTTTTAAATTCTACGCTTCCTTCTTGACCATCAAGGCTTTTGTCTCAAGCCATAGATTGAGAAGATCACTCAAAATGGAGGGCTTTTTCACAAACACTGGGCTGGATTTTATGGTCGCCAGGCCAGTCCAGAAGGCACTTGTGAGGGGGAGGTGAAGACAATGGTTGTGCAGTCTGGGGGAGGGGGTGGGGTCCTGGGTGAGTTAAGTGGTTCCCAGTGGGGGTCCTTCGTGGGTCAGAGATTGTGGAAGAGGGACACCTGCCCCCCCCCCCCCCCCCCACCCGTCAAGCTCACAGAGAGGGCTCCTTATGTAACAAGGCGACCTCCCCGCATGACAGAGGCACCTTGCACCGCCCCACCCCCCGCCACTGGTAAGATCCCAGCGGCGGCAAGAAGAGGCCCTTAATTGGCTGTTAATAGGTCACTTAAGCACCTCAATTGGCTGCCGGGTAGGAAGGCCATCGTCGGCCTATCCCGCCCCCGGTAAGATCGCTTGGCGATGGGGAGGTGACAGTCTCTCTGCCCCCAAGCGACCCCGCCAGCCTCACTTCCTTGAGGTACGGGGGTTCCATCTTTGACGGTGGCACTGCCAATACTGCTGAGCTACCGGCCCTCTGATTGGCCAGCAGCTCTTGGAGGCTGGGTCCCCTTCTTTAAAGGGACAGGAATCCCAGCTCCTGAAACTTAGATTTAAAAAGACTGAAGGATTGCTTGGGGGTTGGAGGGGGGGGCACAAAAAGGCAATTTTCAGCCCGGCGCCAGAAGCCCTGCCTCCAATGCAAAATCCAGCCCACTGTGTTTTCAACTTAAAAGATACAATTTCATATTGGAGAGGTGGATACTGTATATTTCAAGATTCTCTGCTTCTTCCAGTTCTGCGGTGTCCAATTTATCAACAGCAATTTTGTGCAGCAGCCGGCACTGAGAATTGACCCCATTAGCAAGCCTTTATTTTGGTTCATAAATTAGGCCGCGTGGTGCTGTCATGGTGAAATTGTATGAGATACTCATTTTTTGGTGAATATAGTACTGTGTGTCTTCAACAGAAAACCATTGCTTTTTAATATAACTAAGTCCTTTTTTTGTTTGCTTAGAAATAATATTGTGCATATGTTGCAAATTAAAGAATGGTTAGAGATTAAATGATAACATTTCTTTAAATAAGACTCACCTAGCAACTCACGAGGTCAGGCTAAGAGTAAAATTATGTTACCATATTTCACAAAATACCAAATTCATGGGTGAATTTTAAAGTTAAATCTGCCAGCGTCGTTTACATAGATTTAGAGCAGCAGTTACTTAATCATAATCGATTTTCCATCTAACAGGACTATTGTAAAAGAAAGACAGACTTGCATTTATATACCACCTTTCATGACCTCAGGGCGTCTCAAAGCACTTTACAGCTAATTAAGTGCTTTTGAAATGTAGTCACTGATGTGACTATGTAGGAAACGCAGAAGCCAATTTACATACTGCAAGATCCAACAAAAAACAATGCAAAAATGACCGGAAAATCTGTTTAAGTAATGTTGGTTGAAGGATAAATATTGGGCAGGACATCAGGGAGAACTTGTTCTTTTTCAAAATGGTGCCATGGCAGAGGGCAGACATGCCTTGGTTTAACATCTCATCCCTCAGTACTATACTGGAGAGCCAACCTAGATTTTGCGCTCAAGACTCTAGAGTGTGAGTGCGACCAACTGGACCATAGTTGACAATGACTTTCCTTCCTCTATTAGGTGCACTGTTGGCTGCTCCTTCTTCAGTGGCCATATGTAAATGCTGACCAGGGTGGAGCCTGGCTGCATGGCCCATTTATTCCCCCATCCGCACTTCTCACTATTGCTCTATGACACAACACATCAGAGCACTGGTTATTTCAATCTCGCAGCTTCTCATATTTGAAATGCTTGAGCTATTTCCTGCCACACAGTTTCCATTCTAGGATTGCGTCCTTTCCTTATTGAGTTCCTGGGTCAGATTTTTCAATGGTCACAGAAGTGGGACCGGAGGTAGCTGGGCAGAAAAATCCACATGTGACGGTTTGCTAGCAGCTTCCTGCCTCCAGACCATTTTCAAGGAGGCCTGGTTGGAGGCACAACGGCTATATGCCCGCAAGGGGCGGGCAGCCAATCAAAGCTATTAGGGGCCTATTAAGATCCATCACCAATGCTGACTGGAAATTTGCAAACAACAGCTGCCACCCAGCAACAGCCACCCCTGCCCACCCCCCGCAGTAGCCAAAACCTGGCCAGTGAAAGGAAACGCCCTCCACAATGACGGTCTGGCAGCTGTGACTATTTTTATTTTCAAAACTTTTAAAAGCATTGAGACGTACCTCTATCTTGAGGTGCCCTCTCTCTTCCTTACCTGCATTGGCAGGCTGTCGCTCTTTCACTGCTGGAGGGCCTCCTATTGGCCCTCCAGTGTCAGGAGCCCACCCACCGTCCTTAACTGGACATTAATTGGCCATTCCTTGGAAAATCATGCCGGGTGACAATTTCCGACACGGTGCGGGGTCAAGGATCCACATTTGATCCTGATCCCAAAACAAAAATCCTGCCCCCTAAGTCTTTTCCCTTTGGTAATAAAACTGCAACGATAGTAAAACTTGCATTCTAGACAGATTGTCTTCACATAATTAACACTGATGCATAGCAGTGATTCTGCATTGCTGGGGAACACCAGAGTAGGCCATTCAGCCCCTCAAGCTTTCTCTGCCATTCAATTAGATCATGGATAATCTGCATGTTAACTCCAGCAACCCACCTTGGATCCATAAATCTTAACACCATTGCCTAACAAAAACTTACCAATCTCACTTTCGAAATTTTCAATTGACCTAGACTCAACAGCTTTTGATGGAGAGTTCCAGATTTCTATTGCCATAGTGTGAAGAAGTCCTTTCTGATATCAACCCTGAATGGCCCAGCTCGAATTTGAAGATTGTTTCCCTTGTTTAGACTCACCCTATCAGAGGAAATAGTTTCTTTCTATCGACCCTATCAACTTCTTTAATTATCTTAAACACCTCAATTAGGTCACCCCTTAATCTTTTACATTCAAGGGGATACAAGCCTTGTCTATGCAACCTGACCTCATAATTTAACCCATTTAGCCAGGATGTTCAATTTGTTTTTTGTTAACAACTATTACCCTTAATTCTGTCGAGCAGTTCAAACATCCTCTTAATTACATGTGTGAGTAGAATCTATTAAGCTTACAGTTTGCTCATTGAGTTAATAGCTGTAATTCCAGTTGAAACTGTAGAGTGGGTATAATTGTATAAAATTAGAGTAGCTTCAAACTAGACCACATGGTCAATGATGTTTGAATACATATATGTGTTGATTGCAGGTATGGCTCCAAAGTATAAGGGACTGCCTCTTTTTCCACCTAATAAATTATTTTTCTTACTAAGTCTCTGTCAGGTTTTGCGACAAGAGCTGTAGGTGCTTGTTGAATGTTGATATTAACAGTCTGAAGCAGTCACTGAGAATGATAGACATGGCATCAGTCATTGGGGGAAATCTTAATGTGGTCGTACTGTTAATCTGCTCTAAATTCCTAGTTTCAACATTTTCACTCTGTGGTTCAATTCTTTATTGTCTGATCTCTGATCTTGTAATGCACCAGCCACACCCTCACCCCCACCCCACCACCTCCATTCTAGTTTAAGTCTATTCCCACTCTCCTATTTCCTCTCTGCCAGTATATTGGTGCCAGTATAATCCAGATGAAGGCTATCCATCCTCTCCCTGTGCCAAAACTCACCCCAATGCCCCACAAATCTACAACTTTCTCTCCTGCACCATCTCTAGCCACACATTCCCCTATCCTCCACATAACATCTAGCGTGTGTCATCAGAGATTACTACCTGAAAGACTGTTTTCTTTACTTTTGTATCTAGCTCCTAAAACTTTGAATATAGGACCTCCAACCTATTTTTGCTTACATGAGCCCAGCTGCTAACTGCTCCCTCCCCCTTGCCAGAATTTTATTTAAGCACTGGGATATCCCTCACCCTGACTACAGGGAAGACAGCAGGCCATGTGGGACTCACTGTCATGGCCACAAAACATGTTATCTGTGCCTCTAATCATGGAATAACCAACAACTATCTGTGCAACAGCCCCAACAAACAAATTTCTCTGCAGCACCTGTGGAAGAGCCTGTCACTCCAGAATTGGCCTTTATAGCCACTCCAGGCGCTGCTTCACAAACCACTGACCACCTCCAGGCGCGTATCCATTGTCTCTCGAGATAAGGAGGCCCAAAAGAAAAAAAAAGAAAGAAGAAGAATCATGGAATAACCAACAACTATCTTTGTCTTCTTTTTTGCAACTTCCACACCTCCCTCTTTATATGCACTTTCACCAGTTTGCAAAGACATTAATAAAGACTACCCACCATCACCATCTCCAAAGTCAGAGTTGCTTTCCTTCTCCTGGCTATCCAAAGCCATGGAGTTATTGGACAGCTGCAGGAGGGTAGGGTTTTCTGCACCTCCTATCTCTCACTCTGTCCCTCCTCCCTCTTGTGGAGAGTCTTCTCTCAGGACTCTCCTTCCTCACTTGACTATCTACTTGACTCTATCAGATGACCACCCTCCGGAACATGTGATTGAGAAGCTTCTTGTCTCCCAGATGTTGCAGAGTCTTGAATTGACCCTCAAGCTCACCAATTTTATGCTTGAGGAACTCTATCCTTTAGTACCTGATGGAGATGTGTCCCCGAGATACCTTATGGATCCTCAGATTTTACATCCATACGTATCCTGACAGTTCCCTTCTAAAATTATGAGAACAACTGAAAACATTTCCTCACAAACCTTTGCTCAGCTGAACACCTCACATATAATTTTAGGCTTACTACACTCAAGTATGATCTCCAATTCAAGCTAAGCTTCATGTTCCACTTCTCTACTGCACTCCACTGATTTCTCACTGCTTAAGACTCTTTAACATAATGGTTTCCTGCACTCCATCCAGATGTGTGACCCCAGTCTATTTTGGTATGCTACCGAGTGCTTTAATTTGATTAATTTCAGGACAAAATAAGTAGTCAGCTAAGTGGTTTCTACTTGCTTTGCAATCAAAATGCATTTGCAAAGGGATAAAGTCTTTGAAACAACATTTTGTGTACCAGGCAGCTATGTGCATCATTAACAACTGTAAAACAAGTTAGCAGCACCCAAATTTAAATGACCAATTACATTTCAAAAATAGACAAAATATGTGGGGGGCTAAATTCAATAGCCCCGAAACCGAGTGTAGGGAACACAATGTGCGATTAACCAGCGTCCGTTGACTGCAATGCAAGCAGTACGTCAACGTCATACCACTTGCTGTTTTAAATGATTCAGCGTCCAGCCAGCGCTAACCGCACTGTTGGCTAGCTGGATGCCTGAGCAGGGGGCCAAGAACATGAGTGGCTAACACCAGTTAAAGCCACTGCTTAAAGCTTAAAGGGGAGGTGCATTGTGGCTGGAACAGGTGCTGGGAGTCCTTCGTGAATTGAATTTGGCCTGGGAACGATTACTAGGATTACTGAGACATCGCCCTGGGGGAGTGGCAGTGGCTCAACTGCTGTCCTCTCTTAGGAAGATAGCAATCGTCCAATTAATGCCACTTCTCCAGTGCACTTGCTGTTGCCTGTGGCTCAAACTGTTGCTGCCATGTTGAAATGGTCCAGTCCGAAGCTGGGCCCTCAAGACCCAGAGCAGCTTGTGCTCATCCTGCAAGGCCATCTGCAGTCTCCCCCACTGGAAATCAGCAGTCTTCCATCAGCCATGCTGCAGCCACTGGGGTAGCACTGCACAGGAACATTAGGAGAGACAAAGGCAGATGGAAGGCATGGACTAAAGAAATGCACAAGGGGGATTAGTTCACTTTTATATGCAATATTGAATGTTTTCATTTATAAATTTGGTTTGGAATGTTTATTTTGTAGTGCCTTTTATTTTGCACTGGGCCCAAGCAGATGCTGTGATGCTCAATGACAGAGGGAAGGTAAGGTGTTGGACTGTTTGAGAATGGGGAATTGGGCTTGTGGTTATTGGTATCGCACCCAGATGAGTTATTCATGGACAGCCCAGCCATTAAGTGTTTGTCTAGGTTGCCTCCTCTCTTCCTTTTCCTCCTCATGCTCCTGTTCCTGAGCTGCTCACCATTTAGCTGTCCCCTAATGATGGCGAGGTTGTGCATCATACAGCAGACCACCCACTCTGCCAGTACTGCAGGGCTCCTCCAGAGTGGTCTAGACAATTGAAGCATTGTTTCAGCACACCAGTGGTCTGCTCTTTAACATTTCATGAGGCAGCATGCTTTTCATTGTATGCATGCTGTGCATGCATGCGTGCGTGCGTTGCACCCAGGAGTCATCAGCCATGAGGTAAGTAGTCCTTGTTGTCCCGTAGACACCCTTTGGTTTGCTGCGGTGGCTCAAATGCATCTGGCACAGTGGACCGGTGCAGAATGGGGCATCATGACTCCTCAAGATAACAGGCATTAACCTGTATGATTCTCAGCAGTGACACACCAGCTGGACATTGAGGGAGTGGAATCCCTTTTGATTGGAGTATAGGGCAGAGTTAGCATGTGGCACCCACAAAGCACTGTGCATGCAAATAGTGGTACCCTACCTCATGGCGAAACCTGCAATCCTTGGAAATCTGTGTGCTTGTTCGGCCTGCTTGTCTTCTAGTAAGAGAGAATTAAATGTCATTCGCACTCAAAGGATAAAGAGTATCAGTGACCTCCCTTATGCAACAGCAAACTGTGAGATGATGCAAATACCTCCAACTTCAGCCTGGAAGGAGCCAGGCGCATAAAGTTCCATTGTCCTGGTCTTCACAGCCACTGAGGTTGCAGTAGTGGCTGCAGCAGATGTGCAGACATCGTGCACATTGTTCCTCACTAAGGTTCAGGTAGGAGAATTCCTCCTTGATTACCCAGGGTATAAAAGGCCTCCTGCTCTGTGCAGCCTCTGTTCATTCTCCAAATTATACAGTATTCTAAGGAGAATGCCTACTAGTGTAACCATGTCTGGGGGCAAATGGTCTGTGCAGAAGCTTTGCAGTCAGCAAAAACTCCTTCAGCACCTGCCACACCACTCATTGTAGACTTTGGCAATTTTAAACAACCACAGAAAGCACCAAACACTTGTAGAATTGAAGGAACAGTCAGAGGAAATCAACCAGACACTAAGCCAAAAGTAGTCTATGATCCCTTTGAACAGGACTGGTGGGGTGGGGGGAATGGTGATCCTTCCTGCTGCTGAACATTTGTTCAGTTGTGTGAGATTAAGAGAACATTGAGCTCCAAAGTGGCACCACTGGCATCAAATCAGTGTTGCGGTCTGATTGGCGTCATGACCTGCCTGCTCTGCATATTCCCAGTGGATGTTCACTGCGCATGCCCTAACGCTTACGCCAATATTGCACCCAGAGCGACTCACCCTAAATGTGTGCACGTGCATTGGTGACAGCATTTTGGACACCAAGCAGACCCGTAGCACCCAACAGGGACAATTCTGATCCAAATTTCATGCTGATAGATTTGAATAGCGACAGAACTCTTGTTACGGTTAACACACAAACAATTTCCAGCGTAAGGCACTGAATTGCAATTAAGAGCAGGACTGTGGCTGCTTTTCCTCTTCAGACCCAAGGGGCTGAGGGCAAACGTGGAGCATTATTAACATCCCAGCTGAGATTAGCAGACTAGATATGGACCAGGAACTGAAATTGTGGCCCCGTGGGTTGACCAACTGAGTATCAAGCTTACCCCAATTGGTTTGCCTGCTTTGCGATCTAAGTAGTCTTTGTATATTAAGAGGTGAGCTGCCAGTAATCTATTTCTCACAGGTAGAAAGGAGAATTCATAAAGTGTTTGTACTTTCAAAGTAACACAAAGAATGCCACTTTTAATGAGTTCAAAATAGAGCCAAAAATCCAAGGGTTTCGAACAAATACTTAGCAAACTGAGAAGATGAGGATTTAGTCTGTACAAATGTAATTTAAATTGACTAAGCTGTTTACAATCTATGAAGGTCAGTGAGATCCCCCTACGTAGCAAGATATTTGCATTTTGTGTTCTCTGCAGTGTTGTCGAAACAAAAATATGCAATGATCTTCCCACTGATAGCTTTTAAAATGTTTCTTTGAACATTATTCTTGATATTCATACAGAACTTACTGGGACTTTGACACTGACTAGCTGAGTATAAGAATGCTTTCCATTAACTCGGTTTGTTATTCTGTAGTTTAAAGTTCTTTTTTTATAATACCTTATCTATAATTCATGAAGGGACAATTCATGATACAGGATTAAGGTAAAGCTTAAAAAAAGCAAATGTACAAAAGGCAAACATGGAAAGTTTTCTTGATTTCCCATTTCCACCAGCTAATAGAATTCCAATTTTTTGTTATTTTCTCTTTCACTGAACTACTTCCTATGGATTCCATCTGTCATGTTGACGACCAGGTTATTACCACCTCATTCCTTCGAGCAAAACATAAATTTCTTATAAGTAAATATGTTTTTATATTCTTTCTTGTGAATGAATATAACTTAGCTCCACTTTGTAAATGTAGAGTGTATTTATGTCATTTTATCATTAATTTTCTAAAATATAAAATATCGTTTGTGTCCCATAGGACTAAAAGTCACAATGGCTGCCATTGCAGGCATAAGATAATGCAGTGCCTTCTGGGTACGTTGCATTTGCTACACTTTTACTTGAACAAATCAGAGCATAAAGTATTAGAGGCATGTACATTACAAAGGGGATTAGCCAGTGTTAGCAGGTTTAAGTACATGGCTAGCTGTTCGTTACAAGTGGCTCAGCTGTATTATCCAAGGAAGATCTGATTGACTCCTCACTTGTGTCTTCGGTGTAACACAGCTACTCTCACAGTGCAAGGTAAAACTGTGCAGACCTCTAATGCACTAATTAAAAGGGAATAAATATTAACTCCCAGTTGTACTTGTAGGAAATAAAGCCAATCAGTGAATAAACAAGGATATCCAAAATTGCCTGTCATCATGCTGAAAAAATTGTCAAGGAGGGTTACCTTAGGTGAGAAAATATCCTCAACAAGAGGTAGACTACTCACTCGTAATGAACTTGAAACTGATACGCAGATGCCCAATTTCTATTATAGAGCATAGCACAACTATATCAGTTTCACACCATCAAAAAAGTGGTACCATAGTTATTCTTACTAAAGACAATTTTACTATTAGTATCACAGCTCCTTTCTCCTTCTTCTTCAGACAAGCAGTAAATGTGTATACAACTTAATACTTTAATCTGGGTTGCACTAAATCATTAAGACAGGTAGGACAGTTATTTATGTTCAATGGAAAATACAATCTAGGGCAACCCTTCTAAGAAAGCAATTCCCAAATTAGGAACTGGAAATATTCACAGTCATTTAACTGGGGCAATTCCACAAACTAGACGAGTTTCAGATATTCCCACATGGGGGAAAGCATCTTCAAGGCTGACACAGAACATTACTGTAATGAGTCATATATCTATATCTATATATATATAAAATATTTTAGTTAAGTAATCCTTCCATCTTGAATTTCTCCTTCAGGAATGATTAGCTAAAGGATCCTTTAAAAGTGTATAGTTGTAAGCCTCAAGGGGGTCAGATGTGAAGGAAAGTGTTTTTTTCAAAGCCCCATTTGCACCAATATTGGTCTCCTCCACAAAATAATTTCATATCCAACTCCCCTATAGTTTATGGAATGGGAAGATGCAGATTATCACTGACCAAACCAAATCAAAACACACATTGCACAGGATGGGGAAAGGGTGTTGCTTTCATTGTGAGGCCTTCAACGTGCTTTTGCACAATACTTAAAGGAACAGAGGCGCAGGTTGTCTGCCCAAGTTTGTCCATGGTAAGGTTTGCCCCATAGGGATAAACTTCCACCTTCACTGCATTGTCAGTAATCCGGTGGAACAGATCAGATCATCCACTCATTACAAAACAGATCCATTGAAACTGGCATGAAAATCAGATGAGTTCCATCACGGGGTGGGGTTGATGGGGGTGATCTGCTCCACCAGAATACCGGCCATGTGATGAAAATGAAAACTTACCATATAGCATAACAAAAGTTTTCTTTGGCGAGTTAGTTCATTTGCAACAATGTTATGAATTTGCATTTTTGGATATTAATATTCTGATTTTTTTTATTCCTTCATGATATGTGGGTGTCACTGACAAGGCTGGCATCTGTTGCCCATCGCTAATTGTCCTTGAGAATTAAAATACGATTGTCTAATTTTCAGTAATAAATATCAAAAAGAACAGAACAACAAAATATCTTAAGTATTTCAATATTTACTATTTTATTTTTGATGTTAGCCTGGGTGATTTTAGTCCAAACATTATTATTACAATATAAAATTTATTTCAAGCTAAATGACTCAGCAGCTCAGTCAAATTCCATTTATTTGATCCTATGCATTAGTTTTATAGGCAAGCTTCACATTCTCTTTCTTTCACTACTCGGGTTATCAAATCATAAGCATTACTCAGCTAACCCTGGAAATACAATTTTATCAATGTACTCATATGTATAACTCAGTGGCTGGTTAATGTTTGACTACAGACTGGCAAATTTCAATGCTAATAACTTGCTGGTACATTTAATTTCAAGACTCAATAAGACAGCCAGAATTAGATCAGAGAGCCTGGCAGATTGTGGAGAAATATACTGGCTATAAACAAGGCCTTCAAAACCAAAGAGAACATACTGCTGTCCTGAAGGTTGAGGGCATTTATTACTGTGCTAAAACAGATTTTTACCTGGGAAAGAGTTAGGTTTATGTGTACAAAGCAAAGAAAAAATGTGTTATGATCCTTGTGGAGACCATCAAAAACTAAAAGAATCGAAACCAACGACTGACCCCGATTTAGGAAACAAAAACCAAACTGACAAGATTACACTTTTATAAATTTTACTTTAACATTCAAACCAAAACTGAGATAAATTAAACATGGACTAACAGTTAAACTACAATCGATGGAGGTATGTCTTAAAGGTTACACGTTAACTATCAGATGCTTCAAGAATGTATCTCACAGTTCTTTTGGTAGTCCTATCAGCAGGATGATGCTGAACTGTCACAAAGTCCTTCAGGTCTTTGAACGTTTCAAGGAAATCTTCATATTCCTGTCTCCCAAGTTGCAAACAGCAGTTTCAATGGAAGTTTCTCTGCAATCCGAACCCCACCAATACTGTCTCCACCAAAACTGCACACCCTTTGGAACTTCTGAGTTTCTCTCACAACAGTCCTGGTGGTATAGCTTCACTTGTCCCACCGTATGTAACTCTTAAGGCACCAAAAACAATGATAGCAACTTGTATTTTCCAATGGTCAGATCCCAGAAAACAGGTTCCAATTCGAAGAGCTTGTGTTTTTTTTTAAAGGTCAACAGCTTCCAGTAGTTTCAGTTCAGCAACTCTTGGAAACTTTTATATACAACACCCAATTTTGCAGCAGGCTTCCACTCTCCAGAGTCTTCTTGTGAAAATTGAAACTAAAGATCCAATCGAATGTCTCCAGTAAAACAAACTCTTTCTTTTGTTGACATGTTTCTGACCTCCCAGAACCCTGAAACTTTTAGTTTCATTTTCAAACCAGGGTCTGTCTCAAAAATAAACACACTTTGAATCCAAAGTCACAGCACTCAACAGGTCGGCTGCATGGCATGCAGTCCACACACAAGGACTCCAACACAAGTGCCACTCCTGGTGGTAAACCTAACGAGACTCACGTCATTTTGAGGTAAAGTGACCCACGCTCATGAAAACAGTTGCATGTTCTGTGCCAAATTCAGCCATAACCTGCCTACCTGCTATTGGGTAGATCAAGGAATTAAAGCACAACTGTACATAAACTGACAAGAAATGGTAAAATGTTGTACAACAGCATAGAGTTGCATTTTATGATCCTGCCACTGGGAAAAAGGCAGCAGTCCTGCCTTTGACGTGAGTGGCCACGCTGCCGCAATTTTGCATAATGGCGATGGTCATACCCCCCAATCACATGGCAGGAGCAGCAATGGAGACACTGTTCACGGCGTCACCTGCTATTCCCCCCATTCAGACACAAGCCCCTTGCAGGTCCCCCCCATTTACACACAAACCCCTTGCAGAGAGCCCCACACACCCCCCCCCCCAATTCACACACAAGCCCCTTGGACAGTTAGCATTTCACCAGGCGGGCTTTTTGATACCTCAGCCGCCCGTCGGCCAAGGATAAAATACTTGCAACTGCGTGTGGAGGCCCTTAAGTGCCAGTTAATAGGCCACTTAAGGGCTTTGATTGGCCTGGAGTGGGCGGGCTGTTTCTCAGTGCTGCCGCCCCACGTAAAATTGCAGCGGGGGGGGAGGTGGGAGGGGTTCAGGAACAGTCCCCCACTCCCCGCCTGCCACCAGCCTGCTCGTTTGGGATGCTTAAAATTCCGGTCTTAGCTTTGGTTGGAAAATGACTTGTGTGATGGGTAGGATTTCATGAAATGAAGACAACATTTTTAAATGAAGGAAAATATAAAAATTAAATACAATACTATAACTCGGTTTGATATTTTACCATTTATTTATCATTTAAAGGTACCACCATACGAAGGCAGTTGTCTTTGCATTGTTGTAAGATGTCTCACAAAGTGTGGGGAATTGATTGTGTTTGGTTTAAAAATTTTAGATCCCAACATGGCATGCTGCACTAGAGTTTAAGAGCAGACTCTTCATATAAGTGAGCCTATCAAAAACTTCTGAAATAATAACCCATGAAAATGAAAGGAGAATGATAGGACCTGAAAGCATTTATGAAAATTCTGAGGTCGGCAGGGAGTGCAACTGTGCCCCTTAATGTTCTAACCCAAATTTAACTCTACAAAAGACAATATGAATAAAATATAGGGCTAAAGTGGAGAGGACAGAAGTTATGCGCTGGGGCCAAAAGCGGGAGATGACCAATTAAGTGGCCACTGTCAGGGCTGCCATCCAATTAAGGATGACGGCCCGCCCCCAAGAACTGGTGGCTCAATCAGAGGGCCAGTAACTCAGCAGCCTCAGCAGTGCCACTTCCAGCAGTGCGGAGGCTGCAGCTCCAGGGATAGGGCACCTCAATGGAGGCCCCAGCAATTGGAGGGGGTCATATACATATATTCATATGCAGGGACCTGTCCTCTGCAGGCAAAAGGAACATATCCAGGCATTGCACCTTTTTTGAAGTAAACAGAAGCTTGAGGGACAGTAGTTCCCTGGTGCATTCTCCATGGCAATGCCTCCACCAATCAGAGTTGACTTGCCAATCAATCAGCACCCTTTTCTCCCGCGATTGTTGCTCCCTTTGAAATTTGGCATTTTTGCATTTGTCCTGATGAGTGCAAGACTAAAAACTTCAACAGCATGTCTCTTTTTTCAGCAAGACTCATGAGAAAGTTTCTAATTTTTTTCAGTAAACATGATTCTTCTCATGTGTACAACCTTAAATTACATAAAATCCAACTACACCTGTTGTATAGGCTCCTTTCAAGTGACTGTATTTATCACTATAACAGAAAAAATCTGTTAACGGATATACTCCAAATTTATTATGAAGAAAGCAGGCAGTTAATTGAACAAAGTGACATAAACTAGAAATAGCTCATTTTACAAGTTGTAATTGGTATTTCGTGAGCTGCAACTGCAGAGAGCTGGGAGGAATCATTTTCCAGCCTATTCCATTGTAAATTGACGATGTACCAATAAGAATTCAAACACTTTTGCCCATTGCATTTCTTTCAACTTTAAGTCTTGGAGAGGTTAACCACTGTCATCTCCACCTGAGGGACAAGCAAGAGACATCATTATTCAAGCACAAAAGAAAAGAACCAAGCTTATGTTTGATAAGTATGGCAATAGTGAAGGCCCTATGGCACAAAATGGAATTGACCATAACTTTCCTTTATCTATAATACAAATGATAATGTATACAACAGTGCTATACATCCCCAATAAAAATACAATGTTGTTTTTCAGTGAAAAGTAGCCATTGCTGGAGCTGTAAGATTTGCTTTTCTCAGTGGTGAGTGGTAGGAATCTGGTGAGGGATTTGAGCCCACTGGCATCATTGGGGCACTTGGGCCTGGCAGGAGAAGGCCTGGTGAACACATGAACCCCAAGAGATCAGGGATCAGCTGTGACCCTGGATGGCAACTCGACTACACTTCTTCACACCCTGCCTCCTGTAAGGACTCCATTCCATTCTCCCAGTTTCTCCATCTCCGACGCGTCTGCTCTGATGATGCTATCTTCCACGACAGTGCTTCCGATATGTCTTCCTTTTTCCTCAACCGAGGATTCCCTCCCACTGTGGTTGCCAGGGCCCTCAACCGTGTCCGACCCATTTCCCACACCTCTACCCTCACCCCTTCCCCTCCCTCCCAGAACCGTGACAGGATTCCCTTTGTCCTCACTTTCCACCCCACCAGCCTCCACATCCAAAGGATCATCCTCTGCCACTTCCGCCACATCCAGCGTGATGCCACTACCAAACGCATCTTCCCCTCCCTTCCCCTGTCAGCATTCCGAAGGGATCATTCCCTCCACGACACCCTCGGCCACTCCTCCATCACCCCCATCCACCTCGTCCCCTTCCCATGGCACCTTCCCCTGCAATCGCAGGAGGTGTAATACCTGCCCATTTACCTCCTCTCTCCTCACTACCCAAGGCCCCAAACACTCCTTTCAGGTGAAGCAGCGATTTACTTGTACTTCTTTCAATTTAGTATACTGTATTCGCTGCTCACAATGTGGTCTCCTCTACATTGGGGAGACCAAACGAAGATTGGGTGACCGCTTTGCGGAACACCTCCACTCAGTCCGTAGGCATGACCCCGAGCTTCCGGTTGCTTGCCATTTCAACACTCCCCCCTGCTCTCATGCTCACATCTCTGTCCTGGGATTGCTGCAGTGTACCAACGAACATCAACGCAAGCTGGAGGAACAGCATCTCATTTACCGATTAGGCACACTACGGCCTGCCGGACTGAACATTGAGTTCAATAATTTCAGAGCATGACAGGTCCCCCCTTTTTATGCTTAGTTATTTTTTCTTTTTTTCTTTTTCCTTTTTTATTTGGTTATTTTATTTTAGGTTTTGAAGTTTGTTTAGTTTGTTTCCACTGTGCTTACCCACTGTTCGTTTTTTAATGTGCTTTTTTATGTTTGTGCTTGGAGTGCTCTGTGCTTTACAGTCATTCACACCCTCTCTTTATTAACGCATTGCCTTTCAGCACACCATTAACATACAGTCCGCCTTTGTTCCATGACCTTCTGGTCAGTTATTCTCTGTGACCCTGTCCTATCAACACCTTCACCTTTGTTATCTTTTGCCCCACCTCCGCTTTACTTGCTTAAAACCTTTTACATTTCTAATATTTGTCAGTTCTGAAGAAGGTCACTGACCTGAAACATTAACTCTGCTTCTCTCTGCACAGATGCTGCCAGACCTGCTGAGTATTTCCAGCATTTCATATTTTTATTCCTGAAATGTATTGCAACCTTCTGCTATTCTTTATATAAATCATCATGACACTGATTTATATGACACCCTGTGTACACAGTCATCTTCTGGCATTTATTGTAAAGTTAAAGTAGGAATGGACTGACTCCCCCAGGAGGGAGCATGATTTGCATGGAATTGAGTGAGAGGGTGGGTGCTGTATGGTGCTGTAGCTCTATTCATAATGGCAATCGGGAAATCTCCTAATATTCCATAAGGCCAGTCTGTCCCTGATTACAAGTCATATTTTTCTGAATTTTTTAACATCTCTTCTAAATATAGAAAATCGAACTCTATATCACAGAATTGTTACAGCGCAGAAGGAGGCCATTCAGTCCATCATGTCCACACTGGCTCTCTGTAACCTTGCACATTCTTCCTTTTCATATAACAGTCTAATTCTCTTTTGAATGCTTCAGTTGAACTTGCCTCCATCACGTTCTCAGGCAGCGCATTCCAGACCTTAACCACTTGCTGCGTGAAAAAGTTTTTCCTCGTGTCACTTTTGCTTCTCTTACCAAATACTTTACATCTGTGCCCTCTCGTTCTCGATCCTTTCATGAGTGTGAACAGTTTCTTTCTATCTACTCTGTCCAGACCCCTCATGATTTTTAATACCTCTATCTAATCACCTGTCTGCCTTCTCTTCTCCGGGGAAAACAGTCCTAACTTCTCCAATCTGTCTTCCTAACTGAAATTCCTCATCCCTGGAACCATTCTTGTGAATCTTTTCTGTACTCTCTCCAATGCCCTCACGTCATTCCTCAAGTGCGGTGCAATTGGATGCAATACTCCAGCTAAGGTCGAGCTAGTGTCTTTTTAAAAAAAATTTTATTTTTATTCATTCATGGGATGTGGGCATCGCTGGCCAGGCCACCATTTATTGCCCATCCCTAATTGCCCTTGAGAAGGTGGTGGTGAGCTGCCTTCTTGAACCGCTGCAGTCCATGTGAGGTAGGTACACCCAAAGTGCTGTTAGGAAGGGAGTTCCAGGATTTTGACCCAACGACAGTGAAGGAACGGCAATATAGTTCCAAGTCAGGATGGTGTGTGACTTGGAGGGGAACTTGCAGGTGGTGGTGTTCCCATGTATGTGCTGCCCTTGTCCTTCCAGTTGGTAGAGGTCACAGGTTTGGAAGGTGCTGTCTAAGGAGCCTTGGTGCATTGCTGCAGTGCATCTTGTAGATGGTACCCACTGCTGCCACTGTGCATCGGTGGTGGCGGGAGTGAATGTTTGTAGATTGGGTGCCAATCAAGTGGGCTGCTTTGTCCTGGATGGTGTCCAGCTTCTTGAATGTTGTTGGAGCTGCACCCATCCAGGCAAGTGGAGAGTATTCCATCACACTCCTGACTTGTGCCTTGTAGATGGTGGACAGGCTTTGGGGAGTCAGGAGGTGAGTTACTCGCCTCAGGATTCCTAGCCTCTGACCTGTTCTTGTAGCCATGGTATTTATATGGCTACTCCAGTTCAGTTTCTGGTCAATGGTAGCCCCTAGGATGTTGATAGTGGGGGATTCAGCGATGGTAATGCCGTTGAATGTCAAGGGGAGATGGTCAGATTCTCTCTTGTTGGAGATGGTCATTGCCTGGCACTTGTGTGGCGCGAAAGTTACTTGCCACTTATCAGCCCAAGCCTGGATATTGTCCAGGTCTTGCTGCATTTCTAAACAGACTGCTTCAGTATCTGAGGAGTCTTATACAAGCTTAACGTAACTTCCTTGCTGTGGTACTCTATGCCCCTATTAATAAAGCCCAGGATACTGTATGCTTTATTAACTGGTCTCTCAACCTGTGCTGCCACCTTCAATGACTGATGCACATATACACCTAGGTCCCTCTGCTCCTGCACCCCCTTTAGAATTGTACCTTTATTCTATATTGTCTCTCCTGTACAATTTAAAGACATTAATTTAACCAAAATACTAACTTTTCCTCCTAAGCTGTAAGTATGTTATACAACATGTCCTTCCATGTCATTACGTTCTCACTGTATTAAAATCAAATTTAATCACTTTGTCCCTTACTCTCTCTCATTCTACTTCAAAGCTGTGGAATCTTCATCTCTCCCTCGGCCTTTTCTTCCTTGCATAATCTTCAGATTTCTAAAATCCAAACTTGACCTCATTTAATCACTGTTTTCTGATTCACCCTGACTTGGCTTCCACTATTTTCAAACTGGTCATGTCCTACATTTTGGACTTCCACCATTGATACAGCTTTAAAAAAACATAGTGTACAACAGGACAGTAATGTATACACAGGATTTTCCAGTGCTTAATTATAAAGACTGAAAACTCAATGGCCTTGCACTAGTGCTGTTGTGACACTATTCCGCCTCCAAGAATTTGTATTAAGTGTCCTAGTTGCTGCTTCAAGCACCAGTCATTTTGACGATGATGTGAGTCAGTTAAAACAAAGTGTTCACTTCATCATTGCAACAGATAATTCAAAATGAATTTCTGGGTCTCCATTTTTTAACCTTGTGTATGAAAAATGGACTTTCAGGAAATAAAATCATTTCAGTGCTTATTCTAAAACATCACTATGATTGATTGAGTGCCTTTCTTTTGCCCTCTACACAGCTTCATTCAAGCTTAAATACAGGTAAAAGATCATAGAAACATAGAAAAATAGGAGCAGGAGTAGGCCATTCGGCCCTTCAGACCTTCACCACCATTCAATACGATCATGGCTGATCATCCAAACTCAGTACCCTGGACCCGCTTTCTCCCCATATCCCTTGATCCCTTCGGCCCTAAGGAGTATATCTAACTCTTTCTTGAATATGTTTAATGATTTGACCTCAACTGCTTTCTGTGGTAGAGAATTCCGCAGGTTCACCACTCTCTGGGTGAAGAAATCCTTCCTTATCTCAGTCCTAAATGGCTTACCTCTTATCCTTAGACTGTGATCCCCTGGTCCTGGACTCCCCCGCCATTGGGAACATCCTTCTTGCATCTAGTCTGTCCAGTCCTGTTAAAATTTTGTAGGTTTCGATGAGATCCCCTCTCATTCGTCTAAACTCTAGCGAATACAAGCCTAATCGACCCAATCTCTCTTCATACGCCAGTCCTGCCATCCCAGGAATCAGTCTGGTGAACTTTTGCTGCACTCCCTCCATAGCAAGAACATCCTTCCTCAGATAAGTAGACCGAAACTGCACACAATACTCCAAATGTGGTCTCACCAAGGCCTTGTATAACTGCAGCAAGACATCCTTGCTCTTGTACTCGAATCCTCTCGCTATGAAAGCCAACATACCATTTGCCTTCTTAACTGCCTGCTGCACCTGCATGCTTACTTTCAGCGACTGGTGCACAAGGACACCCAGGTCTCGCTGCACCTCCCCCTTTCCCAATCGATCGCCATTCAGATAATAATCTGCCTTCCTGTTTTTGCCACCAAAGTGGATAACCTCCCATTTATCCACATTATACTGCATCTGCCATGTATTTGCCCACTCACTCAACCTGTCCAAATCACACTGGATCTTCTCTGCATCCTCCTCACAGCTCACACTCCCACCCAGCTTTGTGTCGTCTGCAAACTTGGATATATTACATTTAATTCCCTCATCTATATCATTAATATATATTATGAATAGCTGGGGTCCTAGAACTGATCCCTGCGGTACCCCACTAGTCACCGCCTGCCACTCAGAAAAAGCCCCACTTATTCCTGCTCTTTGTTTCCTGTCTGCCAACCAGTTCTCTATCCATGTCAGAACCTTACCCCCAATCCCATGTGTTTCAATTTTGCACGCTAATCTCTTATGTGGGACCTTATCGAAAGCCTTCTGAAAGTCCAAATACAGCACTAGTGCTGTTGTGACACTATTCCGCCTCCAAGAATTTGTATTAAGTGTCCTAATTGCTGCTTCAAGCACCAGTCATTTTGACGATGATGTGAGTTCTCCCTTATCTATTCTACTCGTTACACCCTCAAACAAATTCCAGTAGATTTGTCAAGCATGATTTCCCTTTCGTAAATCCATGCTGACTTTGTCCAATCCTGTCATTGTTTTCCAAGTTCTCTACTATTACATCTTTTATAATGGACTCTAGCATTTTCCCCACTACTGATGTCAAGCTAACCAGTCTATAATTCCCTGTTTTCTCTCTACCTCCTTTTTTAAAATAGTGGGGTTACATTAGATACCCTCCAATCCATTGGAATTGTTCCAGAGTCTATAGAATTTTAAAAAATGACCAGCAATGCATCTACTATTTCTAGGGCCACTTCTTTAAGTACTCTGGGATGTAGATTATCAGGCCCTGGGGATTTATCGGCCCTCAATCCCGCCAATTTCCCTAACACCATTTCCCCACTAATACTTATTTCATGCAGTTCCTCCTTCTCTCTAGACCATATGTTTCCCAACATTTCTGGGAGGTAATTTATGTCCTCCTTTGTGAAGACAGAACCAAAGTATGTATTTAATTGGTCTGCCATTTCTTTGTTCCCCATTATAAATTCCCCTCTTTCTGACTGTATAGGACCCACATTTGTCTTCACTAATCTTTTTCTCTTCACATATCTATAGAAGCTTTTACAGTCAGTTTGTATGTTCTCTGCAAGTTTACTCTCATACTCTATTTTCCCCTTCTTCATCAATCCCTTTGTCCTCCTTTGCTGAATTCTAAACTGTTCGCAATCCTCAGGTTTGCTGCTTGTTCTGGCCATTTTATATTTCTCCTCCTGGGATCTAACACTATAACACTATCCCTAATTTATTTTGTAAGCCACAGTTGAGCCACCTTTCCTGTTTTATTTTTGTGCTAGACAGGAATGAACAATTGTTCCAATTCATCTATGCGCTCTTTAAATGCTAGCCATTGCCTATCCACTGTCAATCCTTTAAGTAACGTTCCCCAATCTATCATTGTCAACTCGCGCCTCATACCTTCATAGTTTCCTTTATTTAGATTCAAGACCCTAGTCTCGGAATCAACTCTCTCACTCTCCATTTTAATGAAGAATTCTATCATGTTATAGTTGCTCTTCCCCAAGGGACCCCCACACAAGATTGTTAACTAGTCCTTTCTCGTTACACAATACCCAGTCTAGGATGGCCTGTTCTCTAGTTGGTTCCTCAAGGTATTGGTCCAAAAAACCATCATGTACACACTCCAGGAATTCCTCCTCTACAGTATTATTGCTAATTTGGTTTGCCCAATCTACATGTAGATGAAAGTCACCCATAATTACAGTTGCACCCTATTGCATGCATCTCTAATTACCTGTTTAATGCCATCCTCTACATCACCACTGCTATTTGGGGGTCTATATACAATTCCCATCAATGTTTTCTGCCCTTGGGGCAGATTAACATTGCTAAAACATAAGTATATCATGGAGGATAACATTGCACTGTTGAAATATTTTCACAGGAACTCTGTAAATAATCAATCTAATTACATTGTTTTTCAATTTTTTTTAAGGAAAGCAATTACATCTTTGGTGAAATTACTGTGCAGTCTTAACACACAACACAGGCATGAGAATACACTGACAAATTTAAAATAGCTGGTGAGGTCATGCACAAGCTGGACAATCATTTCTGATATATATGAGTTAATTGTAGAGGTTGCATGTGGTGCAGACTAACTAATGTGTACTCTCTTAATTGGAACATCCAATTAATCGGTGAATGTATTCATTACAGATTTAACTGTGCATAAGATGCAAAGAAAAGAATTTCAGATGGAGTCACTGTTTTATATGGACAATATTAAATATGCTTTGGAACAGATTCAATATCATTTCAAAAAATATATACACCTAGAAAACATTACAATGTCATTAGCAGAGACTCTTTAAAGTGAGCTCAGTAGAGCTATTTGAAATCTTTTTATTACAGTAGAACTACTGCTATTTGATGTGGTTGTACCATGTGCTGAGGCTTCTGTTGCTCTGTAATTGCAGAGTGGGATTCAGAGCCCAGGCAGTAACTGAGAAACAACTGCATGTGGCATTGCCACTTTCATTTCCTAGTAATGAGTTTTCACGATATCATGGAAGGTCCATGCTGATCAGCGATCTAAAATGCCTCGTTGCTAAGTGTCTGAGCAGGCCAATTGCTCAGTCTGCTCATGATCCAGTGATTAGAAGAGCAGCCATTTATCTCCCGAGGGGATTCTTGACTCACTGCACCTTCAACTGCCTCGGTCCTAACCTCTGGAATTCCATGTCTAAACTTGCCCGCTTCTCTACCTCTGTCTTCCTTTAAGATGCTCCTTAAAAGCTACCTCTTTGACCATGCTTTTGGTCACTTGTTCAGATATCTCCCTATGTGGCTTGGTGTCAAATTTTATCCAGTATCATTCCCGTGAAGTGCCTTGAGAAGTTTTGCTACATGAAAGGTGCTATGTAAATGTAAGTTGTTATGGTTTGAGTGCCAGTGTCATCACCCCATTTATGTTGCAGCAATGCCACTGATGGAAGGCCTGTAATATGAGAAGGGGGATTCAAAGTGATGAAGTAATACTAGCACAACAGAGGAGATTTTAAATTACTTCCTGCTGCAGGAAGATTTACACCCCTTTTATTACTTATACAGAATCACTGCGCACAATATTTAATTTAAAATGACTAAAGTAAATGGTTTGCTTTCACCACGCTTGTTTTAAAGCTAGCTTTATATTATATGAGACCTGTATAGTGCTGCTGACTCACAAGGGATGGGTGGTGGATCCCAATAGATGGGTCTGTCTAGTGTTTTTTTAAAAAGTTAAGAGGTCGGTGTGCCTTTAAGACTGATAGAAAAAACGGACTTTCTGTGAACTGAATGTTGACTTGGTATTTGAAGTGCAGGTGTAAAACTTATATCCAAGCAACAAGAAAGTTTTACGATTATCTTGTGACTTGGTTGTTGTTGAAGGCTTTTTTTGAGTCAGTTCTGCAGAGTGAGAGGACCAGCTAGCAGTGAAATGGGGCTGTGATTTGCTGATAGACCAGAAAAAGACCTATTCTCTCTGAAAATAAGCTTTGCAATTCATGGAAAGAAGTGCTACACTTAAGGTGTGGTTTTGACCTGCCTGAAGAGAGAGAAACGGCCCAGAGGAAGAGGAGTTGCTACACACTGCTTTGGAGAAAGAATTCATTGTGTTTTGGGTGTGGCAAGTTGCTGTTGCCTACAGTCTCAAGAATCCCTACCTCAAGAGTGGGTCCTGTTGCTTTTCGTATTTCTTTGAAGTTTCTGCAATCTCAAGAAAGTCTCTATTCTTAGACTGCTAATTTAAAATTTAAGTAGACCTGTTGCTACACCTTAAGCTGAAAGATCTGTGTGATGCCTGCTGCAGATAAATTACCTTGAACACCTACCCATCACAGACTGTTTATCAAACTCACCTGGAGCGACATCGAGTGGCATCTAACTACTCAACTCTGAGACACCTCACCAATCCGGAAATATCCTACCAGGCTCTCACAAACAATTATTTTATTGTTCCTAAGAAACAGTTACAACTCCTAACATCTTTTTCCCTGGTTAACCAAGTTTTGAATGTCTCTGTGTGTGCATGAGGGTTAGGAAGGATAAGGAGTTATAAAATCTGTTCATACATGAAGATTTACCTCATTATCATTTAAAACTTGGTTCATTAAAAATAGTTAATTTTGTTATTATTTAAAGAAACCTGGTTTGGTGTGCTTTATTCTGGGGGACAAATAGAGTGTTTAATTTGGCTAATTTCTGGTAGGTGGGAAACTTTACTAATATGCTGTGATCTCTTGAGTAGTGGGACTGAATTAACAGTGCATTACACCCGCCTTGGTCGTAACACTTGTCAGCAGCAGTAGTGGATCCATCAAGTTTATTTTGACATTGCCACTGACTGTGGGACCAACACATCAGAAATCAGCAGCACAGTGTGGCAGCACAGCACTTGAATGTTTAGTAAGCTGAAGTCAAATTTAAGAAAGAAAACAAATTATATGCCTTCGGCTAGTTAGTTAAATTTTTAAAATTATGAGTAAAATAATTGGGAAAGGAAACAGTGTATTTTTTATATATTTGTTGCATGGGATGTGGGCTTTGCTGCCAAGGCCAGCATTTGTTGCCTATCTCTAATTTCCCTTGAGAAGGTGATGAGCTGCCTTCTTGAACCGCTGCAGTCCATTTGGTATAAGTACACCCACAGTGCTGTTAGGAAGGGAGTTCCAGGATTGTGATCCTGTGAAGGTGGGCTGGATTTTATGGGCACGCTGGTGCGCTTTAAAAATGGTGGCCCGCCCATGCAGACCACCCGTCGCTGAGCCGCCACGATATTCAGTGCGGCGGCTCATTATAATAGACGCAACACGCCGTTTCCCCCCCACCGCCCACCACCCCCAAATGACATGGAGGGGGCGGGATTTCCGGCGTCGGTATCGGTATCGGATCAGGTGAGCATCAGGTGCTGGAGTCCTATTTAAAGGGCAGCCAGTACAGCATTATTGTTTTGAAACCTCAGAAGGAAGCTGCAGAGAGAAGCACACATTTTGTGCTCCTGAAAAATCTATTCCATTTTTACACCAGCCCAAATACAGAAGATGACAGAGGGGCAATCCAGGGTGGCCCCACGGTTCGGTGATGCCTCCCTGCTCATTTTCCTCCAGGCTGTGAGAGAAAGGCGAGAGGTCCTCTTCCCCAGCGATGGCAAGAAGAGGCCCTCCTGCCTGACCAAAGTCAACCTGGCTGAAGGTGGCAGAGGAGATCAGTAGCCGTGTGGCCATCTGGCGTGACTGGGTACAGTGTCACAAAAGGATGAACAATCTGCTCCACTCTGCAAAAGCAAAAGCTCACTCAGTAGTGCACACCACGCATCCCCCACCTTTGGGCCCAGCACCCCTCTTGTGACATGTGTCGTGTTGTTGATCTGCCATGCTTAATATCTGCCTCCTTGCTCCTCCAGGCTAAGAGGGTCCACAATGCAAGGGAGGTGAGCTGCACCAGTAGAGGAATGCCAGATCTCAGAAGGCTCACCGACGCTGAGACGGAGGCCCTGAAAATTTCTGCAATTCATGTGGAATGCTCATTCGGTGATGTAGAGCTCAGGGCCCTGGGTGAACACACAGTCATTTGATATAAACAATGATAACTGTGAAATTGTTATTGTTTGAGACAATGCTGTCACAATTGTCACGTACGCAAAATCAAGACAGACAGTGTGCTCTTCTCATTGTATCTTGCAGGTCAATGCTCTGAATTGACCCTGGCGGCCCACGACACCTCCCACACCTCAGAGGAAGAGACATCCTCCGAGGAAGCAGCGTCCCATGACACTAACGCACATTCCACCAGCACAGATACAGTCACCTAGGTTCGGCCTTAGATCTGGGTCACAAGCTGATGAGAACACTGCACACGTGCCCGAGCAGCTGACTGAGGCTGAGAAAGCCGAGGCTCCTGACAGTCAGAGGGCTGTGAGTGGCCAGGCCCATGCTGAGCCCCAGGCTAATGATGACCCTCTGTTGTCAAGAGGGCATGCTGAAGCTGAAATAGCAGTCGTGGCAACATCTGGTGGAGATGCCACAGGCCGTGCGCAGCCTTGAGCAGATGATGGGGGAGTCCATCCAGGTCATGACAGCTGCCATGTCCCAGACATATAAGCGCATGACATCTTCCATGGAGAGGACGGCGGCCCTCTTGGAGAGCCATATTCCATTGATTCGCGCCGACCTGAAATCCCTCGAGGCGAGAGAGGGGCCAGGTGCATGGAAACTATCGCTACCCCTGGTCCTTCCCAGGAGAGCAGAGAGATTCAAATGAGCCTTGAGATGGAGGAGGTGAGCCTGCATGCCATATCTGGGGCTACCCCCTCAAGGTGATTCCAATATGGACACAGCCCCTCTGCCCATCTGCCGGTGAGTCAAGCTCCAGCATCCACAACGTCTGAGGAGAGTTGTGCAATGACGCAGGAATACGCCAGTCAGCTAGGGTCCTCCAGGCCTCCTGTGCACAGAGGACGACTGCCAAAGTCATCGAAAGCCAAAGGGCAATCAGATCAGCAGCCTTCCTCCAGTCAAGGCTGCTAGCGCAAAGGTCACATAGCGAAGGAGCACTCGCAGTTGTTTTAGAAAAACACCATGACACAAATAGGTCTGCACAGGTGACACAACACTGTAAAACGTTATCTCACGAAATGTTCTTCACTAAGATATGTCGTTTTTACTGTGTGAATGATGTGTGGCAGCATGTACCGCTCCTGTCTCCTCCCATTACATCATTTGCCTTTCAGAACTGCCAATGTATGGAATAACATCATTACTCATGTGCGTCTTCATGGATGCAGTAAGATGGACAATGGCTCAGTCTGCTGCTGCCTCTAATGGTTGAGACAAAGATGTTGCAGATGCGGACTGCTGCACAGCAGGTGAACGAGGGTGCTATGTGGCTTTCAGAGCACATGGTGCTTTCTTTGGTGTGGAGAACCTTTGATCAATAAGGCGTTGCTGTGCATCCCTTGCTCGCTGCTTGCCTTGCATGTGGCACCTGGATGCTCTCTGTCCTCCCATGCACCTTTCCTGCTGTAAGTCTTAGCTTCCACTAAGAGTGGCACAGCATGACCACATTCAGATGGTAGCAGCTGCATCGATTGACCCACCAGCCAGATAACCATTAAACGCCCACCATTTCTGGCACCCTCCCCACTCACAGGGTTCCTTGAGTGCCATTGCTCCTTCACTCATACCAACATTCAATGGCGCAGGGCGCCCCCCCCCCCACCCCTTTATGGAGGGAGGGTATGCAGTAGCTCCCTACATGTATGCAGAGTTGTGCCCCCAGTAATGCCAACTCTGTCCTAACTCCCTTGATGCCTGCAGTGTTGTGCCCCCAGTAATACCATCGCCCCCACCTCCTTTGATGCCTGCAGAGTTGTGCCCCTGGTAATACCATCTCCCCGCCACGTCCCTTGATGCCTGCAGAATTGTGCCCGCAGTACTAACATCCCCCCATCCACCCAAGAGCCGTCTTGTAAGATTTACCTTCACAGGTTCCAAGAACGTCTGTCGCGTGCTGTCCGACCAGCTTTTATTAGTCGTGAATGGGATAGCCTGCGATAGGCGCCTGTTCAACAGAATATGCGGAACTGTTGAGCAAGAAGCAGCGGGATGCATAATGAGGCAAGGTAAGTAGCACTCTGAATATTTAAATTGGGCTCCCGCTGCCAAGCGGTGGGGAGGCCACCCTGAGGCCTTGCTGCCGCCACCAGTTATATGGGGTGGGGCCTTTCCAGCACGGGGAGCATGGCGGGCCTCTCCCAGAAGTATTTTCCGGGTCCCCCTGCCACGACCCCTGATGTCGAGGGGCTGGTAAAATTCAGCTCAGTGAAGGAACAACAATATATTTTCAAGTCAGAATTGTGTGTGGCTTGGAGGGGAGCTTGCAGATGGTGGTGTTCCCATGCGTCTGTTGCCCTTGTCCCTCTAGATGGAACAGGTTGCGGGTTTGGAAGGTGCTGTCGAAGGAGCCTTGGTGAGTTTCTGCAGTGCATCTTGTTTATAGTACACACTACTGCCACTGTGCGTCAGTGGTGGAGGGTGTGAATGTTTAAGGTGATGGATGAGGTGCTGATCAAGCAGGCAGCTTTGTCTTGGATGGTGTTGAACTTCCTGCGTGTTGTTGGAGGCACAATCGTCCAGGCAAATGGAGGATATTCCATCACACTCCTGACTTATGCCTTGCAGATGATGTACAGGCTTTGGAGAGTCAGGAGGTGCATTACTCATCACAGGATTCCCAGCCTCTGACCTGCTGTTGTAGCCACAGTATTTATATGGCTGGTCCAGTTCAATTTCTTTTTTTTTTAGAATTAGAACATTACAGCGCAGTACAGGCCCTTCGGCCCTCGATGTTGCGCCGACCTGTGAAACCATCTGACCTACACTATTCCATTTTCATCCATATGTCTATCCAATGACCACTTAAATGCCCTTAAAGTTGGCGAGTCTATTACTGTTGCAGGCAGGGCGTTCCACGCCCCTACTACTCTCTGAGTAAAGAAAACTACCTCTAACATCTGTCCTATATCTATCACCCCTCAACTTAAAGCTATGTCCCCTCATGTTTGCCATCACCATCCGAGGAAAAAGACTCTCACTATCCACCCTATCTAACCCTCTGATTATCTTATATGTCTCTATTAAGTCACCTCTCCTCCTCCTTCTCTCCAACGAAAACAACCTCAAGTCCCTCAGCCTTTCCTCGTAAGACCTTCCCTCCATACCAGGCAACATCCTAGTAAATCTCCTCTGCACCCTTTCCAAAGCTTCCACATCCTTCCTATAATGCGGTGACCAGAACTGCACGCAATACTCCAGGTGCGGTCTCACCAGAGTTTTGTACAGCTGCAGCATGACCTCGTGGCTCCGAAACTCGATCCCCCTACTAATAAAAGCTAACACACCATATGCCTTCTTAACAGCCCTATTAACCTGGGTAGCAACTTTCAGGGATAAGTTCTGGTCAATAGTATCCCCAGAATTTTGATAGTGGGGGATTCAGCAATGGTAATGCCATTGAATGTTAAGGGGAGACAGTTTCTCTCTTGCTGGCGATCGCCATTTCCTGGTGTTTGTGTGGCACGAATGTTACTTGCCACTTACAGCCTGAATATTGTCCAGGTCTTGCTGCATATGGACACGGACTGCTTCAGTATCTGAGGAGTTGCGAATGGTACTGAACATTGTACAATCATCAGCGAACATCCCCACTTCTAACCTTATGATGGAGGGAAGGTCATTGATGAAGCAGCTGAAGATGGTTGGGCTTAGGAAACTACCCTGAGGAACTCCTGCAACAATGTCCTGGGGCTGAGATGATTGTCCTCCAAAAACCACAACCATCTTCCTTTGTACTAAGTATGACTCCAATCAGTTTACTGCCTGAGTACCAATTACTTTATGGGAACGATGATTGACTCAGAAAGGACACCTAACTGTTGCTAACCACAATGTAAAGTATCTTTTCTAATTGAAGCGCTTGTTAGGATTACACATCTGACACTTCACTACCAAACTGATTTTATTTGAAACTTAAATTTGAACAAGTTAATCTCAGTTTCCTATTTATAACAATTATAGCTGAGTTTGTGTCATTCACTGTCACCATTATGCAATAATTGACATTGCTGTGGTATTATAAAACCTCATTGCTATAAATGTAATGACAATATTCACTTACTTCATTTTGGGTTAAATCAAATTTGCATAATTGAATGTTAATAACTTCATATATATTTCAGTCCTCTGCCTTCAGATTCAAATGTCTTCTTTATGACAAACCCTACTGTTACATTGTAGGAGGACAAGAGATAAATCCTTGCCCCGCCTGTGAATTGTTTCAAATGGTTTGTGTAGGATTGCCTAAAAATTGATTCTGGGAGAATTGTGCATGTTCTGCTTCTTAGCAACATGCAATTTTTGAGCATAGTAATTTGATAGATTATGCTTTACCAAGCTAGTAATTTATTAAGTTGTGGATATGATATGGAATACAGAAAATTGAAATAAATTCATATTTTAAAATACAATTTGGCAATAACTGAACTGCAATGTGAATACTTCTAGCAAAATGCAACAAAAAAATCACTCATTTTGGGAACTGCAAAAACTAATCATGTTAATTGATTTATTGCAGTATCCCAAATGGCATTTGCAAAAAAGCACAATGAATGTGATTCATCACAAGAATTCCCAAAGGGGCTGGTCATTTATTTTAAGTAAGCACATGTTTTGTACCTGTACACTAGTACTGTGCTTAGAAGCATAATGTCCTCCAAAAATAATGACAATATTTTTCGAGCAACAGAGAACTAAAATGTATGAGAAATTGCATTTAAAACTGATTAGCCGAAGCCTGAAAAGCTGCATAAGGCTGCCTGCCGTAAATAGTTACCTGTAAATGTTGTTGAAGCCATTCGAAAATATTATTTTGGCATAATCAAGATTCTAATTTGTGACCAAATTTTATCCAGCTGAGTCAAGATGACAGGCTTGTTACTCAGAGTTATAGGTGCCAACCCTTAACTTCAGGAGAGTCATGACCTCTACTCACACAAGCTGTGGATCTGGATGGTACAAATTTGTTGCTTAAGTGGATCATAACCAGTACTGTATTATTAACCATTTGCAAAGGCAATTCCTGTGCCATCTTCATCTACAATGTGATCGTAGCCACTTTTAACAGTTTCATCAGGCTATGTGTCCTATGTGCAATACTGTGATTTACATAAGCTCCACTGGTACAGATGTCCTTTTTCTCCAATTTTCAGCCATGCTATCTAGCCCCATTTTCCTTCCAACTGCAACATCAATCTAAACATAAACTGTCACCAAATTACGTCCATTAAATAAACAATAAAAATATCCCAGGTAGACTTTCAACTTGTCAGTCGGGTACAAAATTGGCATTGAGGATCAGTTGAGTTTCATATCTGGCAGCGTCTGTGGAGAGAGAAACAGAGTTAACATTTCAGCTTTCACCAGAACAGTCACAGACCTGAAACATTAACTCTGTTTCTCTCTCCACAGATGCTGCCAGACCTGCTGAGTATTTGCAGCATTTTCTGTTTTTATTTCAGATTTCTCACTTCCACAGTATTTTGCTTTTGACTTTCATATCGATTGGTTTCAATTGAATTTAAAACCGGGTGGTTTCTGGAAGGGTGGGGGGTTGATTCTCAATGCCAGTTTTGTACCTGGGTGGCAAATTGCAAATCTACCTCCCTCCCTGCCCCCACCTCCCCCCAACACCATTCCCTCTTCAATGGCAGTGGGCAACACCCATTCCCTATTCGAGGTCCCTTGATGGGGATTGGAAAACCTTCAATAAAAGCAAAATACTGTGGATGCTGGAAATCTGAAATAAAAACCGAAAATGCTGTAAATGCTCAGCAGGTCTGGCAACATCTGTGGAAAGAGAGTTAACGTTTCAGGTCTGTGACCGTTCTGATGAAATCTGAAGTGTTAACTCTGTTTCTATCTCCACAGATGCTGCCAGATATGAAACTCAGCTGATCCTCAAAGCCAATTTTGTACCCGAGTGACAAGTTGTTCTCTTTTGCCCCACCCTGCTTTATTTGCTTAAAACTTATCACATTTCTAACCTTTGGCAGTTTTGATGAAAGGTCTGAAACGTGAACTCTGCTTCTCTCTCCACAGATGCTGCCAGACCTTCTGAGTATTTCGAGCACTTTCTGTTTTTATTTCAGATTTGAAGTGTCCGCAGTATTTTGCTTTTATTTTTGTGTTTAATTCTCTGCCACTTCCCTTCCAGGAATGCCTACCTTGAAGAAGTTCTGCCCTTTTCTCCGACAGGATTTCAGTTTGTCCCTTTACCTTGTTCACCTTCATTGCTTTCTATTTCCCTCCTGGTGTTCGATAAGGTGTCAATCAAAACTCGATTTCACAGCCACATCTCCTTCCTCAGTGACTGTCTCTAGCTTCCACTTATTCCACATGGATTCCAACTGATGTTCCATCCTTCATGTTTTGAACCCACCCAGGATTACAGGTATCTCCGAGACATACAACATTCCTCAGACTGCTGTTCTTGGCACATCCTGAGATCCACACTCAGTGCTATGCGTCGCCACATGTACACACTGGACCTCTCTCTCCAAAAGCACCACCTCAGCTTATCTCAAAGCTGTTCTACTCCACAGTTCCATTTCATCCTTCATCTTATCCGATGCATTAATAAAAAACTTTTTTTCTTCCTTTCAGGTGTTAAGTAATGCAAGCTCCAGCAGCTGATGGGGACTAATGCCCCTCCAGATCCTTCTTCCCCTTCACTTCCCTCTGACCCCATCCCTTCTAATCTGACCCCTTGCCGTGTATTCACTATACCCTCTGACCTTCCCCTCTCTGATGCTGAACGATCTCTCCTCAACAGTTTTAACCCCTTACACCCCCACCTCAATGGATTTTGCGCACGACATAATGTTGAGCTCTTCTTCTGTCACCTTCGCCTTCGGGCTCACTTCTTTGGCCAGGGGTCCTCCTCCCAACCAGCAGACCCATTCACCCGCCTCCAGCATTCTCCCTCTACCTGGACCCCTCCCTCTGGCCTCTTACCTGTACTTGATCTTTTCATTGAGAACTGTCAGCGAGACATCAGTCATCTCAATTTCTCCACTCCCCTCGCTCACTCCAACCTGTCTCCCTCTGAACTTGCTGCACTCCGTTCTCTCAGGTCTAACCTCGACATTGTGATCAAACCCACTGACAGGGGTGGTGCTGTTGTTGTCTGGCGTACCGACCTCTACCTTGCAGAGGCTGAGCGCCAACTCTCAGACACTTCTTCCTACCTCCCGCTGGACCATGACCCCACCACTGACCATGAAGCTACTGTCTACAGGACTGTGACTGACCTCATCTCCTCTGGTGATCTTCCCTCTACAGCTTCCAACCTCATAGTCCTGCAATCCCGGACAGCCCACTTCTACCTCCTTCCCAAAATCCACAAATCGACCCATCGTTTTAGCCTGTTCCTGCTCCACTGAACTTATTTCTTCCTATCTTGACTCTATCTTTTCTCCCCAATCCAGTCTCTTCCCACCTACATCTGTGACTCTTCTAACACCCGACATTATTTTGACAATTTCCAGTTTCCTGGCCCTAACCGCCTCCTCTTCACTATGGGCGTCCAATCGCTCTACACCTCCATCCCCCACCAGGACAGTTTGTGGGCTCTCCACTTCTTCCTGGAACAGAATCCTAACCAGTCCTCATCCACCACCACCCTCCTCTGCCTGGCTGAACTTGTTCTCACATTGAACAACTTCTCCTTCACTTACTTCCTTCAAATAAAAGGTGTTGCTATGGGTACCCACATGGATCTTAGTTATGCCTGCTTTTTTGTGGGGTATGTTGAACATTCCTTGTTCCAGTGATACTCAGGCCCCCTTCCCAAGTCTTTTTCCGGTACATTGATGACTGTATCAGTGCCATTTCCTGCTCTCGCCCCGAACTTGAAAACTTCATCAACTTTGCTTCCAATTTCCACCCTTCTCTCACCTTTACATGGTCCATCTCCGACACTTCCCTTCCCTTCCTTGACTTCTCTGTCTCCATCTCTGAGGATAGAATGTCCACTAATATTCATTATAAGCCCACCGACTCCCCCAGCTGCCTCAGATACACTTCCTCACACCCTGCCTCCTGTAAGGACTCCATTCCATTCTTCCAATTTCTCCGTCTCTGACGCATCTGCTCCGATGATGCAACCTTCCACGACAGCGCTTCTGATAAGTCTTTCTTTTTCCTCAACCGAAGATTCCTCCCCACTGTGGTTTACCCTTAACCATGTTCGACCCATTAACGGCATTTCTGCCCTCACCCCTTCCCATCCCTCCCAGAACCACGACAGAGTTCCTCTTGTCCTCACTTTCCACCCCACCAGTCTACACATCCAAAGGATCATCCTCCGCCATTTCCGCCACCTCCAACATGATTCCACCACCAAACGCATCTTCCCCTCCCTCCCCTGTCAGCATTCCAAAGGGATTGTTCCCTCTGTGACACCCTGGTCCACTCCTCCATTACCCCGACACCTCATCCCCTTCCCACGCCACCTTCCCATGCAATCGCAGGAGGTGTAATACCTGCCCTTTTACCTCCTCTCTCCTCACTATCCAAGGCCTCAAACACTCCTTTCAGGTGAAGCAGCAATTTATTTGTACTTCCTTCAATTTAGTATACTGTATTCGCTGCTCACAATGCATTGGGGAGACAAATCGTAGACAGATTGACCGCTTTGTGGAACACCTCCACTCAGTCCGAAAACATGACCCTGAGCTTCCTGTCACTTGCCATTTCAACACACCCCACAGCTGTCATGCTCACATCTCTGTCCTGGGCCTACTGCAGTGTTCCAGTGAACATCAATGCCAGCTCGAGGAATAACAATTCATTTTCCGATTGGGCATGGTACAGCCTACCGGACTGAACATTCAGTTCAATAATTTCAGAGCATGACTGGCCCTTTTTTATTTTTATTTTATTTTATTTGGTTCCTTTTTTTTTGTCTTTTACCATGTGCCTGCCTACGGTTTTTTCATATTTGTGTTTTTGGTTAGGACTGCTCATTATTCTGACATTAACACTCCCTCTGCACTAATGCTTTGTTTTTTACCACACCATTAGCACACTCTTTGTCTTTGCCTTTGCCCCATGACCTCTTTATCGGTTAATCTCTCCGGCCCTCTGTCCTATCACACGCCTTCCCTTTTGTTCTCTTTTCCCCCACCCCCGTTTTATTTCCTTAAAACTTATCACATTTCTAACCTTTGCCAGTTCTGATGAAAAGTCACTGACCTGAAATGTTAACTTTGCTTCTCTCTCCATAGATGCTGCCAGACCTGCTGAGTATTTCCAGCACTTTCTGTTTTTATTATATTGGAAAACCTTCTCTTCCCATCCTTCAGATCTCACACACCAGCACTTCTTCACTCTCTCTGATGGCAAATGATACTGGCTGCAGCAGGGTGTAGTTGTCTGGGACAGTTTACCACTGTCCTGATGCATCTGAATAATTTCTACAGTTCACTCCAATTACACAGCCCATAAACCTTGAATATAACACGTAGAGAAATATTTAACACATCTGAAAAGGTCATAAAGGAAATTACAGTACTCAAGATTTAATATATGTTAGTTCTCTATTACATAAACAAATCATAATTTGCAATTGCTTCTACTGTTATGTGGTGAGGGGTGTGGATGGTTCCAACTGTTCAACTCCACCTGACTGCAGGAACGATTTTTTGTAATGAGGGTTTAACTCCTTTCTGTTTTATTTGTCAAATAAACAGACAGCAACAGGTTTTGTTGTAGGTTTAAAACAGAAAATCAATTATTTATTGAGCAATATGCCTTTTCCCGAAATTGTGACAACCGCATCCACTCATGCATTCTCTCGCAAACACACTGTTCCGATCAGGTGAGAAAGTTGTCTAAGGGTCCCTTTTAGCCTTCACCTGGTCTTATTGTAACAGGATTTTAATTTTTAAACACACTGTGTTTTGAGCTCTCCCTTGGTAAATCCTTGTGCACCACTTTCCAATTGTCAGGCAAAGAAATGATCATAAACAGGCTTTCTTAGGTTTAAAGAAGTTAAGGGAAATTTTATTAACACTTAAAACACTAATTCGGTTAATGCCTACGGATACATGCTGCGCCCACTCTAGCATGCAAACGTGATGTGCACATGCAATAGAGACAGAAAAGAGAAGAAAAGATAAGTAGAACAGTTTGAAGCAATATCTTGTTACTGTGCTTCGAGCACACTGTATAGTCCTTTGGTAGGTAATTCTTGCTTTTCGTTGGGGCCCCGTATTCTTCTTAAACTTATTCACTGAAGGAGACTTTTCTCTCTTGGGGTTCATGTGTTTTCATTGGGTCTTCAGTTCCATGAGAAAGAGATGGGAGCAGACAGGAGAGAGATCTTTTCAGTCTAGGAGCAAAGAACTTTCTGAGTTTTAAAACTCTGTGGCAAGTTCAAAGTCAAACAGTCAGTTAGTCATGTGACTAAACTGGTCTGACCAGGTCTTCTGTGTATTGGAGAAGCAGGGACTGGGTCCTTTGTTCCAACACTATCGGCCAGTATGTAAAAAAGGTCTTTCTGGTGAGGGGCCTGGCAATACCTTGTGATAGACCCTTTTTTCTTCCCAGAAACATTTTAAAGTTTTTAATGCTCATGTGGGGAAATACTGTGTGCCTCATTCTTGATAGGCAGGGGCCTACATGATAACACGTATGTACAAAAAGAGACAGAAAGAGAGGGAAAGGGGTAAGTGGCTTTCAGGTGAGGTAGGGTTTCGGAGTTCACAGTAAGCCTGTTCAATTCTCTTGGAAGTCAAGTTCTCGTTAGTTGCAGGCCTGAGATGTTAGTAGATTTCTCTCATGGTTGAAAGTTCAGTTTAAAGACAGGGGATCACTTCCAATTTCACTGCTGCATAAGTTTAAAATACAGAATTTTCAGCAGAGCACCTCCCTTATATCATGCTGGAGTTTCTCCTAGCCCTTAACTGGACAAGCTGTTTAGTGATACTTCTTTTTGTCTCTCTCTCTCTCTCTCTGTCTCTCTCGGGCTGCCTTTTTAAGGTAAAAGTTTGTTACATCTTGCCTCTGCTGGGAGACAGGGATGTTCTTCCCTGTAGTGAAGGACAAAGACCCAGGATGTGGCTATTTCATACCTTCTTTGTTTCAGAAGAACCCATTCAATTCAAGAATGTTTCAGGATGGGTTTAGGATGGGTGCAATTGACACCTCTTAGCATTGAAGGTATTATTTTGTTCATACCATCCAGTAGATGGTTTGAATAGTCAAAGCCAGGTCTCTTAACCTTCAGTGGCCATTTTGGAGCACATTGTTCATTTTTTTAAAAAAAGGTCCATATTTATAACTCTTCAGGGTAAGTTCTTGTAGTTTCAATCACTGCACTTCTCATAAGCATAATACGACATTATTATAATTTTAGGCTGTATTGTTGCCTTACAGGGTTTTCAGTAATGCTGTTCACTCAATGGTTTAATATTGGTTCCTATAAGTGGTCCTTATACCCTACAATGCAAAAAATGGATCTTTCTGTTCTCTGCCCTCATAGAGGTACATAATTGGCTGGTTGCTGTCCAGGTCAATTGTGGCAAGCCTCTTCAATTTGGCTCCAAATTCAGTTGAAAAAAATTGACTTCTGAGAAATAGAGCAAACACATTTTTAAAAAAATGCAATCTACATAGGCAATTATCTCGAGCATTTTATGAGGTAGTTTTTTTAAGTTATGGAAATTTATATTTTTTATAGACTATGGAAGTCAGCAAAAAAACTAATTATTTGTTAAATAATTAACAAATTATTTTGTTAATAAAGGGGGTTATTGAGAGGAGTTATGGGGAGGTAGTCACACCTCAGGTAAAAGAAGTAGGTAGATGGGTTACCATCAGGGGAAGGAGAGGGAACCAGCAGGCAGTGCAGGGATCCCCTGTGGCCGTTTCTCTCAACAGCAGGTATACCGTTTTGGATACTGTTGCGGGGGACGACTTACCAGGGGTAAGCAATGGGGTACAGGTATCTGGCACAGAGTCTGTCCCTGTTGCTCAGAAGGGAAGGGGGAAGAGGAGCAGAGCATTAGTCATTGGGGACTCCATAGTTAGGGGAACAGATAGGAGGTTCTGTGGGAACGAGAGAGACTCACGGTTGGTGTGTTGCCTCCCAGGTGCCAGGGTTCGTGATGTCTCGGATCGTGTTTTTGGGATCCTTAAGGGGGAGGGGGAGCAGCCCCAAGTCGTGGTCAACATAGGCACCAATGACATAGATAGGAAGAGAGATGGGGATTTAAGACAGAAATTCAGGGAGCTAGGGTGGAAGCTTAGAGCGAGAACAAACAGAGTTGTTATCTCTGGGTTGTTGCCCGTGCCACGTGATAGCAAAGCGAGGAATAGGGAGAGAGAGGAGTTGAACACGTGGCTGCAGGGATGGTGTAGGAGGGAGGGTTTTGGTTTCCTGGATAATTGGGGCTCTTTCTGGGGTAGGTGGGACCTCTACAAACAGGATGGTCTTCACCTGAACCAGAGGGGTACCAATATCCTGGGGGGGAGATTTGTTAGTGCTCTTCGGGGGGGTTTAAACTAAATCAGCAGGGGAATGGGAACCTAAATTGTAGTGCCAGTGTACAGGATGTTGAGAGTAGTGAGGTCAGGGATAAGGTGACAAGGACGCAAGAGGGCACTGGCAAGCAAGAACCTGGTTTAAAGTGTATCTACTTCAACGCCAGGAGCATCCGGAATAAGGTGGGTGAGCTTGCAGCATGGGTTGGTACCTGGGATCTCGATGTAGTGGCCATTTCGGAGACATGGGTAGAGCAGGGGCAGGAATGGATGTTGCAGGTTCCGGGATTTAGATGTTTCAGTAAGAACAGAGAAGATGGTAAAAGAGGGGGGGTGTGGCATTGTTAATCAAGGAGAGTATTACAGCGACAGAAAGGACGTTTGAGGACTCGTCTACTGAGGTAGTATGGGCCGAGGTTAGAAACAGGAGAGGTGAGGTCACCCTGTTGGGAGTCTTTTATAGACCTCCGAATAGTTCCAGAGATGTAGAGGAAAGGATAGCGAAGATGATTCTCGACAGGGGCGAGAGTAACAGGGTAGTTGTTATGGGGGACTTTAACTTTCCAAATATTGACTGGAAATACTATAGTTCGAGTACTTTAGATGGGTCCGTTTTTGTCCAGTGTGTGCAGGAGGGTTTTCTGACACAGTATGTAGACAGGCCAACCAGGGGCGATGCCACATTGGATTTGGTACTGGGTAATGAACCCGGCCAGGTGTTAGATTTAGATGTAGGTGAGCACTTTGGTGATAGTGATCACAATTCGGTTAGGTTTACCTTAGCGATGGGCAGGGACAGGTATATACCGCAGGGCAAGAATTATAGCTGGGGGAAAGGAAATTATGATGCGATTAGGCAAGATTTAGGATGCGTAGGATGGGGAAGGAAACTGCAGGGGATGGGAACAATCGAAATGTGGAGCTTATTCAAGGAGCAGTTACTGCGTGTCCTTGATAAGTATGTACCTGTCAGGCAGGGAGGAAGTTGTCGAGCGAGGGAGCCGTGGTTTACTAAAGAAGTTGAAGCGCTTGTCAAGAGTAAGAAGAAGGCTTATGTTAGGATGAGATGTGAAGGCTCAGTTAGGGCGCTTGAGAGTTACAAGCTAGCCAGGAAGGATCTAAAGGGAGAGCTAAGAAGAGCAAGGAGAGGACACAAGAAGTCATTGGCGGATAGGATCAGGGAAAACCCTAAGGCTTTCTATAGGTATATCAGGAATAAAAGAATGACTAGAGTTAGATTAGGGCCAATCAAGGATAGTAGTGGGAAGTTGTGTGTGGAATCAGAGGAGATCGGGGAAGCGTTAAATGAATATTTTGCGTCAGTATTTACAGTAGAGAAAGAAAATGTTGTCGAGGAGAATACTGAGATTCAGGCTACTAGGCTAGATGGGATTGAGGTTCACAAGGAGGAGGTGTTAACAATTTTGGAAAGTGTGAAAATAGATAAGTCCCCTGGGCCAGATGGGATTTATCCTAGGATTCTCTGGGAAGCTAGGGAGGAGATTGCAGAGCCTTTGTCCTTGATCTTTATGTCGTCATTGTCGATAGGAATAGTGCCAGAAGACTGGAGGATAGCAAATGTTGTCCCCTTGTTCAAGAAGGGGAGTAGAGACAGCCCTGGTAATTATAGACCTGTGAGCCTTACTTCGGTTGTGGGTAAAATATTGGAAAAGGTTATAAGAGACAGGATTTATAATCATCTAGAAAAGAATAAGTTCATTAGCGATAGTCAGCACGGTTTTGTGATGGGTAGGTCGTGCCTCACAAACCTTATTGAGTTTTTCGAGAAGGTGACCAAACAGGTGGATGAGGGTAAAGCAGTGGATGTGGTGTATATGGATTTCAGTAAGGCGTTTGATAAGGTTCCCCACGGTAGGCTATTGCAGAAAATACGGAAGTATGGGGTTGAAGGTGATTTAGAGCTTTGGATCAGAAATTGGCTAGCTGAAAGAAGACAGAGGGTGGTGGTTGATGGCAAATGTTCATCCTGGAGTTTAGTTACTAGTGGTGTACCGCAAGGATCTGTTTTGGGGCCACTGCTGTTTGTCATTTTTATAAATGATCTGGAAGAGGGTGTAGAAGGGTGGGTTAGTAAATTTGCGGATGACACTAAGGTCGGTGGAGTTGTGGATAGTGCCGAAGGATGTTGTAGGGTACAGAGGGACATAGATAGGCTGCAGAGCTGGGCTGAGAGATGGCAAATGGAGTTTAATGCGGGAAAGTGTGAGGTGATTCACTTTGGAAGGAGTAACAGGAATGCAGAGTACTGGGCTAATGGGAAGATTCTTGGTAGTGTAGATGAACAGAGAGATCTTGGTGTCCAGGTACATAAATCCCTGAAGGTTGCTACCCAGGTTAATAGGGCTGTTAAGAAGGCATATGGTGTGTTAGCTTTTATTAGTAGGGGGATCGAGTTTCGGAGCCACGAGGTCATGCTGCAGCTGTACAAAACTCTGGTGAGACCGCACCTGGAGTATTGCGTGCAGTTCTGGTCACCGCATTATAGGAAGGATGTGGAAGCTTTGGAAAGGGTGCAGAGGAGATTTACTAGGATGTTGCCTGGTATGGAGGGAAGGTCTTACGAAGAAAGGCTGAGGGACTTGAGGTTGTTTTCGTTGGAGAGAAGGAGGAGGAGAGGTAACTTAATAGAGACATATAAGATAATCAGAGGGTTAGATAGGGTAGATAGTGAGAGTCTTTTTCCTCGGATGGTGATGGCAAACACGAGGGGACATAGCTTTAAGTTGAGGGGTGATAGATATAGGACAGATGTCAGAGGCAGTTTCTTTACTCAGAGAGTAGTAGGGGCGTGGAACGCCCTGCCTGCAGCAGTAGTAGACTCGCCAACTTTAAGGGCATTTAAGTGGTCATTGGATAGACATATGGATGAAAATGGAATAGTGTAGGTCAGATGGTTTCACAGGTCGGCGCAACATCGAGGGCCGAAGGGCCTGTACTGCGCTGTAATGTTCAAATGTTCTAAATGCTTAAGTACAGGACTTAGCCTCCAATGGGGAAAGCCTATGGGAGAGGTGCCTGATGGTCCAAGAAAGGCCAAGGGCAGTTCGGGAAAGAAGCAGACAGAAAGGAATGAACTAAGCACAGATGGGACCTTAGTCTCTTGGGCTCCTTTCCCCCTCAGTGCTACTAAATTCTTCACTCCCAAAATCTGCTAGATCTCCACAATGCTTACTACTACTAAGATTGTACTCATTCCAATTTTGTCAGAATGATCTTCCCAGTTCTCTTGGTCCTTAGCACTGCCTCCACACACCTTCTACCCAACTCCAAGATCCCTGGAACCCCCTTAGAACTCTCAAATCCTGAGAATGCCCCTAGGACCATTGGATTCCATCTCACCCAGTACCTCTGATCTCAGGATCTTAATGTTCCCAGACAGTGGGACTTACCTCCTCATGTTCTCAGCTCTCAGGACCCTTTGCCCGGTGATATTTGATCCCAAAACTTGCCCCAGTTCTCCCAGAAGCACTATCCACAATGCTCTTGGACTCCAGGACTACCCCCAGCAACCCCAGTATTTCCGTTACCCAAGAAGTACTTTGCAAACTATAGTTGGACACATATGGAGCCCCTATCTGACTGATCTCTGGCCCCTACCAAGTACTCCCAGATCCATGGGCTGATAAATCAATGTCCTCACTAATATCATTTGGCACAACATTGCTATTCTTATAAAACCTCCAACTCACTATGAGCAATGCCACCAGACATGTATGTTATTGTATATTAAAACAGTACAGAAAAAGAAACTTCAGGCTGAATTTTACTAAGACGGTAGAAGTCCCACTACCGGGGCCAAAAGCCGGAGGTGACCCCGCTTCGTTGGGCAGTGGGACCTGGGGCTGCATTTTGCCGGCGACAGCCAGGTGGCCATTGCTGAGGCTACAGCTATAGGAGAGGGCGCCTCAATGCCTATGTCCCTTTGAAGACCGGGTAAGTTTGGTTGGGGGGGGGGGGGGCGTAGGCGGGGCCTGGCAGGCAGGCCCCGGTGACAAGGGCGGGGGGGGAGGCGGTGCTGGTGTCACTGAGGGCACGCATCCCCATTGCTGCAGGGGGACCCATTGTCACCAGGGTCCCCTCCATGGACCATGGAGTGCCCAAAAAGGAGGCACCGCCCCACCCCAAACCCTGGAGCCCACTGGGAAACCAACAGGTTTCACTGGGCGGTCTCCCCATGTACCCCTGGCATGAGCAAATGCCCATGGAGCTTAATTGGTCACTTAAGTAGTTCACTTAGCCTCCCACAGTGGGGGCCAATGTGCAACCTTCCTGCCACTGGCAGTATGGCATGGCAGCAAGAAGACTTTGGGCATCTCCCGACGCCTTCCTGCTTCCCAGCCCATCTCCAAAAGGCCTGGAAAATTCCGGCCTTTGTTTCCATTGTGTGGGTTCAAAATGTAAGATGAGAAAGACCCGAACCTTGATTTCTGAGATGAAAACTCTCAATGCAATTGTTTAGTTTAGTGATACAGCACTGAAACAGGCCCTTCGGCCCACCGAGTCTGTGCCGACCATCAACCACCCATTTGTTCTAATCCTACACTAATTCCATATTCCTACCACATCCCCACCCTGTCCCTATATTTCCCTACCACCTACCTATACTAGGGGCAATTTATAATGGCCAATTAACCTATCAACCTGCAAGTCTTTGGCATGTGAGAGGAAACCAGAGCACCCAGAGGAAACCCACACAGACACAGGGAGAACTTGCAAACTCCACACAGACAGTACCCAGAATTGAACCTGGGTCGCTGGAGCTGTGAGGCTGCGGTGCTAACCACTGCGCCACTGTGCTGCCCCAATACACACAGAAGTTTAACAAGTGCATTTTCTTCCACTTCTTTAGCTACTCTCTGAATCAGGTACTTTTATGTTTGCAATTGGGAATGCAATACAGAGGCTCTCTCAAAAGTGCTGTAATTGTCTTCTATCCAAGAGAAGAAAATCCACATTTGTAATCATCGCAGATTATCGTGACTTTCAAATTATTTGTTTTTAATTGATTTGATTTTAAAATTCTCATAGTTGTTTGCAATTCCCCCATGGCCTTGCCCCTCCCTACCCCTGCAATCTCTTCCAGCCCCACAGCCCTCCAAGTGACCTGCACTCCTCTAATTCTGACCTCTTGAGCATCCCGATTTTAATCACTCCACCATTTGTAGCTGTGCCTTCAGCTGCCTGGGCCCTAAGCATTGGAATTCCCTCCCTCAGTCTCTTTGCATCTCTACCTCTCTTCCCTCCTTTAATAAACTTCTCTTTGACCAAGCATTTGGCTATCTACTCTCATATGTCCTTCTGTGGCAAGGTGTCATATTTTTGTTTTCTAATGCCCCTGTGAAGTGCCTCAGGATGTTTTAGTATATTAAAGTCTCTATATAAATGCAAGTTATTATTGTTGTTGTTTTTGATACATAGGTTTGTTTATATAACAGTGACTTCACATGAAAAAGTCATCCATTGGTTATAAAGTGCTTTGGGACAACCTGAGGATGTAATGATGTGCTATAAAACTGCAAGAGTTTCTTCGTTATAAATGATACATCAGCAAAAAAATCATGGGTTACAAACCAATTAATGGTTTCAATTTAGCCTGAGAGCAATTCCACAAAGAACTGCAGGCAGCAACAAATTGATTTGGATCCCATCAAAAAGAATTCAAACATGTTATAATCTATTTTGCAAACCATGGAATTGGGGCACAAGTCCCACATCACAATCCACTGTCTATTTAAACAGCTTGAACAAGATTTGTATTCCAATTTCACTGTTGCTGAACTAATGGAGAAGAGGGAACAGAGCTACAATTCTGACCATATCATTACGCAACGTCTAATGATTCACTACTTTGTACACTAAAGAGACTTGGGTTCAAAATACTGTCAGAATCAGGTGATAGTTAATACAAAAGCATTGAATACACCCACATAAGCAGTGTTCTGAATATTGCTCGAGAACATATTGCAGTCATGGCATCATCCGCATAATTCATTCATAAATATAACGGGCTGAATTGTACGCCACCCCAGCGGGTCGGATGATGGCATGGGGGCAGCGTAAAATTGAGCGGGAGGCTCCAGGAGGCCTACCCTTCCCACTCCCGCCTCCGGTGAACTTTACGGCAGTCGGACGGGGGGAGGATACAGCCCGCCCGCCCGAGGCCAATCAAGGCCCTTAAGTGGTCACTTCGCGGCCACCTAAGGGCTCTCACCCACCTCCACGGGCATTTTACCCGTGGCAAGCGGGCGTGCTGGGGGCGTGAAAGGCCGCCCAGCGAAAGCTGCCGGCCTTTCCGCGCCCCGGGGGGAGGCCATGGCAGTCGGGCACAGCGTGCCCGATTGAGGGCCGCCCCTGCCTCCCAACCCGCCCTCGGGACCCAAGATGCCCCCTCCCCCCAAACGACCACCCTAGCCTCACCAGGGCATGACCGATCCCCCAGTGAGACATGCCCCTACTTACCCACTCTCTAGGCTCCATGGCGTCGGCTGGGCTACAGTCCCAGCAGTTGCCACCGCTCCCGGTGGCGCTGCTGGGACTAACAGCTGCCGGCCCGCTGATTGGCCGGCAGCTCACTGAGGCGGGACCTCCTCCTTCAAGTGGGTGGAAGTCCCACTTCAGGACAATTAAAGTCTGGGGACCCGTAAAATACAGGACGGATCCCCAGGCTAGGCGGAAGCAGGTTTGCCACCAACTTTTGCGTCGGTGGCGAATTCCCATCCACCTACGGTAAAATCCAGCCCGACAAGTCTTGGTGATGAATATTAGGTTAATTTGCAGAATATCATGTTGTCAAGAAGTCACAATATGCCAAATGAGGGATTATTAATTAATCGGTTGGGAACCTACATTAAACTTTGAACAGAAAAACTCCTGCAGTTAACTTTAAAAAAAAAACTAGCAGTCAAGATGGCCACCACAATTTGCAACAGAAAAACCTTTTCACATTCCAAAGTCCCACCTGGAAACAGAGGTCTGAGCAGCATGGACCCAGAACAATGGCTTGCTCTAAGTGATTGAATTACCTCAGCTTGCTTCATTAGCATGGCATTCAAGGCAATCCTAATACCTTGACTTTGAAAGAGCAAACCCCCTCCAAGTGTAAATATTGGCACGCTGGGGCCTGGGAAGTCAATTTGAAACCCTGAATATCATCAGAAGGTTCCAATGAATACACTGAGGCCGTCATGTGACTATCTGTCTATCTGTCTGAAAGCTAAAAGTTTCCTTGAACAATGACAGAAGGGCAGTAACTCAGACTGTGCAACAGGAAAGGCCGTGTGCCTCTCCCTCTCTCTCTCTCACTCTATCTCCAGATAACACAAGTTTGAACCATGTCTGTGACTGTGCACCCTCCAAACCTACAGATTGCCTCAGTCAGAGACCAGGGGAAGAGAGCCACCTACAAGTTTGCCTCCAAGAAAGACGCGTCAAGTGAGCCAGCTACAAAGTGCACTTTGATCAGCCAAGGACTTCAAGAATACAACTTCAGCCAGAAGACCAACTTCACAGGCTTCCATTTATTCTGGACTCTAATCCATCGACAAAATCTACCTTTCCCTCTGTAATCTATTTGTGTGCTTGTGAGTCTCGTGTAATGTGTACGTGAATGTGTAGCATAAATTTATTGTTTTTTCTAGATTGGTTTTAGATTGTTAAGTATAATAAACTCACCCCTTTCTTGTTTAAACTCAAGAAAATCTGTCCGATTGTTTCTTTCACGATCACATTGAAGGTAAAGGTAAAGCACTCACTGAGATGGAAAGCAGAACCGCTGTTTAAAAAAGGAATAAACCCTGTTGCAGTCAAATAAGAGGAAGGACAAGAGGGGAGCCTGGGACCCTCTCCTCACCTGGCCTTAACAATGTTAATTTGTTTAATATTTTCCAGGTCTCAAAACTAACATACATAGCACCATGTTGTTATTCACCAATTTTCAACTGAGGTTAGTGACTTCTCACTGTCACAGATGCTGGTCTGCTTTTGGTATTGTGTTCAAGGGACCATTGTCACAAAAGAAAGCTGTGTGCCTCTGATGTATCATGCTATTGGCTTCTATTTTGTGTCACTGTATGTATTTGGCTTTTAAACAGTGTTTTAAAAAAAATTCACTTAGAGAATAATTGAATTGCATGTGGTACACAATAACATCAGAAAAAATGTTGCATCTGTGACAAATATCTGAGGGGGGGGGCAAGCTCCTCAATTCAAATACAAATGTCCTATGGCCTTTGTTTTACTACATGTTTAATTGACAGCTCTATTTGGAATCAAGGCTACAAAGGGATATAGATAAGTTCAGTGGGTGGGCAAAGAGCTGGAAGATGGAGTATAATGTGGGGAAATTGTCCATTTTGGCAGAAAGAATAAAAAAAGCATATTATCTAAATGGTGAGAGATTGCAGAGCTCTGAAATGCAATGGGATCTGGGTGTCCTAGTGCATGAATCGCAAAAGGTTAGTATGCAGGTACAGCAAATAACTAGGAAAGCTAATAGAATGTTATTGTTTATTGCGAGGAGAATGGAATACAAAAGTAGGGAGATTACGCTTCAACTATACAGGGCATTGGTGAGATCACATCTGGAGTGCTGTATATTGTACTGGTCTCCTTATTTAAGGAAGGATGTAAATTTGTTGGAAGCAGTTCAGTGAAGGTTTACTAGACTGATACCTAGAATGGGCAGGTTGTCTTATGAGGAAAGATTGGACAGGCTAGGCTTGTATCCGCTGGAGTTTGGAAGAGTAAGAGGTGACTTGTTTGAAATATATAAGATCCTGAGGGGTCTTGACAGAGTGGATGTGCAAAGGATGTTTCCCCTCGTGGGAGAATCTAGAACTAGGGGTCACTATTTAAAAATAAGGGGTCATCCATTTAAGACATAAATAAGGAAAAACAAATTCCCTCAAAGGGTTGTGAGTCTTTGGAACTCTCTTCCTCAAAAGGTAGTGGAAGCAGAGTCTTTGAATATTTTTAAGGCAGAGGTAGATAGATTCTTGATAAGCAAAGGGGTGAGAGGTTATCAGGGGTAGGTGGGAATGTGGAGTTGAGTTTACAATCAGATTAGCCATGAGCTCATCGAATGGCAGAGCAGGCTCGACGGGCCAAGTGGTCTACTCCTGCTCCTAATTTGTATGTTTGTATGTTCGTATATTTAAATTTCCTTTCTCCCCATCAAACTTTGAACAATATTGCCAAGCTGAAAACTTCAAGGAAATATAGGTAGGTCGAGGGAATTCCATCATGGTCAGCAAATTATCATCCATGTAAGGTTAATAGTTGTTACCCCACTTTCAAGGCCGGCTACCCGACCCAAACCCAATGGGACCCGATGACGTGTCGGGTTCGGGTCAGGTCGGGTCGCACTTCCGGGTTCGGCATTTGGGCTTGTGTTGGGTCGGACATGCTCTATCAACCTCAGGTAAGTGGCTCCAATGTTAATGTAATTTTTGGACTACAAAGGTGGATTTGTTACAGTTATTTTAAGCTTGTGCACATCAGCAACAAAGTGAAAAACGAAAGGTAGGTTAACTGATGGTCGGGTCGGGTCGGGCACGGGAAAAAAGGAAGGACTCGGGCCCGGTCGGGCTTGGGGTCAGATGTAGTTCTGTTGGGCTCAGGTCGGGTTTCATTTGCAGACCCGAACCAGCCTTTACCCCAGTTAGCATTGAGAATTGTTACTGTAATGTAGTTGTTAGTTTCTATCTTCCATGAAGGATAGCCAAGCTTGCAACTATTGTACATCTACAGTGTGTCATTGCTTCTGTTCACTTATCCCTTCACCGTTTAATAAATCTATCACATGAAACACAATGACAGGAGTTTTCTGTTCGACCCCTGGGCTCCCTGGAAATTACTTATTTATCAATCAGTTGACGGTACATTCCTGCTCATGGGAAGTGAAGACTTGTCTATGGGACTGGTCTGAGATATTAAACCTGAGAAAAATATTTGGAGTGATACAATTGACATTGCATGCCATCAGGCTTTTTAACAACGGGGGAACATCAGAGTCAATTTCTGATTCTGTCCTAAGCTGATATCCACAACATGTACTTTCACCATTGAGAATAGGCTGAAAGATAGTGATTAGGAGCAGTAATCTTGGATGCATTTCTCTTTCCAATTTCTGAAACAAGGAAGTCAACTGTACATTTCCTGCCACTCCTGGCTGACAGCATCTAATGCATCGTAGAACAGGGATTAAACATGGGACTTTCCTCATAAGTGACTCAGAGGCTCACTGCTTCGCTATTATAAAGCCAACATCCATTTATGTTCATATGTGGATTAAATTATTTTCAGTCATGCACTGGGAAACACAATTTTTATCTATCTGGTCTTTGTCTACCTTGACTGTTCAAAAACCTCAATAAATACAGTAAAATATCAAAAAGAGATGGATAATACCCTGATTTTAACACACAGAAGTTCAAATGGATGTTAATTTGAAAACAAGTTGTGAAGCGAAACAAAACACGCGCCAAGACTTCACCTACAGACTCTTTCTCACCAACAGTACTTACCCCATAAGAACAGCATCTATAAACCAGGGCAAGTTGCAAGAACACCATAAATAAAACCACAGAAACAAATTTATATGTTACCGCTAAATTATAGGATTGCTTGTTTTAAAAAAAATGGAGTTGTTAATCTCACAATGCATCTGTGGCAGTTCTGTTTCGTCACTTTCCACAAGCTAAAAGTTAGGAAGATCACAGTATAAAATGGCCCGTGCTGAAAATTTCATGACCATTATTTAACTTCATCAATCCTCATCGTGAACAACGATCCTCCTTAAATAGGATTTTAGTTAGACCAGGCACGAAAGATTCCAACAAAAAGCTGAGGATTTTTTGACATTTTGCAATGAAGCTAACTGGCTGCCTGCCCGATATCTTGATGTCTCATCTGATGATTCTGTAAAATATCAGTTTGTTGTGGAGGGGCACATGAAGCAAAGAGTCAGCAGAGATGGCAAGGCAGAGACAAAGAGGATTATATTATTTGGGAGACATGGAAGGAAAAGGAAATTGCAGGATCATGTACTAAAGTTTGAGCACAATGAATATCTTGGAGAAGTGGACCAGGAAGAGGTTACTGAAAGGCACAAACAGAGCAAGGAATCTTAAGACACAGAGAGGGAAAGTGATCTTGAGTTGCAGGGCAAGAAATTGCAGTCTGGACTAACCTGGTTAGTCCAGTCATTGCTGATTATGGATGCAGTCTGTTGCTATCATCGATACTAACTTCAGGAAATATTAAAGTACAACCAGGCTATGGCAATTTGTACCATATTGTTAATCATTTCTTCATCTCACAACATAATTGTGATGATTCATCTCCATTAGGTTCTTTATGAACATGCAAAGAAGTGTAGTTCCTGTGACCAGCCAATCAGTTAGCATGTTAACTGTGAAAATGGCTGCTGGTTGTTTCATTGTTTTAGTTTTAACAATGCATGGGCAGCTGGGACTCTAAAAATAAAATTTATATTTTATTCATTCCTGAGGTATGGGCTTCGCTGGCAAGGCCAGAATTTGTTGCCTATGCATAATTACCCTTGAGGAATGGTGAGCCTTCTTGAACCACTGCAGTCCATCTGGTGTGGGTACATCACCGTGCTGTTTGGAAGGCAATTCCAGGTTTTTGACCCAGTGACAGTGAAGGAATGGCGATGTAGTTCCAAGTCAGGATTGTGTGTGGCTTGGAGGGGAATTTGCAGGCGGTGGTGTTCCCATGCATTGGCTGTCCTTGCTATTCTACATGGTGGAGGTTGTGAGTTTGGAAGGTGCTGTTGAAGGAGCCTTGGCGAGTTGCTGCAGTGCATCTTGTATGTGGTACTGCTGCCACTGTGCGCTGGTAGTGGAGGGAGTGAATGTTTAAGGTGGTGGATGAGGTGCCGATCAAGTAGACTGCTTTTTCCTGGATGGTGTTGAGCTTCCTCAGCATTGTTGGAACTGCACTCTGCAGAATTCCCAGCCTCTGAGCTGCTCTAGTAGCCACAGTATTTATATGGCTAGTTCAGTTAAGTTTCTGATCAATAGTAACCCCCAGGATGTTGATGGTGAGGCATTCAGTGATGGTAACGCATTGAACATCAAGGGGAGATGTTTAGATTCTCTCATGTTGGAGATAGCCATTGCTTGGCACTAATGTGGTGCGAACATTACTTGCCATTTATCAGCCCAAGCCTGAATGTTGTCCAGGTCTTGCTGCATGCAGGCATGGACTGCTTCAGTATCTGAGGAGTCGTGAATGTGACTGAACACTGTAATCAGCAGCGAACATCCCCACATCTGACCTTGTGATGGAGGGAAGGTCATTGATGAAGCAGTTGAAGATGTTTGGGCCTAGGACACTACCTTGGGGAACTCGTGCAGGGATGTCCTGTAACCAAGATAATTGACCTCCAACAACCACAACCATCTTCCTTTGTGCTAGGTATGACTCCAACCAGCAGAGAGTTTTCCCCGATTCCCATTGACTCCAGTTTTGCTAGGGTTCCTTGATGCCATACTCAGTCAAATGCTGCCTTGATGTCAAGGGCAGTCACTCTTACCTCAATGCACAGTGGAAGGAGGGGTAAGAGAAGTAAAGAGGAGAAATAGTAAATAAAAGGGAGTTAAAGTACGGAAGAAAGAAATAAACTAATAAATTCCAGCAGAAGAGAAAAGCTATCAGGGACAGTATAAAGAAAATGCAGAAAGAAATAGGAGAGAGGGAGAAAAAACAAGAAACATTATAAAATTCCAACATGATCTTGTAACATCATTGGTTCAATCAGCAGCTGGTACTGAGTTAATTTATCTTAGCCAAACAGCAATTGGGAGACTTTCAATTGTGTCACAGTGTCTTAGTTAGACATGGGGGAAATAAGCTGTGGTTCCCATTCTGAACTCAGTCCTGTGAATCTTGGTGGCAAGTCTTATTGTGGAAATGCCGGATGAGGGCAGGATGTCAGCTGTATTGCCTTCCATGGTCAATTGGTTTCTGGGATACTTAATCTTGGAAAACCATAGGAAGATTGATTTCTTGGGTAAGGTCTCAAAGATTTTCCAACACTCGTTTATTCTCGTATGAGTCAGTGCTCTTGGTGAAGAAAATTGAATAAAATTTCCGAGTGTATATAAATGAAAAGGCAAATGAAAACAATAAAACCGTAGTAATAGTCCCATTTGTCCTTATACATTCACATGCAAAGACAAAAACGGATTGAGAAAAACAGATGAAAAAGATTGGCGATGAAAGAGTGAGAGGTTCAAGTTTGTTCCTGGTGTAGGAGGACTTTGATATATCAAATAAAACATTATACATTCCTTATATCTTCAGATCAAATAAAATAAAATAAAAATTCTAGATATATTCTTCTGTCATCCTGCAAGTTCACTCTGGACTGTTTGTACTTTGATTAGACTGCGGTCCAGGAATGGATTAAATTTACAGAACTCTTGTATCCGGATGGGAAAAGGCAAGTGGGTAATATTTTTTATAGCAGCCTGGTAACAGGTTCGAGTGATTTTAAAACTGGGATAAGACAGTCTACTATGAAACAGGGCAGATAGGAAATGCACTTGCTCACTTTGCAGCACGCCGGGTTAATGAGATACCTCAGTAAGAATCTGGTGAAACTTTTGTAATTAATTGATATTCAACAAACTGGGAGAATGGTTTCAATTTTTTCCATATGCTGCTTGTCAAGTCCTCGCCGTGGTGAAGATTGTGTGAAACTGCTGGACAATGTGCGGCCATAAATTGGGAGAACTGAAATAAATAGTTATTTTTACGCTCACAGCGTGCTCTGATGGATTGTAAGGATCCGAATTACAGTAGGGCCTTATGCTAATTAATACTTTCTTGAAACCTTCAAACATTGGAGAAAAGATCTATCGCTGGCACAGTGTTTCCTGTTATTAACACCTATGATGAAAAGTTGTAATAGGCACTGTTATGATATAAGTTATTCATAAATCGGTCGTCCAATGATACGTAAATTGCATATTTAACATATATATGTATAAGTATAGCTCTGTATATTAACACCTATCTACTGGTATTGGTCTGTACTAGTACATATAACAATATCTGTACTGGCGAATATCCTGTGACTATCCATGTATCATGAGCCAGACTTTTCGCTCTGCAGATGACATTATTTCATTCTATTTTAAAGTAGAATATATAAAATGGCACTTCATTCATTTTTGTCCAGGCGGCGCTAAAGAAAAATCACCAGAGTTGCCAGAAAGTTGATGATTTACTGCGGAATGAGAAGGGCAATAAAATGACATTGTCAAGATTCTTATCTTTAATAGGGGAATCATTCAAAAGACAAAGGGGACTTAAAAGAAATAAATCTGAAACAGCGGCGTAACTCTGTGTGACTGAGCTGTCTCTATTTAAAGGAGGACGCGGATGTCGGCCTCCACTGTCACTTCATTCAGCACGGGTAAGGCAGCTTGTCTTTTTTAATGCGTGGACTGGATGGAGTTCGATGCACAGATAGAGATGTCTCATCTGATCTAGGCTGAGCTGAGTTGAGCTGCCTGGGAAAGCGGGAGTCTGCCTGCCGCCTTACTCTGTATGATTCCCCCTGGACATTTCACTCACTGTCTGGTGTGAGGCCACCTCTGCTACATCAGCAGGGGGGAGATGGCAAGCAGCCCGCTCGGCAGCAGGTTCAAAGCCGTTCAAAAACCTCAAGTGGCGCCACGGTCTCTCCAGAAACGAGGAGATCAAGTGAAAATGAAACAAAAAGGAAACCTGAGAATCCGCTACTAACTTTGATATGCTCCCGTTGCTCGGCAACCAGGAGCGCCTATATCTTCTCACTTCCAAATCTTCCTATTTCCCCCGATCTCTAAACATGTCGAGGCGCTTAAATGAAAGCACAGGGCAGCATGAGATTACCGAGTCAGGATTGAGTCCGCTCCTTATCCCGGTGTTCTATATAACTCTAAATGCATCACCGTTCACGCCCCAGTTACAAAATACTTAAGACAGAGTATTAAGGGCTCCAGTTCGGAGAACTCCCACTGGAGTATATCCCAGTATATACCCTGGAGAGACTTCCTTATCTATTCCAAATGACTGGACCCATGCCCACAGTAAATTGAACCCAATCGTTTCAGCGTGCTCCCACCACCCACGAGTCGGCGATAACGCTCGAAGCAGAATGGAAATTGTCAATAAACCATTTTCCGGTAAAGTGATAGCACACTCGGGGCGCCAGTATATGAGTCTGGGTGACAACACCACTCCGTATTAAACCAGTAGTGGGGAACGAGGCTCTTCTGAAGAGTTAACTTGAAACAATTTCACAGACTCCCAAGTTCAAGCACTACTATAAAGATGCCGCTTTGTCAGGGAAGCAAATCTTCAACAGCGAATCATTGCTGGGAAGTCGGGCAAATACTGTGTGGGTTGGAACATCCAGTTTCATGACTTAGTCATAACCTGATAGGATTCAGTTGCTTAAAGCAGAGGTTTGATTTACAATTAAACACACCTCTCTAACGGATATGCTTATGGTCAAGTAGCACATTCCCCGATTAGTCTCCGCTTAACTCAGTCATTTAATTCAAATTATCTGATAATTCAATTTATTTTTTTTTCTTATCGCCAAATCACACTTATTTCTAGTTTTGATGTTGTTTCATTCAAATTATGGGACAATTAACACATTTTATTTGAATTATAAGGAATGGACTAGAAAAAGCCCCCAGCATCCAAATACGTTGACATTTAACCTGCGGCAAGAATGTTTATCCCAACTGATCATTTCAGGAAAGGGAACTCAAAGGGAAAATATAACAGGGACTTAATGTGATCAGGACTAACAGGAGCGATGGTGCGAGATAATATGCAGAGCTGGGAGCAGTAACACTGCCACTAGTGTCATAGTTATCCCTGTACCGGAACTCTATACCGATCTGGTTAGAAATGAGTGTTTGAGTTTGCCAGCCGTTATCGTCAAAACACCCCACTTTCTGGTTTTGTCAAAGTTAATACTATATATATATATATAAACGGACACAGGCTGATGCCACGCAAAGCCTGAGACCAAGAAACGCACACACCTTATCGTGATCTTCTCTTGCAAGCAATTATTACCTAGCTGCTACAAATTGGAGGGAAGTGAGTCTTCCCCGTTGAAAACCTGGTGAGGGAAAGTGTGTTATTAGCAATCTAGTGCCAGAGCACATTCTCAACAGGGTAGAACAATGGTGGCAATTTTCCCCATAGTCATTATTTGTAGCGACATGTACATTTAAAAAAAAAACCGTGTCACCAAGTCGCTAAAAATAGTGACCAGAACAATTCTTCCTCCTCTCCCCATTGTTCCACCTGGCCAAATATATACCCTGCCACTGGAGTGCTCGGTATCTAACACTCACTCTTTCACCAAGTTGCGAGAGAAGTGGATGGCTCTGCAACATCTGCAGGAGCTGGATGACTCCCCGAAGAAAGCTAAATGTGTCTGAGTGCAATCTGCCGAAGGAACAGGTTCAGTTGGCTGATGGCGAAATGGCTTTGTACCTGCTTTCAGAAACATATTTGGTCTCCTTTGTTCACGAGCAAACAATTAAAAAAATACAAGGGAATCGACCTGATGTGAGACTACATTTCGATATAAACCAATGAGTCTATATTTCACTGGATTTAATGTGGGTTCAGCACTTATTCCAACAAAATACATATTCAGTTTGTTCCACAATGTTAGAATAATCTGGTGTAAATTACTTGCATTCGTTGTCCAACAAGTTCAATGAAACAAATTCGCATTGACTGTTGAAAATACTTCTGCAGATATTGGACCTAACGTCCATGGAGGACAGTAGATTGGGATTTCTAAGCTCTGGCAGTTTGAAGTGCACCTTTTCTATTTCCCCATAGGCCAAGTCTCCCCCACCGCCTAATTCCTCAATTCCAAATAGCGCTTTCTCTCCCAAACCCCAGGTCGGTACCCAACACATTTCTTTCTAAGCTAAGATGGGTATATAACAGTTCAGACCCTATGATTATAGTCTATAAACCACAAGACCACTTTTGCTTCCTGTAATAACTGCCTATTGTCAACTCGGAATTCCCTGTGATAAAGTTTTGCATTGACCAATGGTCAGCTTCAGATGAGAACCTGGGTCACAAGCTGCCTTTGACGAATACTTCCACCAATTCCCACCAAGCTTCTGACCAGAGACTTTCTATCTTGATGGTGCTTGATCGATGAAGGATGGGCGCGGTCCTGTTTAGTCATTGCTCGTGTACAAACAGACTCTTAAAGCCAACCCCCAGTTGCAGAAACAGTGATGCAGTCCCTCCCCCCACACACACATATATCTCAGCAAGTGGCAGGTAGACAGGCAATGGCACGTCAGTGGTGCGCAGCTAGTGTTGATTTTTTTCTCTCTCACTGTGTCTATTTTTTAGGGGAAGGATCTTTAAGTAGAAGGCAGTAGCTGAGGCGCTGACGTTCACTGGCTGGGTGAACAGTGCGTGGGCTGGACTGCCGGAGGTGGCGGGGGTGGAGGCGGAGCGGCCGGGCTCAGCGCTTCACTTACTATCTCTCTCTCATCTCCGTGCCAACGTGAGTGCCATCAGGAGCCAGCGGATGCCAGCCGTGTAACGCGGTAAGTGTTGGGTCTCACCATAGATGAATAACAATCGGTCATAGCGCCCGGTGTCAACTCACCGTGGATCCCAGAGCAGCCCAGCACTCGCTCAATCAGCGATGATCGCCGTCAAATAAACTTAAGCACACCCCCCCCCCCCCCCCTCCTCCTGTTAATCTCTTTTAAACGATGCCACTATTCGGAGCAGCTCTGAACAGCGTTCTCTATCCTGGTCCTTGCTCAGTCTGTGTAGGAGTGGATATTTTTTTCCAGTTATACATTTTGCTCTATGTGCTTTGAGTTGGGTGCGCCGTTCCTGTTTCCTATACTGAGTTGATATTCAGTATGTAGAAAGCCCTTTCGCTCTCTCTCCACCTTACACTGCTATAACCAGCCTTTTTTTTTTCTTATTGTTCCGCCCCCACCCCCCTCTTGTCCATTTGCACCCATCAGACCAGCCTGGGCAGTGGGAACTGAGAAGTGAGATTAAACTTCCCCTGATGCTCGATGGGAGAAAAAATGCTCTTCCAAACTTCCACATTCCGGCAGAAAGAAGGGAATGTTCGCCTGCAATCGAGTGATGGGATTTAGTGCAAGCCCATCCTAATTTAGTCAAAAAAAGCCGAGGACTTTGTTTTCTTCCTCCTGGGGAGCACATTGCCCAATTTGCCGCAGTGGAGAGCGATTCCGTTTGATTTATACCTGTGTATATCTATTAAATAGATATCTAAAGCCGTTTGTAACGTCGGCGGATTGAAGGGGATGCTTCTGGCGAGCTCATGGATCATGGGCATGTGGCAGCTGGTCGCTAGCCGAGGTATCTGGCAGCAGGGCAGGAGAGGCCACCGTTAGTTGTGCTGGGGGAGATCGCTGGGAGTGGACCGCGTTAGAAGGCAGCCCAATTACAAAAATAAAAAAATATGATGCAGCACCTTCTACTCTTCCTCGTCTATATGGACCCATTGAACCTGCTGCTATGCGCAGGGAGGGCTCGGAACAACAGGACGCTGCCATCTCCCCGGCGTCAAGGGGGCAACACTGCCAAGGTGCCACAAATCAATGCCACCGTGGTGGTGCCCGTCCTGCAGATCAACAGGATGAAACCCCTTGTCCTGCAGCACTCCGAGAAGTGCCGGGGTCATTACGACGTCGCCGGGCAGTGGGACCCCGATTTCGAATGCAACAAGACTTCCTATAATTACTGTTGTGGCACTTGCTACATGCGCTACTGCTGCCAGGACAAGAACTATCGCCTGGAGCAAAACGGTTGCAAAAATTACGTGACGCCGAAAGTGGAAATTCAAGTCACCACCGACCCGGACCTAAACGAGCTGGAGAACGTGTACGATCCGAGCAAGGACAAGACTAACAGCACGGTCTACATCACCTGCGGGGTGATCGCCTTTGTGATTATAGCTGGTGTCTTTGCTAAAGTTGCCTACGACAAAGCCACTCGGCCTCCTCGTGAAATGAACGTGTCCAGGTAAGGTCATGATTTTTATTTCTTGAGAAAATACAGCGTCAGACCAGTAGCTTTCAAAGAGACACACACCTCTTGTAAATGCTCACACAGTCCAGGGGCCCCCAACTTTCCAAAGACACTATCAGCTACTCCAAGGAAAAGCGCCGTTATTGTAAAAACAAATGTGCTCTATAAATATAGAGCCTTAGAAATATGTTAATAGGAACAGTACTTGAAACAGTAAAGGAATCTGATAAGGGATGGACAAGAATCTATCTGAAGACCTCGGCAACTGTTTCGGATCCCACTTCCAGGCTGAAAACCAAGAACGTGCTATGTAAAATATTTCCCATCCTCCAGTCTGCAAAGGTGAAATATTCCGCTTTCATATATGTTTTACTTGCTTTAGCGCCTCCGATGAGAGAACAGTGAAAGTATCAGGTGAGAAGTTAAGAGTTCTCTGAAATAAACACTGTCCCGGGAGCTTTGAGGTTACTGCTAACACAAGGAGAGAAAACTGTCCCAAATTGTAAAGATCTACAGCACAAAACAAAAACAAACACACAATAAACCCCAAATAAGTTAAGAATACATCAAAACAGAAAAGGTGAGCGAAAGATTTATTTTAAAGTGTTGTAAGAATATTTTAAAAGCATGCTTCACCATACAGAAAGAAATGTGATACAATTTCGCAATTCAATTGTTGAGTTGCCCTGGTTTGAACTTGCTAATATACTGCAAACAATACATGATGTTACCCATGACTGTTATGCTGCTTTTGTTTTGCCAAACTGTACAAATAAAGTTTCAGTAGAACTGTCCAATGAGTATAATCTTTGGTATTAATATATGGTTGTATGTAAATTCACTTTAGTTTAATACTTCAAGTTTTAAGCACAAACTAAGTGGCACATAAACAGCTCAGATGCTATATTCCTCTTACATTTACTCATAGTTTATCACACTATTAGGTGTTCAAGCAAATCTTGACACCACACTTATTGCCTACAGTCTCAGGTGATAACTAAAGCACTAAAGAGAATTTATAAAGGAAGATTTTGGAGTCATTGGAATATACTTTACATATTGCTAGAAATTTCAGACCTTGGATTTTTTGTATAATTTCCAAATTTCTACTCCATGGTAAAATACCAGTATAATATAATCAGGCAGCATCATGAACCATTTTCAGTTAATTCAGATGTTTGATGCTATTTCAGAAGTGTGATGTTGTTTTCGATATGAAATCACAATTCCTTTTATTTTGCTGGCTTTAACAATATTCCCAAGGAACTTAGTATGTTACAGCGTGCATAACATTGCAAAAAGGGACTTTGATAATTCTGACATATGCTTTACCTTTCTCTGCCAGTCCTGTAACATAAAAAATACAACACAAATATTTGATATTACTATTGATTTCGACTGCAATTACACTGTCACGTTCATATTGATACATTCAGGTTTTGGATGCAATCATTGTTAAAGTGGCAGTACACCTTGGGAGCAGGTCAGGCTCTGAGCACAGAGACAGAGATGTGAGACCACCTTGAGCAGGTTGTCTCATATTGCATGGACTGGCTACTATGTGTTGTATAATTCTAGCCTGGTGAAAAACTGCAGGCAGTATCTTATGCCTCCTATGAAATTGCAAACTTATGTTTCAATGCTTTTAATGTCTGGGGAAACCTGAAGCTACCGCTTCCATTCCCCAAACATCAAAATATAGATGCGCATTTGTACAAGCAGGTATCAAAGAGTTCCTTTGTTGCTAAGCACAACTGGGGGTGCAGACAGCATTTAATTTGGGGCTGCCATCTGTAACATCACACATTACAGGTACTGGCCTAAAACTAGTAGCTATTATACAAATGTAACCTTAATCATATCATCTTTACCTCTGTGACGATTGACATTCTTCCTTTTATTTTCCCAACATGTACATTATTTGCAAACTTCACCAACAGCAGAAGATGCAAAAAGTGTCAGAAGTCAAATTCAAACTAGCTTCAGTGATAAGTGTGACCTTATATATTTTATAATGAATGAAATATGGCTGGCAGAGATATGAAGCAATAGTTGAATCACAGATACAAAAGCACAATACTGCCAATGCTGGAAATCTGAGATAAAAACAAAAAATGCTGGAAATACTCAGAAGGTCAGACAGCATATGTGGAGAGAGAAACAGCTAACATTTACCTGTTTCTTTCTCACTGAAGCTGCTTGACCTGCTGAGTATTGCCTGCATTTTTCTGTTTTTATTTATAATTGAATCATAGGCTTCTGATGATGGCTAAAACTCATTGAGCTTTGCTCTTGCAGTATTATCATCAGAGTCCCTCGGTTTAACTGTTGCCTTGTATCTCATTACCAGCTATCTATGGCCTACATTTATTTTCATATATGAACGCAGAGGTGGTGCACTCATGAATGTTAAAGATGCATGGTTTGTGTGCCAACAGTACAAAATAGATAGCACTGGTGTTCCAACAACCAGCCAATTCACAAAGCAGTAGGCATTACTTTTAATTCCAGCAAAGCATATAGAAATATAATTTAGAGCTTTATTTTTGAACAGCTTACAAATATTCTTTTACTCTAGAAAAGGTGTTTTTAGCAGTAAGTTATTATGGATTCAAACTAGAAATATGAATGCTAGAATTTGTGGAGGTTCCCAATACAATTTGAAAGCAACAGTCTTCATCTTGCTCCGTTTGTTTCAATTGAGTTCAGTAAATTTTCATTTGATTTCTTTCATACAAGACTTTTACAGCTGCTCATTTCTGTACAATATCTGAATCGCTTTCCTTCAGGACGTAAGGGGAGTTTGTTTTTAAAATAAAATTGAGGAAGTAAAAATAAAGGGGAAAGTAACAAAACATTAAGTCAGGAAAAAAAATTATTTTTCATGGTTTTTGGAATTCTTCTCCTTTATATCAGATAGGTGACAGAAGCATCTGGTCTGCTGCCAGTGTAGTATTCAATGACAGAAGCATCAGGAAGCCTGGTATACTGCCAATGAAATATACAATGATTGAAGAATCAGGAAGCCTGGTATATTGTCAGTGTGGTATACAATGATTGGGTGGGTAATTGCTGACAACAGTGCACAGGAATAGTATGCTCAGACCTGGGAGGGTAACAGAATTGCAGCTCCACTGTTAATTCATGAAAATACAAGTGAGTTTATATATCTGTTCTAATCTTAGTGCAAGCAATTGAACTAACCAAGATGGCAAATTAATACATACAGCTTGTTTAGCTGAATTCCTTTCATATGATTATTGGTCTAAGAATATTTCAACAGTTTGAGCAATCTTATGGTTATTAATTCTGAGAAAGCCAGCTGTGAAAATTCAAGTTACAGAATGGCCGTGATAGAACAGGTTCTAAGGATGCTGTGAAAACTGATCAACAGAGGCTGAAAGAAGCACGATGTAATAATTTCACCAGTAAAAGCTACCAAAAAAATAAGAGTCCTGTGTACGGAGCTGTTTGAGTTTAATCTGGAAACCAGTTGAGAGAAGCAATCAGGCCTTGCAGACACCATCTAAATTAGTACAGATTGCACAACACATGTCAATTGGAAAGAAGAGTTCAGATCTGATCAATAAACCCTCAGGCTGATCAGCTTCAGACTTCTGTTCACTCCCATACAGCAGATGATCCTCTGATCTGCCAACCAGGGAACACAATGGAACCTCTGCTATATGAAGAAAAACTATTAAGTCACTCAAAAAGCTAAAACCTCAAGAAAATGCATTCTGTATTCAGTATCACCGACACATTACTAAATCTGTAACCTTTAGCTACTAAACACCAACACAGCCAAGCTTATAAATCCTGTACGATGCAATACAAGGTAGAAATGGAGCACAAAGCATACGACTGATAGAGCTCAATAACTGGTGATAAGATCAATGTTATGGCTTACAGAATAATTGATGTAAGAGGTAGCTCAGCTTATGGCTTAGTTGGTAAATACAACTTCTGGTACAATGCTAAGCTACACAGACCAGGATGGTTATAGTTCTACCCCTGGTCTGTGCTGAGTTAAGTGGGAGACAATAGGTATATGGTGATCGGCATTAATCTTCATCTGCCAAGAAGAGGGAAATAAAAAGTCAGCCTGTTTCAGACGACAATTCAGTGGGCCCTGTTGGAAAATGTGCATATGTAAAAGTTGGATGAGAACAGAATAAGGCATGGCTGTACTGCCTGATACTTGAATAGTCTTCCGACACAGACTGTCCAGATTCATGTGGGTAGAATCTTTCCACCTTAGTCCCTGCTCAATGGTGGGACCATTTTCCAGTTTGATACTCGACTCTCTGCACATGGTGCCCGGCAGTTGCTCTTTACCAGAGCAAACCAATTGTCGTCCCGCCTCCCGACTCCCTGACCAACTAGGGAGGGAGGGCGGGATGACTTGTCCATTCTGTCAAAAGAAAGATTTCTGTTTAAAGGGACCATGGCATGTTTCAGAAAAGCTCACCAGTACTTGGGATCTTTCAGGCTGCAGCAACCACACGAATGGAGGGGAGACCTCGGAAGGCTGTCCCCAGGTCTCACTCTTACCTGGAGGTCCTGCTGAGGGATCAGAGGAGGTGCAGTGAGGTGAACTCTCCCAAGGGCAAGAGGAAGAGGACAGCCTTGCCAAACAAGCTGGTATGGATGGAAGTGGGTGAGGAAGTCAGCAGCAGGAGTGTGGTCCCACCAACCTGGAGACAGTGCATCAAGAGGGCCCAGGACCTCAGGAGAGCATGACAAGTGAGTGGCATAACAATTTCAGGTGCCAAGCCCCACACTCTAACTTGCCCAGCATTCTCCTGCACTGCACTCCTCAGGCCAACACACCTTGCAGCTCCACTCATTTTCTCTCGCTCTGCAGGCACCTCACATTCCGATCTGAACGGCTCTCCCACTCACCCTCAGTCTATTGCCTTCTCTCACCCATGCTTCACAGTAACCTTCCACAAATGGTGTCCTTCCCCTGACCCCCTTGCCACACAAGCCATTGTGAGCACTCAAACTGCTCTGCTTTTTCTTCTTGCAGGTGAAGGGAGCACACAACTTGGCGAGAGGCAGAGACCTGGGGCGGGGGTGGGGGCAGCGGTGTTGGGTGGCCCCTCCATCAGTGACAACACCTTGTCGGCCATTGGCAATGCATTCCCACTTGGTCATTGGGAAGGACGTCTTGCAGATGTCAGCAGAGACCTGCCATGGGAGCCTGAGTCTCCTGAGGCACTAGTGCTCAGACATGTCGTGAGAGCTGATCTTCTACCTGTAGACCTTGTGTTGAAGACCTTGCCTCCTTCCAGCTGGATCTTGGTGTCCATCCAATCTGCCCTGTTCAGGGGCATGCGACTGAGGAGAAGGCAGCTGGTGCTGCTGTTAGTATTGCTCCTGCTGCTGCTGATGGTGATGATGAAGCCTCTGCTCTTGACCCTCAACAGAAGTGGACGGTGGAGCTGCATAAGCTGCTCCCATGCTGAGGTGAAGGCTGGCAGCAGGGAAGTGCAGCTGAATGTGAGTGAAGTGCTGGACAGGTGAAGTGCCTTCCAAGAAGATGGTAATCACCTGTCAAGCAGTGATATCACTCTCTGAGAGAAGAAGTGCTTTGAACAGCAGTCTCTCAATGGCCATGGCGGGAGCTCTTCAGTGTAACTGATCAAAGCCTTCATAGCTTGTCAGTTTCACTGGAGATGCTCTTCCTGCTGTGCATTTGCCTTGGTGATCCTGGTGAGTTGCTGACAGGTCAGGGATCAGTCCCCTGACTGGGAAACTCAGGATTCAGGGCTAAAGGGTCTCATAATTGGCTTCTTAATAACCTCAAAAACTACTTAACTACTTACTCAACAGATCCAAGGGGGTTCCCTGGGGAAAGCTAGAAGAGGGCAGGATCACATTGAGATCCTGAGTCTCATCAATTTCTGAGACTCTTCCACCCTGCATGCCCCTGAACCTGCTTCCAGTGAGCTGGGAAAATTCTGCCTATGGTGATTTATTACTTGAACAAGGTACTGGAGGGCAACAAGCACTTGTGCAATTGCATCCATTGCCTTCGAGGAATGGGGGACATAACTGGGGGAAACAAACATCTCCCAAAATAACCCCACAAACTCAAAGCCACTGGAATCTCAGGATTAGATTACAGCTTTTAATCACCCTGAACTGCTCATTTTCTACAATACGTAGGATGTTTTGGCAGAATTCTTCAGATTTTTGAAACTTTGGAATGCCAATAATTCTGTCCATCCAGCAACAAATGATATCAGAGAGCCTACAGTACCCTTTTGGGAGGCTGCTATAGGCTTACGAGAAAGTAATTTGCTTGTAGCAAATCACAGGAAAAGTATTTATGCATCATAGTAAATCTGCATCATTATAAGTTCCTTGGGAGCTATCCAAGTAGCCTATTAAATGAGGAAATTTTAGAATAAGGCTCCGTGCTCCATTATAGCTGATCTCTGCTGGTCTATTTCATAAAAAACGATTTAAAATTCAGTCAAGTGTTCTTTACCTTATTTTGAATCTATATTAACATTTCATCTTCTAAAAATCTATCCTGGAAAACTCTCTGTTCTTGACTTTAACTATTACTCTCCCTTATTTGACTTTTAAGATCTGGCTAAGTAACTTATTCCACTCAGCTGTGTTTCTGGCTCTCTCCCACATCTCTCTTTCTGCAATCATTCAAATTTTTTCTGCTCTCATTATCACCATCTCAACAATTTGTATTTATATAGCAACTTTAACACAGAAATATATCCCAAACAGCGTTACAGAGGCATAATCAGACAATTAGATGCTGAGACAAATAAGGAGATATCAGGTGGGGTCCAGCTTGGTCAAAGAGATGAGTTTTAACAATCTTTATGGAGGAGATAGAAAGGTGGAGGGGTTTAGGGAGGCAATTCCAGAGTGTGGGGTCCAAGCAGCTGAAAATATGGTTGCCAATAGTGGAGCAAAGGAATGGGGGGAGATGGTCAGAATAGTCCAGAGTCTGAGGAACTGACTTTAGGGTTTGAGGACTGGGAAGGGGGGGGGGGTGCTTTTTTTTCTCATCCCTGTGATGTGAGCATCGCTAGCAAGGCCAGAATTTGTTGCCCATCCCTAATTGCCCTTGAGAAGGTGGTGGTGAGCTGCCTTCTTGAACGACTGCTGTCCATCTGGTGTAGGTACACCAATAATGCTGTTAGGAAGGGAGTTCCAGGTTTTTGGCCCAGCGACAGTGAAGGAACAGCGATATAGTTCCAAGTCAGGATGGTGTGTGGCTTAGAGGGGAACTTTCAAGTGGTGTTCCCATGCATCTGATGTCCTTGTTTAGATGGTAGAGTTCATGGGTTCAGCAGGTACTGTCGAAGGAAGCTGGCGAGTTGCTGTAGTGCATCTTGTACATGGTACACACTGCGACCACTGTGCATTGGTGGTGGAGGGAGTGAATGTTTAAGGGGTGCCAGTCAAGCGGGCTGCTTTGTCCTGGATGGTGTCGAGCTTCTTGAGTGTTGTTGGAGCTTCACCCATCCAGGCAAGTAGAGAGTATTCCATCACACTCCTGACTTGTGCCTTGTAGATGGTGGACAGACTTTGGGGAGTCAGAAGGTGAGTTACTCACTGCAGAATTCCCAGCCTCTGGCCTGCTCTTGTAGCCACAGCTTTTATATAGTTGGTCCATTTAAGTTTCTGATCAATGGTAACTCCAGGATGTTGATAGTGGGGAATTCAGTGATGGTAATACTGTTGAACATCAAGGGGGGATGGTTAGATTCTCTTTTGTTGGAGATGGTCATTGTCTATCATTTGTGTGGCATGAATGTAATTAGCCACTTATCAGCCCAAACCTAAATGTTGTCCAGGTCCTGTTGCATGTGGGCACAGACTGCTTCAGTATCTGAGGAGTGACTCTAACCAGTGGAGAGTTTTCCCACTGATTCCCATTAACTTCAATTTTGCTCGGTCTCCTTGATGCCACGCTTGGTCAAGTACTGCCTCGATGTCAAGGGCAGTCACTCTTAACTCAGCTCTGGAGTTCAGCTCTTTTGTTCATATTTGGACCAAGGCTGTAATGAGGTCTGGAGCTGAGTGGCCCTGGAGGAGCCCAAACTGAGCATTGTTGAGCAAGTTATTGCTGATTAAGTGGCGCTGGACATACCTGGGCAATTTTCCACATTGTCAGGTAGATGCCAGTGCTGTAGTTCTGCTGGAACAGCTTGGCTAGGAGTGCAGCTAGTTCTGGAGTACAAGTCTTCAATATTACAGCTGGCATGTTGTCAGGTCCCGTAGCCTTTGCTGTAACCAGTGTCTTCAGCCGTTTCTGGATATCACGTGAAGTGAATCAAATTGGCTGAAGACTGGCATCTGTGATGGTGGGGACCTCAGGAGGAGGCCAAGACTGACATTCATTTGGCATTTCTGGCTGAAGATTGCTGCAAATGCTTCAGCCTTGTCTTTTTCACAGATGTGCTGGACTCCCTCATCATTGAGGATGGGGGTATTTGTGGAGTCTACTCCACCTGTAAGTTGTTTGATTGTCCACCACCATTCATGACTGGATGTGGCAGGACTGCAGAGCTTTGATCTGATACATTGGCTATGGGATCATGTTGCTCTGTCTATTGCATGCTGTTTCTGCTGTTTGGCATGAAAGTGGTCCTGTGTTATAGCTTCACCATGTTGGAAACACATTTTTAGGTATGCCTGATGGTGCTACTGGTATGCTCTCCTGCACTTCTCATTGAGCCGGGGTTGTTCCCCTGGCTTGATAGTAATGGTACGTTGGGGGATATGCTGGACCACAAGAATACGTATTGTGGTTGAATACAATTCTGCTGCTGATGGTCCACAGCGCCTCATGGATGGCCAGTTTTGAGCTGCTGGATCTATTCTGAATCTATCCCATTTAGCATGGTGGTAGTGACACACAACACGATGGAGGGGATCCTCAGTGTGAAGATGGGACATCGTCTTCACAAGGATTGTGTGGTGGTCATTTCCTGCCAATACTGTTATGGACAAATGCATCTGCGACAGGCAAATTGGTGAGAATGAGGTCAAGTAGGTTGTTTCCTCTTGCTGGCCCTCACCACCTGCCGCAGGCCCAGTGTAACAGATGTGTCTTCAGGGTTGGAAGAGATTAAAGAGATAGAAAGAAGCAAAGCCATGAAGGCATTTAAAGAGAAGGGTGACAATTTTAATTTTGAGCCATCTCCCTCTCTGTCTGCTCTGGTTCCAATTTTGTGTGTTAAGTGCATTCCCCTTCTCCTCTTTGCCATGTTTCCAGTCCTCTCCCACTTAGTCCCTGTCCAAACATCTTTGCTTCCTTCAGGCATTCGACAAAAGTTGAGACAGCAGGGTTTTACACACATTTGTTTCATGATAAGCATTTCATTTCATTGCAAGAAAATGTAGCCTTTTGCAATTGGATTAAAAAACATTCTGTGAAATAAAGGCTGGCTTGGGCCTGCAAATGAAACCCGACCCGAGCTCGACAGAACCATATCCGACCCGAGTCCGACCCGGCCCGAGTCTGTCCATTTTTTCCCGTACCCGACCAGACCCGACCCAACCATCAGTTAACCTACCTTCTGTTTTTCACTTTGTTGCTTATCTACCCAAGCTTAAAGTAACTGTAACAAAACCACCTTTCAAGCCCAAAAAGTACATTAACATTGGAGCCACTTACCTGAGATGGTGATAGAGCACGTCCGACCCGATCCGGCCCGACCCGACCTGAGCCTGAATGCCGGACCTGGAAGTGCGACCTGACCCGCACTCAACACATGTCGCCGGGTCCTGTCGGGTCCGGGTCGGGTAGCCGGCCTTTACTATGAAACTACAGCATCAGTGTAGTTTCTGAAAAGCCGTATTCATAACTCAAATCACTGATGGAGGTGACTGGCAGCTTCACCCAATTTGAAATTGAATTCATGCTATTCTGCAGAGAGAATACTAGTGTTTGTACTCAGTTTTGTATGGCCCATGGCTCTTTTATTCAGAGATTGGCAGCTGGGAAATTGCAACATTATAACCACAACTGCACTATTGGAAGGAAGGCTGCACCAGGTAGCATTTGGGCATAATCTACAGAGAATGAAAGATATATCTTTAATATGCTTCTAACCTTACATTTTTACAAAATATATGCAATCTTCCCTTTTTGGTCGTTGCATTTTCCTGTACTTGACTTTATTGTTCAGCATAGTGAGTTTTGCTTTGTAGCTTCACATTGTACAGTGAGAATTGCTCTGATTTTTGAGCTATGCCACATACAGCGTCACACATGCCATGAAGGGGCAATTTTATCGAATGATAAAACAGTATATTTCCACAAGGATTTCCACAATACATCCTTGTGCATACATTGTAGAAAGGATAAAAATGATTGTGAGTGTATTTGAAGACTGAAAAACCCTTACAGGGTTGAGAAAATTTGGTAATAGGTGGGAAATGCGATTACAATATACAGCTCCAGTTAGACAGCCAGAACTAGGTCAGACCACGATAGGCCAAAAGGCCTCCTTCTGTGATCTAATTTTTATCATAACACAAGTAAATGCAACATGTTATACATGCGTCGTGCATTTAAACACAATTCTTGCCCGTTTTTATAATTTATGCACATTTCCATCTCCAAGCTCTGAGTTGGTATTCATTATTTATTCAGGCTTCTGAATCAACCAAAACTGTATTTTGAAGATTATGCCACTAAAACATTTTTCATTTTGGAAAATTGCTGATCAGTAGACATAAATATAAGAACGTAAATAATAGGAGCAAGAGTAGCCATACAGCCTGCTGCACTATTCAGTAAGGTCCTGGCTCATCTGATCTTGGCCTCAACTCCACTTTCCTGCCTGTTCTTCATAATCTTTGATCCCCGTATAGTTCAAGAATCTGTCTATTTCAATGACTCAATCTCCACAGCTGTTTGGAGTAGAGAATTCCAAAGGTTCACGACCCTCTGAGAGAAGAAATTCCTCCTTGTCTCTGTCTTAAATGGATGACCCTTTATTTTGAAACTATGTCCCTAGTTCTAGATTCCCTCTCTCAGCACTTTCCCTGTCAAGTCCTCTCAGAATCTTATATCTTTCAATTCGATCTCTCATTTTTCTAAACTACAATGAGTATAGCCCCAATCTGCTCAACCTTTCCTCATAAGACTACGCCTTCAAACCAGGAATCAATGTAGTGAATCCCTCTGAACTGCTTCCAATGCAAGTATATTCCTCCTTAAGTAGGAAGACCAAAACTGTACACAGTACTCTAGGTACGGTCTCACCAATTTCCTGTACAGTTGTAGCAAGATGTCTCTATTTTTATACTCCATCTCCCTTACAATAAGGGCCAACATTCCATTTCCCTGCCAAATTATTTTGCTGTATTTGCATGCTCACTTTTTATGTTTCATGTATGCAGACACCCAGATCCTGCTGTACTGCAGAATTCTGCAGTCTCCATTTAAATAATATTTTAATTTTCTATTTTCCCTACCAAAGTGGATAACCTCATATTTTCCCACATTATACGTCATCTGCCAAAATTTTTCCCACTCACTTAACCTATCTATATCCCTTTGCAGACTTTGTGCCCTCCTCACAACTTGCCTTCCTACCTACCTTTGTATCGTCAGCAAATTTGTCCACAATACACTCAGGCCCTTCTTCCAAGTCATTAATAAAATTTGTAAATAGCTGAGGCCCCAGCACTGATCCCTGTGGCACCACACTAGTTACAGTGTGCCAATCTGAAAATGACCGATTTATCCCGACTCTGTTTCCTATTAGTTAGCTAATCATCTATTCATGCTAATATATTATCCCCAACGCCATGAGTTCTTATCCTGTGCAGTAACCTTTTATATGACTTATGTTAACATTTCTTCAGGCAAAGGATAGTAGAAATGTGGAATGCTCTCCTGCAAAAAAGTAATAAATGCTAACTCAGTTAATGATTTTAAATGTAAGGTTGATAGATTTTTGTCAGCCAAAACAGATAAATGGAGTTAGAATACAGGTCAGTCACGATCTCATTGAATGGTGAAACAGACTTCAGGGACCGAATGACCTATTCCTCCTGTGTTCCTAGTACAAAGCTAGGTTTGAAATGAAGTGGGGCTTCTTTTTGCAGAAAGCCATTGACCTTTGGAATTAATTGCTGGTAAGGGCCGATTCATTGCAAGACTTCAGAATGAAACTGGATGAGTTCCTGTGAACTGCAAACATATCCACATACAGAGCGGAGGTGGGCATTGGGGATTGTGCCACTGTGGTCTCCTAGAGCCTGATCACTTTCGGGGGTTGGAGAGCAATTTCCAAGACATTTCTCCGATTTTATTTCCCCCCCAGGAGATCACGACTGTGAATGGGGTCAAGGGGGGAATGAGGGTGTTGGTGTGTAGAACTTACACCATGGGACAGGTTTGATGGACCAGCTGATCTTCTCCTTTTCATAAGTTTCTGGTCTTATTACAATCTACAGGCTTTTATAATGCACAAGTTTGGTGTCGCCTAATCACTACTTTTTGATTTATTTTCAACCTTGGCAGTGATGTGCTCTATGGACCTTGGCCTATTATTGCGGTTTCCCAATAAACACTGGAATGGAAGAGTAGTACTGAAAATGGCACAAGGTGGCAGTTTACTCCTGTATGTATTTTATGAAGAAAACAGCTCTGAAAACAGCTAGGGAGTAAATTGTTACAATTTGATTTCTAGTTTATTTGAAATAATGATAAATATGTGGAAAAATTGCACTTTGGTAACATGAACACTGATACAATTTAACTTTAATGTGTGGTACGAACAGAATATATTATATAGATATAATTTTTTTATACATGCATACATACACGTGTACATATGCACATACACACTAAATTACTTAAATAACTCATTGGCTGAGAAGCATTTTTGGGTATTCTGAGAATTTGAAATTTTGTCTTTCCTTCAATGTAATGATAGTCACTGAACATTGGCAGCTCTGCTGTTATGTTTTCAGAGACATTGTTGCCGGCTGATGTGAGAAATAAGACGGCTATAAACACCCCACTTATGTAACAAGAGGTATTTAAATTTGAGTAATTATATCAACGCAAGTACAGACACGTTCATTTTGTGTACCTGAAATATGTCACTCCCATCTCCAACAGATGCCATGTTTAGTCATAACTGTCATGATGGGGGAGCTATTACGAGTGAGATTTATGATCAAAGGGTAGGACTGATCACAAATTCATTTAAACATTTGGAGCTGGGGTTATTTTTAAGTGTTAAAAACATCAAAAGAGGTTGCATTTTTAAATCAATTTATTGAGACTCATTTCAGATGAGTAAGACATGGTAGCTATGACTACTGTTACCACAGGATTGCTCAGTTTGGGTCCTATGGTTTTCTTAAGATCCAGCTTTCTACTTAGCTTCATTTTAGAGGTAAGTATTGGAATCAAGAATTCTCGGACTAAATACTGGTGGAATAAATCTCTATATATGGGCATTTGTTGACATCATGATGTCAGATAGCCAAAAAAAAAATCTTGACAATTTTATCTCCCCTTGCAAGCTTCTCCAGAACCCCCAGCCAGAACAAAAAGCAGAAGGGAAATACTGAATAGGACATTAAAGACAGAAAAAAATATGGGGACAGTTTGCACTGATGAAATGATTATTTATTTAAGTGTCCTGGTGATATATAATCAGATGTTAAGTGACAGTCTGCTTTCTTTAAAGATGCAGAGATATCTGGCCTATTTGTTCCTTGCTGCTGATTAAGATGCCAAATTGTTGACTTACTAGTGGAAATTTGCAGAGAGGAATGAACAGTCCACAGCTTTATTTTGTGAACTTCCCTCAGCTGGAACACAAAGATTATCCTTTATCGTGTCCCAGATAGTCATGAAAATGCATTTAGAAAATATCAAGAGATTGGGATCACAGCTATAGAAGCTGCAGCCTTCAATCCCTCCCATCTTGCTACCTATGCTTCATAAATATAATCTTATTGTTCACAATTGCTTATCTTATCAGTGTTCAGAGGAAACATGATCTGTGAGAAAAGATCATATTAGTGAGTCAATATATCAACAGCTTAATTTCCTGGCAGTGAGATGTCATCAAAGTTGCAGCAACTACATTGAGCTGTGCATATAAGCATTATCATTGCTTTTTGAAGAACTTATATAACAGTGCTCCACTGTTCAAACTTAACCAAGCTAATCAAAAATGGATCTATATTGTACTATTCCTTTCGTTATTTAGCTCTCTCTACGGTGCACTATCACTCTCTGACTGAAAGCACCAGAATGTGTCCTCTGCTAGGCCTCTGTCACTGCATCTTTCAAATGTGACGCTAAATCGTGGTCAAACCTGCCCTTGCAGGTGGATGCAAAAGCTTCCATGTCACTATTCAAAGAAGAGCAGCATAATGTTCTGACCAATAATAATCCCTCAACCAACTCTGCACAGAAGCTGCCTGTCCTACTGAGTATTTACGGCATTTTCTGTTTATATTTTAGATTTCGAGCATCCGCAGTATTTGCGCTTGTGCCACTAGAACTAATTGTCTGGGCATTTATTTCATTGCTGCTTGTGGGACCTTGCTGTGCACAAATTGGTTGCTGTGTTTCCTACCTTGCAATACAGTGACTATACTTCAAAGTACCTAATTGGCTATAAAGTGCTTTGGAACATCCTGAGATTTTGAAAAACGCTATATAAATGCAAGTTCTTTCTTTCTTCCTCAATAATCAGCATTTGAAGTGTGGATCACAACCTGCAGTGAGCTTTCTACATTTTTCAATCTTTCCTGCAATTGTACTAGAGGATATTGCAATGGTGGGGTCAGAACATGGCAATGTCTGGCCTCTAATCAGTACCTCCTCAAATAGAACCACCAAAGTTAGGAAATTGTCATGCTGGACAGAGGGAAGGAGAATTGGGAGGAAAATCACAATAGCGACACTACATCCTACCACTAAATGGTACACTCCGCCATGCACTGTGCCATTACACTGCTATAAAGTCATCATTTTAATAGGATAGAACTCAACTTTTTTTTACTTAAAGCAAACTAACAACCTCCCCAGTCATTTGGCTGTGTTACTTTCAGCTATTGCTATTCATTCCCGTAATCGCTTTTTTAAAGGTCACCTACAGAAAACCCTGGACAACTGATCCATTGGGTTACATTATGAGGGAAACATTTCCTACGATATACTCCTGATATATTTTTGCTAGACTTTAATTACATTTTATATTAAATATTACACATTTTGATTGCCTTTGTTCAAAGTACCCTGCACACAGAGCTGAAATATCAAGACCCAGGGCTGCTACTTTTGGACTTATATTAGTATTTAACAGTAAGGACTGAATAAAATAATAGGTGCTCTGACCCAGCTTGCAGTTGATTGATGGTCTCGTGGCGCTACTTGTGACCAGAATTTATTACCGAACATCCTGACCCATGAATTGAAAACTCGTTATAGAAATAAAAATTACTTGTGTCATCGAAAACAAATGGCTGTAAGAGAGGAAATTAACAAAAAACAGCATTTCAAAAAAGCAGGAAAAATCAATGCCACAGCATGTTGTCCTCTCTAACTGAGGAAAATATTCTTAAAATCTCAAACAATTGAATTTTGCAATACCAAATAATGGTAAACTTTAGTTATTGATTGGAGAAAATTCATTGCATCTACCCAAGTTAAACACTTTTTGCACACCAGCTACACTGCACGTATAGAAGGTGTAAATTCCCCTATTATATCTTAAAGTTTTCAAATTTACATATCTACATAATTTACAAATTTAAGCAAATATTTGCTTAAAAACCTATTACATTTCTAACCTTTGCCAGTTCTGATGAAGGGTCACAGACCTGAAACCTTAACTCTGCTTCTCTCGCCACAGATGCTACCAGACCTGCTGAATATTACCAGCATTTCTTGTTTTTATTCCTTGTTCTCTTGCTATACCGACTCATTGATGTCATTTATCACTAATGTGCTGGGAAAATGTAACCTTTAATGTTCATGCCTTGACAAAATAAAACTCACAACAATTTGAAAGCCACTTTAGAAAATATTTGTGTACATTTAATGTGCTGGATCTTACCATGAAATGGCTAAGGGTGATGTTAAAGAAGATCGAACACTGTTAGTTGGCTTGGCATTTAACATATCAACACATACCAACCATTGACACTTCATCCCAACAGTTATGCTCTCTTGGCCAACCTCTCATCTTGCATCATGCTCATTCAAAGCTCTACTGCCCATATTGTGACTTGCACCAAGACCCATTTACCCATCAGTCCTGCGCTTATTGACCTGTATTTGGCTCCAGGCCCAACACTGCCTCAAATTTAAAATTCTCATCCTTCTGTTTAAAGCCATCCATGGCCTCACCTCTCCTTATCTCCGTAAGCTCCTCCAGCTTTACAGCCCTCCAAAAATACTGCATTGGTCAAATTCTGACCTCTTGTGTACCCCGAATTCTTCAGAGATATGGGTGTATGAATACAGAGAAGAAAGAATCAATAAGTAAATCAATGCTATGTTGTAGATAAACACATAGCGATTGAGAGGAGGGACAGGGGCAGGGACAGGGGAGGGGAAAAGAGAGTGCCAGCATGAACTTGGTTCAAGACACCACCAAGTCTAATTGGCACAAGGCGCAGGGAACACAGCAAAATAGGAACTGGAGTAGGCCATTTAGCCCCTCAAACCTGTTCTGCCCTTCAGTGAGATTATGGCTGATTTGTGACCAAACTCCATTGCCCCATTTCCCTTAATACCTTTGGTTAACAGAAACCTCAATCTCAGATTTATAATAAATAATTGATCTAGCATCAGCTGCTGTTTGCAGAAGAGAGTGTCTAACTTCTACACCCTTTGCATGAAAAAGTGTTTCCTAACCACTCCTGAAAGGCTTGGCTCAGATTTTTACCTATGTCCCATAGTCCTAGATTCCCCATCCAGTGAGAATAAGGTCACCTGAAAAGGAGGGGAGGTAAAACTAGAAGGGAGAATTCTTTTTTGTTTTCCTCACTAACTTTCTCCCCTCCTTTCCTGAAAGTGTTGACTCAATGCCGTAGTTTGGTTCCAAAGGTACCTTCTAGAACTCTTCCCAAGTATACATTACTGACAAATGAGTATTGAAAAACTGTTCTGCTACTGCCTGGGGAGTGAGGCAGGTAGCCAGGCCTGTGTCAGTCCCTGCAGGTTACCATTGTCCCTTTTCCCCTCTCGTGAAGTCGGCGCAGCTTCCCCAAAGCTGCCAGCAAAAGGGGTGAGAGTGGAAGTCGGAGAGAGCCAGACACCCTGCAGTTTGAAAATTACCAACATGATATGTAATACGAGGATGGTATAAGGCGAGCTCCTTCTGAAGTGGGGGTGAGGACAGAAAAGTATCTCCCTGTCATTTTGTATAAACACTTTGACAATCAAGTTTAGTAATAGAGTGCAAGTGCATATCCAAAATGGCATTCAGTTTCTCTGCAGAAGATTATGACCAAGTCCTTATTTTCACTGCACTCTTCCATTATACATAAGAACATAGGAAATAGAAACAGGAGTAGGCCATTTGGCCCCTTGAGCCTGCTCCACCATTCAACTAGATTATGGCTGATCTTCTACCTCAATGCCATTTTCCTGAACTATTCCCATATCCCTTGATATCTTTAATATCTAGTGGTTGAATGATGGTGTGCCTGCACCATATGCTTTTTGACAGGCTTGATCCTCACTGTACCTTTAGTGCCAGTTTATATCCTAGGCCAGGAATTTCTTCAATACTGCTTTCACTTCCCCACTGGAATTTTGCTGAAAGCCTGGCAGGAACACACCTAGACAGTAGCATAGTGGTAATGTCACTAGACTACTAATCCAGAGTCCAGGCTAATGCTCTGGTGACATGGGTTCAAATCCCACCATGGCAGATGGTGAAATTTGAATTCAATTAATAAATCTGGAATTAAAAAGCTAGCCTAATGATGACCATGAAACCATTGTCAATTGTTGTAAAAACCCATCTGGTTCACTAATGTCCTTTAGGGAAGGAAATCTGCTGTCCTTACCTGGTCTGGCCTACATGTGGCTCCAGACCCACAGCAATGTGGTTGACTCTTAAAATGCCCTCTGAAATGGCCTGGCAAGCCACTCAGTTCAAGGGCAATTAGGGATCGTCAATAAATGCTGGCCTAGTCAGCGATACCCACATCCCACAAACAAATGAAAAAAACATAAAAGAAGGGAAAAATCAGTGAGATCCTGATTTCTACCTAGTGACCTCAATTGGGAGGGAAAAGTGCATGCAAATAACAGGTGAGGACAATGTGACTGACTGTAATGTTCCTCAATGGGGAATAACCCACCAATGCTCATTTTGTAGGCTGAGACACAAAGACTTTCTATTTGTGTTGGCCTCTGAGATTGGTTCTTATTGCTTGCTGATGTAGATCAATGGCTGGAATTCCTGATTACCTTTCAACATTCTGGGGAGAGATTTAAAAGCAAAAGTTTAACTTGCCCCTCTATCACACCCCTTGGCAGTCCTGCAGAATTGTTGGAGAAGCTGGGGATGTTCTCCCTGGAGAAGAGAAGATTAAGTGGAAATTTGATCAAGGTGTTCAAAACCACAAGGGGCCTGGATAGAGTAGGTAGGGAGAAACTGTTCCCATTGGTGGAACAATCAAGAACTAGAGGACACTGAATAAAGGCGATTGGCAAAGGAAACAATGGCGACAGGAGGAAAAGCTTTTTACGCAGTGAGCGGTTCGGATCTAGAATGCACTGCCTGAGATTGCGGTGGATCATTGGATAATTATCTGAAAATAAAAAAATTGCAGGGCTATGGAAAAAAGGTAGGAAGTGGGACTAGGTGAGTGGCTCTTGCAGAGAGCCTGCATGGACGTGACAGGCTGAGTGGCCTCCTTCTGTGCTGTAACCATTCTATGATTCTGAGATGGGACATCTTCTAGCATGGGTACAATGGGTGTACACCAAATGCAGGTGCAGACCCAGCCCTGCACTTTCCCTCCCCAATGCCCCCAGAAATCCCAGGGCAAGTTTCATTTCAGTGAGTCACTACCCACTTTTCTTGACCTTTGTAGCTGTGGAAAAGACTGTTCCCGGGGGACAAAGTGAGATAAATCAGTCCTCTGCTCTATGGAGTTGCCAGTGACTAGAAACAAAACAAATACAAATGCAGTACAGTTCTCTCAGTATTTACAATGTGGCTGGCAACAGTCTGGCTTACAGTGTGAAATCTGATATTGTAGTTATATCTGTGATAAATCTGCTTATCCTATGTGCTTAATGTACTGGCCACATTTATTTCATGTTTCACTTGAGGTACAACCATATTATAAAAAGTTTAATACTTCATTTAAGGCTCTTTAGGAATCAGGGAATAACATTCAAAATGCGTCCTGATTTTTGGCACATAATTTATTCACATTTCAATGACCTCCCCCAATTAAGCTTTTTCCCCTGTGCCCACAAAATATTCCTCCCCTATTTTTACCTCAAATCCTTTATTCTTTTCTTGCATACACACAATACTAAAAAATGTGCCACAAAGAGGGATGGGGACAATGAAATCACCTTTGGTGACATTTTCCTCTACTGATTATTGAAGAGGTTGAGACAAAAACACAAACAGGCCGTGAGGTTTCATATGAGTGGCGCAAGCAAAGCTTAGTAGCATTTTAGATTCTGTAGTGGTACAAGGTGTCCATTTTGGAATGGGATAAAATTGAATGGGGGCCTCGGGCTCCATTAATTTCGTCAGTTTTGCTGCTTTACATCTTGTATATAATTTGTACTTGTTTTGAATTTGCTGTTGTGAAGTGCAGGAATCCCTCAATGCATGGGAGTGATGACTTGCAGGATTTTTTTCCCCATTAAAGATAGCAATAGCTTCAGCCAATAAATAAACATAGATTTCTTCTAATAATTTACAGTCTGGTATATACGCCTTGTTTTTTTCCGTGAGGCAGCAGTTTCGTTGTGGAGTAGTGGTGCGTTGTACAAATCAGGAAGGGTGCGATTTAATGAAATTGGAATCTCTATTTGATTCCATGGGGCTGAATTTTATGAGCGCGCCACAAATCACGGCGGCAAGCTCTGATCTCGACAGTCCGCTCGCGTGGATCCGCCGTCGCTGAGCCCCCGTGATATTTTGCGTGAGGGCTCATTTAAATGGAGGGGGTGGAATGGTCACTCACGATGGCGTAGAAGGGGCAACTGCTCCGTCCCTGGCAACAGCATCTCGTGCCATCTTCACAGGTGCAAGCGCCATTTTTAAAGGGCTTCAAGCCCTGACAGCTGATGTAAAATTTAAAAAGAGACTAGCACCTTAAATTTCAATAAAAACAGTAAATTGAACATCAAAGCCTGTCTTCCAACCCCCCACCAATTATCAGACAATATATTTATTTCCCTCTCCACCATTGCCCACACCACCCCCGCATCCCCCCACCCAAAAATTTTTTTTTGCCGATCCTGACCTTTCAATCCCAAACTTTGCTCCCTTTTCCCTTCAACCCCTACCCGCCATCCCCTCAGCTAATTGAATCAGTTTTCACCACACCTCCTCGCCCAACCACCCTGAGAGTTTCACTGCTCCCCCCTCCCCACCAGTGTCGCACCTCGGATATCCGTGCAGACATCTGAGACGCGGGAGTTCCGGCTGGTGGCCAGAATATCAGCGCGGGATGGCCGTCGGGACCAGGTAAGTTTATTTTCATGCATTAACCTTTATTAACATATTGAAATGAAGGCCGCGCCGCCGAGCGGCGGTGGGGGACTGCACAGTGGCCTCACCGCCACCAGTAAAATGCATCGGGGCCTTCTTGGCATCAGGGGTCGTGGCGGGCCTCTTCCGGAAGAATTTTCCAAGCCCCCTTGCCATGATCCCCAATGCCGGAGGGCTGGTAAAATTCATCATGCGTCACACTCAATAGCGCTTTCTTTATTAATAAAGAAATGGAATTATTGGCGCAACACCACATCTATCCATTATGTATCTTTAATTAACCTATTTAAAACTCAAAATAGGACTACATGTCTCAGAAAGGGATTCAGTTTGAATGTCTAATTAATTGAGCAATTTACATACGAAAATGCTGGAACTGATTAAAACAAAATACTCTCCACTGTAGTTTTTAGGCACATATTCATCAAGCAAAAGACCAACATTTAAGGGTGAAATGAAGGGTTAATGTAGCATCCTCGGCATTCTTGCTTCAATTAATCAGCTTACATTAGTACTTTGAGGATTGCAGTATGACTCTGCGGCAAAATCAAAACTGGAACAAAATTTCAATGTATTTTGCATATTCAATGGTTTTCAACATTTCTCTAATTCCATGTGATAGCATTAATCAGTAGAAATTTAAAGGCAATGCTTTCTTTTAAAGTTGGAGACATCTTTGAAGGGATAATAATTCAGGCAGAATATGGAAAAATTAGTTAAGAAGTCACCAATTGTGTTGAGTCATCTAAATCCTCAATTAGATCATTTCTGAAGTAGATACAAGGACTGACTTGTCCAAGATATGATAACCAAAATGTGAATGACAGTTCAGTATTTACAATTACTTTTGCACTAACTCAGGGGAATCATTAGCATGTCACCTGTAGCCATTTTGAGTGTGAATTTCAGGACAGCTGGACTAAAAAGAAACGCCAATATAGATAGGAACATAGAAACATAGAAACAGGAGTGGGCCATTTAGCCCTTGAACCTATTCTACCATTCAGTGAGATTATAGTTGATCTGCAACCTAACTCCATATACTCACATTTGCTCCATATCACTTCATACCCTTGCTTAACAAAAATCTGTCAATCTCTGTTTTAAAATTAACATTTGATCTAGCATCAATTACCATTTCTGGAAGAGAGTTCCAAGCTTTTACCACCTTTGGTGTGTAGAAGTGATTTCTAATTTCACTCCTGAAATTGAAATTACACCCCCTCATCCTCGACTCCCTAACAAGCAGAAACAGTCTCTATCTAACCCTGTCTTCCCTTTAATATCTTGAAAAATTCAATCAGATCACCCTTTAACCTTCTAAATTAATTTTGAAACATGCCTTCAATTCCATGAGCTTCAACTTTAGCTCACAGTTTGTCATGAGGGACTTTATCAAAGTCTTCTGGAAGTCCATATAAATAACAAACATAGACATTCCCCTGTCCACTACTTTAGTTACCCCTTCAAAAAATTCAAACAGATTCGTCAGGCATGACCTACCCTTTACAAATCCATGCTGGCTCTCTCTGATCAGGTGAAAATTTTTAAGTTGTTCAGTTGCCCTATCCTTAATTATAGTCTCTAGTAACTTCCCAACAACAGATGTTGGGCTAACTGGTCTGTGATCCCCAGCTCCCTCTCTCACCTTGCTTAAATAGCAGAGTGGCATGTGTAATTTTCCAACCTAAAGGATGGTTCCTGAATCGAGAGAACATTGGAAGATTATACACTAAAATCAAAGCAAAATACTGCGGATGCTGGAAATCTGAAATAAAAACAAGAAATGCTGGAACCGCTCAGCAGGTCTGGCAGCATCTGTGGAAAGAGAAGTAGAGTTAACGTTTTGGGTCACTGACCCTTCTTCGGAACGACCCGAAACGTTAACTCTGCTTCTCTTTCCACAGATGCTGCCAGACCTGCTGAGTGGTTCCAGCATTTCTTGTTTTTATTTATTACTGCAAGATTCTAATTAGGGTATCTGCAATGTTCTCACCTACTTCCTTAAAAACCTTCAGTAGGATTTTTTTTTTATTGGTGAGGAAAAGCTAAACAAGTCAGGATTCTGAGGAACTCTATCAACACTGGCGGGTTCTGCTGAACTAAATTTCAACATTCTGACTGAAGTGTTGCTTTTACTGTTCAACTGATTAGTAATTTGGTGCATTTGACAAATTTGTTCAATGGAGAGAATCTTTAAGTTGCTGCATTTTGCCATTGTCTGTGCTTCAATTTGATCAACTGGAGTGATTTGTAGCCTCTGACCCTTTGTTAAGATATTGTGTACAAGGCAGATTTATTTGTGAAACCAGTAACTTCTTTTATAATCAATGGCACTTAACACACTGAAAGGATCCTGACATGTTGACAAATGATTACCGGCAGGCAGCCATTTGATTTTCTTAATTAACAGTTGACCACATCTTCTTAGGAACGTCAGGGTCAAGATGAGATCCATAGTTGAGATTAACATTGGGCTGAATTTTACCAGCCCCTTGACACCGTGCATCGTGACGGGGGGGTGGCCGGTAAAATTCTGCGGGGACAGGTGGCACTTCCATATCGGAAGGCCGCCGCTCTCACAGTGCGCCACTGTGGAACACGGCGCACTAATAAAATCCAGCCCGTTGGATTGATTTCCTATCCCAGTGATTACTGATGCTGGTCAATGGCAAACACTTTCCATACATCCATTTATGACTGTCAGCAGAAATCAAATTATTGCATTAACCTTTGCCCTTTTGTCCCTGAGCTTGGACAACAGGTTTGGGCAACCAAACTCTGGGAGCCGTAGAATTCATAATATTTCAACAGAGCTAGTTCAACCTTGAGTCAGGCCAAAGAAATGTTGAAAAATATGCACTGACGTAGTAGCATTTACACTAAAATAGATTTTTTCTTTTAAGCTCCATACAAATGCAGAAGACATTTGGTCTTATAAAACTGGCTTCAATTGGGATGATTTTGCACACTAGTTACAGAAAAAACACCTCAACAGACATTTTCCATTTTGGATCTCATTTATCATTGATGTAGACAAAACTGTTTTCAAAGATGAAAGACCATATATCCTGTGACAGCTACTGCAACACTGGGGCTTATCCATTCTCAAACTCCTGCAGGGGAATAAAACAAAATGAAAACTTCCAGGTATTTGATATTGATAATCGGAGCCCCTTTGTCTGACCAGTCCAATGTCTAGTTCAGATCAAACTGTAATTAGACCTCAGATGTCTCATCCCAAGGTTGAGAAACCAGTGCTGCATTTCCTACCCTTTTAACACAAGCAGATAAAGGAGATATCCTGTTTAGTTGGACTTATTAGCAGTCTAACTGCATACCTAGCACTTCTAACGCTGACTTGTAAAAACAAACTGTACTTCTTGGTTTTGAAAAAATATCACTTAAAAACAAAATAGACTCATGAAAAGCCAAGAAATACTGCCTGTCCTTGTAGCAGGCCTAGATTCTTGGAACAGAACCAGCATTAGGAACTGTATTGGTGGGTTTATAATGGAGGTTCAAAAGTAAGCTAATTAAATGTTTAAATTTCATTATTCCCGACCCTTACTTTTTGATGGCAAATAGAAAACAGAGCAGCAAAAAACCAACATCTTTTGCAACAAAACATACAGTGATGTGCAAATCATTCACTCTTTAGTCAATGCCCAGTATTGGTCAGACCTTGAGATGAGTGAAGTCTAGATTTTTCCTATGGACTTTTCTCGCACTATCTGTTACTTTCAGGAAGGAGGGAGGGAGAATTTCCCATATACATTTCCCTCACAGGAGACTGAGTTTAAAGCATCTTCTATGAAAAAGTCATCACCATAACCTCTCTTCCAACTTCGATCAACTTCGATCATCTCATCTGATGGTTTTGTGCTTTTATTGTTGCGTTATCGCTGAAATATCTGTACTAAGTTCTTGGAAATACAGCAGGTAAATGTTACGTGGAGAAAATGAACCACATTTATCTAAATGCATTGACTAAACGGCCAAAGACAGAGGAGCATGATAGCCTCATGTGAAATTACCTCAAATTATTATTTTTTTTATAATGATTCTTGTTCTTCCACAAACAATGCCATTGACATTTATATAGTACCCTCATATAGAAGAACATCTCAGAGTACTTTACAGGGAGGGCAGGAGATAGAAATTGGTTGTGCCTTCAGTCCCTACTTTAATTCTAAGGGAAGGAGGTTTTCAAAGGGATAGAAAGGTCACGAGCAAGCCATGGCTTTACTATCCCCCTCTGATGGAGGAGCAGAGGGAGTGCAGGCTAAGCAATAATCTATTCTTAAAACGACAAAGATGTTAAAGTAAAATAAAATTCATGGCTTGGAGTTTCTGGTAGGTTGAACTGGTTTTGTTCAGTGCAATTCGCCCAGCATTGGAAAAATCAGAATAAAAAATCGAGGAATTTCAAGTGCAAATTATGCCCAGTGCAAATTGAGTTTGTACGACCCCTTTTGTACTAGCTTAAAAAACAAAGCCAACTGTGTAACAGCCCCGACAAACACATTTTTCTGCAGCACCTGTGGAAGAGTCTGCCACTCTAGAATTGGCCTTTACAGCCACTCCAGGCGCTGCTCCACAAACCACTGACCACCTCCAGGCGCTTAACCATTGTCTCTCGAGATAAGGAGGCCAAAGAAGAAGAAAGAAGAAAAAACATCGGACTAGAAACTGGCTCGGCCCACGAAACTGACAATGCCCCAGATCAAATTAATCACCATGGAGAGTTTCTGCTAATTGAGGCTCTTGGGCGGCCTTCAGGGAGGCTCTTAAAAGTAAGCTTATTGTTTAGGTGCAAGAACACTATTAGGCACATTTTATTTCAAACACTTTAAAATATTAAAAAATATTTACTTTATGAAAAAACTGACTATTGTACAATGAAACTAGACAATGATATAAGTAAATGGTTCTATATAGTTTTATAACATCCTTTTCAAATGTTTGTGCACAAACCAGTTGTTTCCAGACAGGGATGATAGTAGAGCATCCTCTTGACATTGAGCATGTCTGGGAGAATGAACAAAGGTCACATAGAGTAGGACGAGCTGGAAGAGGGAGGAGGAAAAGGACTCTCAGCAAGATGCCATATTAGCAGAGGGTCTTAAATGAGCAGATTTGTTGGAGAACAGATTACAGGAATGCTTTGATGTTCTGCAAGCAACTTTGCATATTTGCACCAAGAGCTATGATGGCTGCAGTCTGAACTTGCATGGCAGCAAGCTGAGATTGCATGACAGCAGTCAGAGCTTCCACTGCAGCATTCAGACATTGTGTGGCTACTCTTGGTGCTACAAATGGAAGCAGCAACATTGGCCATAAGATGCTGCATCATGGTTGGGTCCACCAGCGTGTGAATGGAGTTGGCCACAACTTTTATACTGGGAAAGGTGGGCTCTAAGCTTTGCTCAAAGCCCTCTGCTAAATTGATGCTGGAGTCCTCCCAGCTCTTTGGCATTGACCAATGACATTCCAGAAGGCGTCCAATGCAGCAAACACTTTGTTGTGCATACCCATCAGCCTTCTTACGAAGGCTGCCTCATTGAGATGCTTATTTGAGTCTTCTTCAGCAGAACTAATGTGTGATCTCAACCTTCGGTTTGCTGGCACCTCCATTAACCTACCCCCTCCCCAGTTTGCAGTGCACTTGTGCCTGGTGCCTCACTACGTACGGATCCCACCTCTATTCTATCCTCCAAATTTGCACAGTGCCAGTATCTGAGCTGGTGGCTGCGACAGTGAAATTGAGTGATGCTGTCCCATCATCAGCACTATCTTCTTGATGTTCCTTCATTGCCTGGGCAGGATGTGGTTCTTGGGTATCTAAAAAGATAAACTATTGAGGGTTGGGGATGTGGTGAGCGAAGAAAAGAAAGTAAGAACTGCATTCTTACACCATCAGCAGATACCCAGTCAGAAGAGACTGTGAGAAGAGGGAGAAGTGGAATGAGAGAAGGAGGATTAGGTATTTGGAAACCCTCAGCTTCAATGAATTCAGCCCCACTGGTGGACATGGCCTCAGAATGGACCTTTTCATATTGGCCAGCATTGTTTCCTCCATGGGGGTCAGAACATTCAGGAGCCCCTCTGGTTAGTTCCTGCTGCCTTTGGTTGTGTGCCCCCTTCTCAGTGTGAAGAGTGCCTGCGAGTGTTGTGCAATCCATTTGGGTGATGAGGTTGTCATGGTTGAAAATCTGCCAGTGTGTACAAGCTGTGAGACATGGATGTGAGGCTTGCAGCAGTGTCAAGTGTCTGAGCTTGAGATGAAACTAAGAAATGTTAGGTATGAGTTCTGATTGATAGAGATTGTTGGTAGGTGAGTGATGGGGATGTGGTGAATTGAGCAGTGTCTGAGGCATTTGAAGATGCATTCACTGACCTTGACCACTTGTGTGAGATCATTAAACTTCTTCTGGCACTGCATATAAGTCCTTGGGGCTATAGCCCTTGCACTGAGCTCTGTAGCTATCTGTTCCCACTTATTCTCATCATGTGTCTGGGCATGCTTCTGTCCCCTTGAGGATACAGGACATCTCTCTTCCTTTCCAATTCTACCACCAAGACTTCCAGTGCAGCACCTGAAATGTGGAGGCCCTCTCCTTTGTTGTGCCATTGGTCTCTCTTTCCCAGATCAGATTTAATTGCAGAATAACTCCCAAAACCTGCTGCAGCCTCAATGCACCGCTCTTTAAAGAGGTGCAGGCTAGATTTAAGAAGTGCAGATTACGAATATTGTGCCCCCTGCTGATGTGTGCAGCTAATGAACAGTGCGGGAAGTGCTGGCTACATGCTGAAATCATTCTAATTAGCAAACAGCATGAAGTTGTCATTCTGCCTGCATTCCATTCAAGTGGCGTGGATTAACCACGCATCGTGACCCCTGCGCCTGTTTTCAGGGGCCAACCAGTTTATAGCTCAAGGTGTTTAATTCCCCCATATCAGTTTAGTTGCTGCCTTTGGTACCCTCACTAAAGCCAGAATGTCTTCAGTGTAGTACTGTGACCAGAACTATACACAGTATGCCAAGGGATATATATTACTCTATTCAAAGTCAATGGCCTGGATTTTGCAGTTGCAATGATGGCAAAACTATCAGCATTCTCCATCATTGTAACTGTGAAACCTCTGGTGTGTGCACACGTGCAGCTAAACATGGAAATCCAGAAGTTGCTGTCAGTGATTCCCTGCTCCTCCAGCGGGCGCGCTGTTGAAGTCTCCGCAGATGGCAATCTTCTAGAAATCACTGAACTGATGAGTACTTTCTCCTTTATTCTGTAATATTGCTGTTAAAAACCCACAAAAAAAATTTGGCCTTGTTAATGAGGTATAACTGGTTCACTAATGGTGTACTAAGTCATAACTATGGTTGAAGAACCTCTCTGTCCCTGAAATACTAATTTTATGTTTGTGTAATGTCAAACATTTCCATTATGATAAAAAAAGTTTTAAAAATACTTTTTTTTAACGTTTGTTTGTGATATTTCAGCTTCTAATTTGCATGTCCCAATCTTTATTTCGCTCTCTGTAAAATATATAAAAAGTGAAGGAAAATCAGTGCATTTTACTTCCCGGTTTGCTGTTTATGAGAATTCTTCATGGCTGCTTACCCCACTTGATGCCGGGAGCCAGTGGATGTAGTTTATTTGGACTTTCAGAAGGCTTTCGACAAAGTCTCACATAAGAGACTTGTAAAATTAAAGCGCGTAGGACTGGGGGTAGTGTATTGCGATGGATAGAAAATTGGTTGGCGGACAGGAAACAAAAAGTAGGGATAAATGGGTCTTTTTCCGAATGGCAGGCAGTGACCAGTGGGATACCGCAGGGATCGGTGCTAGGACTCCAGCTATTGACAATATACATTAATGATTTAGATGAGGGAACCTAATGTAATATCTCCAAATTTGCAGATGACACAAAACTGGGTGGGAGGGTGAGTTGTGAGGAGGATGCAGAGAGGCTTCAGGGTGATCTGAACAAGTTGAGTGAGTGGGCTAATGCATGGCAGATGCAGTATAATGTGGATAAATGTGAAGTTGTCCACTTTGGTAGCAAATACAGGAAAGCAGATCTGAATGGCTATAAACTAAGAGAGGGGAATATGCAGCGAGACCTGGGTGTTCTCGTACACCAGTCGCTGAAGGTAAGCATGCAGGTGCAACAGGCGGTAAAAAAGGCAAATGATATGTTGGCCTTCATAGCGAGAGGATTCGAGTACAGGAGCAGGGATGTCTTGCTGCAATTATACAGGGCCTTGCTGAGGCCACACCTGGAATATTGTGTGCAGTTTTGGTCTCCTTATCTGTGGAAGGAGGTTCTTGCTATAGAGGGAGTGCAGCGAAGGTTTACCAGACTGATTCCTGGGATGGTGGGATTGACATATGAGGAGAGATTGAGTCAGTTAGGATTATATTCGCAGGAGTTCAGAAGAGTGAGGGGGGATCTCATAGAAACCTATATAATTCTAACATGGTGGATGCAGGAAGGATATTCCCGATGGTGGGGGAGTCCAGAACCGGGGGGCATTGTCTAAGGATACGGGGTAAACCTTACAGGACTGAGATGAGGCGAAATTTCTTCACCCAGAGAGTGGTGAGTCTGTGGAATTCACTACCACAGAAAGCAGTTGAGGCCAAAACATTGAATGTTTTCAAAAAGGAGTTCGATATAGCTCTTGGGTCTAAAGGGATCAAAGGGTATGGGACGAAAGCAGGAACAGGCTACTGAGTTGGATGATCAGCCATGATCATAATGAATGGCAGAGCAGGCTCGAAGGGGCAAATGGCCTACTCCTGCTCTTATTTTCTATGTTTCTATGTTTCTATGAGAGATGCCCTTGACTTGGCACCAGATTCAAATTAATGTAAGGAAAGGTAAAATCCACACCACAGAGATCAATAGGTCTTTGTGGGCAGCTTTCCTCAAGGCTAGCGGCAAGTGCTGTTGCTTCACTGCTGACAGCAAGATTTGGGCCATTTTTGCTTCCGATTACCTTTGTTCCATCTGGCTGTATGCCCTAAGCTACAATCTTGTTTGCCTCCTTTGCTGCTACCATCCAATCGATGATAATTTCTTGGCACTATTACTGAGACAAACTTTCAATTCCATTAAGTTAAATTCCACCAGCTGCCGTGGTGGGATTTGAACCCATGTCCCTGGGAATGAGCCTGGGCCTCTGGGTTACTAGTCCAGTGACATTACCACTATGCCACCATATCTACCTATTATGTCCTGTAATGCATAAACTTCTAGAGATGTTAGACTTACTGGTTGATAGTTTACAGCATTATCTTTATGCCACTTTTTATAAATTTTATACACTTGCTTTTCTTTAATCCTTGGGCAATATTTCTATTTTTAAGGCATCCTTAAAACAATTCACCATCTGTGCTGGTTGTCATGTCCTCTTTTATGCCCTTACCCTGTCCATTATGTGCAATTTCTAACATTCTTTTAATTTACTTATCCCTCTCTACTGTAACCCATGGTTTCTTTTGAGAATATTGAAAGAAAGAAATCACTGTGCATAACTATCATCTCTTGGTTACTTGATGTCATTCTTTTGATCGTTCAAGATTTCTGCAACTCCACTGACCACCGTTTACTCTAAAGGTATTTTTAATACTTAACATAAAAGCTCCTGTGCAGGGTCATTCAGGCAAGGCAAACCGTACACACCACTCATCTTAACATCACAATTTGCATAAAGTGAGATGCAAATGAAGGTCAGAAATTTACGTTGGATGGGAGGCTCTGCCGACTAGCCAAAATGTCAGGGGCAAGCCTGCCTCCACCGGGCCTGGGGAGCCACGTCAGGATTTTACGCTCCCCAGGCCCTTAATTGGCCTTGGGCAGGACTTCCACCCCTCTGAGGCAGGAAGCCCTACTTAATGGAGCTGCCGGCCAATCAGGGACTGCACCCTGGGATTGCAGGGATGTGGACCCTGCCTGGAAAAAAGCTAAGTCTCTGGGGCCTCGCTGGGGACAATCGGCCAGGCCCCAGCAAGGAAAGGGGGGGTTATTTGGGTGTGGGGTGGGGTGGGGAGGGGAGTGTCGTGCAGTGAGGGCAGTTGGGCCGTGCGGGGGGCGTCCCTTTGTGGGGCACAAGGTGCCTGATCAGGAGGGCCCCCCACAAACCCGCAAGGCGGCCGCCAGATTTTATGGTGGCCTCCAAAAGGGCCTGAGCCGCTCGGGTGGTGGCGGGAGGAGGCCCTTAAGTGGCAGTTAATTGGCCACTTAAGGGCCTTGGTTGGCCTGGGGCAGTCGGGCCATTTCCTGCCGCTGCTATACCTCATAAAATTTCAGTGGGAGCGGGAAGGCATCAGGAATGGCCCCACCCCCTGACTCCCACTCAATTCTACGAGCCCCCTGCCATCAGCCCGCTCCTGCGGGGAGGTGGGAGATGCGTAAAATTCTGGTCGAAGACTCATCAAAGAACCAATAATTTGATTCGCACGAAGAATTATGCTACTATGTTCAACTAATCTGCAGATCAAATAAGCTTCTCATATCTTGAAGCTGGACTTTTGTCTGCTTTAAGGAAAGATAGCTTGCATTTTAACTCTAAGTAGTTACAGCCATCAGGAATATTAGATTGCGGTCTTGCAAATCATTATTGAGTTATGTGTGTCCAAAGAGAACTATGTCCCACACTTTGGGCTGAAATTAATACTCCAGCCGCCAAAATTGCAGTGGGCAAAAGCAATGGCGGCCAAGCTGTGCAGGCTGCATGTCGCTGAGCCATGGCAATGGCATCAGCTGCCTGTGCATAGGCGCTGCCACCATTTTTAAAAGGCTTTGAGCCCTGCCATTACATTTAAATATTTAAAAAAGAAACAGTGAGAGAAAAAATTACATTTATTTTGTCCCTCTCCCACCCCCAATAATCATAAAATAAATTACTCGCCCTCTCACCCTCCAAAACACTTACCTTGTCCACCTGACCTTCCACCCCCAAAGTGCATAAACTTTAACCTAAAACCCTTCCCAACATCCTCTACACCAATGATGATACTTTGACCCCATTCTGCCCCACCCTCCCACACTGAGAAACTTACCTCCATCCCCCCTCCCAACCAGCATTCCGTCTCATTTCCCTGGATGGGGATCCAAAGACATGGGAATGCAGGCTGGCATCATGAAGATCGCTCCGGGACTGACGGCGGGAACGTAAACATAATTAATTAATTAATTTTAATTTATTTAAATATTTAAATGGTGGTCCCGTTGCCGAGCGGCGGGGGGGGGGCCACCACAAGGCCTCGCCACCACTGGCAATATTGGGCCGGGCCTTCCGGGAGGCATTTTTCAGCACCCCCCTGCCACGACTCCCAACGTCGGGGGTCTGTCAAATTCAGCCCTTTATTTCTGGAATTATATTTGAGATCACATATAAAGATTTTCTTAGGTAAATAAATTAAAAATAATTGCTTGCCTACTTAGCAGCCAGATTTCAGAAATTAATATAGAGCCCAGGAGGATTTTCCTTATTGCACAGTTTTAATGAAACCTGTCTTTCATGTGGGAGTTGTCATTTCAACAGGGCAATGGTAAAAAAAAATGAACTCAGGTAATTTCTAGAGAAAAGAACAATCTTAAGAGGGAAACAAATTTCCCTTGAATAATAAAAGGCTAGCAAATCAGATAGATTATTACGAAGAGGATGTGATCTGCACAGCTGTGTTCAGAAGTGAAATGGAGACATGACTGTCTAAAGTGGAAGACATTGACAAATGAACAAGGAGGTCATTACAAACCAGCAATACAAGGATGACAATATCAGAAGCCACAGGAGTGACTCGGCTCCATTGAGCACGGAGAGTGTGTTACTGACCAGAAAGATCCATTTATTAGTTTTTTTTTCAATAATGTGGACATTTTGGGGTAGAAATTCACTATCGACTGTGGGGCAAAACAGATGGTACTGGATTAGCTGCCTGTTATACGCAGTGCCTAATATTTAATTCTATTGACTTACAATGAAACTGAATAACAGAGGCTGCATATAACGGGCGGCCAATCAGGCACTGCCTGAGACCAATTTCTACCTACGTATTTGTGAGTTGTACATTTATGGTGAGTCGTTACAATTCAAAGTTGCTCCGACTATAATCCCACAAGCACTGGGTTGCCTACAGAAGTGATGTGACTGATAGGTATCTGCAATGTTAGCACATGGCAGTGAGACACTGGATTATTTACTGTGTTATATAGGTTTTCAACTGTGGCTCAGTGGTAGCACTCGTGCCTCTGATTCAGAAGGTTGTGGATCCCAGTCCAGAGCACAAAATCTGGCTGCCCTGTTTCTCCAAATTACAACAGTGAATGCACCTTTAAAGTATTGGCTGTAAAACAGTTTGAGATGTCCAGAAGTTGTGAGGGGTGCAAGTCTTTCTGTTATAATGCTGTACTCACAGTTAGATACTGTCAGTTTGAATTAGGGATGATTAAAATGTTGACCTACAGCATGAAAAAAGGGGACACAGCTCCCAAAGAATTGTCAATTCAAGAGTGGAGTAACATGTGAAAACAATTAGTTACAGCGGCCTAGTGACTTTAGGCACTGACACCATTTTCAAAGAGCTTTGAGCCCTACCATTACATTTAAATATTTAAAGAAACAGTGAGAGAAAAAAAATTACATTTATTTTGTCCCTCTCCCACCCCCGCCAATAATCATAAAATTAATTACTTGCCCTCTCCCCCCAAAAAACACTTACCTTGTCCACTTGACCTTCCACCCCCAAATGCATAAACTTTAACCTAAAACCCTTCCCAACATCCCCTACACCAATGATGCTACTTTGACCCCGTTCCCCTCCATCCTCCCGCACTGAGAAACTTACCTCCATCCCCCCTCCTAACCAGTGTTCCACCTCATTTCCCCGGATGGGGATCCGAAGGCGTGGGAGTGCCAGCCAGCAGCACAAGGATCGCACTGGGGCTGATGGCGGGAACGTAAACATAATTAATTCATTGCTTTTAATTTATTTAATTATTTAAATGGCGGTCCTGTTGCCGAGCGGCGGGGAGGGCCACCACAAGGCCTCGCTACCACCGGCAATTTTGGGCCGGGCCCTCCCCAGAGGCATTTTCCGGTTCCCCCTGCCACGACCCCCAGCGTTCGGGCTCTGTCAAATTCAGCCCTTTATTTCTGGAATTATATTTGAAATCACATAGAAAAGTTTTCTTCAGTAAATAAATTAAAAATAATTGCTTGCCTACTTAGCAGCCAGATTTCAGAAATTAATATAGAGCCCAGGAGGATTTTCCTGATTGCACAGTTTTAATGAAACCTGTCTTTCATGTGGGAGTTTTAGGCAACATTCCTTCACTTGTCTTGCAGGATGGAAAAAATAAAAAGATGTGAATGATGGAAGGGGGAATCCAAATGAAGAAGTCAGAAAATTCATGCTGAAACTCTGAAGGGTCCAGGCTATACTTCCCTAGAAGATTTTGAAATTTACACAATGCATTCTGGTTCATTATTTTCAATATTATATTTCACAATTATTAAGATTTTTAATCTAACTGGCATTTGGATTTTCAATCAGTCCATAACTTTGCTCGAAATTATCTCAACAGACATTGCCCCACATCCAATCCCCTGCAATTCTAGCTCACTCTATCCCTTCTATACCCAATTAACAAAGTCACTGTATCCCATCCACCCCTTTAGTTCATACTGACACTCTTCTCCTTCTGGTTATCAATTTAACCTGGCACTCTTCATCCTCTCCAACCCAGTAAAGCTTGTATTTTCTTCCACTGTCACAGTTCAAGGTGGTACTTTCTACTTTGAAAGAGTCCATGCTGTGTTTTGCCCACTTCCCCTTCAATTACTATCCATTTTATCCCTTTCAATGCCATCCATTTGTTCCCTTCAACTGCCATATATTTGATTCCTTTCAATTAACATCCAGTTGTTCCCTTCATTTGCTTTAATTTGCTCCTCCTCCTGACCTGAGACTTCCTGGTGGTGTACTAGGCCTGGTTGCTTGCTTCTATCTATCCTGCTCCTAAAGCTTGGGTGGAGGCTTGCCAGGGCTCTGTGTATTGTGAGCTCCTGCTCTCACAAGAATTCCTGCCTGCAATGTAGAGGGACCTGGCAATCACTGCCTCAATGAAGAGAGGAGAGCATGACCTGGCCCAATGCATTAGCAATTGGACTTGGGTAGAAGTGGAGGTGGTGGGGTTAGGGTTGGGGTTGGGGTGGGTGCGGGGGAAGTGTTGCGGGGAGAAGGGGTTTGGCTTTTGCTGACTTTTATCATGCTGATCAAACCCCAAAATAATGACATTACCAAGAAATGTTGAAGAATAACAGGTATAATGAAGTGTGTACACTTTGGGAGTTTGGCTGCTGTCAATGCTTGTGTACCTGTTGGGAGTCATGCAATATTAACCAATGTTATTGACAACTGGCAACATTTAATTACCAGCAATATTCTACAAACAATTATTTCTGCATTTGTGATACCCTGCACATAGTGATCCCCTCCGAGAAAACACAATTGTTGTGTGACCTCTGTTTTAGACTTCGAGGATAATTACTGGCCTCGCAAGTATTTTTAGGCAGTTCTGCCTTTTTTTGCTGGCGAGGAAGAACCACTAGAACACTCAGTGAAATGTTATGCTGATGGCGGGAATCTCGATGTCGGGGAAAACCGATGCTGAGATCCCCACATCGCCTCTTGTTCAGAAGGCCTGCCAAATCTAGTGACAATCTGGCACTTAACTTGACAGCCCTCAGCAGGGCCCCCCCACTTCCCAAAGCGGGCACTTTGATCAGGCATGAAGTGCCTTTGAAAGAGTGACCCCCCCGCCAACCCCCGCATGGTTTTTTTGTGCCATGACATCACCATATGGCGACAGAGCCACTTGCCACACAGCTAATTGCGGCTGCAACGGGAATTGGCCCTTAATAAGGAATTAATTACCCAGTTAAGGGCCTTAATTGGCGGTGGGGCAGGAAAGCTGTTCACTGGCCTTCCCGCCCTGGACTAAATTTCGGTAGAGGCAGAATGTTGGCGGAGTCCCCGCCCCACTACTATTCTGCCCAATTTTATCCTCTCCCCATCTGCAAACCGTCTGCGGGGGAGAGCATAAATTTCCACCCACTACATTCACATGATGGAATCAATTGTAACTTGCCAAAATCAGCAATTAACAGGGTGGGAACGGCCTCAAAATGCAGTTGGAAAACTTATTACCCAGCTGAAGCCTGTTTCAGATGGTAGGCCTCTTGGAATAGGAAAATCAGAGTCCTGTAATTATAATTATGAAGGATCTCAGTTGCCATTTTGGAATAGAACTGGTTGGAGCATGCGCTGTGCACGCTTCGATCAGTTTCATTGGTGATAGAATCGATGCGGCGCTGAGAAAGGTAAGTTTTAAATGACTGTTGTGGGCCAGAAGGAAATTAAAATAATCTGGGCCACTGCTGCCCATGGGTTCCCCCAACGCCCTCTCCAGTCATCACTATCCTACCCTCCTGGACTTCCCTTGCTGTCTGCTAATGCCAGCCTGAATCCAACAAGATGCAACAGGCCACCTCTTTGATGCCAGCAGCTCACTGGCTCTATTTAAATGAGCCCTAGAGCTTCAAAATGGCTCCAGCCTCTTCACTGTTGATACAGGCTACCTGGTATTGCGCTGCGCTGGTCAGCCGCCTGAAAGCTGAAATCATCCACAACGTGCGAGGGGCGAATGACAGCGTGACATGTTTTCTCACAAATTGCCCCAGTGCACCGGGTGTTTGGCAAAATCAGAAAATTGGCAAGCTTTAACGCTTTACAATGAAGACGCTGGCTGTAATTTTACGACTCCCGCAGGAGCGGGCTGGATGTGGGGATGGTGTAAAATTAAGTGGGTGGCCGTTCCCGTCACCTTCCTGCCCCTGCTGCAATTTTACAAGTGGCGGGGAGTTAACAAATGGCCTGCCTGCCCCAGGCCAATTAAGACCCTTAAGTGACCAATTAATTGCCACTTAAGAGCCTACTTCTGCCGCCGCTGGTATATTACCAGCAGTGGACGGGCAGCTCAGCACCTCAGGAAGCCACTCATTAAAACCTAGCGGCCTTCTTGTGGGCTGGGAGTGCCCTCCTTATCAGATACCCTGTGCTGCACGGAGGGACCCCCCACCACACCGACCAAACCCTGCAGCGTTGCCGGGGCCCAGCCAATAGTCCTCGGTGAGGCCCCAACACTTTCCTCAATTTCGGAGCCTCCTCCATTGCTGCTCCTCTCGCTGGGTGCATTCCCAGCAGTGGCCACCACTCCCAGTGGTACTGCTTGGACTGAAGAGCTGCTGGCTTGCTGATTGGCCGGCAGCTCTTGGAGGTGGGACTTCCTGCCTCAGAGGGGTGGAAGTCATGCCTGAGGCCAATTAAGGGCCGAGACCATGTAAAATCACGGTGTGGCTTCCAGGCCCAGCGGAGGCGGGCTCGCCCCTGACTTTTTGGCCGATGGGCGGGGCCTCCTCCCTGACGTAAAATTCTAGCCGCTGTCTCTTTGAGGCAGTCTGCAAATTGAAATAACATTTCCTAACAAATCTAAAAAGGAGTTTCAGTCTCAAAGTACTCCACGTTTGGTTCTGGCCAGATGGGGTTTATGAATGGTTACCCTACTCATACCCGCAATCATTAATAAATGTTATGGTAAAATGGTGATTGCAGCGCCTCATGGGTACCCTGATTGTTCGTTTCAGTAAAGCTTTTTATTTTTCTTATATACAATTTTAAAAAGCTTGTATATCCTTACTGACCAACATATTTTGGGCCCACAAAATAACACAATGTTAGATCTTTGGCAGTTGTAATAAATCTTCGGTTTGCATTGATGCATCATCCATTGTGCTAACCTTTTAATTCTGCGCAGCAGACAAGTAAATGTCTCACCAGTGATTCTGACTTCCTTCTGACTGTGTAATAGTGCTGACCACTTCAGCAGCAGAACAGGGGCAGCACAGTGGCGCAGTGGTTAGCACCGCAGCCTTACAGCTCCAGCGACCCGGGTTCAATTCTGGGTACTGCCTGTGTGGAGTTTGCAAGTTCTCCCTGTGTCTGCGTGGGTTTCCTCCGGGTGCTCCGGTTTCCTCCCACAAGCCAAAAGACTTGCAGGTTGGTAGGTAAATTGGCCATTATAAATTGCCCCTAATATAGGTAGGTGGTAGGGAAATATAGGGACAGGTGGAGAAGTGGTAGGAATATGGGATTAGTGTAGGATTAGTATAAAATGGGTGGTTGATGGTCGGCACAGACTCGGTGGGCCGAAGGGCCTGTTTCATTGCTGTATCTCTAAACTAAACTAAACATTGGATTACTGATGATCCCGACATCAGTAGTCGGGAAAATGCTGGAATCTATTATTAGGGATGCGATAACAGGGCACTTAGAAAATTGTAATCTGATTGTGCAGAATGAACACGGACTTAGGAAAGGGAAATCATGTTTGGCAAATCTGTTAGAGTTTTTTGAGGTTGTAACTAGCAGGGTAGATAAGGGGGAATGAGTGGATGTAGTGTATTTGGATTTTCATAAAGCATTCAATAAGGTTCCAAATAGCTGACTCCTATTTCTTTTGTTCTTATGAGGAAAGACCATAATCCATTTAGTTCACCTTTTATTATCCGCATAGTCAAACTATTCAACGGCAATGGAGTTATTAACTAATTATGATAAGCAATTTCTATCAATTAGTCTATAACACACCCAGACATGAGGCGAGGAAACCCCCAGTGGCAGAGAACTTTGGAATCCATAGTTCCAACATCACCTGTTCTTCTCACACGTGCTACATTTTCTAAATGCCATGTCTCAAACCCCTCATATACTGTATTCCTGAATTATTTTCTAAAAATCAATCTTATTTGCATTTAAAAGAATCGATACTATCTACTTCCTAGGGAGCCTGTTCCGTAGAGATTTCGCACTTGCTCACTGAAACAATGGACTGGATTTTATAGGCCTGCCGAGTCGGGATTGGAGGTGGAGGAGATAGGAGGAATGGAGAACTGTGGTGGGGGGCAGAAGGCCTGTTGCCCCTGTCACCAATCGATCGTCCCAGGGGTGGGATAGGTCGATGACAGCCTACCCGTCCAGAGGCCATTTGAGGCCTTTAAGTGGCCTATTAATGGCCAATTAAGGGTATCTTCTCGCTGCCGCTGGGATCTTACCAGCGGCAGGGGGTGCCTCCACCACGCACGGAGGGCACCTTGTAACACGAGGCACACTCCCTGCGGGCTTGGAGAGGGGGTCCCTCCTCCGTGGGCAATCTGTGGCCTACGGAGGACCCCTGCCAGGAACCACTTTATCTCCCAGCCCCGGGACACCCCTCCCCTGGACTGCACGACCACACCCACCTTGCCGGGGCCTTCCAGACTGACCCTGGTGATCCCACCTCATTTACCTGAGGTACAGGGTTTCAGCGCTGGGCGTGGGTCCAAGGCCTCTGTGCTACTGGCGGTAACCACCATTCCGGCTTCTGATTGGTTAGCAGATTTTCGAGGCAGGATCCTCATCTTTAAACAGATGGGGATCCAGGATCGTGAAACTTAATTTTAAAAAGACTGAAGGATTGCTCCGGGGGTGGGGTGGGGTTTGGGAGAGGTGAGGTGGGGGGGGCACAAAAAGGCAGAGGCGGGCTTTCCCCCATATTTTTGACCTGGCACTGGGAAACCCACCTCCAACACAAAATCCCGGCTAATGTTTCCACAGATTAGTTTTAAATTTACCGCCCTTCAAGCACAGGCCATGTCCTCTGGTTCTATTGTTCTGGAAACTTAAATATCTTGTCATGGTCTACATGATCTTGTTCCTTTAGTTTGCTAAAAACTGCAATCATATCACCTATCAATCTTCTGTTTTCCAGTGAGCACATGCCCAATTTACATAATTGCCCCTCCTAATTCAATCTCTCCAACCACCCCATTAATTCTTATTGCTCTCATCTGCATCCGTTCAATAGTTTTAAATGTTTTTTTGTACTATTGCGACCAGATTTGTATGTAGTATTGTAGTGCGGTTGCACCAATGATTTATAAAGCAGTAGGATCATTACTATTCCAACTCAATACTGACCTTTTAATACATTCCAAAATCTGATTTACTTTACTCATTGCTACTGAGCATTGTTATGATAGCTTCAATTTATTGTCAATCAAGGTCTCCAGATCTCTTTCATTTTCCCACACACATATTTTCTTTCCACTTAAGTAATAGTATTTTCCTGGAGCTTTTGTTCCACTATGAAGCACTTTGCATTTCTCTACAATGAATTTCATCTCCCAGCTGTCCATCCAATTCCCAAATATGTTCAGATCCTCCTGTAACTTATCCTGTTCAGCTTTGAAGTCTACCACCTTCATTAGCTTGGCATTATCTACAAATTTAGCCATTGTGCTGCTCACAACTCATTGGCCTGACTTTTAGCTGCCCCGGGTGGCAGGAACGGAGGCGGGAGGGCCAGTAGATTAGCTGGCAGCCATGTTTGGATGGCTCCCTGATGCAGTCCCACCCCTGGGGAAATTTCCCAGGGGTGGACAGGAGGCGAGCCAAGGTGCGAATCAGCTGCTCGCTCAACAGAGGCGGGCAGCGGATTTGCACAATAAAGGACCCTATTAGGAGCCATTAAGCAGGGCCACTGGTGGGGAAGCCCCCACCACGTGGAAAGGCTGCCAGCTTCATGGAGGCGACCTCCCTGTGGCATCCAAGGGGACCATTAGAGCCAGAGACTCCATACCCCTTAAAGGGGGCTGCGGGCAGGAAAAGCAGCCCCTGTGGCCCCAATAATTCCACCGGAGGGCATTTCCTTCAGTCAGCGGGCCCTTTTGCCTGCAACCATCCTGAATTTTAAATTATACTTACCTGTGCAAGGGCACCTCCAGGTTGAGGTGACCTCTTGATCCCTGACGTGTCTCAGCAGCACCCACTTCTCCCTTCTGATTGGGCCAGCAGCATCAAGAGTCGTCCTGCAATCTTTAATTGGATGGTGGGCCTGGAGACAGCTGCTTAGGAAGTCGCCTCCAGGAAAATCGCTGAGCCGGTCCCACTGCCGGCAAGTGCAGACTCGGGACCCCATTTGGTCCTGAAGTTGAGGTCCCGAAGCCCAAGGTAAAACTCAGCCCCTAGTTCCAGATCATTTCTGAAGCTTTTAAACGAAAGACATTCCAAAATAGGCCCCTCTGGGACCTCACTATTATCATTCTCCCAGGTTGGTGACAGTCCCTGTATCACCACCCTCTAGGTTCTATTAGTCAACCATTGTAAAATATTTCTACTGATTCCTGATTTCTTTATTTTTAGTACCAGACTCTCCAGTGGAACAATATCAAAATCCTTACTGAAATCCAAGTATACCGCATCCACTGCCTTATCCCTAAAGTGTTAGATGTCACATCCTCAAATCAAACCAAAGTTAGATTCGCAAGACTTTCTCTTCATTAACTCAGATTAGTTCATTTTATGGCTTTATTTCTATCTAGATACTCAATTTTATCTTTAATAAAGGTTTCTATAACTTTACCCACAGTGGATGTCAAATACACTAGATTGTATTTTCCTGGATCACTTTTGCTACCTTTTGAAAAAAATGAGTAACATCTGCCGTTCTCCAGCCCCCAGGCACTTCTCCAGTATTCAGTGATTTATGGAAGATTTGTGCCAGAGTTCCTGCAATTTCCTCCCTTAATTACTTAAGGATCCTCTGCTGCCACTTATCCAGTCCCTGAGATTCATTTACTTACGGTTGTTGAGAATGTTTGGCAATCATGCTGGGAGGAATGTGAATAGTGTCGCAACTTACCTCTACAACACCCTCTAATTCCCTTTCCAGATCAAAAAAGTAAACTGTCTCCTCCTTGGTAAAGACTGAGGCAAAAAATGTACTTAGCAATTTTGTAGCCTGTGTTGCATCAGTTGTTATAACCCCACCTGAACCCAATTTCAACCACCACTCCACCCTTTTCTAATATAACTAAAGAATTTTTTATTATTAGCCTTCAAATCTATTGCCATACTCAATTTAGAACTTTTCCATGTAATTTTGATGCACTTTTTATACCTTAACTATACCTTTTGGTACTGAATCTGGCTTCATGCTGTGCCTTTTTTCTTCATGGACTTAGAATTTTTTATCTATTCGTTCTTGGGATGTGGGCATCACTGGGTAGGCTAGAATTTATTGCCCATCCCTAATTGTCTTTGAGAAGATGGTGGCGAGCCCCCTTCTTGAACTGCTGCAGTCCATGTGGTGTAGGTACAGAGTGTTGTTAGGGAGCGAGTTCTAGGATTTTGACACAGTGACGGTGAAGGAACATTGAAATATTTGCGAGTCAGGATGGTGTGTGACTTGGAGAGGAACTTGCAGGTGGTGGTGTTCTCATGTGCCTGATGCACTTGTTTTTCTAGGTGATGGAGGTCGAATTTTGGAAGGCGCTGTTGATGGAGCCTTGGCAAGTTGCGGCAATGCATCTTCTATATGGTACACACTGCTGCCACTGTGCGGCAATGGTGGAGGTAGTGAATGTTCAAGGTGGGGTGCCAAACAAGCAGGTTGGATGGTGTCAAGCTTCTTGAGTGTTGTTGGAGATGCACCCATCCAGGCAAGTGGGGAGTATTTCACACTCTCCTGACATGTGCCTTGTAGTTGGTGGACAGGCTATGGGGAGTCAGGAGGTGGGTTACTCACCACAGAATTCCCAGCCACTGACCTGCTCTTGTAGCCACATTATTTATATGCTTGGTCCAGTTAAGTTTCTGGTCAGTTGTAACCCCTCAGGATGTTGATGGTGGGGGATTCAGTGATCGTAATGCAGTTGAAAGTCAAGGGGAGGTGGTTAGATTATTTCCTGCTGGAGATTGTCATTGCCAGGTGTGGCGTTAATGTTACTTGCCACTTACCAGCCCAAGCCTGAATGTTATCCAGGTCTTGCTGCATGGGGGCACAGACTGCTTCATTATCTGAGTCGCGAATGTTACTGAATGCTGTGCAATCATCCGCGAACATCCCCACTCTTGACCTTAGGTTGGAGGGGAGGTCAGTGATGAAGCAGCTAAAGATGGTAGGGCCTAGGACACTACCCCGAAGAACTCCTGCAGCAATGTTCTGGGGCTGAGATGATTGGCCACCAACAACCACAACCATCTTCCTTTGTGCTCGGTATGACTCCAACCAGTGGAGAGTTTCCCTCCTGTTTCCCATTGACTTCAATTTTGTGAGGGCTCGTTGATGCCATACTCGGTCAAGTGCTGCCTTAATGTCAAGGGCATTCACTCTCACCTCACCCCTTGAATTAAGCTCTTTTGTCCATATTTGAACTAAGGCTGTAATGTTCTCTGGAGCTGAGTGGCCCTGACGGAATCCAAACTGAGCATCGGTGAGCAGGTTATTGCTGAATAAGTGCCGCTAGATAGCACTGTCGACGACACTTTCCATCACCTTGTTGATAAGATTGAGAGTACACTGATGGAGCGGTGATTGGCTAGGTTGGATTTGTCCTGCTTTTTGTGGACAGGACATACCTCATTTTCCACATTGTTGGGTAGATGCCAGTGTCGTAGCTGTACTGGAACAGCTTGGCTAGGGACACAGCTACATCTGGAGGACAGGTTTTCAGCTGGGATATTGTCAGGGCCCACAACCTTTGCTGTATTGAGTCCCTTCAGCTGTTTCTTGATATCAGGTGTGGTCAATCAAATTGGATGAAGACTAGCTTCTGTGATGTTGGGGACCTCAGGAGGAGGCCGAGATAAATCATCCACTCGGAACTTGCTTCTTTGAGCTATGTGGTAGTCCTGTTCAAATAGGCAGGAGTCCCTTTGAGCTTGGTACCTTTGCTTTGCATGAGTACACATTGCATTCAAACTCACCTTTTTGAAATAACTCCATAATTCTTCCACTCTGCTACACATATTTAACCTCCCAGGTCCTACCCTGACAAGACCTGTCAGCACACACAGATTCTCCTCTTAAGATACGTCCAGGTGAAGTCCTGTGATGTTTCCTGTTTATCCTACCATTCAGGTTTTCTCTTTTAGATGAGCATTATAATGTGATTTCCCTAAATCTCGAGATCGAACATCTCTGTATAGTATACTGAATGTTTGCCATGAAAAAGTGTTAGGTAAGACACATTAACAATTCTTCATCTTTTTATTTTTTGAAAAGGATTATGTTTAGAACATAGAACATAGAACAGTACAGCACAGTACAGGCCCTTCGGCCCACGATGTTGTGCCTAACCTTTAACCTACTCTAGGATCAAACTACCTACATACCCTTCATACTACTATCATCCATGTTTATGTTCATTTAAATAACCAAGAATGAGGCAGCAGAAATGAATTGATGATAAAGAAAGGGTGATGCAGGGGTAGAGCACAGGGGAATTTAAATCTTTGAAGGTTCAATGATGTTTTCCTGTAAATATAATTCCAAATCACCAACATATCAGAGCCAATCTTAAACATGATTAAAGCCTGGATAGGTGAAGTCATATTGTATTTGACTGAACAAGCAAGGGAAACTAATGTGAGGTGTGGAAAGGGGTGATTCTGGCAGTTTTAAGGTTTGGCAATCTGACAGAGAGGTGAATATGAGAGTGATGGAATACTGACAGCAAGAGGAGCTGCAAGATTCTGTTTATCTTACCTACATGCTTCATGATGACTGTAAAATGAATAGGAGCTGATAAATTATAAAGTTATACTAAGTGCTGTTGAGTTTGGACAGATGCCACTCAGCAACATATCTAGAATGAATGTGGAAACTAGGAATGTGGAAACACTATTGGTGAAGAGAGAAATACCTTGCAAAATAAAGTGGTTTGAAGAATAATAGATTCTTCATCCAATGACAGCACTTTGCATCTTTCTGTACCTTTCAGTTCATTGACAAGGTGAGCAGGGAAGATCAGATCAGTTGAGAACACAAGGAGCATGTCTAGTGAATAGTAGTTAGGTTTGAGGAATGTTTGCAAAGGAGGCAAAGGAGTCAAAAGCAAATGCCAAGTACTAAGATGGGTTGCATTGTAAATTTCTGTCCAGTAACAAAAGTGATAAGAAAAACCCACCATTGCATTTAACAGAAAATCTTCTGGCAAACTCAAAAGACATTGCATAAATCTATTTATCTATTTATCTTGGTTGCTTAACGAACTAATGACCACTTCTGCTGGAGATCATAAGGAAATATTTACCTTCTCCCAGAAGCAATGACATGTCTTGAAAACTACTGCTTTCCCAGGAAGGGAAGCTGAGACTGCAAATAGCAGAAACTCCTGTTTATTATTCTTCATCCCCTTTCATAAGGTCAATCATGTGCCTATGATGCACACAGGGCAAAGGATGCACTTACAACAGAGAACAAAAGAGAAAAGGAAGAAAGACTTACATTTACATTGTGCCTTTCATGAGAGAGCATGTGTCAATGTGAGATCCCAACGAACAATAGGAAGAAGAAGCAAGCAAGACTCGAAAGCATAGAAGGAACTGACTATCAATTCTACAAGCATGAAAAATAAATAATTCTGACAACTTGAAAAGGAGAGATGAGAGAATTCTCCTTCTCCCAGTCAGGAATATACCAAATATGGAAATGGGAGGGCAGGGAGGGGAAGTTGGAAAGGGCAGGAGACAAACGGAAGCACTTCAACAAGTTAGTCTGAGTAATTGCAACTTTTTTTTATTCAAAGGATGTGGCAGCTCTGGCTAGGACAGCATTTATTGTCCATCCCTAATTGCCCTTGTGAAGGTGGTGGTGAATTGCCTTCTTGAACCACTGCTGTCCATGTGGGGTAGGTACACCCACAGTGCTGTTAGGAAGGGAGTTCCAGGGTTTTGACCCAGCAACAGTTAAGGAACAGCGATATAGTCCCAAGTCAGGATGGTGTGTGGCTTGGAGGGGAACTTGCAGATGGTGGTGTTCCCATGCATCTGCTACTCTTGCCTTTCTAGGTAGTAGCGGTGGCCGGTTTGGAAAGTGCCGTGTAAGCGGCCACAGGGAGTTACTGCAGTGCATCTTGTAGATGGTACACACTGCTGCCACTGTGCATCGGTGGTGGAGGGAGTGAATGGTTGTCAATGACGTGCCAATCAAGCGGCTGCTTTGTCCTGGATGGTGTCAAGCTTCTTGAGTGTTGTTGGAGCTGCACCCATCCAGGCAAGTGGTGAGTATTCCATCACACTCCTAACTTGTGCCTTGTAGATGGTGGACAGGCTTTGGGGAGTCAGAAGGTGAGTTACTCGCCACAGGATTCCTAGCCTCTGACCTGCTCTTGTAGCCATGGTGTTTATGTGGCTACTCCAGTTCAGTTTCTGGTCAATGGTAAGCCCTAGGATGTTGATAGTGGGGGATTCAGCGATTGTAATGCCCTTGAATGTCAAGGGGAGATGGTTAGGTTCTCTCTTGTTTGAAATAGTCATTGCCTGGCACTTGTGTGGTGTGAATGTTATTTACCATTTATCAGCCCAAGCCTGGATATTGTCCAGGTCTTGCTGCATTTCTACACAGACTGCTTCAGTACCTGAGGAGTCATGAATGGTGCAATCAACAGCGAGCATCCCCAAGGCGGAGAATTAAAATGACAGGCAACTGGGAGCTCGGAGTCATGCTTGAGGACTGAAGGGAGGTGTTCTGCAAAGTGATCACCCAGTCTGTCTTTGGTCTCCCCACCTGAGCAGTAAATACAATATCGTAAATGGAAAGAAGTACCAGTAAATCGCTGTTTCATCAGGAAGGAGTGTTTGGGGCCTTGGATGATTAGAAGGGAGGAGGCAAAGGGGCAGGTGTTGCATCGCCTGCATTTGCATGGAAAGGTGCCCTAGGAAAGCGAGGTGGTGTTGGGGATGACTGAGGAGTGCATCAGGGTGTTGCAGAGGGAACAGTCCCTTTGGAATGCTGAAAGGAGAGGGGAGGGGAAGATATGTTTAATGGTGGCATTATGCTGGAGGTGTTGGAAATGGTGGAGGATGGTCCATTGAATAAGTAGTTATGGGAAGGAGGATAAGGGGTGAGAGCAGAAGTGTGTGAAATAGAACGGACCTGGACAAAGGCCCTGTCAGCCTCGGTGGGGGCGAATCTTCGGTTGAGGAAAAAGGAAGACATAACTGAAGCGTTCATATGGAAGGTTACATCGTCTGAACAGATGCAACGGAGGGGAGAAACTGAGAGAATGGAATAGAATCCTTATCGGAAACTTGTGTTATTGCCTTCTTCAGCAATAAGGTACTAAACAATCTGAGTTGAAATGTAATCAGTGGGTTCTTTATTATTAAGTAATGGTTTACAAGAGAGCTCTATAATACTTGTGTGACTAGATGACTAACATAATTCCAACTGAGCTATCATGTGCTTGTTGATGTCATTTCTTTTGATGATGTGTGAAGTACTCAGACTGTTAAAGTGGATCACAACAGAAAGAGGCTGTGAGGAATTGTAGTAAAGGTAGCTGTGGGCTTATACTTAATATTGGTTGATAGCCTATCCACAGAAATGGAGACAGATAGATCAAGGAAGAGAAGGGAAGAGTCAGAGATGGATGAAGATGAAAGAAGGGTCGAACTTGGAAGCAAAGTCAATTACATTTTCCTGTTCAGGGCAAGAGCAGGGAAAGGACATTGGAAGAGTCATGGAAGTAGGTGGGAAGAGACTGGACAATGGGAGAAAAAAGATTCAAGATAGGAAGAAATTAGTCCAGTGCAGCAGGAACAGGCTGAAACAATGGATCTACCAGGGCAGTCGTGTTTGTGGATTTTGGGAAGGAGGTAGAAGCGGGCTGTTAGTGGTTGGGGGACTTTGAGGTTGGAGGCTGTGGAGGAACGATCTCTAGAGGAGATGAGGTCAGTGACGACTGTGGTGGTGTATTGTATCAATTACACACTGGATAGATTAGTATAAAAGGGTGTAGAAGGTGAGAAAGATTGGATCTGAAACCAGCTGTAAATTGGGCAGGAAATTTAACCTACATATAATAAATGAAAAGAAAGGATAGATTCCATTTATCTTCCAATGCCAGCTAGTGCAAGTTCCACTGGGTGATCTTAATAAAGACCCAAAGCACGAAAGGAGAACAGAACAATGCGGCATACAAAGTTTTGCCCAACTTTCTTAACAGATCAAGTTATGTGTAACAGTGCTGTTTTAAATCACAATTATTAAATGGCTACTCGGAATCCGTAACAATTATTTTTCTCATGTTGCATAGAAGTAGATTTTTTGCATCAGTTGTCTAGAAAAATACTTCACGCATTACTTGTGTTAAATTCTATTGAACCAACAACCTGGAGATATAAGCTTTCAGGGTTATGTTTCCTGTCAACAAATGATGTATCAGCAGCTGCTGACCTGCTCAAATAAAAAGCAAACCTATTGTGTTTTGGAATACTGCATTTTTTAAATTCAATTAAAAATATATAAACACATGTTTTAAATTGGAATGTATGTACATAGTTGCCAGAAGATTTAAAACAATAGTACTGGTGATAAGGAGAATTGCTTTATTGCTATAATTGGTTTTACTCATGGAATATAAAAGGCAAAGTGGAATCACGGTGAGCAACTGACAGAACACGTGAAAGTATTTTAAAGTGGAAAATTAATGCATGAGGTGATAATGAAGGTGAAGAGGTATACAGACTCACACAACATTGCTTTGACACAAGATAGAATTCAGCAGTAGCACGGACTCAAGTTTGATTAAAAAGAAAGAGCAAAGTGAAGAAGCATACAGTAACCCACCCAACCAAATGAAACTCATGACGGGTCAAGTAGGAAGTGGATACTACACAACTGTACATCTTTGGAAATCTTCTCCTCCTCTGTCCTCCCTTGAGTAAACGGAGTAAATGCGTGGTGCCTAACCTTTTGAAGCTGTGGGCTGGGTATATGTTTTGAGAGCAGTAATTGGTTGTACTGAAGTGTCCGACACCATACACAACAAATAAGACTGCTCCTTGCCCATTCTCCCCCTCCCTTTTTTCCTTTTCTCATACACCCTTTCCCTTTCATCTCACTCCCCACCACCACCCTCCCCCCCCGCAACCAACCACCTAAGAAAGAGAAAATAGAGTACGAGAGCAAGCTTGTGGGGAACATAAAAACTGACGGTAAAAGTTTCTATAGGTATGCGAAGAGAAAAAGACTGGTGAAGACAAATGTAGGTCACTTACAGTCAGAAACAGGGGAATTTATTAAGGGGAATAAAGAAATGGCTGACCAACTAAATGCATACTTGGGTTCTGTCTTCACAAAGGAGGACATAAAGATCATACCAGAAATGTTGGGGAACACAGGGCTTAGTGAGAGAGAGGAACTAAAAGAAATCAGTATTAGTAGAGAAATGGTGTTGGGGAAATTGATGGGATTGAAGGCCGATATATCCCCAGGGCCTGATGGTATGCATCCCCAAGTACTTAAGGAAGTGGCCCTAGAAATAGTGGATGCATTGGTGGTCATCTTCCAAGATTCTATAGACTCTGGAACAGTTCCTACAGATTGGAAGGTAGCCAATGTAACCCCACTATTTAAAAAGGGAGGTAGAGAGAAAGCAGGGAAGTATAGACCAGTCAGCCTGACGTGGATAGTGGGAAAAATTCTAGAGTCCATTATCAAAGATTTTATAGCAGAGCACTTGGAGAACAGTGGTAGAATTGGACAGAGTCAGCATGGATTTACAAAAGGGAAATCATGCTTCACAAATCTACTAGAATTCTTCGAGGATGTAACTAGTAGAGTTGATGCGGGGGAGCCAGTGTGTGTGGTTTATTTGGACTTTCAGAAGGCTTTCGACAAAGTCCCACATAAGAGAGTAGCATGCAAAATTAAAGCGCATGGGATTGGGGGTAGTGTATTGCGATGGATAGGAAATTGATTGGCGGACAGGAAACAAAGAGTAGGGATAAATGGGTCTTTTTCCGAATGGCAAGCTGTGATTAGTGAGATACTGCAGGGAACGGTGCTAGGACCCCAGCTATTCACAATATATATTAATGTTTTAGATGAGGGAACTTAATGTAATATCTCCAAATTTGCAGATGACACAAAACTGGGTGGGAGGGTGAGTTGTGAGGAGGATGCAGAGAGGCTTCAGGGTGATTTGGACAAGTTGAGTGAGTGGGCTAATGCATGGCAGATGTAATATAATGTGGATAAATGTGAGGTTGTCCACTTTGGTAGCAAAAACAGGAAGGCAGATTATTATCTGAATGGCTATAAAATAAGAGAGGGGAATATGCATCGAGACCTGGGTGTTCTCGTACACCAGTCTCGGAAGGTAAGCATGCAGGTGCAACAGGCAGTAAAAAAGGCAAATGGTATGTTGGCCTTCATAGCGAGACGATTTGAGTACAGAAGCAGGGATGTCTTGCTGCAATTATACAGGGCCTTGGTGAGGCCACATCTGGAATATTGTGTGCAGTTTTGGTCTTCTTATCTGCGGAAGGAGGTTCTTGCTATAGAGGGAGTGCAGCGAAGGTTTACCAGACTGATTCCTGGGATGATGGGACTGACATATGAGGAGAGATTGAGTCGGTTAGGATTATATTCGCTGGAGGTCAGAAGAGTGAGGGGGGATCTCATAGAAACCTATAAAATTCTAACAGGACTTGACAGGGTAGATGCAGGAAGGATGTTCCTGATGGTGGGGGAGTCCAGAACCAGCGGTCATAGTCTAAGGATACAGGGTAAACCTTTCAGAACTGAGATGAGGAGAAATTTCTTCACCCAGAGAGTGGTGAACCTGTGGAATTCGCTACCGCAGAAAGCAGTTGAGGCCAAAACATTGAATGTTTTCAAAAGGAGTTAGATATAGCTCTTGGGTCTCAAGGGATCAAAGGGTATGGGACGAAAGCCGGAACAGGCTACTGAGTTGGATGATCAGCCGTGATCATAATGAATGGCAGAGCAGGCTCGAAGGGTCAAATGGCCTACTCCTGCTCCCAATTTCTATGTTTCTATGTTACCCTGCCCCGCCATCCTGCCAGCCTTCCAACTCCCCATTTTCCAGAGCTGAAAGACTTGGAAGTTTGAATTCTTTAAGGTTGGAAGACTGGTAAAGACTCGTTCCTGATTGGTACAAAAAGGCTACTTCCTAACAAAGTCCTTAAAAGTGGAATAAACCTTTTCCATGCTTCCAAATTTGGGATGGTTAAAGAGCTTAAAAGGCGCCAGCAAGGACTTGACGGGCCTGACTTCAGGAACACATTTCTCTCGGAGATTTGCTGATCTACACCAGCTGCAAGCCACCCACAACCATGCACCACTGGTGAAAGTATGCAATGCGTAATCCATATTATACTTTGTATACTATATATGGTGCATCATTGTCACTCTATAATTGTATTCTTCTAAAATATTTCTTTTTTTAAAAAGCCACATTTTCAAGTTGATCATTGTTCATTACTGCCACTGCATTGCAAAGTTTCTAAATATCACACTGATACCTGTTGGTTAAAATGTGCATAACATTTTTATGAATTATACCTGCCGATGATGCCGTAAGGTGTTCTAAAGTGATGTCTTCAAGTGACTATACCAGTAGTTATACAATGGTGTTTCAACTATTCACAACATTAATACTTACTATTCAACCAATCGGCAGATAGTGATCCCAGCAATTCAGTCTGAAAAACCCAGAAACACTGGGACATTATTAGCAAATGACATAAATACACTGCACTTTGTTTCAAACCTTATTTTCTGTAAAATTTCACAGGGCCTTGGCAGACATTTTACGAAACCAGGGACCAATCCCAGTACCACACTACGAGAGAGAGAATATCACGGCAATAGATGGATCGCCCAAGGAAAACTCGCCTGTTAGAACCTCCAAAAACCATTTTACACCAGTGCGAACATCGAAAGGCAATCATGGTGAGCAGAACTTCATCCAGAAACTGAGTTCTTATTTGTGTATTGTGATTTCTACCATTCATTGAAATAACAGATTTCTGCCAAAGTATTTGCTACAGCATCTCAGCAAGGCAGTTTTGAATGAAAAGATGTACTTGCCTTGTAATAGATTAGCGATGGCTTTGGAACAAGACAAGCTAAGGTCTAAATCAGACCTCAGTGCACTGAAACCTGGACAAATACGCACATTTGAGTTTATTGTCATTACGATTATCGCTGACTCTTTAAGGGTATTTTTGAGTTTATTTTCAATTAGGTTGCAGCTTTGTCACCAGACACTGATAACTGAGGCAGATCGAAGTTATACTGTAAGAGACATCTTGCTGAAATTGTACTGAGGTCAGTGACAAAAGAGCATTACAAGTGTGTGCGTGGACTCATGTGCAGAGCTCTGTTCGCCAATAGCTAATTTTTCATGTTTGGCAAGGGTCCATTTTCTTAATCACTAAAATAATTGAAATGTGAAATTTTTAAGCTTTTAGGAGGTCATCTGAACCATCTGAGTACTTTCAAAATGCATCTTTGCACCCTGTACAAATTCAAATGAGCCCCAGTCTACCTGCTGGAAATTGTCTTGAGGTTTCAGTGCATCTGGGATCCAAGTTGGGAACTGACTTTCGCAATGCATTGTCACTTTCTCACTGATACACGTTCAAACCTACTCTGCGTAAACATGAAAGCGATAGTTCAACTGCAAATTTATTGCACTTTGCTGTAGCTCAATAAAATGTTTGAGGCTGAGTGAAAGTGTGTATCAGGGGTTTACAACAGTTCTTAATCAGGATACTTCTTGTTTATTATCTTTAATTAGGGGCAATTAACAGTTACCAAGTAATTATAATTTACAGTAGGCCATTGCCTCCTATTAGCAAAATACAAGTCAGGCTATTAATAACTCATTTATATTTCAGAACTGCTTCTACTCTACAACAGTCTTCCAATATTTGAAGAATCAACCATATATCTCCTCGTCTACTTTTGCTTAGTGATCAGGCCTTTCTCTTTTCCCTCATTGCAAAAATAATACTGCCAGTCAAACAATTGTTTTTAGTTCTCAATGTTCCATACCAGTAGTTCCAAATTCTAACCTCCAGGGGAGCATAGAACAGGCAGCACCTGAAATAAAAGGAAAGTAGAAAAAATATTTGGGTTATAACACTGTCCTTGTACATCAGGGATCTGAGTTCAAATCCAGTCTAGACTCTTGGGATGAAAGCTTTTTTACTTTCTGCTGCCTCTAAAAGTCCTGAGTGTTAACCCAATTTGTAGTGGAGACGTGCTAACGGCACAAAGCTATCCATCATTCAGGACTAAGTTATCAATAAACTGGCAGTTTTGATCTAAGACCAAGCAGGATAGCTGGGGTGGAGAATGCATTGTGACACTGGAACAGTACCAGTACCGTCCCAAGAATGGAGTTATGGTGCATTGGTGAAGGAATGGAGGATGCAGATTTATTCTGTACCTGGCCTGTACTGATAAACTTTGCAGTTACAGAAACACATATCAGGTTTCTACAGGTGTTTAATATATACAAAATCTTCTTTTTTTCAAAAGGCCTAACTGGGTCACATCTTCTTCTTCTTCTTCTTGCCATTTCTTCATGGATGAAGATTTTAGGAAGGTTGCACTCATCGATTGCAGGCCCACTGGTATCTAGTCAGGCCTATCCGTGACCGGCAGATTCTCCCACAGCGGGTGCAAGTGAAGGTGTAGTTGCTGCTGGGGGTAATTGGATCTATCCTTCTCCTCCTTTTCTCTTTCATGCTGGTTCTTCACTCAGTCTCAAAGGTGTCTGTAGCCCTCCTGATGTAGCATCTCCAGGCATCACAATCTATGGCCAGCACTTCCCACTGGCCCACATAAGAACAGGAGTAAATCATTCAGCACCTTGCACTGTTCCGCCATTAGATCATTTGATCTGTACCTCAACTCCTTTTACCAATGTTTGCTTTATATCCTTCATATCTAACAAAAAAATATTGACCTCAGTCTTAAAATGTTCATTGAACCAGCATCTACAGACTTTGGGGGAGGTTTCTATTACCCATGGTTTTTTAAATTCATTCATGGAATGGGAGCATCACTGGCAAGGCCAGCATTTGTTGCCCATCCCTAATTGCCCTTGAGAATGTGGTGCTGAGCCGCCTTCTTGAACCACTGCAGTCCATTCGGTGTAGGTACACCACAGTGCTGTTAGGCAGAGAGTTCCAGGATTTTGACCCAGCGACAGAACGGTGATATAGTTCCAAGTCAGGATGATGTGACTTGGAGGGGAACTTGCAGTTCGTGGTGTTCCCATGTGTCTGCTGCTCTTGTTCTTCTAGATGGTAGAGGTCATGGGTTTGGAGAGTGCTATCAAAGGAGGCTTGGTGAGTTGATGAAGTGCATCTTGTAGATGGTACACACTGCTGCCACTGTATGTTGGTGGTGGAGGGAGTGAATGTTTAAGGTGGTGGATTGGGTGCCAATCAAGCGGGCTGCTTTGTCTTGGATGGTGTTGAGCTTCTTAAGTGTTGTTGGAGCTGCACTCATTCAGGCAAGTGGACAATATTCTATCACACTCCTGACTTGTGCCTTGTTGATGGACAGGCTTTGGAGAGTCAGGAGATGAGATACTCGCCACAGAATTCCCAGCCTCTGACCTACTCTTATAGCCACAGTGGCTGGTCCAGTTAAGTTTCTGGTCAATGATCACCCCTCAGGATGTTGATGATGGGGGATTCAGCAATGGTAATGCTGTTAAGTGTCAGGGGAGACGGTTAGTGTCACACCAACTTCCTTTGCTGAATGATAATTTTCTTTAATCCACTGACTGGAAATCTGAATTTATATTTTTTGAAAGAAATGTTATAAAGAACAAATAAAAGATGACTTTGATAATAGTTTAAGATGGCCACCTAATTTGCAACACTGTATCCTACATTGCAAGGCACTGTCGATAACACCTTTCATCACTTTGCTGACGATCAAGAGTAAACTGAAAGGATGGTGGTTGGCCAGATTGGATTAGGCCTGCTTTCTGTGGATAGGACATACCTGGCAATTTTCCTCATTGTTGGGTAGATGCCAGTGTTATAGCTGGAAGCTTTTGGCTAGGAGCACAGCTAGTCTGGAGTACAGGTCTTCAGTACTACTGCCGGGATGTTGTCTTTGCTGTATCCAGTGCCCTCAGCCATTTCTTGATATCTTGTGGAGTGAATCGAATTGGCTGAAGACTGGCATCTGTGATGCTGGGGACCTCAGGAGGACGCTGAGATGGATCATCCACTCGGCACTTCTGACTGAAGATTGATGCAAAAGCTTCAGTCTTGTCTTTTGCACTGGTGTGCTTGGCTCCCCCATCATTGTGAATGGGGATGTTTGTGGAGCCTCCTCCACCGGTTAGTTGTTTAATTGTCCATCACCATTCATGATTGGATGTGACAGGAGCGCCGAGCTTTGATCTGATCCGTTGGTTGTGGGATTGCTTAGCTTTATTACAGGCTGCTTCCACTGTTTAGCATGCATATAGCCCTGTGCTGTAGCTTCACTGCATATTCCTGCTGGTGCTTCTGGCATACTTTCCTGCACTCATTGAAGCAAGGTTGATCCCCTGGCTTGATGGTAATAATAGAATGAGGGATATATAACATGAGGTCACAGATTGGGGTTGAATACAATTCTGCTGCTGCTGTTGGCCTACAGCGCCTCATGGATGCCCAGTTTTGAGCTGCTAGATCTGTTCTGAATCTATCCCATTTATCATGGTGGTAGTGCCACACTACACAATGGAAGGTATCCTCAGTGTGAAGACAGGACTTCGTCTCCACAAGGACTGAGTGGTAGTCACTCCTCCCAATACTATCATGGACAGATACATCTGCGACAGGTAGATTGGTGAGGATGAGGTTAAGCAGGTTTTTACCTTTTGGTGCCCTCACCACCTGACACAGGCCCAGTCTGGCAGATATGTCCTTCAGGACTTGGCCAGCTCGGTCAGTAGCGGTATTACCGAGCCACTCTTGATGATGGGCATTGAAGTCCTCCACCCAGAGTACATTCCGTGCCCTTGCTACCCTCAATGCTTCATCCAAGTGGTGTTCAGCATATAGGAGTACTGATTCATCAGCTGAGGGAGGGTGATAGGTGGTAATCAGCAGGAGGCTTCCTTTCCCATGTTTGACCTGATGCCATGAAAAACTGCTTTGTGATTTATTCCTGAATGGCCTTGTTCTCAACACCCCCATCAGAGGAAATTGTTTCAAAGAACAAAGAACAAAAGACAGTACAGCACAGGAACAGGCCGTTCGGCCCTCCAAGCCAGCGCCCATCTTGATGCCTGCCTAAACTAAACTATCTGCCCTGTCAAATCATTTTATCATTTTAAAGACCAAAATTAAATCCTCTATTTAATCACAACCTTCTTAACTCAAGGAAACACAAACCAAGTTTATGCAATTTGTCATAATTTAACCCATTAAGCCCTTTATATCATTCTGGTCACCACATTTCAGGAAGGTTATGAGGGCCCTTGAGAGGGTGCAGAGGAGATTTACCAGAATGGTTCCAGGGATGGAGGATTTTAGTACAAAGCTGGATTTGTTCTGCTTAGAACAAAGGAGATTAAGGGGAGATGTAATAGAAGTGTGACAGGCTTAGATAAGTTAGACAAGAAAAATCTTTTCCCATTAACAAATGATACAAGGACCATGGGGCACAGATTGAAAGTTTTGGGCAAAAGATGCAGGGGGAATATGAGGAAGCGCTTTTTTTACGCATCGGATGGGAATGACTAGAATCTCCCTGCCCACAAGGATGGTGGAAACAGAGACGATCAATGACTTCAAGAGGAAGTTGGATGGACACCTGAGAGGAATAGACTTGCAGGATACGGGGATCAAGCCAGGGAGTGGGGCTGACAGCATAGCTCCATGAAGAGCCCACATGGACTTGATGGGCAGAATGGCTCTAAATGACTCTATGACTCTACCTTCTCCAAGGCAAATATAACTTTTCTGAGATCCAGTGCCCAAAACTAAATGCATTGCTAAAGCATAACTTACTCCTCTTTGTATTCCGGTTGCCTTGCGATAAAGCCCTTTTGCACCTGGACACCCAAATCCCTTTGCATCTCCACAGTTCCTAGTCTCTCACCATTAAAAAAAATTTTTGCTTTGTCTTTCACAAATTCAAAGTGGATGACCAAACAGTTCCTCATGCTGAACTCCATCTAGCATAGCTTTGTGCACTCACTTAGTTTGTCTATGTTGCTAAGTAAATACTTGCTCCAATCTATCCAATTTACCATACCTGCTAACTTAGTATCCTCAGAAAACTTGCATATACAACTCTCTATTCCTTCATCCAAGGCATTAATAAATATGGTGAAACATACAGGTGCCTGGGGAACTCCATTTGCTACATCTGGCCAATCAGAGAACTGTTTCTTTCTTCCTAACCAATTACCTCTAATTCAGTGTGCTTTTGTTTTTGCTAAACGAATGCCTTTCGGAAGTCCATATGGACAACATCATTAACACTCAGCTATCTACCATGTGAGTGACTTCCTCAAAAATTCAACTAGACATGACCTACCTTTCACAATACTATGCTGCCACAATCAACTTATTTGTGTCCCAAGTGTTCAGTCATTTTGCCCTGATAATAGATTCCAATATCTTCCCCATAATTTAGCACTCCAGAACTTAAGTAGAATTCTATGACCCATTTATTAGTTACACTCTTACTATATTACAGAAATGGGCGGCACAGTGGCGCAGTGGTTAGCACCGCAGCCTCACAGCTCCAGTGACCCGGGTTCAATTCTAGGTACTGCCTGTGTGGAGTTTGCAAGTTCTCCCTGTGTTTGTGTGGGTTTCCTCCGGGTGCTCCGGTTTCCTCCCACATGCCAAAGACTTGCAGGTTGATAGGTAAATTGGCCATTAGCAATTGCCCCTAGTGTAGGTAGGTGGTAGGGAAATATAGGGGCAGGTGGGGATGTGGTAGGAATATGGGATTAGTGTAGCATCAGTATAAATGGGCGGTTGATGGTCGGCACAGACTCGGTGGGCCGAAGGGCCTGTTTCAGTGCTGTATCTCTAAACTAATTCTATCTAATAAGTTCAGAAGATCTACAACTCATCAAAAATAATATAAAGTGTTTAATATAACCAAGAAAAAAGGTGTTTTTTTAAAGTGCAGTGTATCACCCAAGTCACATTTTTAGATGTTTATGATAGAATTGAAAACATGATTCATATTTGATGACTTAAGATGCCAAATAAAGATAAACTGTAGCATATATCAAGAATTCAATTATAAGTATAAATCCTATGAAAATTGATTTTTTTCAAAATAGACTAGTGAGTGAAAATATATAATCTTTCTAAAAGTGGGACACTCGCTCCCCATGGGTTGTCAATTTCAGGGACATGGTGTAGAGAACACAAGACACTCCTTAAACCAATGGGATATACACATCCTTTCTTGCCTTTGAATAAGAAAGAAAATGGGTCAGAGAAATGCACGGCATACCTGAGAAGCACAATGCCTGAACACATGCAGTCTAACTGTTCCAATTCCAGGTGAGATCTCCTGTTTCTGAGGGCATTAAACACAATAACTGTGTCCATGAGTAACAGGGTGTTAAAGCAACTGCAAATGTGGGGCTGTAAGTGTTACCTCGCAAACGTTTAAAGTTATGAAGAGGACAGAATCCACAATAAGGGCATGCTAGGTACAGAAGATCAAATGACACATAGTACAAGGCAACTAAGTCATATTTGCTTAACACCGTCCGATCCATAATGGGGTTACACTTGATACTATTATACATTTTTTATTTCTTCTGAATTTGCAGAGAAGCCAAAGTACCACCTCCCTCCTTCCCCATTAGAACTCAAATAGCCAGATGGTGAAGGATAGAAAACTGAATTCTAGTCCTTATACACTCAGTAGCTTTTATTTAGAGATATGCATTACAAACCATGTACCTTCAACCAATGACCATATTTTCAGCGAGCTCCTATATATATGAGCACAGGTGAGCCCCCAATTAATACCCACCACCTGAATAAAATTAGCCCTCAACTGATATTCGACTAATGCCTACCCCTTCCGTCCAATTAGTTCTTGTAATGCAGATAATATATCTACACAGTAGCATGCCTCATAATATGATGCATCTAAGAGCAGATTTACCTGTTTCACTGCTAAACAGCAGCACCACTCAGAGGCTTGCTGTTGCAAGCCGACTCTTGGAGATCAGGACCTCCTTAGTGCCTATAGTGATTACAGCTAGACAGCCTGGGAGGGACTCAAATGTGTGTCCCCTCCCCCTCCCCCCACCACCCACTGAAAAAATGCTTACCGTAAAGTCTTTGGTCTGCCCTAGTACCCCTGTGGACTCTCGGGATGGTGAGAGCTTGGGGGCAGGCCAGGATGTCATTTTTTTTATCCAGCCTTTGAAATCTGGTACAATGCAAAAAGGACAGAGACGTGTTGAGCCAGGTATCTGCACTTTGTTCTGACATTTGCCCCTAGGGAAATAACATTTCCTGGGCTTAAGGGCCAGGTAAATTATCGTTCTTGTTTCAATATACATAGGTTTTTTTAAGGGTCCATAATTTTTCTCTTTTCCTTTAAGAGATTATTATTTGGTTGCATAAAGAGTTCTGTGAAACAAGACATCCCTGCAATGATGGGTTTAGATGTTTCATTGTCACGTTGTCCTGTAAACCACGTTCATTAACAAAGATCTAGCAGCTCATAACAATTGCTGAGGCAGTAAATCATTATGATTTTGTTAACTTAATATTGAATGGCTTAAGTTACTGCCAGTAAGTTGCTGTTTGAGAATAAGGACAATAACCATACCTACCTCTGCAACCTCATGCAGGGCAATTTTTTTTTTAAAGTTCTTACTATTGGCCTTATTTTAAATCATTTGGATAATACTGCCCCAGTCTCACAGCTTTGCTAATAAATGGGTCCTGTGTTCTGAACTATATGTTGTGTTATATAATTAGATTTAAAATATAAACGTTTGACACTGAGAGATGCTTTTGCTACTTCAACCTGCAGTAAGTCTATGTGGGTTGGCATTGAGGCCACCTTGTACTCTAAAGCTGCTCTTTTTTTTTATTAAAAAAAGGTTTAATAAATGGAGCAGCTAATTATTGAGGTTTTAAATTTCTAAATTTTTGAAAGCACTATAGAGCAAACAAGCTAGCTGAAATTATTTATTCCCTAGAATGTACTGCACAAAAGACAGGTTTCGGTGTCCAGCAGAGGAAAGGTAAACTAGGTCAATCTGAGGTTTCGCATCAGCACTTTGCACATTCCAAGCCGCTTGGGAAATGGTTTTGGTTATGAAGAAACGAAATATATACTTTTTCAAAAAGGAGAGCACTTCTATTTAATAATTTGTATTTCACGACTGGAATCTGACTCATTGAATTCAGACTCATTCCTGGTGTTGGGGTTTTGCCAACAAATGTATAAATAAGTAAAACAGAAGTGCAGCTTTTCGCCTGCTTTAAACAAACCTTGACTGCAGAACAGAAGGTCAGGAATGGCAGGCTCCTGTGGTGTATCTGCTGTGAGGTGGGATATGTGGGCTGTATTCAGAAGTCCAAAACCATTATCCTTACTGACGAAAAGTTGAGAACATATTGCCCTGGCAACAACTGCAAACATGCCGTCAGAAATAGCACTGAATAATTATATATTTTTTTACTCATTCATGGGATGTGGGCGTCACTGACTAGGCCAGCATTTATTGCCCATCCCGAACTGCCCTTGAGAAGGTGGTGGTGAGCCGCCTTCTTGAACCATTGCAGTCCATGTGGGGTAGGTACATCCACAGTACTGTTAGGAAGGGAGTTCTAGGATTTTGACCCACCGACAGTGAAGGAATGGCGATATTGTTCCAAGTCAGGATGGTGTGTGGCTTGGAGGGGAACTTGCAGCTGGTGGTGTTCCCATGCATCTGCTGCCCTTTTCCTTCTAGGTGGTAGAGGTTGCGGGTTTGGAAGGTGCTGTCTAAGTAACCTTGGTTCGTTGCTGCTGTGCATCTTATAGATGGTACACACTGCTGCCACTTGCGTCAGTAGTGGAGGGAGTAAATGTTTGTGGATGGGGTGCCAATCAAGCGTGCTGCTTTGACCTGGATGATGTTGAGCTTCTTGAGTGTTGTTGGAGTTGCACCCATCCAGGCAAGTGGAGAGTGTTGCATCACACTCCTGACTTGTGCTTTGTATATGGTGGACACGCTTTGGGGAGTCAGGATGTAAGTTACTTGCTACAGGATTCCTAGCCTCTGACCTGCTCTTGGAGCCATGGTATTTATATGGCTAATCCAGTTCAGTTTCTGGTCAATGGTAACCCTCAGGATGTTGACAGTGGGGGATTCAGCAATTGTAATGCCAATGAATGTCAAGGGGAGATGGTTAGATTCTCTCTTGTTTGAGATAGTCATTGCCTGGCACTTGTATGGCGCGAATGCTACTTGCCATTTATCAGCCCAAGCCTGGATATTGTCCAAGTCATGCTGCATCTCTACACGGACTGCTTCAGTACCTGAGGAGTCACGAATGGTGCTGAACATTGTGCAATCAGCGAACATCCCCACTTCTGACCTTATGATTGAAGGAAGGTCTTTGATAAAGCAGCTAAAGATAGTTGGGCCTAGGACACTATAACTGCTCCAAAAGAAGAATCAGAAGACTGGTTTAAGCTTGTACTGATTTAGATGGGCAACCATCTTTCCTTAGTCAAGAGGGAGAGAATAATACAAGTAAATGATAGTTTGTAACATTAGTAAAAAAGTTCAATGACTAGTCATAAAACAGCATTTAAGTCTTTGGAACTCCCTAAACCCTTCTGCTTCCCTACCTCTCTTTCCTCCTTTAAGCCCGTTACTTAAAACCTACCTCTTTGACCAAGGTTCAGGTCATTTGTCCTAATACTTCCTTATATGGCTAGATGTCACATTTTATTTGATAACGCTCCTGTGAAGTGCTTTGGGACATTTTACTTTGTTAAAGGCACTACATAAATACAAGTTATTGTTGTTGTTGAATGTATACTGAAGAATTTACAGAATTGCATGTTATTAGAATTCAATACTATGTTTTGTGCTAGAAATACAATGAGACAAAGTTTTTGTTTTTATATACCACCTCATTGCATCTCGCAGAAAGGTCCCAAAACATTTCACATACAATGAACAACATTGAAGTGCAGTCACTGTTGTTATGCAGGGAAACACAGCAGCCATTTTGCACACAGGTGGGCCCTGAAAATAACACCAAGATGTTTTTGGTGCTGGTTGAGGAAAGAATATTAGCAGGATGCTATACTATGTTGTTATTGTGCTATTAGTACAGAATGAGGAGAGTAGACTCTGGGTCAAAGTAAACAGGAGTTTATTTACAGGGGTCTTCTCACTAAGGTATCTACTTGAACACTGAGCAGCACGAGGTACAGACACATGACATTGGATCCTGTGATGATATTTAAGGTCTATTTGCATAATCTAGCCAGCAACAGCTGATGTGCATTATACTACATCTCCCCCCAAGTCTCTGACTTCATTCATCTGGTCTGTAATGCTGTGAAGTTCTCATGACTCTGCCATAGTGTGTTTTTCTTTCACTTGTTTGGGGTATTGAGTCATTTAGTTCTTCTTCCTCACTTTCCTGTGGGTGTGTGGAACTATTGGATAACTCAGGGTCTCTGTCTTCACTGTTGTCTGGGCGATCTGTTGTTGTTTGTATTACCGGTTCATCAGCTCTCTCTGGTGGATGATTCATTTGGTCTTCCATCTTTATTTTGCAGAGATGCCAGAACCAAAGATCTTCTATTCCTCCTTATCCATCCCTGGTCTGTCTGAACTGTGTAGGAATGAGGATATGGAGATTTCTTCATCACTTCCCCATATCAACCATGATCTTTAATCCAAACCAAATCTCAAGGTTGTAGGTCTGTTTGTTGTTTTGCTCTGTTACATCTATCATGATTCTCCATTTGGGATGACCTTTCTTTCTCTTCTCTCACCCTCACCCTTTCCAAGTCTTTTGCACCAATTTGTGGCTGAAGGGTGCTTGTGCGTGTGACTAGTTGTGTCCTCAACCTCGTACCCATTAGCAACTCACATAGAGCTAGCCCATTCTGGAGTGGTGTTGATCAGTAGTTTAATCGCGCCAGCTTAAAATCCTCATTCTTCTTCGGTAGCATTTTCATGGTTTGAACACCTCTCTCTGCTTCTCCATTGCCCTAGGGTACCTCAGTGAACTTGTAACATGGGCAAACCCATATGTTTCTGCAAAATGCTGGAAGGCTTCATTTATGAATTGTGGATCATTATCAGAGATCACTAGGTCTGGAATGCCATGTGTGATGAAAATCTCCTTTAGTGATTTGATTACGGCTTCAGAACTCTGGCCATGTATTGGTTTGACTTCAACCCATGTAAAGTAATAATTAATGACAATAAGGAAAATCTTCCCTTTCTATTCAAACAGGTCCATTCCCAGGAACTCCTATGGCCTGGATGGAAATGAAGATGACATCAGTGGCTATCTAGAGCCCTGTCTGGGAGTAGCACATGTAATACAATTGGAAATCATGTCTTTGATCTCCTTGGAAACCCCCGGCCACCATATCAAGTTCCTAGCTCTTGTTCTACACTTGGTGATTCCTAAGTGTCCTTGGTGTAGTTTCTCTAGGACGTCTAATTTTAAAGTTCTTGGAATAACAAGTTTTTCGTTGTAGACTAGTAAGTCGTCGACAATAGTAAGATGGCTTCGTTGCTCATAATACTTTCTCAGGATTAGGTTATTCGGCATATATTCTGGCCAAATGTCTTGGCAAAACTGTTGTACTTTGTCGCAGACCTCATCCTCTGTAGGCTTCTGTAGGTTTCTAATTTGGCATAAACTTTCAGTAGGTGCCGACAAACCTTCGGTTGTAGCTAAAGCAAAGACTTCCACTTCCATCGGGAATGAGACATCTCTCAAGTAGATAGCTTGATGCCCTCGATGATGCGTCAGCTATTATCTGATGCTTCCCTAGGACATATTCAATTGTCATATGGTATCTCATGAGTCGTAGTCGAAATCTCTGTACCCTTGTGTTGATTTTGCTAACTCCTTGGAATTAAGCAATGTTACTAGTGGCTTGTGGTCAGTTTCGATCATGACCTTGAGGCCCAATAGGTAGTCCAAAAATTTTTCGCACACCCATGTTGCTGCTCATGCTTCCTTTTCAATAACTGTGTACCTTTGTTCTGTCTCTGACAGCGAATGACAGGCAAAGTACACCGGCCCTCATCGTCCATCTTTTTGAATTTGGAACAGGACGGCACTTAATCTTGTTGATGATGCATCTGCTGCAATAACGGTCACCAGTTCAGATCATAATGTGTCAAAACAACTGGTAACATTTCTTTGATCTTCTTGAAAGAATCTTTCTGGACAACTCCGCAGCAACAGGCATTGCTGTTCTTTAGCAGTTGTCATAGAGGATCATTAATAGTTGCTGGACTTGGTAGGAATTTCCCCACCTGGTTAACCATACCCATGAATCATTGTAGATATGTTATATTCCTTGGCTCTGGGAAATCTTTTATTGCCTTCGCCTTCTGTGGGTCTATCGAGATTCCAGATCCATCAATTATGTGACCAAGGAACCTCACTGTCGACTTTGAGAATACACACTTGTCATTTAATCTGAGCCCTGCTTCTTGTAATCTGTGTAATACCACTCTTACCCTTGCATCGTGTTCTTCTTGGTTTGCTCCATGAATCAGAACAACATCCATGTGACAGATGATTCCCTCCAAGCTTTCTAGGATTGTTGACATCGTCTACTGGAAAATCTCTGATGCCGACACAATACGAATGGCAATCTGGTGAAGCAAAATCTGCTGAAAGATGTGATGAAGGTAGTTACCAATTTAGACTCCTCATCTAAAAGCAACTGCCAGAACCTGCTATTTGCGTCCAACTTTGTGCATATGGAGCTTTTTCCCAGCTTGGCAAGGGTGTTGTTGACTGACGCCATAGGTGAATCTCTCTCTTTACCGCTTTATTGGGTTGGGTAAGGGCCACACAAATCCTAATAGATCCATTTGGTTTCCTTACTGGATCCCAGAGCACCACCTAGTGGGCTTTGTCACTGCAGAGATAACTTCATGACATCTATTTCCTTCACCTTTTCTAGGAGCGGGTGTGGGACCTTTCTCGGTGTGAACAAACATACTAGTTCTGCCTCTTTGTTGAGAGTAATATGATACTCCGTTTTAATTTCCTTCACAGTGGCGCAGTGGTTAGTACATAGCCTCACAGCTCCAGCAACCCGGGTTCAATTTTGGGTACTGCCTGTGCGGAGTTTGCAAGTTCTCCCTGTGACTGCGTGGGTTTTCGCCGGGTTGATAGGTAAATTGGCCATTATAAATTGCCCCTAGTATAGGTAGGTGGTAGGGGAATTGAGGGACAGGTGGGGATGTGGTAGGAATATGGGATTAATGTAGGATTAGTATAAATGGGTGACTGATGGTTGGCATAGACTCGGTGGGCCGAAGGGCCTGTTTCAGTGCTTTATCTCTAAATAAATAAACCCTTGAATAATTTGGGGAATTCAGCTTTAAAATCACTGAGCTGTTTCTCTTTTCCTTTGATCTCTTCCACGCTGCATAACAGCTGTAAGGCTAGACGGCTTTCTTACTGAATAGTGAATAGGCTTGGTTCCTAATAACATATAGCATTTCCGGAATGATGTTGTTTTTGTGTGTTAGGAATATTTGTATTTCTCCCACAAACTTCAGCTGAATTCCTCTTGGTCCGTATAATGTCTTGTTGGTTTTGCTACGCCTTTCCTTCCCCAGCCAAGGTGTTTGGTCAGACAGGATAGAAACCACTGCTCCTGTATCTAATTTAAATTAGTTTTATTTTCTCCCACTAAGATTTCTGTTTCCCAGCAATCTTCATCTTCATTTTTTCTATGTACTTCTCCTCGGAAGGGAGTATTAATTGTTTGTCCCTCCTTTATTTCCTCTATCTTTTCACCAGTCGACAGTCTACGTTTGTTTTCTGCTGTGACAGACATGCTGAAAGTGCCTCCTTCTCTTGCACCAGAAACATTCTGCTTCCTGGGCTTGGCAAAGCTCCTGCTGGTGCCACTCCTGGCCACACCTACTGCAATTCAGTGTTGCTGCCTGTAGGCGTCTTTCCTACCTCTTGGACTTTCTGGCGCCATTTCTTTCTGTCTTCTCAATGGACTCCACTGATTCCAGAATTTTTGAGGCTCGACTCCCCCGATCCCCTCGAACTGGTAATCGATCAAACTTTTGTACTTCTGCCTGCCTGCTCAATCAAATGGCTTATTTCAAAGTCAAATCCTCTTTCGACTGAAGCTGGTCTGACAGCACTTCGTCTGTAACCCTGACTACTATTCTGTCCCCAATCAGTCCCTCTCGCAGACTCCCGTAGTCACAATCCTCCACTACTTTACACAGATCATTAATAAACAAACTGTTAATTTCACTGACTTTCTGGGTGTGTCTGTTGAACTTATCCCTTTCCATGATTACATTCTTCCTGATCTGAAAGTGTCCCTCCAGTGTTATAGTCACTTTGCCCTATGGGGTTTCTATTTCATCGATCCCCAGGGTAGTCAGAATGTCATCTGCACTGTCTCCCAAGGCGTAAAGCAAAACACTCACCTGTTCTTTATCCAGTCGTGCCATTAAACCTGACGCGGCATAGTACCCGTCGAATCTTCGAATGCATCTTGGCCACACTTCAGCCTAGTTGGGCCCTGCCACTTGCTCAAAGCTCTCTGGTAATGGTATAGACTTTTCCACGTCTCCTCAATGTTTTTGATATCTTCTGTTTTCTTATGCTGCAAAAGTCATTTTTACTGCTGCCACCATATAATATATTGTCAGTGTGCTATTACTATAGAATGAAGAAAGTAGACTGAGGGGTCAAAGGAACAGGAGTTTAGCTGCAGGGGTCTTCTCACTAAGTTATCTACATGTACACTGAGTAGCATAAGGTGCAGAATCATGACATAATATACTGTGATGATACTTATCGTCTATATACATAATCTACCCAGCAACAGCTTATGTACATTATACTTCAGATGCTAGGAGAATTCCCTCTTCTTACTCAAATAGTGCCAGAGATCTTGAACCATTAGAGCAGGACAATCGGGCCTTGGTTTAATGTATTGTCACTAGCTCAGCATTCCAGTCCATATAAGATACTGAAATCCTAGAGTGGGGTCTGAACCCAAGATTGTTAACAATCTAGCCAAGCTGATACTCTTCAGAATATTTCTGACAAAAGTCAGATGTGCAAAATGCGAATGTTGCTTTTTACTTTCTTAAAATTAGAACAGAAGCTAAAAACAAATAACGGTTGCGACAACAAAATACCCATTTCACATAACTGTTAGATTTATCCCATGGTACTGTGTTCCCAGCAAACTGAAATGGAAGTGGTTCACAAATGAATGAAAGCGACGGACCACCCGTGATGTTAAATTGCTCTGGTTGCCCATAGCAACATTGCTACCTGCAAAGAAGTACACGTTCAAAAATGTAGTGCAATAATGTAAGGACTTAAAATAGACTAATTGAAAAGTAATGTTACGGGAGAACCAAAAAATAGAATTATAATAATGCAACATAGTGACACATCTATAATAACCACAGTGGGGGACTCACTTTAAGAACAATGTGTACAACAGGGGTTTCCTAATGTCTATAAATTATGAATTGAGTGACCTGGACATTTTGAAGAACTGAGCCCGTAATGAGTCACAATGCTGGTTTGGGGTCTTTGAAGGAAAATAAAAAAACTTAAGCTGAAATCATTGAAAATAAGTTTTGGGCTGTTGTATGCTATTTTGTATGAACTGTGAGCTGAATTTTTTTGTCATGTTTGTTTTTGTACAAAATGTCATACAGATCTTTGTTGTACCCTCTTTATATAAAGTGTGGCAGAGAGCTCTATTTGTGGCTGAAGATTACCTCCCCCAGATCTCCACCAACCTAAATTTTGCTTTGATTATTACAAGTAGGGCAAGTTGTTAAAGATTGAAAATTCTCCACTGTGGTAGGGATATCATTTGATTTGGGCAGTGTTGAAGTTGTCTCCATTCACAGTAACATCATTTATTTCATAAATTTTCTAGCCCCTCATAATAGCACTCATATGTAAATAACAACCCTGCATTCTCTACAATTTCTCCTTAATAAAAAAAAGGATGTGATATAGAAAAGATCCCTCTGTATCACCTCATAATGAAATCACAATATCACCAGCCTAACCAGTAACTATATTACAGCACAGCAAAGAATAAACCACTGTTGTGTTCAGATCGCAGCAGGACTGTGATAAAGATAAGAAAGTGCCCTCCAAGTCACCAACTACCTGTAAGCAATGCCACAGAAAATCTGCTAGGAATTATACAAAGAATAAGACATTCCAGTGTGTGTTCCAAGACAGCATAACATTAAGCTTTGTTCTCGTTGTCATGGCTTTCTTTGTGTTATCTTAAGCAGCACAATGAGGTACGTGGATTCCAGTTCCTTGAAGATCTCTAGGAGGTTTATTAACAGCTCAACCAGTATATACAATCGAGAGCAAACTATATACAGAAACTTTGTCTGGGGTATTGCTTGTGCAGAGTGACCTTGGCATCTAATCACATGACTACATGCTGGTACTTACTTCATTAGCATACTGAGTTCTTAAAAGGACATCACTCTTAAAGCGATCATACAACATCCCCTTTCTTTCCAAAGATAAGTCTTGTACACTACAAGCAAAAACACAGAAAATTGGACAATATAAAATTAGTTATACAGGAATAGAAATTATAAAATGTGCAAGTATAAAGCTAGGGATTGTGAAATTTACAAGTGCAGAAGCTTAAGAGTCATTTCTGTGGTTTGACAACTCTTCCAGATCTTGTTATGGTATAAACTTCTGGGGATGTGGAATTTAACCTTGGCTGTTTTTGGTTTGCAGACATGTTGTCAGTGTGTTGGTTACTGTCCTATTATTCCATCACACCTCATCATCGGAGTGTGTTCTTTCGAGTCCGCTGTGCGCAATTGGAGTATCGCACACTTCTCTTAATTGGCTTCAGTTCCTCCTCAACACTGCTCCATCAGATGTTGTAACCTCGTAAGACCTAGGCTCATTGCATACTTTGGACACCTCTGCGGGTAACCATGTTCTCATTGTGGGGTGTGTGACCCTGACCTTTTGTCCAACATGTAGTTGAGGTACTCCCGCTTCTGCATGTCAGTCATGCACCATCTTCAATCTCTCTTGTTTTGAGAGCAGTGTCTCTTGCATCTCGGAGAATTTGGACAGATGATGGTTTGACAAAATCATTCGCACTTGTCTGCCAAACATGATCTCTGCTGGTGACGGTAAGCCCATATCCATAGGTGTAGCTCTGAGGTGTAACATGGCAACATGAAAATCTTGTTTTGTTGTCCTACACTTCAGGATATGGGATTTAACTTTGTGAACCATTCACGCGGCAAGACCATTAGATCTAGGATAATGTGGTGAGGAGGTCACATGGTTTATGCCCCCTTTAGCACACATATCCCTGAAAGGTTTGCCCATATACTGTGGCCCATTGTCAGAAATAATTTCTTCAGGTGCACCGAACAGATTGGATATGGCACTCAATGTGTCGGTAACAACCATGCTTGAAGTATCTTTTACCTGTCTAACATTCACAGTAAATAGATTAGTGGTGATTTTGGACCAAGGGACTGACGGAATCTCATGAGCATGCAGAGGTTCTTTACATTGCTGTGGCTGGTGGCTCTGGCATGCCTCACACATCCTCACTAACTTTTCGATGATAGCGTTCATCCCTGGCCAATATTTTCTTATTGAATTAACTGATATTCTGATATCAGGATATAATTACAGAAACAACATCAGCAATTTGGTTTGGAATTCTTTAGCATTAATCCCAGTCGTCATCATGTGTATCCATATAAGTTGAACATATAAAGCTGACATATAACAAGTCCAGGTTTTAGAATCGTCATTCCACTGAACCTTTAAAATAGGCTTGTGCCAAACAGGTGACACTTTCTTGAGAAGCACAGGCTGCATTTATAATTTAGAAATCTGTTTGCCAAAAAATACCATGCTGTTTATAAATCTACTCATTCCTTTGTTGTTAATATATATTTTGAAATTATAGCTACGGCACCTTGCACCAATATACAAAGTTGGGTGTATTTTTAATTAAAATGCAAAATTACTGAGATGTATTTTTTTCTGAAATACCAAATAGAAAATGACACCTTTCTTACAGGCTTTTGCACATATTGATCCAAAAATGTCTGGATAAATAATGGCGAATTAACGGCACTCACCAGTATTCATTTGTCAAACATTTGGCAATTGCAGCAAAGAAGACACATTGTCGGATTTTGCTATCAAAATAATGATAAAGCTCTGCTGTTGTTTATGCACATTGGGTGAGAGGCAAATGCACAGTTTAACTCAAAAATGTAAAAGTTGCTTTCTCAGTTGCTTTGCGAAAATGGCATGTCTTTGCCTGTCTCACCATTGAAATGCATTAACGGGGGTGAGAGTGGGTGAAAGGTTATCGGGGATAGGTGGAAATCTGGAGTAATCAGTTCAGCCATGAACTTATTGAATGGCAGAACTGGCTTGAGGGGCTGAGTGGCCTACTCCTGCTCGTAATTCATATGTTCTATGCCCATATGGCCTTGGTGAAGTTGTGACAAGCTGTCCTGTTGGAGAGCTTTGGGCACAGTCATTCATTTTCCGTTGAAGGTGACCCCTCTCGAGATACTGGATTCATCTCTATAAGACCAAAAACACCTGAGGGTTTCTGGCGCCTCTTTTATCGTATCAGGCCAACCTTTTATGATGACTGTCCACTGTGCCTTCAGTTGTGGGTCATTGGCTGTTTTTGATTGTAGCTGATCACATTTGTGTTGACCAAAATGCAAAAAAATCAATTTTGAACACATTTTCCACCTCGATGACCATGCTGTCTATTTGTAGATCCAGTGGGACTTCTTCATTCTTGTTCGGATTTGGCAATCTGCTCAGCGTATCCGAGGTGACCATTTTTGTGGGAGCATCTCTTTAGGGAGAGGTTTAGATGCCTCGGATCTGGATATACCCTGATTGCTCCATCCTTCTTCAGTGCACACATAATTGAGCTGCACCAGTCTGTGTGATGCACACGACAGATGATGCCATTGCGTTCCATGTCATCCAACTCACGCTTCAGCTTTTCTTGTAAATGCACAGTGTACTTTCTAGGAGGGTCGATTGGCAGATAATCACCATTTTGAGGTCCTTACACGCTGGTAGTCCTGCCACTGCTGGTCTGCTCGTGTCTACCAGGTAAAATATGTATAGTTTCCATGCTGACTTGCCATAGTTGCATTGCATTGTTAGTGTGCCATTGCAAGGAATGGGTGACCCATTGTATGCAGTTAACTTTGCAATTGTTGGTTGTATCATTCATTTCCAACAACCCCAGTACATATTCTTCAGGATTCGGAATGGTAGGATATTTGCACTAGCTCCCGTGTCAATCTTAGTCCTGACTGTGTGTTTGCCAACTTTCTTTGGGCACATGATATTAATAGTAGCAAAAGCTTCCAGCTGTTTGATTTCATCAACACAATATGCTGAATTTTACCGACCCCTCAGTGTCGGGGATCGTACTGGGGGGGCCTGGAAAATGCCTTCGGGAGACGCCCGCCACGGGCCTTGACGCCGGGAAGGCCTGATGGTGGCCACCCCGCCGCTCGGTAATGGGAGCAGAATTTATATATGTTAATTAATGCAAAGAAATTAATTAATTACTTACCTCCTCCCACTGGCAGTCCCGCTCTGAGATTGTGGTCGGTTGCTGTGACTCCCGCGTCTTTGGATCTCCATATGGAGATCCGATGTGGGTCACTGGTGGGGAGGGGGGAGGAAGTAGGTATTTCAGGGTGGAGCTGGGGAGCAGGGTCAAACCAATATGGTTGGTGTAAGGGATGGTGGGAAGGGTTAAAGATAAAAGTTTGTGAACTTTGCGGGGGGAAGGTCAGGTACACAAGGTAAGTATTTTGTAGGGGGGGGGTGGTGGAGAGGGCAAGGAATGAGCTGTCTGGTTATTGGGGGTGGGTGGGAGAAGGGCTCGAAACATCTATTTATGTCTTTCCATTAAATTTAAAGTGCCTGTAACTTCAAAAATGTAAATTAAATGTAAGGGCTGGAAGCCCTTTAAAAATGGCATTGGTGCCTGCGCAGTGGCGCTGGACACCGTTGTTGGGGATGGACCACCCGCCCCCTACACATCATTGGTGGGAGGGAACATTCCGCTCCGGCCTTGTAAGTGAGCCACCGTGTTTAATATCACGGCAGCTCCGTGGAGCAAAGCTCGTCATATTTTATGGCCACCGCCGATTATGGCAGTGCCAACATAAAATCTAGGCCAATGTGTCAGGTTCACAATATGAAACACCTGCTCGTCTTCTGGCTGAGAATCACTCTACTCTGAGTCTTGTCTCAGGTCTATTTTGCTGTGGACTTTGTGTATTGGCTTGCGTTTACACAGGTTTCTGGCGCTCTCCTTGCTGCTGTTGCCATGTTGCTGTGCCTGTCTTCTGTTTATTTGTGTCTTATTGTGACTTCTGGCTGCATCTTTGGAGACAGATTTCTTACATAAGTGAGCCCAATGTCCTTTTGCACCGCATGCCTTGCATTGATCTTGAAATGCAGGACAGTTTTGAGGTGAGTGGGACAAACCACACTTACCACTCAGCTTGCTTGCTTTTTGTGATCTGGTTACTGTGCCGATATTGTCAGCTGCACCTAGTACTTGCAGATGCTGTTGTCCAGCTACAATGGCTTCATATTTCCTGCCATCTTCCAGCAGTGCATCAATGCTGTGACCTGTCTTTTTCCCCAAGAGGTCTTTTTGAAATGAATCAATAGGTGTTGAGACAATCACCAGCTCCATTAGTCGCTCTGACTGCTCAGTTTCTGAAAAATTGCATTCGTTGCCCTTACTACAGCATCTGCTGATGAATTGATCTATTGATCCTGTGGCTGTTGCCTGGAGGACATCAATTCCAGGCGATGAATTCTAAAGTTCACTCTTTCTAGCAGCTGATCTTCTAGCAGTTTCCATATCTTGTGAGATTGTTCTGGTCCTCTTCAGATAAGCTGATATTGATTTTGTACAACTTCTCATTCCCAACTGCTATCAGTATTTTCACCGTCTGCTTCTCTGGTTCTGCAACCACTTGGTCTGTGAAGCATAATTGCATTCTTTGTTTGAAAAGTTTCAACTCGGATAGGATAGCAATAGCCTTCCAGTTCATGCTGTAAAATTTGAAATCCATCTTTCTGCTGTTCTTTTGCTTTCTGCTCTGTATTTAACTCTGTTCAGCTCTGTGTGTGCTTTCAGCAGTTTAGTTATTATGACTTTACTATTTGTGACTTAAAATTTGCTTTAAAACTTGTTCTATTAACTCTGTGTTGTTCTTCCTGTAAGAACTTCTTTTTATTTCCAAGCTAGCTGCTTTTATGGATTGTAACTGGTGCTTGGCAGTGTTCTATGTTTTTTTTCTCTTTTAGCCTTCACTTGTATGTGTCCACAGCTGTTTGATAGGCAGTTCAAAGGTTTCCCCTTTTCCTTTATTGGCTAGAGTTTATTTACCTTCTTCACGATTTACTGGTTTAATGATTTTCTTTTAGCTTGACTGCTTTAATGGAGACTCAAGGGTTTCCCATGCTTTTGTTCCACTATTGGACTTTGTTTTTGTTTTAGTTTGCGTGCTTTTCAGGGTTTTCCTCTTTTTTTTCTCCCACTCACAAGAAGCCTTTGGAAAATTAATTTTTTAAAAACTCTTCAAAGGCTTTTTTTTTAACCAGGATTGCTCGATCATTGGCACAATGACGCACGAGATTTCTTGCTTTTCAGCCACGTTTCTATTCTATGGAGCTGTTCTCTGCCTTCTAAGGTATGTAGCTTTCTTTCACTCTTTTCAGGAACTTGTTATAAAGTTTCTTCACTTGTTGCTTCAAATCTTTTTTTCTGTTTTCTGTACTGCTTTTAAATCCTGTTTGCTGTTTTACCTGTGGTCTTTAAGCTTATATCTTATCTTTTCACCACTGCTGCCACCATATCATGGGTTTCTTTCTGTTATCTTAGCAACACAATGAGGTACATGGATTCCAGTTCCTTGAAGATCTCTAGAAGGTTTATTAACAGCTAAACTAGTATATACAACACAGAGCAAACTATATACAGAATCTTTGTCCAGCGTGTTGCTTGTGTAGAGCGACTATGGCTTCTAGTCACATGACTACATCCTGGTACTTAGCTCATTAGAAACCTGAGTTCTTTAAGCGACATAACCCTTAAAGCAATCATACAACACTCACGATTTTGTGATGTCATTTCTTGCCTTTCACATATTGCTATCAAATACCACAGTTCAGACAATTGTCCTATGCATCAAACAACACCTTTGCATCCATTTGCTGCAGCCACTTTTTCCATACGTCTCCCAAACACAGCTTTATGGAATGGACTTGTTGCAGAGGTTTATGAAGCATGTTCTCACCAGACTTCAGTATAAATGGAACCAATTCCGCAGAATCAGGAGTGCACACATGCAGGACATGCAGATCTGCTTCCAAATAATGTAAAATGCACCCTGAGCATATTAGTATTGGAGACTTGTATGAAAATACACAGTTGTAGCAGACACTCACCTGGCTCATTGAATCTCCCAATTCTGGCATCTTTGTAAATCTTTTTGACTAAATAGTTTCAGGAAGTCAGTATTAAACCATTTCTTGTCTCATCTGTACTGAAAACACACATTATGTTATGTAGAGCAGGTTGGCTAGAATGATAATTCAAGTCATGCCCAAAACATTGCAACAAAGAACTATAAAAATAAAAAAAGCTGAACCCAGTATTCAATTGTCTATAATGTCAGCTTTGAATTTCTAATCATCATTTGTTTCTTGCAGAAATTTTACTTTTCCATTGGGATTAATTTACTGAGCCAGTTTAATTTGTTTCTTTTATAATATGCTTCGTGCATTGGGAAGACTTCAAGCTGTCAGCAGATATCACTGAATTTACCAAATAACACACAAGATCTATATAAGAGAACTTTACTACAACAATAACTTGCATTTGTATAGGGCCATTGATGTAGAAACATCACTTACAGCATTTTGCCGTAGAATGAAAATGATACAAGCAGGCAGGGTGGATACGAGAAAAAAAAACAAGTTTTTGTTTGGCTGGAAAGACAAATTTCCAATTCAATAATTTTCCTTTCTATATTGCTGTATTTTCACATTTCATTTTCAACCTTGTTATTAAAATTATTAAGGTGTACTTGTATCTTTAATTTATGACAAGCCTGTGTCACTCTACACTTTGTCTTCACATGTCAAAAGGTCTATATCCAGGGCTGGTTTTGACTGTTGGTCAAACTTTTGCTTATTTTCTAAGTTTGGAGTGCCTGCAAATCCCTGAATATTATTACAATGACATTTTATGATCTTAACACTGGTGTCAGCAGTTGCGAACTCATGCTTTTCACAGTGGCTATCAGCAAATCAATGATTCAACCAAATAAACTGCAGAGAGGAATAATCCCAGAGAAACATCATCAGCATCTTATAATAATAGGTGGTTACAAGAGAGGCGGAACTTGACATAACCATCAGATACCCAGCAGTGACAATTTGTACTGGTGCTTGCTGTGAGAACAGTGGGTACTCGCAGGGAACAATTTGGGTGAAATATCTCCGAGGGAATTTAGTCTTAATCAGAGATGGGTTACTCAGTCCCTCTTTGACAAGCAAAATGAACATATTAGAAATGCTACAGTATTTATTGTCAGTTTACCTTTCCAGTAATAGAATCTATTTATCAACTGAGCACCAAAAGACATTTTTTCATTGACATTTATTTCTTCCCATTCTCTCTCTAATGTCCCCCTCTCTACAAACCCTCTAAATATTTTATCTCTCCCTATTTGAATCACCACTTCACCTTTGCACCACCTTTCAGGAATGCATCATGTTGGAATCTATGACTGACACTAAGCATCTGCAACGTCAAACTGCTTGTACCTGAAGATGCCAGTTTGCAATGCATCCTATCAAAGGATAGAAAATGTTTTGCACAAACAGATAAATACGGCCATGAGTTAGAAACCTGGGCAAGAAATTTCAGTGCAATTGCTCCGAGTCCAAAGTTCTGAACACTGCAGAGTAAACTATTTCAATTTGCTATAATAAAAGCAAAATACTGCGGATGCTGGAAATCTGAAATAAAAACAAGAAATGCTGGAACCACTCAGCAGGTCTGGCAGCATCTGTGGAAAGAGAAGCAGAGTTAATGTTTCGGGTCAGTTCCGAAGAAGGGTCACTGACCCGAAACGTTAACTCTGCTTCTCTTTCCACAGATGCTGCCAGACCTGCTGAGTGGTTCCAGCATTTCTTATTTCAATTTGCGTTTGCTTGGAGGACAACTTCACAGCTTGTTTGGAAGCATTAACGATTACATTTAATTGAAATCTGATTAAGTGTGCCTATGTATGGCAATCTGTAGGTGGGTGCTTTGGAAGGTTCTGTTTGCTGGTTGACAAATAATAATACAACATTCTGGATATATCTAATAACCAAACTGTTAGAAACCAGAGACAGAGAAAGACAGATAGATGCTGAGCAGGCATTGGGTGATACAATGGATTTGAATCTCCCTCAGCGTATCAAGATCATTTGTTTCCTTTCTCTGTTGGCTGTCATGATTGGGCAGTTTCAATTAAAATTTTAGTGGGCACAACTATTGAGCCACTGATATAATTGGCCTGGCAACATTTGATGCAGCACTGAGTGCATGGATCACCTGTTTCCTCCCCTTCCCCCCAACACCACAGAGGATAAAGTAAGAAAAGTGTTGAGAATGTTAGAGGAAAAAGAATTGCAGTTCAATCAGAAAATATTAGCCATTAAGTAAACAAAAACTGCTCAGAACTGCATGGAAGAATGAGAAATAGGTAATAGTGAGAGATGAAGAGGCAGACACAGGCAGTGATTGGAAATTTTCTGTGGGTAAGTTTTGCCACATAAGTGTTCATAAAATGTCAGGTTGCTGAGTAATACTCCGTAATGTTGACATCACTATGATGGACATTTTCTTGTAATCAATTTTAGTGATTATGCTTCAAAAATGTAATGTTGGAGATCAAGGGATTTTTTTCCCTAATGCAACCTTAATTGTAGTAGTATTACAGTAATACTAACCAAACCATCAGCTTGGTCCTCAGGGTCAGCTTGGTGTTATCCCATGCGCATTGCGCAAGTCGGCCAAAGGCAGTAGCTGCTTTCCCTATGCGTGAATCGAATTCTGCATCAAGAGACAGATTGTCTGTCACCGTGGACCCACGGTAGCAGAATTTGCTAACCACTTTCAGTGGGGTGTTATTTAGCGTGATCAGAGATGGAGATGCAACACCTTGTCTCATGACCACGGTTTTCTTGATGCTTATACTCAAGGAGACTATAATCAAGGTTTATCAGGCCTGTGTTCTCCGCACTTTGCTGTATGGCTGTGGAACATGGGCGACTTACAGCTACCAGGAAAAGAAGCTCAATAATTTCCATCTTCGCTGTCTGTGGCGCTTTATGGGTATATCCTAGCAGGACAAAATCACAAATGCTGCAGTCCTCTCAAAGGCAGAGTTTCCCAGTGTGTTGGCACTAATCAAACAGAGGTGGCTTCGGTGGATCAGACATGTCCGCAGGATGGAAGACGGTCACATACCCAAACTGTCACAATCTATACACACCTATGGTGAGGTAGCTGGGGCCAGATGACAAGTGAGGCGCCCAAAGCTCCACTTCAAGGTTGCTTGCAAGCATGACATGAGGCCCTGAATGTCGACTATTGCACCTAGGAGTCACTAGCTGGTGAAAGAGGGAAATGGTGACACATTCTGTGGACTGATGTAAACTACCACGACGACCAGTTGCAACAGCAGCTTGGCAACAGGCGCCAGTGTCAAAAACAACAATTCACAGCATCACTTGGCAGCTTCATGTGCAGCACTTGTGGCAAAACCTGACTCTCGAGGATTGGCCTTCAGAGCCATCAGCAAAGGTGCACCAAGAGAAGACACCCCACCTAAATGGATTGTTTGCTGCGTGTCCATCATCTTTCATAGATGGGAGGATGTGAACCAACAGTAATACTGACATGATAATTACCACTGTAGACCTGATGCATATTTCTGCAACATCCCTGGAGAGACTCTCATTCTTAAGCTATGCACTTCCTGTTGTGTATACTGCATTTATATTTACTAAGAATCTGTTTCTGCAGTTCACCCTTGAGAGGAGCCTGAAGTACTTCTGTGCAACAAGCTTCTTGCCTAAACGTATATGTCTTGTGGAGCTAAAAGAAGCACCTCAGTGTGCATGTAGAACGAATGATCAAGTGCTTACTTTTCCTATTATTATACAATTTGGGGTATTTTTATGCTGAAATATCATTCAGAATTGATCACTTTTCTGCTTTGGACTCAGGCTATGAAATTCATTCCTGCAGAGTTGAAGCATGGGAGGCACTGCTGGCCACTTCCCGTACAGCCCACATGGCGAGAGATGACTGGAGTAGTGCATGCTGGTGCATCCCTGCGTGTACCCAAAGAGGGAGAAGGAACGAGGAAGAGAATTCCAAAGACTCACGACCCTCTGAGAGAAAAAGATTCTCCTCATCTCTGTCTTAAATAGGTGACCCCTTATTTTTAAACAGCGATCCATAGTTCTAGATTCTCCCAAAAGGGTAATTATCCTTTCCACATCCACCTTGTCAAGACCCCTCAGGATCTTATATGTTTCAATCAAGTCGCTTCTTACTCTCTAAATTCCAGCGGATACAAGCCTAGACTGTCCAATCTTTCCTCATAAGACAGCCCACCCATTCCAGGTTTTAGTCTAGTAAACCTTCTCTGTACTGCCTCCAACGCATTTACATCCTTCCTTAAATAAGGAGACCAGCACTGGACACAGTACTCCAGATATGGTCTCACCAATGGCTTGTATAGCTGAAGCATAACCTCCCTACTTTTGTATTCAATTCCTCTCACGATAAATGATAACATTCTATTGGCTTTCCTAATTACGTGCTGTATCTGCATACTAACCTTTTGTGATTCATCCACAAGGACACACAGATCCCTCTGCCTCTCAAAACTCTGCAATCTCTCACCATTTAGATAAAATGCTTTTTTTTTATTCTTCCTGCCAAAATAGACAATTTCACACTTTCCCACATTATACTCCATTTGCCAGGTCTTTGCCCACTCACTTTGTAGCCTCCTAATGTCCTCTTCACAACCTGCTTTCCTACCTATCTTTCTGTCATCAGCAAATTTAACAACCATACCTTTAGTCCCTTTATCTATTTATATAAATTGTAAAAAGTTGAGGTCCCAGCACAGATCCCTGTGGCACACTACTCGTTACATCTTGCCAACCAGAAAATGACCCATTTATGCCTACTCTCTGTTTCCTGTTAGCTAGCCAATCTTCTATCCATGCCAATATGTTACCCCCTACACTATAAGCTTTTATTTTCTGCAATAACCTTTGATGCGGCACCTTATCAGATGCCTTCTGGAAATCTAAACCCAATACATCCACTGGTTCCCCTTTATCCACAGCACATGTAACTCCCTCAAAGAACTCCAATAAATTGGTTAAACATGATTTCCCTTTCACAAATCCATGTTGACTCTGCCTGATTACCATCAATTTTTCCAAATGCCCTGCTATAACGTCTTTAATAATAGCTTCTAACATTTTCCCTTAGACAGGTGTTAAGCTAACTGGCCTGTAGTTTCCTGCTTTCTGTCTCCCTCTTTTTTTGAATGAAGGAATTACATGCACTTTTTTCAAATCTAACAGAACCTTCCCCGAATCTAGGGAATTTTGGAAAGTTAAAACTAACGCATCAACTATCTCACTAGCCACTTCTTTTAACGCCCTAGGATGGAAACCATCAGGGCTCGGGAACTTGTCAGCCCGCAGCTCCAACAATTTGTTCAGTACCACTTCCCTGATGATTGTAATTTTCTTGAGTTCCTCCCTCCCTTCCATTTCCTGACTTACAGGTAATACTGGAATGTTGCTTGTATCCTCAGTAGTGAAGACTGATGCAAAATATCTGTTCAATTCATCTGCCATCTCCTTATTATCCATTATTAATTCCCCAGACTCATTTTCTATCGGATCAACGCTCACTTTGTTAACTCTTTTCTTTTTAAAATATCTATAGAAACTCTTATTATCTGTCTTTGTACTTCTAGCCAGCTTTCTCTAATTTTACCTTCCTTATTAATCTTTTAGTCATTCTTTGCTGTTCTTTTATATTCTGTCCAATCTTCTGACCTGCCTCCCATCTTTGCACAAATATAGGCTTTTTCTTTAAGTTTGATACTATCTTTAAATGTTTTAGTTAACCACGGATAGCAGGTCCCATGCTTGTAATTTTTCTTTCTCGTTGAAATGTATCTATTTCTGTCTGTTCTGAAATATCCCCTTAAATGTCTGCCACTGCATCTCTATTGACCTATCCCTTAACCTAATTTGCCAGTTCACTTTAGCTAGCTCTGCTTTCATTCCTTCATAATTGCTTCTATTTAAGTTTTAAATACTAGTCTTGGACCCACTCTTCTCTCCCTCAAACTGAATGTAAAGTTCAACCATATTATGATCACTGCTACCTAGGGGTGCCTTAACTATGAGGTTATTAATTAATCCTATCTCGTTGCACAATACCAGGTCTAGTATGGCCTGCTCTCTGGTTGGCTCCAGAACATATTGTTTCAAGAAATTATCCCGAAAACATTCTATGTACTCCTCATCTAGGATACCTCTACTCATCTGATTTTCCAGTCTATATGTAGGTTAAAATCCCCCATAATTATCGCTATACCTTTCTGACAAGCTGCCATTATTTCTTCCTTTATCCCCCATCCTACAGCGTGGTTACTGTTAGGTGGCCTGTACACCACTCCCACAAGTGACTTCTTGCCTTTATCATTTCTCATCTCTACCCAAACTGCTTCTATATCCTGGTCTCCTGATCTTAGGTCATCCCTCTCTATTATGCTAATACCATCATTAATTAACAGAGCTACACCTCCACCTTTTTCTAGCTTCCTGGCCTTCCTAAATGCCATGTATCCTTCAATATTCAGGTCCAATCTATGTCATACTGCAGCCATGTCTCTGTAATGGCTATCAGATTGTACATATTTATTTCCATTTGCGTTATCAGTTCACCTGTTTTGTTTTGAATGCTACGTGCATTCAGATACAGAGCCTTTAGTTTTGTCCTTTTATTATTTTTATAACCTCTAGCCTTATCGGTTGATTTACTCTTAGATTTGTACACTCTGTCCATTCCTGTCACAGTCTGTTTATCATTTCCCATATTAGTACCTTTCTTGCCTTGTCTCTACTCCTTGATTTACGATATCTTCCCAAATTTTATCCCTTGCCCCCACTATTCAATTTAAAAGCCTCACTACTTCCCTAGCTTCTGCTTCTGAATTTGGTGCCTAGTTCTTGATACTGACTATGCAGAACCCCTTTCCTTGTCCTGCCTTTGTCGTTGGTCTTTGGTACCTACACGGACCATGATGACTGGATCCTCCCCCTCCCACTGTAAGTTCCTCTGCAGCCCTGAGCAGATGTACCGAACCCTGGCACCGGGCAGGCAACAGTGCCATCTGGATTCTCGCACTTTGCTGCAGAGAAGTGTCAAACCCCTAACTATACTGTCCCCTACTACCACTACATTCCTTTTTCCTCCCTGCACTTGAATGGCTTCTGTACCATGGTGCCATGGTCAGGTTGCTCATCCACCCTGCAGCCCCCACTCTCATCCAAACAACCTGAAAGGACCTCAGACCTGTTGGACAATCGCAAAGGCTGAGACCCCTGCCTTCTGGGTCCCCTTATATGCCTCAGCTGCAGCCACACTCTTCTGTCCCTGACCACTGACCTATCCTAAGGGGTGTGACCATCTCCTGCTACAAAGTGTCCAGGTAACTTTCCTCCTCTCTGATGTGTTGCAGTGTCAGCAGCTTGGACTCCAGTTCAGTGACTCTGAGCCAAAGCTCTTCGAGCCGCAAATACTTACTGCAGACGTGTTTGCCCTGGATCACGCTGGCATCCAGGAGCTCCCACATGCAGCAGCCGTGACACATCACCTGTCCTGCCATCCTTAATGTGGATTAATAAGAAGGTCAGATGAGCAAGCGGGGACTGGGAATGTGATAAGGGGGTGCCCTTCACACAGCACAGATGGCAGGGAGAGTGGGCACTCAGCCCCTGGGCTTTGAATGCAGTTGGCAAACCCCTGGCATCATTGGGACAGAAGAGCAGGGGGCAAGGCTGCTAAGGACAATTGGACAGCCACCTGCCCAGAAGGAAGGCTACAGCTAGAATTGGGGGCATGACTGTCAGACTTTGGGCCCAGTGGCAATGAGGGGCAACACCATTCACAGGAAGGGCAGAACTCCGGGCATCAGGATGGCACTGAAGAGGAATGAAGAGCAGGAAGGCAATAGCACTTATCAAATGGCTGCATATCACTGCATCTCATTGGTCAGCCTCACATGAACAGAGAGCATTGGGTTCCACCTCCATCGCTGGATTTCACCAGGTGCAGGGCATCATCAACTGCGCCCATCAAGGCACCCAGTGACCAGCCAATGAGATCCATCAACAGAAAGGGCTTCTACTACCTACATATCCAACTAGTCCCCTACCACAGCACAAGCTTCCTCCATTTGTGTGTTCGCTTTCCTGGCAGCTGCCATGACTCCTTCATCCTCTGCCAGTCCACCCTGCCTCAGATCTTCACTCCAATACCCAAAGCATACGGATGGATCCCAGGAGACATGGGAAATCCCTTGAAGAGATGACTACTGATCCCTCTATGGGAGCCCCAGACAGAGGCACAGTGGCATACATATGAACATACATATGAATTAGGATCAGGAGTATGCCAGTCAGCCCCTTTGTGCCTGCTCCGCCATTTAATAAGATCATGGCTGATCTGATTGTGGCCTCGGCTCCACTTTCCTGCCTACCCCGATGCCCTTTGACTCCCTCGTTAGTGGCAATACAACTAGTGCCACTTGCTCAGTAGGACAACCACTGAACAGGCCATCGGGCTTCTGAAGAAGCAGCTTTGGTGCCTGGACTGCTCGGGTGGTGCCCTCCAATATCCTTCTGCAAACATCTCTGTCATTGTGGTGATCTGCTATGCTCTCCAGTACTTTACACGGCTCTCAGTACTACGAGCAGCCTCAGTGATGGCTGTCGTGCGGAGTCCCACACTTCATTTGACCCAGCTCCGTTCCCGCCCCCACTGGCTCTAAGTGGACAGGAAACCCGTCTCTATATCAATGAAGGCTCACCCCCATTAAAATCTGAACTTTAATCAGTTCCCGCCCACCCACCACCCACTCCCCCCCAACTCCCGGAGACAGGTTTATGACGTAAAAACAAACTGGGGTCCTTGGCAAAAATTCAGCCTCAAGCTGGGCCCTGTTCTGAGGTTATTTAAAGGGCCACTCAACACATTGCATTTGAGATTGCTTTTGACTTACTTGTGCTCCGGAAAGGTTGCTGGAAGCAGTGGAAGCACTGCGATGTGTTGCTAAAGGAGTTCAAAGGCTTCTACTAACCACAAAAAGGCAGAAAATAACATTGCCTTTCATAGTTATGGGGGCAGTATTTGCCATGCCACTTGCTCTGCAATATGAGAAGGACATGCCATAGAGGATGCAGAGAGGGGAACCTCTGTGATAAGGGATGAAAAGGAGGGCTCTCCTGAGAATGCCCTACCATGAAAGAGTCTTCCAGAAGTTCTACTCCTACATTGCAGTGAGCCAGGAGCAGTTTGTTGGGAAATTTCACTTCACTGTGGAGGTAGTGACAGAGATGTGTCAGCTCCTTCACAACAATCTGGAGCCTCAAACCAGGGCAAGGATGGCCCTCCCAATGGCTGTGAAAATCACTGTTGCCCTTTCTTTCTTCGCAACAGTTTCCTTCCAGATGAGAGCTGGCAACATTTGCAATGTGTTGCAGTTCACCATCCGCAGAAGCATCAGGGAGGTGACAGCCGCTCTACTGAAGGATAGGGTACTTCATCCTCTTCTATGTGAGGAAGGAAGACCAGGATGAAAGGACATGTGGTTTCGCCAGGATAATGAGCTTCCTGATGGTGCAGGGTGCAATCGATGGCATGCCTGTGGCTCTGTGGGCCATCGATGCCAACAGGAAGTAATACTTCAACCGCAAGGTCTACCACACAGCAAATGTGCAGTTGGTGTGCAACCGCACCAGGAAATTTATATCAGTGAATGCCTACTATCCTGGGAGCACCCATGATGCTTTTATCTTGCAAATGTCAGCAATTCCCACTGTCTTTTGGCCTCCAAGGCAGGCCACAGGATGGCTACTCAGCAACAAGGGCTACTCACTCTACACATAGCTCGTGACCCCCTTCTGTGCTCTGACAACACAAGGTCAAAGGGCATTCAATGAGAGACATGGAGCCACACAACTCCATGGGGCAAACCATTTTGCTATACTTGTCCATAGATCACTGAAGGCAGCAGCACAGGTAGGTAAGGTGGTTAGAAAGGCATATGGGATACTTGCCTTTATCAGCTGAGGCATAGAATATAAGAGCAGGGAGGTTATGATGGAACTGTATAAAACGCTAGTTAGGCCACATCTGGAGTACTGTGTACAGTTCTGGGCACCACACTATAGGAAGGATGTGATTGCACTGGAGAGGGTGCAGAGGAGATTCACCAGGATGCTGCTTGGACTCGAGCATTTCAGTTATGAAGAGAGACTGAAAAGGCTAGGGTTGTTTTCCTTGGAGCAGAGAAGGCTGAGGGGGGACGTGATTGAGATATACAAAATTATGAGGGGCATTGATAGGTTAGGAAGAAACTTTTTCACTTAGCGGAGGAGTCAATAACCAGGGGGCATAGATTTAAGGTAAGGGGCAGGAGGTTTAGAGGGAATTTGAGGAAAAAAGTTTTCACCCAGAGGGTGGTTGGAATCTGGAACACTGCCTGAAGAGGTGGTAGAGACAGGAACCTTCACAACATTTAATTAGTATTTAGATGAGCACTTGAAACGCCATAGCATACAAGACTACAGGCCAAGTACTGGAAAATGGGATTAGAATAGTTAGGTGCTTGATGGCCAGCACGGTCATGATGGGCCGAAGGGCCTGTTTCTGTGCAGTATAACTCTATGACTGTAAACCATCGGGGTCCTGAAGCATAGATTTTGCTGCTTAGGTCGCTTGGGAAGTTCCCTGCAGTACACGCCTGAGAGGGTCTCCATGTTTGTGGTGGTGTGCTGTGTCCTCCACAACCTCGCAATAATGAGGGCCCACTCACTACTTCCTGGGATCCGGAGGCCAACTCAAGAAGAGGAGGAGGAAGAAGAGGAGGAGGAAGAAGAGGAGGAGTAAAGGAGGAGACCACATGCAACTGGACAGAGAGGGACCGCATTGTGAGGCATTGCTTCAGTTGAAAAGAACTTGCCCAGCCCAACATGGAGCCACCATTCCCTAACAGTACATCCATTTCAGACACCCCATCACAAAGTCCCCTTGGCCTACATCATTCAATAAAAGCCAACAGCAAAAACGTGCACAAAATACCTTTATCCAGCAATATATCAATAACACAAGAAAAACAGAACTTAACAACCTTGTGCATCCCCTTAGTGCCTATATTGTGGATGCCTTTGTTGACCTAGGGCTCCTACATAGGTCAAAGGAAGTGACTTATAAGGTCACCAGAAATAGTCACAAGCCCAAGGATTGGGAGTGATTTAGAGTCCAACAAAGGAGTACCAAGAAACTGGTAAAGAAAGGGAAAAGAGATTATGAATGTAAGCTAGCTAGAAACATAAAGGCAGACTGTAAAAGCTTCTTTAGGTATGTGAAAAAGAAACGATTAGCAAATGTTATGACCGAGGTGGGAGGAGTGCACTGTCTTTTCTAGTTCCACTTCTTCACAGGTCACAGTATATATTTAAATGTGTACCCAGTTACTGATACAGTCAATCATAGACTCTAATGTCATCCCAGAATAAAATACACGAACCAGGTTTCTTTAATAAATAACAAAATTATCAGTTTATTATAAAACAAGACTGAACCATTAACGAAGCAAAGCGTTAACACACAGATTGAAATATGAAAGTTCCCTTTTTACCTTAGCCCCGCACATAGACACACACACACACACACCGAAAAATAGAGATTTTCTCTTTAGAGCTCTGTTACAGAAAAAAAACCAAAAAAAGAATACTTTGGCCAAATACTTGCTAATTCTTGAAGGAAAAAGAGAAGATATGGAAAGATGTCATTTGTCCCTTTTTGGTTTGGTGTCCCAAATACACATAGACGACTGTCACTGAGATCCTCCTAGAACAGTTCTTTTCAGGCGACATTGAAGATAAGTTTGGCAGGCTTCCCAGGAGAAATGTGACAACAAGGGTTTCTAGCAGACTTTTCAGGAGAAATGCAGCATCAGTTTCTTGATTTTTTACACTTGATTCTCAGGAAGCTCTCAAAGAGATGGAAGAGGGTGCCGATGGTGACTGCTCTCTTGGCTAGTTTTCTCCAACTGCCTTCACAACAGTTCACACCCCAACACACTGTCCAAAGTAAAACCAAAAATAATATCTCAAGAGTCAAGCCTCCTGACCCTGATAGATCTTAACCTGTCACTTCTCTGTAAACATCTTCCCAAGTCAAAAAGCCCCTGCTGAGTATTTATCTAAAGGCAGGGGACTTCCAATAAATATTGTTTTCAAGCAAGACCTCTCAGTGTCCTTTCAATAACCCCAGTGAAAATAAAATCCATGGAATTCTTTTTCAGTTTTCCCAAATAAAACAATGTCCATAATTCTAAAATACATGAGACCTCAAAAAAATATGTAACAAAAAATATAGAAGCACCATCATGCCACAAGGACGAATGTGGGTCCATTGCAGGCAGAGATAGGAGAGTTTGTGGTGGAGAATGAGAAAATGGTGGAGAGACTAAACATTTACTTTGTGTCTGTCTTCACGGAGGAAGACACAAAATCTCCCAGAAATACTAGGGAATCAAGGGACTTGTAAAAATGAAAGTATTTAGTATCAATAAAGAGGTAGTACTTGAAAAATTAATTGGATGTAAAGTTGATAAATCCCCTGGACCAGGTGAGCTACATCCCAGAGTATTGAAGGAGGTGGCTATCGAGATAATGGATGTATTGGTGATTATCTTTCAAAATTCTATAGATTCTGAAAGGGTTCCTGCAGACTGGAAAGTAGCAAAAGTAGCAAATAAAAAGAGAAAACGGAGAACTGCAAACCTGTTAGTTTGACGTCAGTAGTAGGGAAGATGTGGATAGGATGTTTCTTCTGGCTAGTGAGTCTAGAACAAGGAGACACAGTCTCAGAATATGGGGCAGGCCATTTAAGACTGAAATGAGGAGAAATTTCTTTACTCAGAGCGTGCTAAATCTTTGGAAATTCTCTACCCCAGAGGGCTATGGAAGTTCAATCATTGAGCATGTTCAAGACAGAAATCGATAGATTTCTGAATATTAATGACATCAAGGAATTATGGGGCTAGTGGGTAAAAATAGCGTCCATGTAGATGATCAGCCATGATCTGTTTGAATGGTGGAACAGGCTTGACGGGCCATATGGCCTACTCCTGCTCCTATTTCCTATTATCCTGTGATCCTACCCCAGTGGCTGCATTATGGCTAGTGTAACACTGCTGACTTTTACTGGGGAAGACTTCAGTTGGCCTTGCAGGATGACCTCAGCAGCTCTGAGCCTTGTGGGCCAAGCTTCATACTGCACCATCTTGGCATGGGCGGCAGCAATCTTAACTGGCTGAATGGCAACAGCAGAGGCACTGGCAGAGTGGCAGAGGTGGGAGAATGGATGCTGTCACAATGCTGTTTGATAGCACAAATAGAAATAAATGAGTATGATGTGATAGCCGTTATAGAGACATGGTTGCAAGGTGACCAAGGCTGGGACTTGAATATTCAAGGGTATTTGACATTTCGAAAGGACAGGCGATAGGCGAAAAGGAGGTGGGATAGCTCTGTTAATAAAGGATGAGATCAGTACAATACTGAGAAAGGATCTTGGTTCAGAAGATTAAGATATAGAATCAGTTTGGGTAGCGATAAGAAATATCAAAGGAAAGAAGTCACAAGTGGGAATAGTTAAAGGCCCCCTAACAGTAGCTACAAAATGGGACAGAGTATAATGGGGACTTGCAAGAAAGCTACGGCAATAATCATGGGTGATTTTAGTCGTCATATCGAATGGACTAATCAAATCGACAAAGATTGCCTGAATGATGAGTTCATAGAGTGTATTCGGGATAGTTGCTTAGCTCAATATGTTTGAGAACCTACCAGGGACCAGGATATTTAGGGTTGGTAATGTGTAATGAGACACGATTAATTAAAGACCTCATAGTAAAGAATCTTCTAATCAAGAGTGATCATAATATGATAGAATTTCACATTTGGCAGATGGAATATAATGTGGGAAAATGTGACGTTGTCCACTTTGGCAGGAAGAATAGAAAATTAGAATATTATTTAAATAAAGAGAGACTGCAGAATGCTGTAGTGCAGAGGGACCTGGGTATCCTTGTACATGAATCACAGAAAGTCAGCATGCAGGTACAGCAAGTATTTAGGAAAGCAAATGGAATATTAGCCTTTATTGCAAGGGAGATGGAGCATTAAAATAGGGAAGTCTTGCTACAACTATACAGGGCATTGGTGAGATGGCACCTAGAGTACTGTGTGCAGTTTTGGTCACTTTATTTAAGGAGGGACATACTTGCATTGGAGGCAGGTGAGAGAAGGTTCACTAGGCTCATTCCTGGGATGATGGGTTTGTCTTATGAGGGAAGTTTGAGCAGTTTGGACCGATACTCATTGGAGTTTAGAAAATTGAGAAATGATCTTACTGAAACGCATAAGATCCTGAGGGAGCTTGACGCTGAGAGGATGTTTCCCCTTGGAGGGGAATCTAGAACTAGGGGGCATAGATTCAAATTAAGTGGTCTCCCATTTAAGACAGAGATAAAGAGGAATTTCTACTCTTAGAGGGTCATTAGTGTTTGGAATTCTCTTCTCCAGAGAGCAGTGGAGGCTGGGGTCATTGAATGCATTCAAGGTAGAGTTACATAGAAACATAGAGAGATACAGCACTGAAAGAGGCCCTTTGGCCCACCGACTCTGTGCCGACCAACAACCACCCATTTATACTTATCCTACATTAATCCCATATTCCCTACCACATCCCCACCATTCTCCTACCACCTACCTACACTAGGGGCAATTTATAATGGCCAATTTACCTATCAACTTGCCATTATAATGACCAATTTACCTATCTTTGGCTGTGGGAGGAAACCGGAGAACCCGGCGGAATCCCATGCGGTCACAGGGAGAACTTGCAAACTCTGCACAGGCAGTACCCAGAACCGAACCCAGGTCGCTGGAGCTGTGAGGCTGCGGTGCTAACCATTGCGCCACTGTGCCACCCCAGAGTTAGACAGATTTTTGATCTACAGGGAGTCAAGGGTTATGCGGCAGTGGGGGTGAGAGGGTTGCAGGCAGGTAAGTGGAGTTAAAGCCACAGTCAGATCAGCTATAATCTTATTGCATGGTGAAGCAGGCTCGAGGGGCCGAATGGTCTACTCCTGCTCCTTTTTCTTATACTCTTATGTTCTTATCCTGAGAGAGGATAGCAGCATCGTGCCCCATGAAACCACTGCCACTCCTATGGTAGCTGTCTGTGCCTGGATGGCAGCAGTCTGAGACAGGATGCCAACAGTCAGGGATCTCATGACATCTGTCTGAGCTTCCACTGCAGCACCGATACATCAGGAGGCCTCCGCCTGTGCTGAAGTGGAAGCTGAGACAGCAACCAGCAGACGCTTCATCATGGGTCGGTCTGGCAGTGCTGCCATGGAGGTGCCCACCACTTCCAAGGTGGAAAGGCTGAGCTCCAGTTTCTGTGCTTTGCCCTGTGTCATGGTGGAGCCAAGATCCCCCATGCTCCTAACCAGTAACTAGAGGCTCTCTGGCAGGCCTGCCAAATACACCAAAGCATCTTGCCATGCAGCTGTTCTCCAGTCCACCCCAATAAAGTCCTAATCTGAGTCTCCTGCAGCAGATCTGGTCTGCGGCCTCACCCTCCATGAAGTTCGCACAGGAACTGACCGATCCCTCTGGCTGCAGGTGTTCATGCCCAGTGACTCACCATATGCAGATTCTGACTCGAAACTAACCTCTAAGCTACGCACTGTGCCTGTATCCAGTGCTGTGAATGTTAGGTCAAGTGATGGTGTGTCTTCCACTGAGCTCTCTTTCTGCTCGCACCCTTCAATGTGAGGCTACAGGGGCTAAGCAGCCTGCAGTTGTTGGCTCTCTGAAAGCAGAATAGATTAAAGGGAGGGAAGGAATGAAGGAAGTGGAGATGGGAAGGAAATCAGGAGGTGCACAGTTACTCCACCAACATTTTCTATTTCATGGAACCTTTGAGGAGTTAATAGAGATGATGCATAGCAACAAATTACCATCATTCAGGATGGCCTCAGCAGCAGCTGGTGCCGCTGGCTCCTTTGCACTCGTGCCCATGATCCTCAGGAACATCTGTTCTTTGTCACTGAGGGGATGGACCTTGATGGTCCTGCACCCATTATCTGCCTCTCCCAACTGTTGGCCACTTGCTCCTGCAAGAGAGAGAGAGGACAAAATTTCAGTCACTGTCAGTGTGTTTGGGTATTGTGCTTGACAAGTCCCTAGGTCCTGATGGACTTCATTCTTGTGTCTTAAAAGAAGTGGCTAGTGAGATAGTTGATGTGTTAGTTTTAATTTTCCAAGATTCCTTAGATTCGGGGAAGGTTTCGTTCGACTGGAAAATAGCGAATGTAACTTCTTTGTTCAAAAAGGGAGGGAGACAGAAAGCAGGAAACTACAGGCCAGTTAGCTTAGCATCTGTCTTAGGGAAAATGTTAGAAGCTATTATTAAAGACGTTATAGCAGGGCATTTGGAAAGATTGAAGGTAATCAGGCAGAGTCAACATGCTTTTGTGAAAGGGAAATCGTGTTTAACCAATTTATTGGAGTTAGTCATAGAGTCAGAGAGTTACACAGCACAGAAACAGGCCCTTCGGCCCATCGTGTCCATGCCGGCCATCAAGCACCTATCAATTCTAATCCCATTTTCCAGCACTTGGCTCATAGCCTTGTATGCTGTGGCATTTCAACTGCTCATCTAAATACTTTTTAAATGTTGTGAGGGTTCCTGCCTCTACCACCCCTTCAGGCAGTGTGTTCCAGATTCCAACCACCCTCTGGGTGAAAACGTTTTTCCTCAAATCTCCTCTTTGAGGGAGTTACATGTGCTGTGGATGAAGGGGAACCAGTGGATGTATTGCACTTAGATTTCCAGAAGGCATTTGATAAGGTGCCACATCAAAGGTTATTGCAAAAAATTAAAGCTCATAGTGTAGGGGGTAACATATTGGCATGGATAGAAGATTGGCTAGCTAACAGGAAACAGAGTAGGCATAAATGGGTCATTTTCTGGTTGGCAAGATGTATTGAGTGATGTGCCACAGGGATCTGTGCTGGGGCCTCAACTTTTTACAATTTATATAAATGACTTAGATGAAGGGACCAAAGGTATGGTTTCTAAATTTGCTGATGACAGAAAGATAGGTAGGAAAGCAGGTTGTGAAGAAGACATTAGGAGGCTACAAAGGGATATAGATAGGTTAAGTGAGTGGGCAAAAATCTGGCAGATGGAGTATATTGTGGGAAAATGCAAAGTTGGCCATTTTGGCAGGAATAAAAAAGAAGCATATTATCTAAATGGTGAGAGATTGCAGAGCTCTGAGATGCAGAGGGATCTGGGTGTCCTAGTGCATGAATTGCAAAAGGTTAATATGCAGGTACAGCACGTAATTAGGAAAGCTAATAGAATGTTATCATTTATCGCAAGAGGAATTGAATACAAAAGTAGGTAGGTTATGCTTCAGCTATACAGGGCATTGGTGAGATCACATCTGGAGTACTGTGTACAGTGCTGGTCTCCTTATTTAAGAAAGGATGTAAATGCATTGGAGGCAGTACAGAGAAGGTTTACTAGACTAATACCTGGAATGGGCGGGCTGTCTTACGAGGAAAGATTGGACAGACTAGGCTTGTATCCGTTAGAATTTAGAAGAGTAAGAGGCGACTTGATTGAAACATATAAGATCCTGAGGGGTCTTGACAGGGTGGATGTGAAAAGGATGTTTCCCTTTGTGGGAGAATCTAGAACCAGGGGTCACTGTTTAAAAATAAGGGGTCGCCCATTTAAGACAGAGATGAGGAGAAATTTTTTCTCTCAGAGGGTTGTCAGTCTTTGGAACTCTCTTCCTCAAAAGGCAGTGGAAGCAGTCTTTGAATATGTTTAAGGCAGAGGTAGATAGATTCTTGATAAGCAAAGGGGGTGAAAGGTTATTGGGGGTAGGTGGTAATGTGGTGTAATCAGTTCAGCCATAAACTTATTGAATGGTGGAGCAGGCACGAGGGGCCGAGTGGCCTACTCCTGCCCCTAATTCGTATGTTCGTATAGCTGAACAGCTGTACGTCTGCAGTGACATGTAGAGGTAAGTTTGCAGCTGGTATGATTGGAATGTGTGTGTGGGTGAGGTGCAGTATAAGGAGGCTAGGGGTGAGTCCTGATTGTCAGGCTGTGCTGCTGGGTGAGCGATGTGAGTGTAGTGCATTGAGCAGTGTGAGATGTATGTGCTGGCGTGTGTGAGCAATGGGATGTGCAGAGGCATTCACTCACCTTGATCACATGAGTGAGGTTATTAAACTTTTTTCAGCAGTGCTGCCATGTTCATGGTGCCATGCTCTGGGCAATCACTACCCACGCCACCTGTTCTCACTCCCTTCGCAGGTTTATTCTGGAGGACTTCCTGGCCCCTGCTAGAATCATGACCTCCTTCCTGGCTTCCACCGCTCGACAGAGTGCGTCACAAAACCTGGGAGCCCTCACCTTCTCTTGCTATTGCCATTTTTTCTCCATCAATGGTGAAAAACAATTATCCAGCAGCCTGCAATGCATTGCTGCAACTTTCCCTTATCTAGGGACTGCGCCTTTAACAAGGGAAGGCTGCCTGGAACATGTGGTTTATCTAGAATGCTACTTGGCCCCCTGGAGCATGCAGAGGATACCTGCATTGAAGTGGAGACCAGGCTGCGGGACACCAGTTTATGACCAGGCTGCAATCATGGAAATGAGGTGGGTAGATGAATGCGTGCCTTACCCACCTCATTTCCAAGGGTGCAGGCAACACCACAAATCATGGTCCCTGTGCTCAAATATCAAAACACATGAATTTCAAGCCCTCAATGCCAGCATCAAATACTCACAAGCCAGAAACACAGATCAAGAGCAAAGGTCCCTCTTTTTTCTCTCCAACAAGTTAAAAAGAAATCCTTAAAAAAGTACCTGGACTATAGCAGTGAGGATTTTTCTTGTCCTGCTCCAGTCGTTCACATGGTCTACTGATTTGTGGGCATCTTTCTGATGTGGACTCATGTCCATTAGAAACGGGGTTGAGACTGCCAGAATCCATTTTACTGAGGACCACTGAAGCTTGCAGAGAGAGGAGAATTCTATCTAATTATCTGGTAGCTGCAGAATTGAGGGCTAGAGTTGGGCTCAATGGACCAGATCTGGATTTTGTACAAGGATAAAACAGGCGATAGCGAGTCAGCAGCCTGTCTTACATCTCTCCCAATTTTTACTTCCAATTGCAGTTAATGGCAGTAACAATTGGGAGAGATATAGAGGGCTTCCGACCCACTATTGCCTGTTGTACACTATTGCACTAAATCAAGATTTACCCCAATGTCTCTGAGCTAAAAAGAGGAAAATTGGCCAGAGCTCCTGCCCATTTCTGGAGCATGTAGATCTTGGAGGTGGACATGATTGGGCTCATCTGTTGTGGCCTCCACTGCTGAACACCCCACCAACACTAATCTTGGCACGCACACATGAAGGATGGCTGCTTGGCTGAGGTAGTGGAGGGTGGCCCTTTGAAACAAAACAACAAGAACTGAATATAGTCCCAGAGAACCTAACTGCTTTTATTATTAATTCACAGGATGTGGGTGTTGTTGTCAAGGCCAGTATTTATTGCCCATAACTAATTGCCCTTGTGAAGGTGGTGGTGAGCCACCTTCTTGAAACACTGCCATCTGTGTGCTGAAGGTACTCCCATATTGCTGTCAGGTAGGGAGCACCAGGATTTTGACCCATCCACAATGATGAAACAGCGACATAAGTCCAACTCAGGACTTGGAGGGAAATTTGCAGGTGGTGGTGCTTCCATGCTCTTGCTGCCCTTGTCCTTCTAGGTGATAGAGGTCACAGGTTTGGGAGATGCTGTCTAAAAAGCCTTGGTGGTTTGCTGCAGTTGCATCTTGTAGATGGTACACACTGCAACAACATTGTGCCGGTGGTGATGTAAATGTTTAATGGAGTGTCAATCAAGTGGGCCACTTTGGCCTGGATGGTGTCAAGCTTCTTCAGTGTTGTTGGAGCTGCACTCAACCAGGCAAATGGAGAGTATTCCATTACACTCCTGACTTGTGCCTTGTCGATGGTGGACAGGCATTGGGGAGACAGGAGATGAGTTAATCATTGCAGAATTCCCAGCCTCTGACCTGTTCTTGTAGCCACAGTATTTATGTGGCTGGTCTAGTTCAAATGGTCTGGTCAATGGTAACTCCAGGATGTTGATGGTAGGGGATTTGACAATAATAATGCGATGGTAACTGTGTCAGGGATCTTATTTCCTCTCCCAATGTATTCAGCCACATCAATAACACTTTTATCCACCAGCTTCAGATTTTCTATTTTGCTAGCTTCTGTACTTTAAGGAACTCTAAATGTTTTCTGGCCTCACAGCTGCTTTCCTCTGTCAGGTTTCATGGGGTGCAGACAATGAATGGGCTGTGGGCTTTTTCACAGTTTATCCATTGTGTCATGCAGACCCCTACCTGCCAAGATTGAGGCATATTAATTTTGTCATATGAACATGGATTTTAAACTGTTGCTGGAGCGAGGAAGTGACTTGTTAAACAGATCAGCCGTGGCTGGAAAAAACATTTACATACTAACAGACAGTGCTTGTGGAGACAAAGGACCATTCCCTGACACATTCAACACACAATGGACTTTAATCACCAGACATTGAAGGTGAGGAAGCACACATTTCAGGATGACTGCTAAGATGGCCGAGTCCACAAACAGACGTGGTCAAACCAGCTAGTCACATGACTAACCTGATGGGCAACCTGAGTTTTTTTGAATTGTACAGAGAGTTTGAAAAAAAAGACTGTTTGCTCCTGGACTGAGAAGATCTCTCCTGTCTGCTCCCATCTCTTTCTGACAAGCCGCTGGACCCACTGAGGACACATGCGCCTCAAGAAAGAAAAGTCCCCTACATCGAACAAGGTTTAAGAAGAATACTGGGCCCCAACGAAAAGCAAGACCTATCTACAATCAAGGACTGTACAGCGAGCTTGAAGAACCGTAACCAAAACCATCTTCAGATATTGCCTCAAACTTTTTCACTGTATTTCTTTTGCTCTTTTCTGTCTCTATCTGCATGTGCTAGCATAGGCGTGTTGCATATCCATTGGCGTTAACCGAATTCGAGTTAAGTTTAATAAAGTTCACCTTCTTCTTTAAACCTAAGAAAACCTGTTTTGTTGGTTTCTTTGCCTTAGAATTGGAAAGCAGTGAACAAGGATTTACTAAGGGGGAGCTAAAGAGACAGTGTGTTAAAAAATAAAACCCTGTTATGGTAAGACCAGGTGAGGGCTGAGAGGGAACCCTAGACCCCTTTCTCACCTGGTCATAACAATTGCATCGCTCAAATAACAAGAGGCACACTCTTCAGAGACAAATTGACAGTATTTCCCCAGGGTAGGATGTCACGACAATAACACTGCGATGTGATGTAGGGTGGAAATGAAGTCTGAGTGGTTCAGTATACTGAAAAACTATTTCAGCTCTAATAAGTCTTCAGATACACACAAGATAAAAAAATCTCCTATAGCTATTAACTGTTATAGTCTGAATCAGATACAGCTAGGCAGTTTTAATCCTACTCCAAGTGGGCACAAATGCCCACTCATTTGACAAAATAGTATTTTTTTTTCAAGAGGACAGAGAGGGACCTGGTTTAGGAAATTGAACTGATAAGCTGGTGCTAATCATAGAGTACTTCTCGAGCTGGGCTCACATCTACGTTTGACATGGTATATCAGCTTCAACCACCCTTTCGGGCAATGCATTCTATATCATAACAATTCACTGTATAAAGCAAAACATTCCCACATCTCCCCCCGCCCTGGTACTTTTGCCAATTATTTTAAATGTGTGTGTTCTGCTTATCAACTCTCCTGCCAGTAGAAACGGTTTCTCCTTATTGACTATATCAAATCCCCTCACATTTTGAACACCTCTATTAATTCTTCCTTAACCTTCTCTAAGAAGAACAATTCCAGTTTCTCTCGTCTCTTCCTATGACCAAAGCCCCTCACGCCTGGTATTATGCTCGTAATTCTGCTCTGCATCCTTGCCCAGGCCTCGACATCCTTTCAAATACGTGGTGCCCAGAATTGGATACAATACGAAAGTTGAGGCTTAACCAGTGACTTATAAAGGTTTAGCATAACCTCCTTGCTTTTGTGCCAAGGATTTTATTTTTTATTTCCAAAATATACTTTATTCATAAAAATCTGTAAAAAATACATTACAAAACAGTTCCAAGTCAAAAAATACAAAGAGCGCAAAGGAGATCACTTTCCTTCAATACAGGAGTGAGTTGCCTCACAACCCTTCCATTTCATTGTTCATGCCATATACATTTTACAGCAAACAAAGATTTTCTGGATACAGTTCGAGGGGTTTTCCATGGATCCAGCCCCTCAGTTCAGCTTGGTGGGGGGACCTTTCACAGTGGTCTTTCCCCATTGAGCCTTTGCTGCAGCTGCCCCAAGCTTTAGTGTGTTCCTCAGCACATAGTCCTGGACCTTGGAATGTGCCAGTCTGCAACATTCGGTTGTGGACAACACTTTGCACTGGAAGACCAGCAAGTTTCGGGCAGACCAAAGGGCGTCTTTCACCGAATTGATAGTCCTCCAGCCAAGGATCTGTTCTTCTAACAGCCTTATCAGCTTATTCATCCCACTTTCAAAGATTTGTGTATGTGAACTCTCAGGTCTTTCTGTTCCTCGTTAAAGTTGTTCCTGTGAATTGTATTCATGTGCTCATTTAAATAAATGCCTTTGTCTGCTGTTTCCAAATAAAAACACCTCAACTAAACAGATGTCTTCTGAAACAAAGGATCATATGAACACAGCAAGCATTTGTACACTAACATCAGCCAGCATAATGTTATTCCATTAGCGCTCTAATACCTAGGTTGTGAGTCACTGCTAAAGTTATTCCATTTTATTGTATGAGACATTTCACTCACCAAGAGTTTGTTAGCAGCTTCTGAAGGTTTAGCCTATTGCTCAACCACATTCAAACCAAAAAGACTAATGAGTGAAACTATATTTGTTAATGGCTTTAAAAAACAATAGAGAGCCATATATCCAAGTTTGCTGATGATACAAAGATTGGTCGCATGTTAAGCAGTGTAGATGTACGCATAAAATTATAAAGAGACATTGATCGATTAAGTGAGTGGGCAAAACTGCGGCAAATGGATTTCAACGCAGACAAGTGTGAGGTCATCCATTTGGACCAACAATGAATAGATACGTGTATTTTTAAATGATGAAATGCTAGGAACAGTGGAGGCCTCAAGAGATGTAGGATACATGTATACAGATCACTAAAATGTAGTAGGCAGGTACAAAATTAATCAAAAAGGCTAATGGAATGTTAGCATTCATAACAAGAAGGCTAGAATATTAAGGGGAGGAAATTTTAATACAGCTATGCAAAACCCTGGTTAGACCGCATCTGGAGTACTGTGTATGGTTTTGGACACCACACTTTAGAAAGGATATCTTGGGCTTGGCCAGGACATTAGCAGGATTGCGAGGGTTAAATTATGAGGAAAGATTATGTGAACTAGACTTGTTTTCTTGGGAAAATAGGAGGTTAAGGGGTGATTTGATTGAGGCTTTTCGAATTTTGCAAGGGATTGATGGGGAAGATGGAGAAAACCGTTATCCACTGGTGGGGTAATCTAGGACAAGGGGACATAACCCTAAAATTAGAGCTAGGCCATTCAGGAGATAAGTTGGGAAACGATTCTTCATGAAAAAGGAGTAGAAGTGTGGAACTCCTGCAAAAAGTAGATGCTAGCTTAATTAATAAGGTCTAGGATTGGTGGATTTCTACTAGCCAGTAAGGGATATGGAGTCAAAGTGGGTGGATAGAGTTGGATACAAGTCAGTCATGATCTCATTGAATGGTGGAACACGCTCAAGGGGCTGACTGGCCTACTCTGGTTCCTGTGTTTCAAAATCATGAAACACTGCAGGGCTCAGAAATGTTTCTACGTAAGGTTGTCGTGTTGTGCAAATCTGATTATTTCTATGATTGTGGTAAATTTCTTTTGTCTGTGAAAAGTGAGAAACATCATTCTCATTCAATAACCTGGACTCCAGCACCATGTTGGCAGAAACGAACAGTTACTGATGATTACCCAGAGGGGAGTTGGGAGAAGCAGCTTTGGTTTTGCTGAGGGTGAAGTCACAGGATTCCATAAGTTACTTTTCTCCAGTTTTCTCATCTGAAGTTGCTGCCTCACACTGGGGTTATGGATTCACTTGCGTTGGTTGCCATTTGCATTGTACAAGTGCCAGTTGTTTTGAGTTTACGTGGAAAGTGTCAGCAGGCTGTTTGTCCATAGGGATCATTTGAGCTGATTTCAACCAGGGCCAGAGTGGGGCACAACGATCAGCCTTGATAGTATATATATCTCAAAGAAACCTGTCTTTTACTCATGGTCTGGCTTACACTTTTAGAATGGAGCAAAATATTGGATGAGGGAAGAGAGAAGGGGGAAAATCGAAAAAATAAAAGTAATTCAAATGCCTTCATTGGTAGAATCATAGAAAGTTTAAGGCACAGAAGGAGGCCACTTGGCCCATCGGGTCTGTGCCGGCTGAAAAACGATCCACCTATTCTAATCCCACCTTACAGCATTTGGTCTGTAGCCCTGCAGATTACGGCTCTTGAGATGCATATCCAGACTCCTTTTGAATGAGTTGAGGGTTTCTGCCTCAACCTCCCTTTCAGGCAGTGAGTTCCAGACCCCCAGCACCATCTGGGTGAAAAAGTATTCCCTCATCATCCCTCTAATTTTTCTACCAATCACTTTAAATCTATGTCCCCTCATTACTGACCCTTCACCTCCACTCTATCCAGGCCCCTCAAAATTTTGTACAGTTCAATCAGATTTCCCCTCAGTCATCTCTGTTCCAAAGAGAACAACCACAGCTGATCCAATCTTTCCTCACAGTTGCATTTTTCCAGTCCATGCAACATCCTTGTAAATCTCATCTGTACCCTCTCCCATGCCATTATCTCCTTTCTGTAATGAGGTGACCAGAACTGCACACAGTACTCAAGTTGTGGCCCAATCAATGATTTATACAGTTCCAGCATAACTTCCCTGCTCTTATATTCTATACCTTGGTTAATAAAGGAAAGGATTCCATATGCCTTCTTAACCACCTTATTGACCTGTCCTGCTACCTTCAGGGATCTGTGGACATTCACTCCAAGGTCCCTCACTTCCTCTACGCTTCATAGTATTTTCCCATTAATCGTGTATTGCTTTGCCTTGTTTGACCTCCCCAAATGTATCACCTCACACCTCTCCAGGTTGAATTCCATGTGCCACTTTTCTGCCCATTTGACCAGACCATCAATATCTTCCTGCAGCCTACAGCTATCTCCTCGCTATCCACCACACGGCCAATCTTTGTGTCAACTGCAAACTTCTTGATCATTCCCCCTACATTTATGTCCAAATCATTAATATATACCACAAAAGGCAGGGGACGCAGTACTCAGTCCTGCAGAATGCTACTGGAAACAGCCCTCCAGTCGCTAAAACAGCCATTAACAATTACCCTTTGTTTCCTGCCACTGAGTCAATTTTGTATCCACCTTGCTGCATTTCCCTGGATTCCATGGGATTTTATGTTTTTAACCAGTTTACCACGTGGGATCTTGTCAAAACCTTGCTAAACTCTATGTAGACCATATCAACTGCACTACCCGCATCCATCTTCCTTGTTACTTCTTCAAAAAATTTGATCAGGTTGGTCAAACAAGCTCTTCCCTTAACAAATTCATGCTGACTATCCTTGATTAACTTAGATTCCAATAATTTGCCCATTACTGAGGTTAGTCTGACTGGCCTGTAATTATTTGGTCTATCCCTCGCTCCCTTTTTAAACAGAGGTACATAGGAACATACAAACATATGAACAGACGAATTAGGAGTAGGACACTCGGCCCCTCAAGCCTGCTCTGCCATTCAATAAGTTCACAGCTGAACTAATTTCTCCAGATTGCCACCTACCGCCAATAACCTTTCACCCCCTTTGCTTATCAAGAATCTATCTACCTCTGCATTAAACATATTCAAAGACTGCTTCCACCGCCTTTTGAGGAACAGAGTTCCAAAGACTCACGACCCTCTGACAGAAAAAATTTCTCCTCATCTCTGTCTTAAATGGGCGACCCCTTATTTTTAAACAGTGACCCCTGGTTCTAGATTCTTCTACAAGGAGAAACATCCTTTTCACATCTACCCTGTCAAGACCCCTCAGCATCTTATATGTTTCAATCAGGTCGCCTCTTACTCTTCTAAGTTCCAACAGATACAGGCCTAACCTGTCCAATCTTTCCTCGTAAGACAGCCTGCCCATTCCAGGTATTAGTCTAGTAAACCTTCTCTGTACTGCCTCCAACACATTTACATCCTTCCTTAAATAAGGAGACCAGTACTGTATACAGTACTCCAGATGTGGTCTCACCAATGCCCTGCATAGCTGAAGCATAACCTTGCTACTTTTGTATTCAATTCCTCGCACGATAAATGATAACTTTCTATTAGCTTTCCTAATTAAGTGCTGTACCTGTCTACTAACCTTTTGCGATTCATGCACTAGGACATCCAGATCCCTCTACATCTCAGAGCTTTGCAATCTCTCACTCTTTTGATTAGATGCTTCTTTGTTATCCCTGCCAAATGGCCAACTTTGCATTTTCCCACATTAAACTCCATCTGTCAGGTTTTTGCCCACTCACTTAACCTATCTATATTCCTTTGAAGCCTTCTTATATCCTCTTCACAACCGACTTTCTTGCCTATCTTTGTGTCATCAGCAAATTTAGTAACCATACCTTTGGTCCCTTCATCTAAGTCGTTTATATAAATTGTAAAAAATTGAGGCCCCAGCACAGGTCCCTGTGGCACACAACTCGTTACATCTTGCCAACCAGAAAATGACCCATTATCGCCAGCGGTCTGTTTCTTGTTAAGTAGCCAACCTTCTATCCATACCAATATGTTACCCACTACACCATGAGCATTTATTTTTTGCGATAACCTTTGATGTGGCACCTCATAAATTGCCTTCTGGAAATCTAAGTACAATACATCCACTGGTTCCCCTTCATCCACAGCACATGTAACTCCCTCAAGGAGCTCCAATAAATTGGTTAAACCTGATTTCCCTTTAGCAAAACCAATGTTGACTCTGCCTGATTACCTTCAATTTTTCTAAGTGCCCTGCTATAACATCTTTAATAATAGCTTCTCACATTTTCCCTAAGACGGATGTTAAGTTAACTGGCCTGTAATTTCCTGCTTTCTGTCTCCCTCCCTTTTTGAATAAAGGAGTTACATTCGCTATTTTCCAGTCTAGCAGAACCTTCCCTGAATCTAGGGAATTTTGGAAAATTAAAACTATTGCATCAACTATCTCACCAGCCACTTCTTTTAAGACCCTAGGATGAAGTCCATCAGGACCCGGGGACTTGTCAGCCCGCAGTTCCAACAATTTGTTCAGTACCACTTCCCCGGTGATTGTAATTTTCTTGAGTTCCTCCCTCCCTTCCTGACTTACAGTTAATTCTGGGATGTTACTTGTATCCTCCATAGTGAAGACTGATGCAAAATACCTGTTCAGTTCATCTGCTATCTCCTTATTATCCATTATTAATTCCCCAGACTCACTTTCTATAGGACCAACATTCACTTTGTTAACTCTTTTATTTTTTAAATATCTATAGAAGCTCTTATATCTGTCTTTATATTTCTAGCTAGCAACGTTAGCAGTTCTCCAATCCTCCAGTACCACACCTGTATCCAGTGAGGACTGAAAAATGATGGTCAGACCTTCTGCTATTTCCTCTCTTGCTTTTTTTAACAGCCTAGGGTACATTTCATCTGGCCCTAGTGATTTATCAACTTTCAACCATGCTAATCCCATTAATACTTCCTCTCTCCCTATGTTTATCACATCCAATATTTCACACTCCTCCTCCTCAACTACAGTATCTGCATCATTCCCCTCTTTTGTGAAGACAAGACACAAAGTATTCTTTCAGAACCATACCAATATCTTCCGCCTCTACACATAGGTTACCTTTTTGGTCTTTTATGGGCCCTACTCTCGCCTTAGTTATCCTCTTACTCTTAATGTATTGATAAAACATCTTTGGGTTCATGATTTTGCTTGCCAATATTCTTTCATGCCTTCTCTTTACTTTCCTAATTTCCTTTTTGATTTCACCCCTCTACTTTCCTCTCGGCTTTCTGTATTATTGAGTTCTCGGTGCCGGACATAAGCTTTCCTTTTCTGCCTTATCTTACCCTGTAAGCTCCTTGACATCCATGGGGCTCTAGGTTTGGCTGTTTCACCCTTTTTCTTTGTGGGAACATGTTTACTCTGAAACCCTTGAATCTCCCCTTTGAATGCTTCCCACTGCTTGGACACTGATTGACCTCAAGTAGCTGTTTCCAGTCAACATTTGCTAAATCACTCCTCAGTTTAGTAAAATTGGCCTTGCCCCAACTGAGAACTCTAACTCCTGTTCTATCTCAGTCCTTTTCCATAATTTTGTTAAAACTGAATTATGATCAATACCGGCAAAATGCTCTCCCACTGCCACTCCATCCAGCTGTCCATCTTCATTTCCTGAAACTAAGTCAAAACTGCGCCCTCTCTTGTTGGACTTGCTACATACTGGGCAAAAAAGTTCTCCTGAATGCACCTCAAGAATTCTGCTCCCTCAATTCCTTTCACACTACAACTATCCCACTTAATATTGGGGTAATTAAAATCCTCTACTATTACTGTCCTATTGTTCTTGCACTTCTCAGAGATTTAGAAGCTGTAGCAAATTCTCAGTGCAAATTCCTGATATAAATAGGTGAGTAACGGACCTCAATGTGATCTGGAGCAGGCCCAGTTGCTTTAATGTATGTGCAGTTAACTGTACAATAAAATTCTATTTTCTTCTACTATGTCATCATAAAAGTCATAATACTTTGCATGTATAGGCGGCACAGTGGCGCAGTGGTTAGCACCGCAGCCTCACAGCTCCAGGGACCCGGGTTCGATTCCGGGTACTGCCTGTGTGGAGTTTGCAAGTTCTCCCTGTGTCTGCGTGGGTTTTCTCCGGGTGCTCCGGTTTCCTCCCACAAGCCAAAAGACTTGCAGGTTGATAGGTAAATTGGCCATTATAAATTGTCACTAGTATAGGTAGGTGGTAGGGAAATATAGGGACAGGTGGGGATGTTTGGTAGGAATATGGGATTAGTGTAGGATTAGTATAAATGGGTGGTTGATGTTCGGCACAGACTCGGTGGGCCGAAGGGCCTGTTTCAGTGCTGTATCTCTAATCTAATCATCATAGTCTGCTCTGAAGAATAACTGTAGAAACCCCAATTAGAAATTTCAGTTCATTAGAACGGTACAGCTCCATCACACAAGCAAAGAAACAATATACAGACTGGTAAGAAGACAGGAAAGTCACTGCTGCATCGATGATGTTGAGCGTGAGTGTACAGTGGGTCCTTTGTAAACCCTTCAATCCCTTTCCCACCTCACCCATCATTGGTTAATTGGTTGCAGATTTTCTTCAACCTTTTAGCTAATCCTTTTATAATCCTCTTCTGTTTCCTTGTGCGCTTTTCATTCTGCCATCTTATCAGTTTGGTCAGATACTATAACATTGCTATTCAGATTATATGGCTACACATCTATCGTCTGTCTCTGAGTTGATGTGAATATAGCCAGCACAGAGATTTCATCCATTCTAAATCAATGTGACTTGAATTGAATCTAATCTTCAAGCATTGTTTGTATTTTCATTTGAATCTGAATTCTAAAAACATCTTTTGTGAGAAACAGGAGGATTTAGGAGTATATAATTTATCAGATTGAAGAGGTATAAAGAGATTCAGTATAAGACACAAGGGCAAATAATGGTCACCGTGAGCAATGTTGTGTTTTTATGGAGAAACTTAGCAGGAGAGCCAAATTCTATAGTGTAAGACACTAGTGAAGAATAGGAGAGATCAGATAAATAACCTAGCAGTTTGTTTAACACTGAGATTTTCTTTTGTATTCTTTGTAGTAGAACAGTCTACCTTCACCAATGTTTCTCTTTCTTCTAGCACCGATGATAAGGTGCTGATGCAAGGACTCAGAGGACGCAGAGTGCTCCAGAAGATAAGAGCGATAGGAATGATAGTCTCTGGTTCTCACTTTCATTAGTATGAGTTAGACCAGGTACAATCCAGTGTGATGATTGTCATGTTCACTCTTCCTTCTCCATCCTGATGGAAAGTCTGCACAAGCAGACTGAAGATGAGGTCAGAATTGTATTCAGCTGTGGTGCCCGCCTCATGAGACAAACACTAATTTCTATGCTCATGTGTAAAGAACGGCTCTGTCACTAAGGGACAGATACAACTGTATCTGGAAAGAGTCAGTGCCTTCAAGACAGTAGAGGAGGGAAAGAGAAAAACATGGAGCTGTTGTGAATGGGATTTGTTAATGGTTTGAATACACAATCAGAATTGAGTTACAAAAACAAGCTTTCTCTTTACTTCTGCTAATTATCTCATTGTAATCCATGACAGTGAGAATCTTACTGTGAACAGAGAAAAGGGAGCTCGCTTCTTCCTCCGATTATTCCAGGGTTCTTGGAGTGATTGCAAGGCAGCAATCTAATCAAGGAGAGCCGATTTCATAAATCACAAGGCTGAAGCTTGAGTAGTTTCTGACAGGCAGGTGAAACCCTCAGAAAGGTTACTCTCATACACTCACTCCAGGGTATCTCTTTTGTTAAAAAGTAGTCAAGGTAAAAATTTTATGGGTGACTTTATTCAGATTTTGATCTTTGTCATGATAGCCATGGCTGTCAGTATGATCAGTGGCATTTGATGTGTGATGACAAAACATGAACAAATGTGACACTATTAGTGCAAGATAATTGGCAGATAATTTATAGTTGATTGCTGGGACTCTTTATAACAAGCAACTACAGGGGCTAAATCCAACAGCCCCTGAAAACAAGCAAGGGGAGTGTTTTGTGCGACTAACCCACGCCCTTTGATTGTGATGCAGGCAGCATGCTAACTCCATGCGGCTTGCTCATTTCAATGATTTCAGCGTCCAGCCAGCGCTAATCGCTTTGTTGACTGGCTGGATGCATCAGCAGGGAGCCAATAGCACCACTTAAAGCTAGCCTGCGCGTCTTAAAGCTTGCGTGTACCTCTTAAAGGGGAGGTGCATTGTGGCTGAAGCAGGTGCTGGCACTTGTGCAGTGAGTGATTCTGAGCTGGGAAATATTGAAGAATGCACAACATGAGACAGAGTGGACTCCAAGCTCCAAGGATATTGTACGCTGCACTGGAGGTCTTGGTGGAGGAGGTGGAGAGCAGGTGAGATGTCCCTGCCTTTACAGGGAGGAAGGAGGTGCTCCAGACACATGTTCAAAAGGCACCAGTAGCAGATAGCCATGGTGGTCAGTGCCAGGAACCAAGCCTCGAAGACTTGAATGCAGTGTCGCAAAAAGTTCAATGACCTCACACGAGTGGTGGGGGTCAGTAAATGAATCTTCAAATGTCATATCCTACCAACTGCACCATTAGCCTCAGCCACAGCTCAAACCACCACACTTCCATCACTCACCTAGCAACAAATTCTGTCAATCAGGACTCATAACTTACATCCATATGCTTCAACACACTCTCACACACTAAGAACTATTGCAAGCCTCACACCCACATTTCACAGCTTCCACATACTGCCAACTATTCAACCATGACAGCCACATCACCCAAGCATGACACTCATTGACAAACTTCCCTCTCTTTTGCAGACCAAGGTGGAGCACAACCACAAGCAGCAGGAACTAACTGGAGGTGGGAGGCGAGCCTACATGTCCCAACCCTAGTGAAGGAGATGATGCTGCCCATGTTTGGGACAGTTATTGCTGAGGCTGAGGCTAGTAGTGGGGCTGAAACCATGCATGGCAATGGTATCCTTACACCTAATACTTCTTCTCACATCCCACGTCTCCTGCAGCCCACATTCTCTTCTGATTTATAAGCTGCAGCTGCATCTCTTACTTCCCCCACCCCTCCACTATTTTATCCTTGTGCCTTTCTCCTTTCAGATACCTGAGAAGTGCAAACTGGCCAGGAAGTGGTGTAACAGCAAGAAGAGAGTTATGATGAAGACACACCATCACTCAATTTCATACTCACAGTCACCAGTTCAGATACTGACACTCCTCGCAATTTAGAAGAGAGCATAGAGGTGGGATTTGCATGAGTGGCCTGCAGCCAGGGCAGAGGACGAGGATAGTGCAGGTGCCAGCTCACCAGAGCGCGAGGTCGCACGTGAGTTCTGCTGCAGAGGACTGTGATGAGCACTTTGATGGGACAGCCTACCGAAGAAGGCTGATTGGTAAGCTCAATAAAATGCTTAGTGCAAAAAGCCTGCAGTCATGTCAAGGGTCATGGAGAAGTCCAGCACCAAATAGGCACAGGGCTTATGCCAGAGCCTGGAGCCCATCCTTTCCAGACTGGAAGTGGTAGACAATCCTTTTGCACAGTTGTGGAGGCCAACCATGCTGGCTGATGTTTCAGTTCCCAGGAGGTCAGTAAGCAAAATTAAAGCAAATGGGATAGGAGGTAAAATACTGGCATGGATTAAGGATTGGTTAACAGGCAGAAAGCAGAGAGTGGGAATAAATGGGTCATTCTCGTGTTGGCAGGCTGTGACTAGTGGCGTACCGCAGGGATCAGTGCTTGGGCCCCAGCTGTTCACAATATATGTCAATCATTTGGATGTGTGTACCAAATGTAGTATTTCCAAGTTTGCAGATGATACAAAAATAGGTAGGAGTGTGTTTTGTAAGGAAGATGCAAAGCGACTTCAAGAGGATTTAGACAGACTTAGTTAGTGGGCAAGAATGTGGCAGATGGAACATAATGTGGAAAAATGTGAGGTTATCCACTTTGGTAGGAGGAACAGATGTGAAGAATATTTCTTAAATGGTAAGAGATTAGAAGGTGTAGATGTACAAAGGGACCTGGGTGTCCTCGTCAATAAGTCACTGAATGCTAACATGTAGGTGCAGCAAGCAATCAGGACGGCTAATGGCATGTTAGCGTTTATCGCAAGAGGATTTGAGTACAGGAGTAGTGAAGTCTTGCTTCAATTGTATAGAACACCTTTGTTAGACTGTACCTGGATTATTGTGTGCAGTTTTGGTCCCCTTACCATAGGAAGGATATTATTGCCATAGAGGGAGTGCAACGAAGGTTCACCAGACTTGTTCCTGGGATGGCTGGACTGTCCTATGAAGAGAGATTTGGAAACAGGGCCTGTATTCTTCAGAGTTTTGAAGAGTGAGAGGTGATCTCATTGAAACCTACAAAATACTTACAAGTATAGACAGGGTAGATGCAGGTAAGATGTTTCCCCTGGTTGGGGAGTCTAAAACCAGGGGACACAATTTCAAAATAAGGGGGAAGCCACTTAGGACAGAGATGAGGAGAAATTTCTTTACTCAGATGGTTGTGAATCTTTGGAATTCTCTACTTCAGAGGGCTGTGGAAGCTCAGGCATTGAGTATGTTTAAAGCAGCGATTGACAGGTTTCTAAACGCAAATGACAGAAGGGGATATGAGGATAGTTTGGGAAACAGAGATAGAAGTGGATGATCAGCCTTGATCATATTGAATGGTGGGACAGGGTCGATGGACTGAATGGCCTACTCCCGCTCATATGTTCCTATGTTCCTATTTTGTTCCATTGCAGCACAAGCAGCAGCCAGTCAATGTCTGAGTGCTACAGTGGAAGCTCAGGTGCTGTCATGCAAGGTCAGACATGGATGTGGATTACAGTGTGCAAAGGGGCTTGCAGGCTTTCACAGCAGTCTAGCAATCCATCCTCCAACAGATTGCTAAGATTGCTGAGTCACTCCCCCCAGGAGAGTGGCAGTAACTCCAGGGAGCGCAAACCTACTGTCCTCTCTCCGGATGACAGCATTCGTTCTCCCACCATTGCCACTTCACCAGTGCCCTTGCTGTTTGTTGCCTGTCAGCCAGCCAGCCCAGACTGCTGTCACCCATGCCAAGATGGTGCGGTCTGCAGATGAGCCTTCTAGGCCCAGAACTGCTCAAGGTCAGCCTACAAGGCCATCTGCAGTCTCCTCCACTGAAAATCAGCACCCTTCAACCAGCCATGCTGCAGCCATTGGGATAGCACTATGTAGGAGCACCAGGACAGGCAAAGGCACATGGAAGACAGGAGTGCAAAAGTGTAATTATTTATTTTGTGGCGCCTTTTATTTTTGCAATGTGGCCAAAGCAATGGTCAGTGACCAAGGGAGGTAAGGTGTGGGACTGTTGGTGAAGGGTAATTGGGGTTCTGGTTACTGACATAAAAGCAAAATACTGTAAATGCTGGAAATCTAAAATAAAAACAAGAAATGCTGGAACCACTCAGCAGGTCTGGCAGCATCTGTGAAAAGAGAAGCAGAGTTAACGTTTCGGGTCAGTGACCCTTCATCGGAACTGTTTAACGTTTCGGGTCAGTGACCCTTCATCGGAACTGTTTAACGTTTCGGGTCAGTGACCCTTCATCGGAACTGGATGAAGGGTCACTGACCCGAAACGTTAACTCTGCTTCTCTTTTCACAGATGCTGCCAGACCTGCTGAGTGGTTCCAGCATTTCTTGTTTTTATTTCTGGTTACTGATATTGCACTTGGATGAATGCTATCTCTGTCAGCCAGGGCAGAAAGGGGCTATTTCAGTTGCCTCCTCCCTTCATCTTCCTCCTGCTCCTACTCCTCAGCTGATTACCATATAGCTGGTGGCAAGGACTGACACTTCATGATGGTGAGATTGTATAGTGTACAGCAGACTACAATGAATCTGGACATCTGTTCTGCTGAGTACTGCAAGCCTCCTTAAGTGTGGAAGCATCCAGGCAGTGGAAGCATTGTTTCAGCATGCCAGTGCTTTGCTCCATCACAATTTGTGATGCAGCATGGCTTTCACTGTAGGCATGCTGCACACATGCGCCTATGTTGCCCATCGGTGTGATGCGCCATGTGGTCAGCAGATAGCCTTTGTTGCCAACTAGTCCCCCATCTGGTTTGTCTTGGTGGCTGAAATGCAGATGCCACTGTGGATTTCTGCTGAAGGAAGGCATCACCACTGCTGCCAGGACACTGGGCACTGACCCGCATGATTTGCTGCCTATGGACACCAGCTGGACGTTGAGAGAGTGGAATCCCTTTTGATTCAGGTATAAGGCAGAGTTCACATGTGGTGCCTACAAGGCGATGTGTATGCAGTCAGTGGTACCCTGCACCATGGGAATCTTGCAATCCTAACAAGGCTATGTGCTCATGCTGCCTGCTTGTTTATAGCAAGAGAGAATGAAATGTAGTTAGCCCCCTTTGAGTAGAGAGCCTCAATGACCTCCCTTATGCAACAGTGAATAGAAAATGTTACAAACAACTCCAGCTCCAACTGGAAGAAATCAGGTGCAAAAATATTCATCGCCACAGTCACCTTCACGACCACTGGCAACGGCCTGCTCTGATTTTGCAGTTTTGGCTGAAAAAGGTAGCAGATTTCAGTGAGGACGTCCTTACTGAAATACAGAAAGCTCACATGATGCTCCTCGCCGAGGTTCAGATAGGAGATTTGTTCCTTGAACACCCTGGGTGGATATTGCCCCCTAATGAGTGCCCTTCTCCCACTTCTGCTCCTCCCTCTTGTAGCAGCTTGTAGCTTGTCCTGTTCTGAGTGGCCTCTGCTCATTCTGCCAGGCATGCAGTATTCCAAGGGAAATGCATACTAGAGAAACCATGTCTTGGAGCAACTGGTTTGTGCAGAACCTTCCATTCAGCAATAACTCCTTCAGTTCCTGCCACACCACTCCCTGCAGACTTTTGCAACTTTAAGCTACTAGAGAAAGCACCAAACACTGGTAAATCATAGCAACAGCTAGTAGAAATCAATCAGCAACTAACCTGTAAGTAGTTGATGATCCCTTTAAATAGTACTGTTGGGGTGACCTTCCTCCCACTGAACATTCAGCTATCCAGGGTTGTGAGAGGGCGTTAACTGGAGCATTGAGCTCCAAAGTGGCATCGCTGGGGTCATCAGCTTAGCACGCTGATTGACATTGTGATCTGCTTGTTCTGCATACTTCCCGTTAAAGGCCTGCTCAGGTCTGCAAATGAAACCCGACCCGAGCCCTACAGAACCACATCCAACCCGAGCCCGACCCGGCCCAAGTACTTTCATTTTTCCCGCGCCCAACCCAATCTGACCCGAGCATTGGAATGTTCAGTTAACCTAGCTTTCGTTTTTCATTTTTTAAGCTTGTACAAATAAGCAAAAAAAACTGTAACTGGACTTGAAAGGTTGTTTAAAAAGTGCATTAAGAGTGAAGCCACGTACAGGAGGTGGTGATAGAGTGTGTCCGACCCGGCCCGACCTGAGCCCGAGCGCCAGATCCAGAAGAGCGACCCAACCCGACCTGAACCCAACACATGTCGTAGAATCCCGTTGGGTTCGGGATGTGTAGCCATGCTCTACTTCCCATAAAAATTCACTGTCTGTGCGCAAACACCCTCAACAATATGGTGCGATTTGACACACAAGTGTGCCCCACATGTTGCAGGCATCATTTTGGAGCTCTGAGGACACTCGCAGTGCTAATATTCTTCAGTGCACATTGAACAGTCTGCTGCACACTCAACAAAGAGAATAAAGGCAGAAAATGTAGGTCAAAAATGATAGAAATTGAAAAAATAGATTTCGTAAATAGTTAATAATGTGAAAGCCAAACATTGCTTTCCTCAACTCTCACAATTGTTTTTATGAATCAATAAGGAATCTACAATATGCTGAGAACAAAAGCTGCTGAGATGAACCTTGTGCACATCTTCCTTTCCCCTCTCATCTTCATGGCCACACACATCTTCATCATTTCACAACGCAATGTCACATCTTTTAATTACTTTACTCCATGACTTCGCTCAGTGGCGGCACTCTTGCCTCTGAGTCAAATGGTCGTGGGTTCAAACCTCAATCCAGGATTTGAACACGTAATCTCAGCTGACACTCCAGTGAATAATGAGGGAATATTGTACTGCTGGAGGTGCTTTCTTTCAGATGGGATGTTAAACTGTGATCCTATCTGCCTGTCAAATAAATTCATAGCAGTTTACAAAGAAGTAATGGGGTTTTCCCGTACTGTCCTGGCCAAGACCTTTGACTTAACCAACATGATTAAAGCCATTTAATTAGTCAGATGTCTCATTGCTGTTTGTGGGACATGGCTCTGTGCTTCTCCCTACATGATAACAATGACAGTTGCCTCATTCTATGATCTCATATATCTTCACCACCTCACTCCATGACCCCCAAGAGTTTTCATAACTTTATTCCATCAGTTCACACATCTTCATTACCTTATTACGTGACCCTACGTATCATTGTCATCTCAATCAATGACCTCACATATCTTCCAAGATGACAGGAGAAAATAGTTAGATGTACAAAGAATGAAGATGAAAAACATAAAGTACTTATATAATAAATAATTGTTAGCAGATAATGATTGGAAAGTTGTAATTTAACCCTCAGATTCAGTTGGCAACTATAAGCTACTGAGCTTTATTCTCAAGGTTAAGATGCAATTTGATTGCTGAATTAGAGCAACACATTTCAGTCACTCCCTGTTATTCATATTATATCCATAATTAAAGCTTTCATAATTCCATGTGTACAAATGCTTAAAAAGCAGTGATATTCATCCCCAAGAGCTTGGCAGGTTTATCCATACAGGCATGCCCCATGTTTAATTCCCTTTATGCGTTGGGTTAGCTGCTGTCAGCAGGATTGACAATAGAGGGACAACTACCCCTGAGTTAGGATAAGTAAAATTAGGCGATTCTAATGGCTCCCGAATGATGCTGTCTGGAAATCATGTGAGGATACAATTGGGCTGTACTGGATGGCCACGCCTTCGAGTTTGAATAGCCATCCAATACCTGCATTCTGGGCTCCCATACTAAAGGGCAAATGGTCCCCATGGAACCATACTCCAGTAAAGAGCAAATGCCTTAAGAAAGTGAGTGAAGGAGAGAAAATTGGTAAGAGGAAAGAAAATGCCAGGCATTTGGAGTCTTCCATGTGTGAACCACAATGTGCTTTTCTGATTGAGTGCACAAACTATTATAAAGAATGAAACCAGAGTCGCAGTTCAACCAACCACAGGCTATACCAGTGTTAAAAGCAGCAACATATTGTTAACTTAAAGCCCAGTGGTTTTCAAGAACATGTCTCACATTTCAGTTACCAGTAAGTCTCTCAGGCACAAATGTTGTTTATCATAATTCTGGAGACTCCAACCATCCACAAGGCATTGGAAGAATACAAAGAAACCAAAGTAGCTGTGGGCTGCACTCAGGAATTAGCTCTTCAAATTAATGCAGTAAAAAGAAGGCAGCAGCAAGAGGAATTTGCACATAAAGTAGATATTGAAAAAGCAACTGATTATGGGTTTAGGTAACTTATTAAGTATGCATTTAAATCATTTAAATTTGTGAGCTCTTCAGATTATACATTGATGATTTTGCTGTTATTCATATTCTTCGACAATTCACCTATCAAGTTGCATAACTAAAGTAAGAGATTTATTTAGTCTTCTAACCTATTCTTTTCAGCCTTTTAAATGACCTCTACTATGAGCCTTGGCCCTTTACGTACATTTCTCATCAAAAAAAAACAATTTTTCTAAGTCTCGCATGATAAATGCTGGAGACCTATTGCAATGTGGCTGCGAACAAAAGTTAATATCATGAAGTTCACAAAAGGACGCTCCCACTGGGGCTATGTAATTACTTTGAAAAACAATCTATGCATTATAATTATGCATTAGAGAGACAACAAGAACACTCATTAAGGTTTTCTATGCTGTATGTACATGCGATTGTGCACTTCATGAATGCAGGACTGAAGAGGCTACTGCCAGAAGTCAATAAATATATGTAAGAATACCACTGTAGGATTTGCTGTTTTAGGTTACGTAAGGTCAAGTATCAGGCAAGACACTGTAGTTACTTTACAAATGCTAAAGGATTTGATTTGACATTCAGACACAACAGTTTTACCAGAAAGAAAGAGACAACTTCTCATGCAACTTTACTCTGGTGAGCACAACTCTGGACAAAAGAGTGATCAAGTCCTTGCCCAGGGAGATGAGAAGGTTCCTCTCCTAGATTGTCCCCCTCAAATGTCGCACATGGCTCTCTTGAAAGTCCTTGTAGGCTTGGATGTTTTATACCTTATATTTCTCCAGGTCTCTTACTGAGCAGAATACCACATTTGGGCTTGTTTTAAATTTAACTTTCTTATCAGTTCCCCGTATCTTGTTCATTATCTCTACAACCGTCAGCATTTTTAGCAAGTTTTGGCTTTTAGAGCTTAACAGGGCTCTAGCCAATCTTGCTTATTTCCTTTCTTTCCAAACATTCTGGACTGGAAGCAAGAACCATCATGATTATGAACATAGGAACAGGAGGAGGACATTTAGTCCCTCAAGTCTGTTCCGCGACATTCAATGAGATCATGGCTGACCTACGACCTAATTCCATATCCCCACCTTTGTCCTATATCCCTTAATACCTATGGTTAACAAAAATCTATTAATCTTAATATTAATAATAAAATTAATAATTGATCTAGCATCAACTGCCATTTGCAGAAGAGATTTCTCAACTTGTACCACCCAATGGGTTAGATTTTATGGGCCCCCTAAGGTGGGTCAGAGGCGGGGGGGGGGGGGGTGGGGGACACAGAATCACGACGGGCGGTGGGCGGAGGACCCGTTGCCACCCCATCACCAAACAATTTTCCTGGGGGCGGGATCAGCCTCCAGTGGCCTTCCTGCCCAGAGGCCAATTGAGGTCCTTAAGTGGCCTATTAATGGTTACTTAAGGGCCTCTTCCCCCCGCTGGCTGGGATTTAACCAGGAGCGGGAGGAGTGGAGGGGCGGGGGGGTGCCTCCGCCATGCAGGGAGGAGCCCTTGTAAAATGAGGCCCTCCCTGCAGTCTTGAGGGGGGTGTCCCTTCTCTGTGGGCAATCTGTGGCCCATGGAGGGATCCGGCCGGGAAACAATGCACATCCCAGGACTCCCTTTCCCCTGGACTTGACGAACAACCCCCCACCCCCCCACTTGCCGGGTCCTTCCATCCTCACCCCGGTGACCCCACCTCACTTACCTGAGGTCTGGGGTTCCAACACTGGGCCTTGGTCTAAGGCCTCTGTAGTACTGGCAATGACCATCGCTCCTGATGGCACTGCTGATACGGCTGAGCTGCCAGCCCTGTGATTGGCCAGCAGTTCTTGGAGGTGGGATCCCTGTCTTTAAAGGAATGGGAATCCTGGCACTGGAACCTTCGCCTCTGGAACAACGGAGGACCATGCCGGGGTAGGGGGGGGGGGGGTGATTGGGGTGGGTGGAAATACTGAGACGGGGTTTCCCCTGCCTTTTCGACCCAATGCCAGGAGCCCCACCTCCTCCACAAAATCCAGACCATTGTGAATAGAATTGTTTCCTAGTTTCATTCCTGAAAAGTCTGTCTCTATTTTTAGACCATGTCCCCTAGTCTTAGATTCCACAACCAGTGGAAATAGTTTCTCTCTATTTACCCTATTTGCTCCCCTTAATATCTTGAAAACTTTGATCAAATCACCTCTTAACCTTCCAAATTTCAATCACTACAACCCTAGTTTGTGTGATCTCTCCTCATAATTTATCTCTTGAAGTCTAGGTATCATTCTGGTAAATCTACATTGCACTTCTTTCAATGCCAGTAATTTCTAACTAAGGTGCTGTGCCCAGAATTGCTCAAAGTACTGCAGGTGTGGTCTAACCAGGGATTTGTATAGCCAAAGCATGACTTCTACCCCCTTGTAATCTAGTTTTATAGATCTAAAGGCCAGCATTCCATCAGCCTTTTTAATTATTTTCTGAACCTGTTCATCTATTTAAATGATCTATGTACCTGAACCCCCAAGTCTCTTTGGACCTCCACTGTTTCAATCTTTCCACCATTTAGAACGTTCCATCCTTTTTACATCCAAAGTAGATGAACTCACATTTTCCGACATTGAAATCCATTTGCCAAAGTTTTGCCCATTCACTTAATCTATCAATATCTCTTTGTAATTTTATGATTCCTTCTACACTGTTTACAATGCCACCTATCTTTGTATCATCGGCAAACTTGGACATGTGGCTTTCGCTCCCGTAATCTAAGTCGTTAATAAATATGGTAAATAGTTGAGGCCCCAACACAGATCTTTGAGGGACACCACTAGTCACATCCTGATAATTAAAGTACCTTCCATGATCCCTACTCACTGTTTCCTGCCCCTCAGTCAATTTCCTAGCCACGTCAATAATTTGTCTTCAGTTCCATGAGCTTTTATTTTGGTCAAGCTGACAATTCTTTTGTTCCTTTTTCTTCCTTTGCTGTTCATACTGGAAGTCATATCGAAGACCAGTCTATAATATTTCCATCCTTTCTCAAATGTCAAAATGGAAACTAAGAACCAAGTCAACTCATTGCACCAGACTCAGTAATTCAGTATCCTAACAGGGCAGGCATGTTTCAGGATATTAGTAATGATTGACCAGCTAAATCTGACTCATTAATGGGTCCTGGAATGGTAGACCAGTAACTGATGGATGGGGTTGTAACCATTCAACTTGAGATAATCCTGCAACCATCATCCTAGTGGGTCCCAGTTGGACAGGCAGCATAAAACTCACTCGTTTTCTATGTTGGAAAACTGTGGTTTTAGTAGGTTAGTACCCAGGCACACATTTTGAGGTCATTAAGCCTTGTCTGTTGCCTATCAGTGCATAAACTCTTTGGACTTAGGTAAGTTAGTGCATCCTCAGAGGAAGAGAGTGTGCATCTAGGGAAAAATAAACTCTACCTTTGTGGATTTTTCAGTCGGCTTAAGTTTGGAGACACATGATGTGTTATCATGTGTTAGACACCCAGTTCACTTAAAAAAATCATCTTCCCAATAAATCATCTACTGGGTTATATATATTAAGTTGTTAATTGAAATAATTGAAAGTCTTCCATTTATATAGAACATTTCATATCTTCAGGGTGACCCAAAGCACTTCACAACAATTAATTATTTTCAGAGAGTAGGTGCTGTTGTTTTCTAAGCAAATGCAGCAGCCAATTTATGAATAGTAAGGTTTCACAAAAAGATGAATGAGAATCTGATCTAGGTGTTGGTTGAGGGACAGATGTTGACCAGGACAGCAGAATAAATCCCTGTTCTTCTTTGAAAGAGTGTCATGGGATCTGCGACACTCGTCTGAACAGGCAAACAGGACCTCAGTTTAACATCTCATCTGAGAGATGGGACATCTAATAATGCAGAACACCCTCAGAGCCTAGATTATAAGAGCTCCTGGAGTAGGTCCAATTTCAACTAGTGAGCCACTAATTTTCCTGAGTCTTTGCCAAAAAGTTATGGAAAGTCAGGATTTCTTTCTAATTGGTAGTAATGTGCAAAAACTAGGCAAGATAACAAAAACTAGGCAAGAGATAGACATTCCACACAATATGGATCCACAACTATCTGACTCAGAGGCAAGAGGACCAAGCTATGTGCCACTTACTATCAGCCAGAGTGTACCTGTTTAACTGATGTCTGTTTTGTTGACCGCTTTAGCCACAGATGACATTCTCAGATGATTCTATATTTCTGTAAACTCGAGTGTCTCGCTCACTCTGGAATGTAATAATCACACGTCCAGTTACTATGTCGAACATGCTGGCAGAAATGTTGGGCAGAATTTTGCAAGCCCGCCGGAGACTGGAACAGAAGCACACCGGCCTGGAGTTCCCCGCCACCGGCCGGCATGCTGGCATTGCCCCGCCTCCGGGACACTTTCAAACAGGCTGGGTTGGGTGCAAGATGGCTACCAGCCTGCAAGCGGCGGGTAATTAATTGAGGCTATTAAGGGGCCTATTAAGGCCACTCTTCCTGAATTTTCCAGTCAGCAGGCGGGCCGAAACACAGCCAGAAAAGGAGGCGGTGTCTTGGCGGCAGACATAAGAACATAAGAAATAGGAGCATGAGTAGGCCATTCAGCCCTTCATGCCTGCCCCGTCATTCAATAAGATCATGGCTGATCTGTCCCATGCCTCAACTCCTCTTTCGGGCCTGCTCTGCATAACCCTTGACTCCCCAAGATTTCAAAAATCTATCTTCCTCCTCCTTTAACACAATTAGTGACCTGGCCTCCACAACTCTCTGAGGTAGAGAATTTCAGAGATTCACCACCCTCTGGGAGAAAAAATTCCTTCGCATCTCAGTTTTAAATGTGTGCCCCCTTATTCTGTAACCATGTCCCCTAGTTCGAGGTTCCCCACCAGTGGAAACATATTCTCAACATCTGCCTTGTCAAGCCCCCTTAAAATCTTATATGTTTCAATAAGATCACCTCTCATTCTTCTAAACTCCAATGAGTAAAAGCCTAACCTGTTTAGCCGTTCTTGATAAGACAACCCCTTCATCCCAGGAATCAGCCAAGTGAACCTTTTCTGAACTGCCTCCAATGCTAGTATATCCTTCCTTAAATACGGGGACCAAAACTGTATGCAGTACTCCAGGTGTGGCCTCACCAACACCCTGTACAGTTGTAATAAGACTTCCCTATTTTTAAACTCTAACTGCCTAGCAATAAAGGCCAAAATTCCATTTGCCTTCCTAATTACTTGCTGCACCTGCATGCTAACTTTTTGTGTTTCATGTACAAGAACACCCAGATCCCTCTGTACTGCAGTATCTTGTAGTCTTTCTCCATCTAAATAATAATCTGCCTTTTTATTCTTCCTACCAAAGTGGATTACTTCTCATTTTCCCACATTGAACATCATCTGCCAAGTCTTTGCCCACTCACTTAACCTATCTATATCCCTTTGCAGATTCTTCGTGTCCTCATCATGGGAGCCAGCGTTCCTTTTCACTATTTAAACGTTCCCCCTCCCCGCAGATGACTTACAAATGGCCGCAGGCCGCTCTTATGAGAGGCAGTCTGGCAACTGTGGCCTTTGTTAATTTCAAAGAATTTAAAAGTGCTGAGAGGTGCCCTCTCTCTCTCCCTTACCTGCATGAGCTGGCTGCAGCTTTCTCGCTGCTGGAGGGCCTCCTATTGATCGTCCAGTTTCAGAAGCCTGCCCGCCACCCTGAATTGGACTTCGAGTGCATCTACTGGCCATTAATTGACCAATTCAACAGACTAGGAATTGGGTGTGTCTGCTGTGAGATGGAGGTGTCGGGACCCAGAAATCACCCCGACATCAGGGTCCCAGCCCTGAAACAAAAATCCTGCCCATTAAGTCGCCTCCGCATGTCTGCAGGTCAGAAATACAAAGTATAAAATGGTGACGTGTACACCAGGTTTTACGGTATGCTTGGTTCGCAAGTTACAGTTTCATTTTAGAATTCTGTAACACTCGTAAGGAACAGGCCAATTACTCAGCAGTTGTTCTTCAGAGTTCTAGAGACCTTCAAAGAGCGTGACGTAAATCAAAGAACCATCACTTTCAGTCAAGCATATGGCTAACAACTGCAACACTGTACTTAGAAGGAGACATTCTGTCATCATTCAATTACTTAATATTGTCTGGATTGGGTATTTTGTGAGAACTATAAATGTTGCTTAGATTTTGTGATTTTTAGACACCACTACCCAATTAAAAGGGAATCTTTGCTTTTCCATCATTTTTTGAAAAAGTCCATAATGCAGGAAAGTTCTGTGGCAGACCAGTTACTATTGGATTTGCCACTCATGCATGTGAGTTAGGCCATTGCTTCTCAATTACAGGAGTCAGACCAGCTGGCACCAAGCAAAGCTCATTTTAAAACAGTCTACTTGACAACACCTCACTATTCTGGTGCATGTGCTGCACGCAGTGGTTATCTTTCTGTTTGTGCTGCATATACAATGTGAGCATCATGTAGCCTGTCAGCTGGTTCATACATCGAATATAACCACAAAAGGGCCCGAAAATGGGCGCAGCGATCACCATGAGGGATTATGCCATGGCCATTGCTTCTGATGCGAATTTAAATGATTGTAGTGTGCAGCCAACGCGAAGCTTGCTGTTGAGTGGTTGCATGCCTCAGCAGGGGCCGCAAAATTGTAAGAGGTGAGCATGAGTTCAAGCCAGCCAACACTACTTAAAGCCAGCATGAACCTCTTAGGGAAGGTGTACTGTGTCTGGAGCAGGTGCTGAAAGTCATTATAAAAGTTATTTTGTCGTGGTGAGCACTCAATAATGGCACAAAAGGGCAGAGAGCAGGCTCCAAGATTTGCCTACCCTGCACTCGCCTTGTGCAGGAGAGGTGTCATCTATCCACGGGGGGTCAGGAGGCCCTCCAGACAAACTTTGCGAAGGCACTCAGACCAGATGGTGGCCAATGCCAGTCAATGCCAGGAGTCAAGCCCCGAGGACCTGGATACAATGCCACAAAAGTTCAGTGACCTCACACAAGTGGTCAAGGTTTGTGAATCTATCTTCAAATACCAGGTCCTACCAACTGCATCACTCATCTCTCTCACTGCTCAATGCACCATATCCCCCATCACTCACCTACCACCATCAAATACAGATCATACCTGACATTCATAGCTTCAACTCACCCTCACACACTTAGTACTGCTGCAAGCCTCACACCTACATTTCGCAGTTTGCACACACTGCCAGTTATTCAACCATGACAGTCACATTGCACAAACAGATTGCAACACACTCACTGAGCTGAATTTTAGAAGCCCGCCCTGCTCATGCAGGCCGCATGCGAAAGAGCAGCCGCAATTCCAAACAGTGAGTCTCATTTAAATAGCTGGGGCAGGCTGCACCGCACCCCTCCCCCCCCTCCCCACCCAATCACGTGGAGGGGGCGGGCTGTCCATTCCCGACAATCACGTCAGCGGCCTGTGTGCAGATGATGACGTTGTTTTTAAAGGGTTGTCAGCCCTACTGGGAAATTTAAATATTTAAAGGGAAATTGAATTTAAATAAATAAAAACATCTCTTTTGTCCCTCTCCCACCACCCCAATAACAATTAAATTAAATATTTGCCCTTCTCCCCCGCAAAACACTTACCTTTAGCATCTGACCTTCCCACCCACAAACTGCACAAACTTTCAACTCCAACCCTTCCTAATATTCCCTCCACCCATGATGCTAATTTGACCCCATTCCACCCCCACCCCCGCCCCCCCACCACCAGCACTGATAAACTTGCCTCCCCAACCTCCCCACAAGTGTTCTGTCTCGTTTTCCCAGACGGGGATCATAAGGCACGGCAGTACCGGCCGCCGGACTGAAAATTATGGCAGGATATCAGGAGGAGATGTGAGATTCATTAATTCAAATATTTTAATTTATTGAAATATTTAAATTGCGGTCCCGTCGCTGAGCGGCGGGGAGGCCGCCATGAGGCCATGCCGCCGCCGGCAATATTGGGCTGGGCAATGCTGGCGTCGAGTCCATGGCGGGCCTCATCCGGAGCCATTTTCATGCTCCCCGCCATGGATCCCGAATTCAGGGGCTACTTAAAATCCAGCCCACTGACACACTTTCCGCTTACTTTCAGGACATAGTGGCGCACAACTGGAGACAGCAGCAAATAAGGGATGGGGGACAGACACAGCTCTGTGCCCTTAAGCTGATGGAAGAGATAGTGATCACCATCATTGGAGCAGCCATGGCTGAGGCTGTGGCCAGCAGCAGGGCTGGAACAATTGATGATGCCAGTATCCAGATACCTAATCCTCTTCCTCGCATCCCACTTCCCCTCATCCCATTATCTCTTCTGATTTACAAGTTGCAGATGGTCTAAGCCTGTACGTCTTGCTTTCCACCCCATCCCTCACCACAAACCTACCCGTGTGCCTTTCTCCTTTCAGATACCAAAGAACTGCAACTTGACCAGACAGGCAGTGGTAGAAGAGAAAGAGCAGGAAGACAGTGAGGAAAATGAAACACCGTCACTCGCTCTCACACTCAGCCACCAACTGACGCTGTGTGTACTTTAGAGGATAGCTTGGAGCCAAGATCAGCAAGTAGTGTTACAGACAGGTGTGAGATGTTGTGGGTGACTTCCACTTTTCACCTCTCAACTGACCGCAGATAGCGTTTTTTAAAAATTGTGGTTTAGTCCCTGAGTGTTTAAGGGTCCAATAAACAGACAAATGGCAGGTTTTTTCATTGGTTTAAAAAAGAAAGATAACTATTTATTATACAATACACAAAAATATTCACAACCTCACCTACTCACTCATGCACACATATACACACACAAGAAAAGATAGAGATTAGAGGATAGCATGCATTTAAGTCTGATTGTTGTAAAAAGAGTTCACTTTGAAACCTTCTCGGTTTTCTGGGAGGGATTTTTAACAGGCCTGGTGTTCCTTTTTTTGGTGCACTGAGGTATTGTAGACTCCCTTGATTAAGACTTAGTCAAAGTCGATGGACAACTTTGTTAAAATTTCTCAGATGGAGTGTTTTCAAGGTTACCTCTGCAGTCTCTGCCTTGGTGGTTTAAAGATGTTGCAGGCAGGGTCCACTTCTTGGCTGGAATGGATCCATCAGCTCCTGCCTCTCTCTCTCTCTCTCTCTCTCTGCCTCTTTGACTGTCTTTCAGAGAAATCTCTTTTTTAAGAAAAACCCTTATCAGGTTTGGTTTTGGTCAGGTAACCATGGATGGTCTCCCCTGGTGTGCTCATACAATGTCTTTGAACACATGGCCATTTTTACACAATGGGGTTTGAATTTTGATAAAGTGGCATTATTACCCATCTTGGCTTTGCATCCAGAATCTGCAAAGGTCTTTGTCAGCCCAATTCCTGACGATAGGAGCCATTTAGCATTGAATGGCCTGCTTAGCATTTTAAAGAGCCTTCCCCAGGATCAGTCCTTTTCTGATTGGCAGGATGTGACGAGTGGAGGCCCACAGGGGCCTCAACTTTTTACAAATCATATCAATTACTTAGATGAGGGGAGTGATGGCTTGGTAGATAAATTTACAGATGACACAAAGATAGGTCGGAAAGTATGTTGTGAAGAGGACATAAGAAGGTTGCAGACTAAAATAGATAGGTTGAGTGAGTGGGCAAAAATCTGGCAGGTGGATTATAATGTGGGAAAATATGAAGTTGTTCACTTTTGCAGGAAGAATAAAAAAGCAGAGTATTACTTAAACGGAGAGCAACTGCAGAATTCTGTGGTGCAGAGGGAACTAGGTGTTCTAGTGCATGAGTTACAAAAGGTTAGTATGCAGGTACAGCAAGTAATAAAGAAGGCTGATAGAACGCTATCCTTTACTACAAGTGGAGTTGAAAATAAAAGTAAGGATGTGGTGCTTCAGTTATACAGGGCATTGGTGAGACCACATCTCGAATAATGTGTGCAGTTTTGGTCGCCTTATTTAAGGAAGGATGTAAATGCGATGGAGGCGGTTCAGAGGAGGTTTACTAGATTTACTAGGAATGAACGGGTTGTCTTATGAGGAAAGGTTGGACTGACTGGGCTCATTTTCACTGGAGTTTAGAAGAGTGAGGGGAGACTTGATTGAAGTATATATGATCCTGAACAGGCTTGACAAGGTGGATGTTAGAAGGGTGTTTCCTCTTGTGGGAGAGTCCAGAACTAGGGAGCACTGTTCTAAAATTAGGGGTCGCCCTTTTAGGACAGAGATGAGGAGAATTTTTTTTCTCTCAGGGGGTTGTGCGACTTTGGAACTCTCTGCCTCAGAAGGTGGTGGAGGTGGGGTCATTGAATATTTTTAAGGCAGAGGTAGATAGATTCTTGTTAGGCAAGGGAATCAAAGGTTAGGTGGAGGTAGATGGGAGTGTGGAATTCGAGACACAAACAGATCAGCCATGATCTTATTGAATGGCGGAGCAGGCTCGAGGGGTCGAATGGCCTACTTCTGCTCCTAATTCTTATGTTCGTATGTACATGATGATGAGTTTAGTGTGCAACAGTCACAATATTTATTTGAAGTACAGGAGGGGTCACCTGACCTCGAACTCCATCTTGTCTGCAGCAGAATGTGTCCATTTTTTGGAGTTTAGTTCATCAGTTCATTTTTATAGTTTAGAATTGCTCCAGTTCACTTTATAGTCTACGACTGGTCCTTGCGTGGATGTGACAGCAGTAAAACACCAGTACGAGCAACATGCAGCCAGGGCAGAGGACAAGGCTGGCACAGGTGCCAAATCATTGGAGGGAAAGATTGCATACAAGTTCCACTACAGAGGACTCAGATGAGGACTTTGATGGATGGGCTACAGAAGAAGACTGATGGCTATGTGCAGTGAAATGTTTAGTGCATTGGCAGGCCTGCCAGAAAGCCTGAGAGCAGTGTGGAAGTGGTGGCAAAATCCATCAGGGCACTTGTGGACCCAACCACGATGCAACCATTTCATCTTCCATTGCATCACAATCAGAAGCCACCCAATGTCTGGGTGGCACAGACTGCAATCTTGCAAGCTCAGACTGCTGCCATCCTGGCTGCAGATGCCCGTGTGCACAGGGGCTTGCAGGGGGTCAGAGTAGTCCAGCAATCTGTCTTCCACCAGATTACTAAGATTGCTGAGGTGCTTCCCCGGGAGAGTTACAGTGACTCCATGAAGCACCAACCTGCTGTTCTCTGTCAGGAAGACAGCATTCATCCTTCAACCACTGTCACTCCGCCAGTGTCCCTGGTGTTGCCTGTCAGTCAGCCAGCACAGACAGCTGCCGTTCAATGCCAAGAGGGTGCAGAGCTGATCAAAATCACCCCGCAAGGTCATCTACAGTCTCCCCCACTGAAAGTCAGCAGCCTTCCATCAGTCTTACCGCAGCCACTGTGGTAGCACTGTGTAGGAGCACTAGGACAGGCAAAAGCACATGAAATACAGGGACTAAGGGAATGCACAAGGGTGATTAATTGGCATTTGCATGCAGCATGGCATAGTTTGACAGAAATTTGATGTGGATTGTATATTTTGTGGTGGCTTTTATTTCAACATTGTGGCCAAGCAGATGCTGTGATGGTCAGTGACAGAGGAAAGGTAAGATGTGGGATTGTTCGTGAATGGGGACGTGGGTTGCGTTTAATGGTATTGCAGTTAGATGGGTCGATCACAGACAATGCGGCCATAAAGGGACTGTGTTGGTGCCTTCTCCCTTCATCATCCTCAGCAGGTCACCATATAGCTGGTGGCATGGGTTGTGCCTCCTGATGCTGAGTTTGTGCAGCATACAGCAGACCACTACATGTGCTCTGCAGGGCTCCTCCAGTGTGGTCCAGGTAGTGAAAGCCTTGTTTCAGCATGCCAGCGGTCTGCTCTTTCATATTTCGTGTGGCAGAATGGCTTTCACTATATGCATGCTGCCCATGTGTTTGTGGGTTGCAGACTGGAATCATCAGCCATCTCAACAAAGGATTGCCCTTGTCACCATGATGCCACTCTCTGGTTTGTCATGGTAGCTCAAATACAGAATGAAGGCATCCTGACTGCTGCCCAGATTGACCTGCATGATACATGAGCTGCAGATGGTCATGCACCAGCTGGGCCTTGAGGGAATGCAATCCCTTTTGGTTGCTGTACATCTTGGAGTTGACATGCAGCGCTCGCAAAGTGACTGGATGCAGTTAATGGCATCCTGCACCATGCAAAAGCCTACAATCCTTGCAAAGCTGTGTGCTCACTCCGCCTGCTCCCCTCTGGCTTTCTTTGAAGACAGAACCTTAGTGAGCTCCCTTTTGCAACAGAACAGTGAACCACAAACTGGGAGATGCTGCAAATAAAGCCTGGCTCGGGTATAAAATTAAAACCCGACCCGACCACAGCCAACCTGAACCCCCGCCGAGCCCGAGCCCTATAATTTTTTTTCGTGACCAAGCCGATCCGACACGAATTTCCTTCATCTGTTCTGGCAGCAGGCTATTCCTGCAGCTGGAGTTGTGGGGAATCATGGGTAAGCCCGATCCCGTGACTTCCCGGAGGCAGTGTCCCGCCTGACCCGACCCGAGCCCGAATGCTGGACTCGGAATTTTGACCTCACCCGACCCAAACCCGACACATGTCGTCGGGTCTAGTCGGATTCAGGTCGGGCAGCCAGTCTTTAGTTGCAAATATCACCTGTTCCAGCCTGGAAGGAGCCAGACATCAAGGTTCATGGCCGTAGTTATCTTCATAGCAACTGGCAATGCCATCTTCGCCCTGCTCTGAGGCTGCAGCAGGTGATAGATTTCAATGAGGATGTCCTGAGTGAAGGAGTGACATCATCACATTGTTTCTCGCTGAGGTTGAGGTCTGAGAATTGCTCTCTGAAGACCCTTGGTAGATATGGTTTCCTGCTGAGAGCCGTTCTCTCCCTCCTCCTCATCCTCCTTCCTGCAGCGGCTTGTTCTGCTCTTTATTGCCTTAGCTCATTCCCCCTGTCATACTGTAGTCCAAGGGAGATGCAAATAACTGCACCCATGTCTGGGAGCAAGTGGTTTTTGCAGAATTTATGAAGTCAGGACCAAATCCTTCAGCACATAGCATACCACTCCCTGTAGGCTTCAGCAACTTTAAACAATTCTAGAAAACACCAAACACTTCTACAAATGCAGCAAGAGCCAGTAGAAATCAATCAGCAACTAACCTGTAAGTAGTGGATAATCCTTTTAAATAGCATTGGTGGGGCTTGGGGGATGGGGGGTTGGTTCTTTGCTGCTCATGAATGCATGTTCAGCTGTGCAATTATAAGAGAAGGTGTTGGCTGGAGCGTTGAGCTCAAAAATGGTAGAGCCAGCGTCAAATCAGCACTACACACAGATTAATGTCAGAACCTGTCTACTCTGCATACTTCCAGTCGATGCTCCAGCATGGCTCGCACCAGAAGATGCTGCGGATGCCATTTTCAATGCAAAACAGCACTCATAGCGCCAAAAAATAAGATGCTAAGGAGTCAACTTTTGCAGCCTATAAACTTAAAGAAAACTCTTAGTATTTTTGTTATTTTTGGGAACTGGTGCAAATAGAGGAAGTTGTCTGTTAATCAGACTCATAGATTCTGTCTTCAGAAAAGTTTCAGGTAACAATCAGGGATTATGAGCAAACCAGGCATGAAGAACACAAAATATCATGATGTTTAAAAATCTTGTGTCCAGCTTGAATCCATTACACTTCAGATATTTCACTTCAAAGTGTCATAAAGTATTTTTAAAAATGAAAAAGGTTGTCATTTCTTTCTGGTTTCCTCTGACCTGGAACCAGAAATTTTACAAGTCACTGCCAATTTGCAAACTTCCCTCAGCACCAACAACCAACCTCTAATTGAACCCAGAATCTACCTGATTATAGAAATCAATGGCTTTAAAGTGACACACCATGTTAAATACAGCTCAGCCTTAGCAGCAGAATAATGCACTCTGCATTACATGGTATAACAGTCCTGCCGCTGTAACTATGTATTGCCCGGCCTCCTGTAAGTTACATGACAGGACAACCAATAGTTGTAATCAATATACACGCAAAATGAGAGATTTTTAATTCACTTCCTCATTAGAGTCATAGAGTCAAACAGCACAGAAAAAAGCCCTTCGGCTCATCGTGTCCGTGCCGGCCATCAAGCACCTATCTATTCTAATCCCATTTTCCAGCACTTGGCCCATAGCCTTGTATGCTATAACATTTCAAATGCTCATCTAAATACTTCTGAAACGTTGTGAGGGTTCCTGCCTCTACCAGCCCTTCAGGCAGTGTGTTCCAGATTCCAACCACCTCTGGGTGAAAAATGTTTTCCTCAAATCCCCTCTAAACCTCCTGCCCCTTACCTTAAATCTATGGCCCCTGGTTATTGACACCACCACTAAGGGAAAATGTTTACTTCCATCTACCCTATCTATGCCGCTCATAATTTTGTATACCTCAATCAGGTCCCCCTTCAGCCTTCTCTGCTCTAAGGAAAACAACCCTAGCCTATCCAGTCTCTCTTCATAGCTAAAATGCTCCAGCCCAGGCAAAATCCAGGTGAATCTCCTCTGCACCTTCTCCAGTGCAATCACATCCTTCCTATAGTGTGGTGACCAGAATTGTACACAGTTCTCCAGCTGTGGCCTAACTAGCATTTTATACGGCTCCATCATAACCTCCTTGCCCTTATACTCTATGCCTCGGCTAATAAAGGCAAGTATCCCATATGCCTTCTTAACCACCTTATCTACCTGTGCTGCTGCCTTCAGTAATCTATGCACAAGTACACCAAGGTCCCTCTGACCCTCTGTACTTCCTAGGGTCCTACCACCCATTGTATATTCCTTTGCCTTGTTAGTCCTCCCAAAATGCATCACCTCACACGTCTCAGGATTAAATTCCATTTGCCACTGCTCTGCCCATTTTACCAGCCCATCTATATCATCCTGTAATCTAAGGCTTTCCTCCTCACAATATACGACACCACCAATCTTCGTGTCATCTGCGAGCTTACTGATCATACCTTCTGTAATCATTAATGTACGCTACAAACAGCAAGGGTCCCAGAACTGATCCCTGCGGTACACCACTGGTCACAGGCTTCCAATCACAAAAACAACCCTCGACCATCACCCTCTGCCTCCTGCCACTAAGCCAATTTTGGATCCAATTTGCCAAATTGCCCTGGATCCCATGGGCTCTTACTTTCTTGACCAATCTCCCATGCGGGACCTTATCAAAAGCCTTACTGAAGTCCATGTAGACTACATCAACTGTTTGACCCTCATCTACACACCTAGTCACCTTCTCAAAAAATTCAATCAAATTTGTTAGACATGATCTCCCCTAACAAAGCCATGCTGACTATCCTTGATTAATCCCTGCCTCTCCAAGTGGAGATTAATCCTGTCCCTCAGAATTTTTTCTGTTTCCCAACCACTAATGTTAGACTCACTGGCCTGTAATTACCTGGTTTATCCCTGCTACCCTTCTTGAATAATGGTACCACATTTGCTGTCCTCCAATCCTCTGGCACCTCACCTGTGGCCAGAGAGGATTTGAAAATTTGTGTCAGAGCCCCTGCAATCTCCTCCCTTGCCTCACATAGCAGCCTGGGATACATCTCATCTGGGCCTGGGGCTTTATCCACTTTTAAGCCTGCTAAAACCGTTAATACCTCCTCCCTTTCAATGCTAATTTGTTCAAGTATATCACAATCCCCCTCCCTGATCTCTACATCTACATCGTCCTTCTCCATAGTGAACACAGATGAAAAGTAATCACTTAAAACCTCACCTACGTCCTCCGGCTCCACACACAGTTTGCCACTTTAGTCTCTAATGGGCCCTACTCTTACCCTGGCTATCCTCTTGCCCTTAATATACTTATAAAATGCCTTGGAATTTTCCTTTATCTTGCCCACCAGTGGTTTTTCATGCCCCCTCTTTGCTCTCCTAATTACTTTTTTAAGTACCCCACTACACTTTCTATACCCTTCAAGGGCCTCTGCTGTTTTCAGCCCTCTGAATCTGCCATTAGCCTCCTTTTCTGTCCTTATCCAATCCTCTATATCCCTTGACATCCAGGGTTCCCTGGACTTGTTGGTCCTACCCTTCACCTTTACGGGAACATGTTGGCCCTGAACTCTCACTATTTCCTTTTTGAATGACTCCCACTGGTCTGATGTAGACTTTCCTACAAGTAGCAACTCCCAGCCCACTTTGGCCAGATTCAGTTTTATCATTTGAAATTGGCCTTCCCCCAATTCAGTACCTTTATTTCCAGTCCATCTTTGTCCTTTTCCATAATTACCTGAAATCTTACAGCGTCTGAAACGAGGAATTAAGAGGGCTAAAAGGGGTCATGAAATATCTTTAGCAAACAGGGTTAAAGAAAATCCCAAAGCCTTTTATTCATATATAAGGAGAAAGAGGGTAACTAGAGAAAGGATTGGCCCACTAAAGGACAAAGAAGGAATGTTATGCTTGGACTCAGAAAAAATGGGTGAGATTCTAAACGAGTACTTTGCATCGGTATTCACCGAGGAGAGGGACATGACGGATGTTGAGGTTAGGAACAGATGTTTGATTACACTAGGTCAAGTCGGTATAAGGAGGGAGGAAGTGTTGGGTATTCTAAAGGGCATTAAGGTGGACAAGTCCACAGGTCCGGATGGGATCTATCCCAGGTTACTGAGGGAAGCGAGAGAGGAAATAGCTGGGGCCTTAACAGATATCTTTGCAGCATCCTTAAACACGGGTGAGGTCCCGGAGGACTGGAGAATTGCTAATGTTGTCCCCTTGTTTAAGAAGGGTAGCAGGGATAATCCAGGTAATTATAGACCGGTGAGCCTGACGTCAGTGGTAGGGAAGCTGCTGGAGAAGATACTGAGGGATAGGATCTATTCCCATTTGGAAGAAAATGGGCTTATCAGTGATAGGCAACATGGTTTTGTGCAGGGAAGGTCATGTCTTACCAACTTAATAGAATTCTTTGAGGAAGTGACAAAGTTGATTGATGAGGGAAGGGCTGTCGATGTCATATACATGGACTTCAGTAAGGCGTTTGATAAGGTTCCCCATGGCAGGCTGATGGAGAAAGTGAAGGCGCATGGGGTCCAAGGTGTACTAGCTAGATGGATAAAGAACTGGCTGGGCAACAGGAGACAGAGAGTAGCAGTAGAAGGGAGTTTCTCAAAATGGAGACGTGTGACCAGTGGTGTTCCACAGGGATCCGTGCTGGGACCACTGTTGTTTGTGATATACATTAATGATTTGGAGGAAAGTATAGGTGGACTGATTAGCAAGTTTGCAGACGACACTAAGATTGGTGGAGTAGCAGATAGTGAAGGGGACTGTCAGAGAATACAGCAGAATATAGATAGATTGGAGAGTTGGGCAGAGAAATGGCAGATGGAGATCAATCAGGGCAAATGCGAGGTGATGCATTTTGGAAGATCCAATTCAAGAGTGAACTATACAGTAAATGGAAAAGTCCTGGGGAAAATTGATGTCCAGAGAGATTTGGGTGTTCAGGTCCACTGTTCCCTGAAGGTGGCAACGCAGGTAAATAGAGTGGTCAAGAAGGCATATGGCATGCTTTCCTTCATCGGACGGGGTATTGAGTACAAGAGTTGGCAGGTCATGTTACAGTTGTATAGGACTTTGGTTCGGCCACATTTGGAATACTGCGTACAGTTCTGGTCGCCACATTACCAAAAGGATGTGGATGCTTTGGAGAGGGTGCAGAGGAGGTTCACCAGGATGTTGCCTGGTATGGAGGGCGCTAGCTATGAAGAGAGGTTGAGTAGATTAGGATTATTTTCATTAGAAAGACGGAGGTTGAGGGGGGACCTGATTGAGGTGTACAAAATCATGAGAGGTGTAGACAGGGTGGATAGCAAGAGGCTTTTTCCCAGAGTGGGGGATTCAATTACTAGAGAACACGAGTTCAAAGTGAAAGGGGAAAAGTTTAGGGGGGATATGCGTGGAAAGTTCTTTACGCAGAGGGTTGTGGGTGCCTGGAACGCATTGCCAGCGGAGGTGGTAGATGCGGGCACGATGGCGTCTTTTAAGATGTATCTAGACAGATACATGAATGGGCAGGAAGAAAAGAGATGCAGAACCTTAGAAAATAGGCGACATGTTTAGATAGAGGATCTGGATCGGCGCAGGCTTGGAGGGCCGAAGGGCCTGTTCCTGTGCTGTAATTATCTTTGTTCTTTGTTCTTTGTTATGGTCACTATCCCCAAAATGCTCCCCCATTGACACTTCTACCACTTGTCTGACTTCATTCCCTAGGATTAGGTCCAGTACCACCCCTTCTCTTATAGGACTTTCTATGTGCTAGCTCAAAAAGCTCTCCTGGATGCACTTTAAGAATTCCGCCCCCTTTAAGCCTTTTGCACTAAGACTACCCAGGTTAATATTGGGGAAGTTGAAATACTATACTATTATTACCCTATTATTTTTACACGTCTCTGAGACTTGCCTACATATCTGCTCCTCTATCTCTCCTTGACTGTTTGGAGGCTTGTAGTACACTCACAGCAAATTGATTACCCCCTTTTGTTTTTAAGTTCTACCCATATGGCCTCATTTGAGGAACCTTCTAAGATATCATCTCTCCTTACTGCAGCAATTGACTCCTTGATCAATAGTGCACTGCCACCTCCTATTTTACAACCCACCCCCGCCCCCACCCCCACCCCCACCGTCACGCCTGAAGATTCTATATCCTGGAATATTGAGCTGCCAGTCCTGCCCTTCCCACAACCATGTCTCTGTGATAGCAATAATATCATATTCCCACGTGTTAATCAATGCCCTCAAATCATCTGCCTTATTTGTAAGATTCCTTGCGTTAAAATAGATGCAATCCAGCCTTGAATTATTCGCTTGTGCCTTAACAGGTCTATACTTGCTTTGCCTTCCAGACTGACTTAGTCTTTCTTCTATATTTGGCTGTGCATCACCACCTACTGTATCTCCATTCTGTATCCCATCCCCCTGCCAAATTAGTTTAAACCCCCCCAACAGCACAAGCAAACCTCCCAGCAAGGATGTTGGTCCCGTTCCGATTCAGGTGCAACCCGTCCAACTTGTACCAGAAATAGACCCAGTGATCCAGGAAACTAAAGCCCTCCCTCCTGCACCATCTCTTCAGCCATGCATTCATCTGCTCTATCCTCCTATTCCTATACTCACTAGCATGTGGCACCGGGAGTAATCTAGAGATTACAACCTTTGAGGTCCTGCTTTTTAATCTGCTACCTAGCTCCCTAAATTCTTGTTGCAGGACCTCATCTCTCTTTCTACCTATGTCGTTGGTACCAATATGAACTACGACTTCTGACTGTTCACCCTCCCCCTTCAGAATGTTCTGAAGCTGCTCCGTGACATCCTTGACCCTAGCACCAGGGAGGCAACATACCATCTTGGAGTCACGTTTGCGGCCACAGAAACGCCTCTCTGTACCCCTTACAATAGAATCCCCTATCAATATAGCTCTTCCACTCCTTTTTCCTCTCCTCATGTGCAGCTGAGCCACCCATGGTGCCACACCTGACTCTTGCTCCATTCCCCTGAGAAGCTATCTCCCCCAAAAGTATCCAAAGCGGAAAATCTGTTAGAGAGGGAGATGGACCCAGGGCACTCCTGCACTACCTGCCTAGTTCTTCTACTCTGCCTGGAGGTCATCCATTCCCTTTCTCCCTGAGCAGTCTTTACCTGCGGTGTGACCACCTTCCTGTACGTGCTAGCCACGATGATCTCAGCCTTACGGATGCTCCACAGAGTCCTAAGCCGCTGCTACAGATCCGAAATGCGGCTTTCAAGTAGCTGAACACATGTTCGCCCTGGACATTGGAAGTGTCCCTGACTTCCCACATTGCACAGGAGGAGCACTCCATGCTGCCGAGCTGCCCTGCCATGACTTACCGTTAATTTACTCCCTTAAACTACTCAAAAATTAGAGATTATTTATCCTAGGGACCTTGATTCCCTAAAAAACACAACTTAATATTTTAAAAAATTGCAGACCTTACCTTTCTCTTTACTTTAGTTACTAACCCAGCTATTTACTGATACTCCCTAACGGCAGTTACTCACCAGCCAATCAACTTGCATGCTTTCCTATGATGTCACTGTTCACTTTGTTTTCAAACTCTGGTGTGCCGGAAATCCTCTCGGCTGCTGTCCGGGAAGGTAAGTGATCTGGACCGCAATCCTTGGGCTCTATTTATCCGCTCCTCGCTCTGTGTTCTTCCCGCAGGCCTGCTCCTCTCAGCTGCTCTCCCAGAAGGTAAGTACTCTAGGCCGCGATCCTCGGGCTCTATTTATTGGCTCCCCGCTCCATGTTCTTCCCGCAGGTACTGAATGTAAACAAAGAACCTGGACTAATTTGAGAAGAGAATTGAGGAAGAATTGTATCAGATGGACAAGAAAAGCATCTGAGCTCTGAAATTAGCCTATGAAAAAACAATGCTAAATTGGCTGAGGTGGCAACTTATTTAAATTAGGTAAGTTATTGGTGTTCCATCGCACAATTTCAGGGCTTTCAATTTTAGTTATGGGTTTAGTTTCTTTTTAAAGTAAATAAATATAACACTGGCTGGCACAGTGAATGCAAATAATGCACTTCTTTCCTGCAATGAGGGTTGAAATTCAATCATAGGTGGTAAATTAGTTTAACACTGTCTCAATTCACATTCGAGCAGGTGGGTGTCTACAGCACAAAACTGTCTATAATTCGGAACTAATTAGTGGTAAATTGGAATCTCACTCAGAGATGTCACAAGGGCAGCTGGTGTAAAAAAGAGAAAAATGAAAATGGACATTCATCAAGCTTTTGCTGACATATATTACTTGGGATTTGCTCTAGTGGTTTATGATTTTATTAGAAGTGTTCAACTAAAGCACTGTCTTTAACTCACTAGCAGCCATCTTCCATTAGATATTTATATACATTAACTGCACTGCAATTTGTAGGTTATATCTGCCTGTAGTGAAAATAAACTACTGTATTTACTACATTACTATGCTTCCCCAGAACTTTGAATGATATCTCTAATCAGTAATGTAGTGGAAATTTAATTTAACAATGTGGTTCACATTGTCAATAAATTCAACTCTTAAGGGAAACATCTATACACTTAACTGCACTGGCTCTGTGTTAATCCTGTTCTTTCAATGCTGTTATGGTCAAGTGAGGAGGGGTCGAAGGGCTTCCCTCTTTTCCCTCTCCTTGTTTGAGTACAACAGGTTTAAATCTTTCTTAAAGTGGATATACTGGTCAATCCACTAGGTGTTTTACTTGCTATGATCATAACAAGAACCAATCAAACAGGTTTTCTTGAGCTAACAAAGAAAGAGATTAATTTTATTGTACCTAAACCAAACTAATATAAATAATAAACAACGTGCCAACTTTCACTCACACTTCTTCTGCTCTGGTCGAACAAGGTACTTCAACCTAGTACTGTGGATCCATGGCCACTAAGGACAGGGTTGAGATTGCCTGAACTCTTTTCACAAAGGATTTGTATAGTTAACAGAGAGGGCACACTAATATCTCACCAATAATGATTTTTTTAAATAAGAAATCATGGGAAACACTGCTTACTTAGCAATTAGACAATATGATATTCCAATACACATTAAGCAGTTTCTAAATAAAAATAGCAAAATGATTAATACAATGCAGTTGTCAATATTTTACCTTATCAAGTGATGTGGTGAAATTTGGCAAAAATCCAAATATGATAGCACGATGCAGGCTTATATAGGGATACAGATGTAGGAGGGAAATAACTAGAGAGGAAAAAAGTAATGGCAACTAAATCAAGCTACATAGATTATAAGCAGTCAGAAGGGCACTATATAAGAAGCAGCATCAAAGTCTATTATGAATAAAAGAGCAATTTACTTTATTAGACAAGCTGTCATTTGATGACTGATCACTGTCACCATGAGCCTCCAACTTCTCCTGGTTCAGACTACTAATGGTCAGCAGCCATCTGAACTTGTTTCCCCAACATTGCAAACTACATACACGCTGCTCCTCCTCCCTGCATCCTCGCTGTGTTTAAGACACATGCAGCATCTTCTACTGCAAATTGGAGATCCTTAGCCCTTAAAGTCTACAACCTGTAGGCCTTTAATACTCAACTCCTTGATTTGTTTTATCTTTCCTATATTTTACAACCCTAGTGGTATCCTTCACTCTGGGATTTGGATTCTTCTGTAGGTTAAAAAAAATTATGCAATATCAATGATACGAATGGAAAATTTCAATAAAAAGATTTATTTTTTAAAGGTGTTGCTATTTTTTAAAAAAATGCTGTGTTAAAAGGTCAGATGCCCAGTCGTTTCCATTGTTCCTTTGAGCCCATTGTACGAGACGACTCTCTCAGCACACAGTCATGATAATTTGGGTTAGTATTCCACTCACATCAATGAGTGCAGAACCAAGGCAGACATTTAGGGCAAGGACAAAATTAAGTAGGTGCTTAATGGCAGCCTTGAGGTATGTAAAGTGACAGTGATACGAAAGGCTTATAACATTTTATTTTTCAATAAATACATTTTAAAGTCACTAAGATGTCTGTGTTGTGGAATGGAATTTACCATGATGTCAGGTACAGTTATACACTTTCCAACTGATTCGGAAGCAGGAGCTGAACTCTGATTGAATTTTCCTGTCATCAGCCTGGTAATAATGGAGCCAATTTTAGTGCTACCCAGCAGAGATTGGTTAACATTACAGACTAAGGATCGATCCAAGAGCTCTCTACCTGTATGGCTTAGCATAATAACATATAGTGCATTTCTCCATCAAGCCTTCTGGGATCACCATATTTAAATTTATTTTTACAATTGACTGAATATGTTTTCCCCACGTTTAAGAAAGGTTGAGAGATAACATGATAAATCTGCTGTCTTTGTGGAATTTCTCCTTATTCGCTCTAAATGGGTTTGCCATCAAAGCAGAAGTTGGTTTCTGAATTGATGAGATGACACTTCGTTTGCCCATCACTTATCTGCTATGTTTTGCCTTCGCTGAATCATACAACCCACAGATGTCTATTGCTTAAAAAAACAGTGCCGCAACTAGACTGCAACAGAAAAACAATGACTCAGTGGACGGATATGAGGAAGCCACGGACTCCGTCCAGGGATGGTATTTAAACTTGACTGATTATTATTCTTTTTCACCTTGGTCCCTGGTGCTGATGCAACTCCAAATTAACCACTAAGAGGCTTACGGGGATGAATCTCCCTCCCTCCTCTCTGGTGAACAACCAGCTTAGTAATTGAGAATTGGGTGGCAAGGGGAAATGGTCTGTAGCCCTGACATCACCTGCTCACTTCATCTCTTGGTCAAACAAAAACCGTTGGTATATTCTTACATATTTGATGGTCAATATTATGTGCAATAATATTTCACTGATTTAAAATAATAGGCTGAGCATCTCTGGCTGCACAATTGTTAATATTGTAATCTAACAGTTAATATATAACATGTACTACTAATACTATTTTCCTGGAAGGCATCTGTTCATTTAATCTTGTAAATCACAATGATTGTTTTACAATCATTAATCTTCCATGGTGGAAATCATGTGATTTAGTAAAACAGATACACAACTGAATAAAACAAGCCCCTGTAAAGCTCTTTGATATTTTAGTGGGTACAGTAAATGTAACACCAGGAGTAGTACTGAGCCATACAGACTAGGAAGTTCTCAGTTTCACTGCCAATTTTTGTTGAATTATCTGATTTAAGCCAAACAGTGATCAGGGCATTAAATTGACATCAGCACCCTCGGGCTAGAAAGAGAATAAAAAAGAAAGCCAGCCAAAGTTCCTGCTCTTGATTGCTATGCAATGACTTGTGCTGGAAAATGCATGTATGTGGACACAGAGTAAGGTGGGATTATATTTAGTTACATTGCATCCCGTGGTCAAATAGCCTCCTCAAACCTTGCCTTCCTCCACAATGCTCGATGAAAATATTGTTATTTTAATATACAAATAAATTATTTCTTCATGTTTCTTGAAAATCTACCCAGCAGCTACCTCTTACCATTTTTAGTGCTTCATCTTTAGTCCTTCATCTATCAATATTTATAGCCTGTCTCTTTTGAGTTTATAGAGAATTCCTACACCACCTTCACTGTGAAAGCTGCCTGTAAGAAGTCTTTATGCCAAACATTTATTTTCTCTTCAACAGCTGTTAACTCTATAAAGTCCAAGATCTGAAGACTGTTGCCAAATTTGAACAAGTTCTTAAATATCTCTTAATGGCGACAGCTTTACTGAATTTTCCAGTCTTCTATCTTCCTTCACTCTAAATGAGCTGACCTTCTCAATCTCCCTTCATCCTGTATTCTCACTACAATTAAATCAAGATTCACACACTCTCCAATTTCATTCGTTCTTAAGACTTCAAACTGTGCAACTCTGTACCTGCTTCAATCTTTCCTTCTATAATTCTGAGGCCCACCTTCCTAATTTACATCTCCTAGGATCAAAGAATGGTTACAGCACTGAAGGAGGCCATTTGGCCTATTGAGCCCATGCTGGGTCTCTGCAAAAGCAGTCCAACCAATCCACTGCCTTTCCCTGTAGCCCCACAATTTTTTCCTTCTTGTGCTCTTTCACTCTTGTCAACATTGATATTGTCTAACACTATAGGCGTTGACCCAAAACATTGGCATCCCAATTATGATAAATGGTCACTTGAGTAAGGTACTTGCTGTCTTCCAGAACATGTTGAACCATACCTCACCTTGAATCAGTGTCTTTAGGAGGTGAGAGGAGGAAAGCTTGGAAAGAAATACAAAAAATGTCACATGTACACGTAAATCAGGGCGAAGGCCCTGCCCACCTGCCAAAAAGTCGGAGGCGAGCCCACCTCCACCGGGCCTAGAAGCCACGCTGTAATTTTACATGGCCCAGGCCCTTAATTGGCTCTGGGCAGGACTTCCATCCCTCTGAGGCAGGAGGTCCCACCTCCAAGTGTTGCTGGCTAATCAGCCGACAGCTCCACAGTCCTGCAGCACCACCAGGAGCTGTGGCCACTGCTGGGACTGCACCCCGTCAGAAGAGAACTGTGGACGTCGGCCTCCATGAAGGTGAGTGGGGTTTCAGGCCTCGCTGGGAACAATCTGCTGGGACATGGTGAAGGGGGTGAGGGTTGTTCAGGAGGCATTGGGAGGTTCTCCAGTGGGGGAAGCTTGTGCTGCTGGGAGGGCCCTTTATGGGGCACAGGGTGCCCGATCAGGAGGACCCCATCCCTACCCACACCGGGCCCGCAAGGTGGCTGCCTGGTATTACCGGGCAGCCTCCAAAGGTGCTGACATTCCCGGCCGCCACTGGTAAAATGCTAGCAGCGGCAGGAGGAGGCACTCAAGTGGCAATTAATTGACCACTTAAGGGCCTCAATTGGTCTGGGGTGGGCAGGCTGTTTGTTACCTCCTCCACCGCTTGTAAGATTGCAGTGGGGGCGGGACAGTGACGGGAACAGCACCCTGTGCCTCCCACACAATTTTATGCTGCCCCCTGCTTCCAGCTCACTCCTGTGGGGGGTGGGGGGAGGGGTTTAAAATTCTAGCCATGGTCTTGGAAGGGGCGCAGAAGAAATGGAGGGGTTTGATAGGGTAGAGTTTACAGCTCAGAATAGGCCATTTAGTCCAACAGGTCTATGCAGCTATCTATGCTCCATATGAGCCTCCTCCCATCTTACTTCATGTCACCTTATCCGTATATCCTTCTATTCCTAAATGGCTGGCTTATTTGCTGTAAATCCTACCCTATCAAACCCCTTCATAATTTTGAAGACCTCTCTCAGACCACCTCTCAAATTTCTCTTTTCTGTAGAACAGAATGCCAGCCTATCCAGTCTTTCCTGGCAGTTACAACCTCTCAGTTCTGATATCATTATAATTTTTTAAAGTTATTTCTCTGGAGTTTCCACTGACTTTTCACTGAAGTTATAGCAGGGGAATGGAAGAATTCCCATGGAAATTATTGCCCTTTGTGTCAGTTTCAAAAGCCATGCAGTCCGAAGTTATACTAAATATTGAATATTGTTGTTGAGCTTCGATCTCGGAAGCTTATCACTGGTATAATGCCATGTAGTTTCAATTTGTGCGGGAGTCTGGAACTAGAGGTCATAAATATCAGAGTGTCATAAATAAATTCCATAAGGAATTCAGGAGAAACTTCTTTATTCAGAGAGTGGTTAGAATGTGGAACCCACTAGCACATGGAGGCAAATAGTTTAGAGGCATTTAAGGGAAAGCTAGATAAATATATGAGGAGAAAGGAATAGAAGGATATGCAGATCAGGTGTGATAAAGTATAATGGGAGGAGGCTCATGTAGAGCATAAGTACCTGCATAGACCTGTTGGTCTAAATGGCCTGTTTCTGTGCTGTAAACTCACTGTAAATATCTATTTAAATAGTCATTTATGCTGTTTCTCCAGGATTTCTTCCAATCTTCTGTCAAAGTTACAATGGGAGAATAAGGACCCCCTGCAGAAATTCTACCTCATTCATTTATGTATAAAGTTTAAAGAGATTCCGGTAACTGAGTTAACAGTTGACAATTATCTCGGCAGGACACAAAGTAATAGGGCCGATTTGCCCTATCATGCACTCTGGATGAAAAGGGGCACATGCAGGACGTGTTGGTCAGGAAGTTACTGGCTCAAAGCTCAGATTTCCCATACATTAATTTAAATGGATAGAAAAGCAGACCATGATTGTGAGCCCATGATCAGTGCTCCCTGGGGCACCCAATCAGGCAATCAGCCTTAAAGTGCAACCGCACATTTTTGAGTTAGATGTGGGGGAGCACTTTGAAAAGAAAGTATTCCATTCAGATTTTATGCCTCTTTAAGTCATATCAATAAAATTATGCCACAGTCTTTTAATCAGAAAACTTTAAAAGACATATGAGATTTCAGATTTCTGCAGTGTGCTTTGAGACAATTTGTAAATCTATAAAGAAGCAATCTTTCTATCTTTCTGGGAACTTGCAATGACTTTCTATCCTACATCATTACAACACCATTCGCTTCTTAGAGTCATTATTGCTGTTGTGCATTTAAACCAAGTAAGGGAATATTTCACATACCCAAGCTATTGAAATTTGTTGCCATTTAAGAGCGTTGTGTACAAGATGGAAAGGGATGGACCTTTTGCAGACTTGGAATTTGCTGTGTTAAGACACCAATGTGTTAAATGCTAAGGGTCTAAGCATTTCTGCTTTACCTGGAAACAAGAAGTTTGTGGTCTAACACTATGCTAGTTATGTTTCTAATACATTGAGCACAACTGTTACATATCCTAAAAGAAAATTATTAAAATAAATGTAGCATATTTCTCAGAGGGATGCTGGTTCACAAGATATCTGGATTGTAAATTGACGACTACATATTCTATGCACTAACTTGTCCAAACGTGAATTATCTGCATGAGCCCCAACAAATCAAATCACATGTATTTTTTACTCTCTAATTTCTCCAAAGCTGGAGAGCTGGCAAATCCAAACCTGGCACTTAGTTCACTTGAATTATCAATGGCACGGTAGGAACAGCCATTAAGCAGCCCAGGGAATGTAAAACAAATGACATAATTTTATCCTCCATCCAACAAAAGATTGGAGAGAGTTTAAATTAGTTTTTAATTGCCATTAAAGAAACATGGCTGCAGGGTGACCAAGACTAGGAACTGAATATTAAAGGATATTCGACATTTAGGAAGGACAAGCAAAAAGGTAATGGAGGTAGGGTAGTGCTGATAATAAGGGATGGGATCAGTGCATTAGTGAAAGTGGCTCTTTGATCGGAAGAACAGGATGTAAAATCTGTTTGGGTGGACCTAAGAAACAACAATGGGCAACAATTATTGGTAGGAGTGGTTTACACAGGCTACCAAACAGTAGTGGTAATGTAGGGCATAGTATAAAGCAAAAAATTAGAACTGCATGTAGCAAGGGCATTGCAGAAATCGTGGGTGACTTATATCTACAAATAGACTGGGTAAATCTAATGAGCACCAATGCTGTGGAAGAAGAATTCCTGGAATGTGTCTGAGATGGTTTTCTGGAGCAATATGTTGAGGATCCAACTAGGGAACAGCCTATTTTGGATCTAGTATAATGCAATGAGAAAGGGCTAATTAATAATCTGATGGTAAAAGGACCATTAGGGAATAGTGACCATAGTATGACAGAATTTTCTATTAAGTTTGAAAAAGATGTAGTTCAATCCGAAACTAGGGTCTTAAATCTAAAGAAGGGCAATTATGAAGCTATAAGGAACAAGTTGGCCATGGTGGATTGGAAAAATACATTAAAAGGTTTGATGGTAGATAGGCATTGGCTAGTATTTAATGAATTAATGCATGATTTTCAAAAAACATACATTCCTTTAAGGCAAAAGAACCCAATAGGGAAAGCAAGTCAGCCGTGGATAACAAAGGAAGTTAAAGATAGTATTAGATCAAAGGAGGAGGCTTATAAAGTTGCCAAAAAAAGTCATAAGCCAGAGGAGTGGGAGAATTTAGGATCAAGTAAAGGAGGACCAAGAAATTGATAAAGAAAGAGAGAATAGAATATGAATGTAAACTAGCAAGAAATATAAATACGGATTGTAAAAGCTTCTAAGGGTATGTAAAAAGGAAAAAAATAGCAAAGACAAATATGGGTCCATTACAGGCAGAGACAGGAGAATTTATAATGGGGAATAGAGAAATGATAGAGAAGCTAAATAATTACTTGGTGTCTGTCTTCGGGGAGGAAGATACAAGAAGCCTCCCTGAAATAATTGAGATCCAAGGGTCTAGTGAGAATGGGGAACTGAAAGAAATTAGGATTAGTAAAAAAATAGTATTGGAGAAATTAATGGACTGAAAGTTAACAAATCCTCAGGACCCGATGATCTTCACTCTAGAGTGTTGAAAGAGATGGCTGCAGAGATTGTGGATGCATTGGTGATCATCTTGCAAAATTCTATAAATCCTGCATTGGTGCCTGCAGATTGGAAGGTTGCAAATGTAACCCCACTGTTTAAGAAAGGGAGAGAGAAAACAGGGAACTACAGACCTGTTAGCCTAATATCAGTAGTAGGGAAAATACTAGAATCTATTATAAAGGACGTGATTACTGGACACTTAGAAAATAATGGTGTGATTGGGCAGAGTCAACATGGATTTATGAAGGGGAAATCATATTTTGCAAACTTGTTAGAGTTTTTTGAGGATGTTACTAGCAGAGTGGATAAGGGGGAACCAGGGGATGGACTTTCAGTAAACTTTTAATAAAGTTCCAAACAGGGGGTTATTAAGCAAAATTAAAGCGCATGGGATTGGGGGGTAATATACTAGAATTGATTGAGGATTGGGTAACAGGCAGAAAATAGAGAGTAGGAATAAATGGGTCATTCTCAGGTTGGCAGGCTGTGACCAGTGGGGTGCTGCAAGGATCAGTGCTTGGGCCCCAGCAATTCACAATCTATATCAATAATTTGGATGTGGGGACCAATTATAATATTTCCAAGTTTGCAGATGATGCAGAACTGGGTGGGAATGTGAGTTGTGAGGAGGATGCAAAGAGGTTTCAAGGGGCTTTGGACAGGCTGCATGAGTGGGCAAGAACATGGCAGATGGAATATAATGTAGATAAGTGTGAGGTTATCCACTTTGGTAGGAGGAACGGATGTCTAGCGTATTTCTTAAATGGTGAGAGATTGCAAAGTTTTGATGTCCAAAGGGACCTAGGTGTCCTTGTTTATAAGTCACTGAAAGCTAACATGCAGATGCAGCAAGCAATTAGGAAGGCAAACAGTATGTTAGCCTATATCACAAGAGGATTTGAGTACAGGAGCAAAGAAATCTTGCTTCAATTGTACAGAGCTTTGGTGAAGCTGCACCTGGAATATTGTGTACAGTTCTTGTCCCCTTGCCTGAGGAAGGATATACTTCCCATAGAGGGAGTGCAGCAGAGGTTCACCAGACTGATTCCTGGGATGGTGGGATTGTCCTATGAGGAGAGATTGAGGAGACTGGGCCTGTATTCTCTGGAGTTTAGAAGAATGAAAGGTGATCTTATAGAAACTTACAAAATTCTTAAAGGGATAGACAGGGTAGATGCAGAAAGGGTGTTTATCCTGGCTGTGGGGTCCAGAACTAGGGGACGCAATCTCAGAATAAAGGGCAAACCATTTAGGACTGAGATGAGGAGGAACTTCTTCACTCAGAGGGTGGTGAATCTTTGGAATTCGCTGCCTCAGAGGGTGGTGGAAGCTCAGTCACTGAGTAAGTTCAAGACAGAGATTGTAGATTTTTAGTTGCTAATGACATCAAGGGATATGGGGATTCTGCGGAAATATGCCATTGAGGTAGACCATCAGCCATGATCTAGAATGGCGGAAGGGTTGAATGGCCTACTCCTACTCCTATGTTCCTATTTACTGTTTTGGTGACTTGTTATGGCAACATGACTGAGACTGCTGTAGGCAACAGCTGGTGTTCTAGCTTTCTAGCATGTTCAGACTCCAATGTGATGCCCTAGCATGGTGCCATTTAACTCTCTTCCCTCCGTTATTTCTTGCTGTTGTCATACAGTGAACACTGAGGGCATCGCTATGGCCCTCATTTAGGGACTAGCACTAGGACAGCTGTTAGCCAGTTTAATGGTATCCAGCCAATGCATAATTCTTAATGTTTTGTCATTTTCTTTCAGTATGTCCTATGAAAACAGAAGCATCTTAATATTTTAATAAAGAGCTGGGTATGATAAATAAGTAATGATTCGTAACTGCTGTGTTCAAATGCATCCAGATGCCAGTTAATTCAAAGCTTTGCCACATTTAATGTAGTGGAAAATGTGAACGCTATTTCTCTTGCCAACAGGGCTACATGGGAAAGATTCAAGCACCAGTCATGGCTATCGTAGTGGAGGACCAGACTTGCATAACTTCATCTCTTCAGGATTTGTGACGCTGGGACGAGGACATCTCAAGGGTACAGTAGAAACCACTTCTTTGCAAAAAGCGCTTCATGCTTATAACCTGCCGTCCAAATTCCACCATGATGCAATGTTTGTGTGCCCACTAGAAGGGAAGGGAATTTTAGTGTAGGTTTTCAGAGGCACAGGACAATTAAAATGATTATTTGAACACATATGCAGTGATAAATATAATTCAGCTCCTTGTGTTGTGATTACAAAGCATGGGATTTGTTCATTATGATACTGGGCTTTGCGTTCATAAGCTCATCCAAATGGAAGACAATGTTCTGCAGGAGTGCAGCCATCATGTAGAATGCAGTTGCCTGTTTGTATTAAAACTAAAATGTTGATGCAAATATTGTAATGCTGTGTTGCACTGTGAGATAATAAATATATTTGTTCATAATTGACAAAGAGAAAGGTACGAAGACTTCCAGATTGTGGCTGTGCTGCCAGGAAAGAGGTTCCAGGCACAGGCCAGGTATTTCGTAGTGTAATGGTCACTGTTCATGCATGTCACCTAGGCATTGACAACAGGAGTTAAAAACAAGAGGGCAGAAATCTTTAAAAAATAGAAATTCATGCATGCTGCTATGTGCATTGCAACAATCCAACCCCATTTGGGTTTTGGAATCTCCAATCCTGCTTTAGCTTGCGCCTAAAGTATGGCTGTTCTGGGACTCCCTTGTCTGTGACCACCCCAGTGGTTCCCAAGGCAGTATGTCACCCACTGCTCTGTCCATCGCAGTGGTTCCCAGCGCTGTATTATCCCTTGCTCCTGCCCACCCTAATGTGTTTGAGGTTCCCATCCACTCCCGCATGATCCCACACTTTGTGCTAGTAACCCTGGACACAGCTTTGCAGGATTGATGGGGCGATATTAAAGTCAATACCTACACTAAAGCAAAAATGAAAAACCATAAGCAAAAGCTTAATTAACATTTGGAATCGATTTGGTTCCAAATGAAGTTGTTTAATTTCCTTTTTCTACCACACATTATCTTATCTGTAAGTTCACAAATTCATATATTTGTATATAAATAAAATATTTAAAAACGCATATACAGATATATGTATATATCCAAATGGTTCCGTATACAATTTATGTAACAGTTCATTCACCATTTACAGGCGGTGCGTTTATTGAGGTGGAGAGTTCAGTGCATTGCACTTTCTACATTTTTTGAGCCCTTGTAGGCAGACATTATGACAAACATTCTGCACATGGTTTCTGTCAGTAATTCTTCTTGCCCTATTGGTCACCATATTACTGACGACAGTACTGTGTTGATGAAAGCACATTTCCCGAAAGAGTGTTTTTATGAGCTGTTTAAATGTCTATTAGAACACAGTGATTTGCTTGATTAATTGTGGACATAGTGAATGGACAATCAATTAATGGCAGAAACCCAGGTTTCAATTTTACATCTGCCACTTGCACCATTAATCCTTCACCTTATCTGATCTAACATGACTTCAGTCTTCTGTGCAAAGCACTGGACACTATACTGTAGCGATTTTTTTGAGCAAAATGTAGAGAATTTATTGAGTTTCAGAATTTCTCACAGCCCATATTACAGATTTAGAAAACTGGAAAGGCCGAAGTGCAATTTGAAAAATACTTCACAAAGATTTAGTTAGCTGCATTGTCACATTGATTTTCTTGCATGCCAATGCTCATTAGTTCTTAATGAGTAGCTTTACAAAAGAACCAAAAAAAATTCACAAAGCATTACTCTTCCAGTCCCAGCAAAGAAGTATTTGGCATCTAGTTAACATCACTGTGAAGAAGTCGGATGCTTTTCACTAATACAGCAGGACGACGGAAGCCTGCTTGTTCTGCCGCCCAGACGAGAAATTAGCATTCCAGAATCAGCATCCTAAATAAAGGGAGAAGTGAAAGTATCAATTTGCACAGGGATTTTTAAAATGTATATTGGATGATATGTAGCAATATTGATGGTGCTAGTCACGACTGATTGGGCAGTTGCTGGGAAAATGAAAACACTAATTGATGTAGTGTCATTTATATCTATATTGAGCTGGTACCAGGGCAAGTGGGTCAGAACAGTTTTCATACTGATATTTTCACTAATTGCCCATTACAAGTGTTTCCTCATTGTCACGGAACACAGCATCTCTTTGAAAACTAGTTTTCACAGCCATAGTAAAAGAGTTTGTAAACGGGCTGGTTATAATGTTCTTCAGTTAGTAAAAGCAGCCATCAATCAGGAGCTTTAAGATATCAGAGAGCCTTATTGAAGAGCATTAACTTTTCCAGCACCATGAGCCAATTTACTGTAGGTGCTACCAATGAGTAAATTTAACAATGGCCTTTTGCTCCTTCAGATCCTGAAGACAGGAATGAAGATTGACAAGGATATGTCTGTGACATGGTCTAGTCAATTCTCACATTGGTGCAAAATGATTGGTTGAAGAATAGGCTCCAAAAGTAAGGAAAAGATAATAGGGTTAGAATAGAGTACAATAGTTATAAGTGAGCAAAATGTTAAGTTTAAAATTAAAATGTAAGGCCGAGATAGAGAACAGGGAAGAGAGACTAAATATGTAAAAATTATGATTTGGGTGTTTGTTTAGTAGGTGTAGGATTAGAACACAGTAATAACTTGATTCATGATGCCTGTATAGCTTTGTTACGAGAATATTAAGCTTATGCATTGAAAATAAATAGAACAAACTCTCCATGAGTGAGACTCCATCAGGCCGATGTATATAGTATAGAACTGCTATTCCAGTTCCTCCGATGCCTCAGCAAGTTTATTCAGTGTACCTCAGCCATACAGAGTCCAGATCTGATCTTTGGCCTGTGCTGATTAGCTGGTCTTACACACGGTGGTGATCAGGCATTGCAATTGGCTTCAGTATTCACAAATTAGTCAGTGTTCCCACTTCCATTTGCTATCCAGGGGCTCTTGTTAGAAGTGTGCACTTGTGACTATAACACAAGGTCAGGGCTGGGCTTTGTCATCATATTCTGCAGGCAAATAGTTTGTTGACATTAATTGTCAAAGCTGATATATGAATAATGGCCATATGGATAGGGTGTATGAATTATCAATGCCTTTCATACCTCCCACATTGAGTGTTAGAGTGGAGTTCATGGACATGAATTCACCTTAACATAAATGCATCGCTACACCATTTCTCACAGAGATTATCTTTTATTTAACTACTAATATACAGATTAATTAAGATACACACTTAGGCCTGTCCTGGAGTCAAGTGCCCAGTTGGACAAAACCAACAATCACTCAAAATCTGTTGAATCTTTAGATGTCTCCTCTGGCCAACTGCAGTAAAAAAGATTGATATTGTTTAGTTCTTATATTCTTTGTGTCCTAATTTCCTTTATGATTCTCACGTTCTCATAATGATTCATTCCTTCACGTATGCCTATACCCCTCATTGTTTATGGTTACTTCAAAGCTTAGTGAGGTTATTTCATCAGGCATTTCACTTGTTGCTGCCTAGTAGTATCTTATCTCAAGACTATATCACTCCATCCTGCTGATCCTATAGCAACCTAAGATTTGTCCTTGGTTACCAGCTGCTGTTGTCTGACAAATAATGTGTCTTTTTATTCCTATTTCTCAGCTTGTACTTTAATGTGATTTAGCTATCATTAAAGTTCTTCTTCTTGTTAGGGGTGTTTAAAGCAGATGTTCCTTTCAAGGAAACTGGTGGGTAATTTGTACCCATGGAACTATAGACCAGCAAAGGCTCAGAGAGGAGAGGGGGAAGAAAGTGCAGTCATTCAACTGTGTGGATGTTCCCACACTGGGATCAAGAAACTAACAAGAATATTTATCAAGGGTACAAACAAATTCTTATCCCTTTCATCTTAACTGCTTATCAAAGATCAGTTTGGAGTTGATCACTAGGAGTGAATTATGTCTAAATTTGGCTCACCAAACTGTATTACACAAACCAGTTTGATGATATTATTTGCACTACTAGGGCTGGATTTTGTGTTGGAGGTGGGGCTCCCGGCACCGGGCCAAAAAGGCAGAGGAAAGCCCGCCTCTCCCTTATTGTACCCCTCTCGCCCCCTTGAAGCGATCTTCTGCTCTTTTTAAATCTAAGTTTCAGGCGCTGGGATCCTCGTCCCTTTAAAAATGGGGATCCCGCCTCCAAGTGCTGCAGGCCAATCAGAGGGCCAGCAACTCAGCAACGCCACCAGGAGCGATGGTCACTGCCGGTACTGCAGAGGCCTTGGACCCAGGCCCAGCCCTGGAAGCCCAGACCTCAGGTAAGTGAGGCGGGGTCGCCGGGGCCAGTTCGGAAGGTCCTGGCAACGGGGGTGGGGGATGGTCATGCAATCCAGGGGGAGGAGGGTCCTGGGGGATAAACCGGTTTCCAGCAGGGTTCCTCCATGGGCCATGGATTGCCCACAGAGGAAGGAACCCCCCCCAAGCCCACAGGGAGGGCGCCTCGTGTTACAAGGCGCCCTCCTGCACGGCGGAGGCCCTCCTCTGCCGCTGTTAAGATCCCAGCGGCAGCGGGAAGAGGCTCTTAATTGACCATTAATAGGCCACTTAAGGGCCTCTGGGCAGGAAGGCTGACCTCGGCCTATCCCACGACCAGAAAGATCGCTTGCTGATGGAGACTTGGCCTCCACCCCCTGCCACCCGTTGCGATACTCCATGCCTGCCCACCTCCGACCCCGCCTCAGGGTGCCACTTAAAATCCCAGCCCTAATCTGCCATCAGGATCCACACAAGTTACTGAATGAATGAGTTAATACTTTCTTGCCAAAGAGAAGTCAGACATGAACTAACAATTGTTTATTAATCTTAGAGTTATAATTAGCAGCACTTAAACATAAAGATTGAATGGACAAATAATTAAAAGATAGGGCTAATACAGAAAAATAACAAAGGATTCAAAGTTATTTCACAGTATTTCAGCATCAACTGCTTGCTGATTATAAGCTCACAGTAGAGAGCAATGTCCTAGAGTGACATAATTTGGTGGCCCGAATTCTCCAAAATGTTTTGGTGTAACTATGGTACAAAAGTAGCTTTGCTCAGTTTATTGCAAGAAAATTAACCTGTAACCAGTTTCTGCCAGTTTTATGCTGAAACATGCGCGTGCATGAATTTCTTCAATCACTTGTGCTACTTCCTAAAAACATCCACTGAAAACCTTTGCTGCTCATTTACATAGCCCTGTCCCTACACAAAAGGTCAACTCACATGAGTTTCCTGGATTTACGTGAGTAATGGGTTGACGTGTATTTACACCCATAAGCTTAGTTGTAACAGGTTCTTGGAGTTTGACAGTGATTTTATTCACAGTAGTTTTTTTTCAATTTTTCTTACTGCATTATACTTTAAGTGAAGCGCTGTCAGCTTCAGGGCACCTGAAATACCCTTGCGACCACTGCTTCCCCCCGCCCCCCGCACCTCCCACACAAATCAGCACTGCCAACAACAACTTATATTTATACAGCAGCTCTAACATAATAAAACACCCAAGGCTCTTCACAGGAGCATTATAAAGCAAAATTAAACACTGAACCATATCAGGCCGTATTAGGGCAAATGTACAAAAGATGGTCAAAGAGGTTTTAAGGAGTGTCTTAATGGAAAAAAAGGAGGTAGAGAGTAGGAGAGGTATAGGGAGGGAATTCCAGAGCTTAAGGCCTAGGCAACTGAAGGCACGGCCATCAAAGGTGAAACAGTAAAAATCGGGGATGCTCAAAAGGACAGAATTAGATCAGCGCAGATAGCTCAGAGGGTTGTGGGCTGGAGGATATTGCAGAGATAGGGAGTGGTGAGCCCATGGAGGGTTTGAAAACAAGGATGCAAATTTTAATATCAATGCATCGCTTACTGGAGTCAATGTAAGTCAGCGAGCACAGGGGTGATAGGTGAATGTGAGTTAAAACACGGCAGCAGAGTTTTAGACGAACTCAAGTTTATGGAGGGTAAAATATGGGAGGCCAGCCAGGAGACCATTGGAATAATCAAGTCTGGAGGTAACAAAGGCATGAATGAGGGTTTCAGCAGTAGATGAGCTGAGGCAGGGGTGAAGTCAGGTGATTTTAGGGAGGTGGAATTAGGCAGAATAGAAGGCTTAAGCAGCTGGAATGGTCTTCTCAATAGGGATCCCCAACAATACCCTTGTATAATACTCGACAATAAACTTTGTTCACAAGGGGTTTCACACAGGCCCAGTAAGGCAGAACATCTTTATATGCCCCTTAACGAATCATCTGTGGGACAGTGGTCTTGATTGCTTGCCTTCTGTCCCTGTTGAGGAACGTTTTATTTGCATAAGTTTTCATGGTTTATTAGCACTAACTCTTTCCTTTCCCACCACTTAATCAGACAACTGGCTCCATGTTAAGGACACATTTAAGGCAATTCATGAGACACTTCTCCTGTTATGTGGCTATGACAGCACAAGCACATCTGCAGGAGGTGCTTTTAGCAAGAGCACCAAATATTATATTTTTTAAATGGTAAGTAGCAGAACATTCTTAGAACTGAATTAAAATTTGGTGAAGAAAAATTAAATTTGGCTCACAGTTCTAGCAAGAAGCTGAACTGAAGCCAAATCTGAATGATTCAGGTCTCATCAATAATTGAAACACTCACAAAGGTAAGAATTTGGAAGAAGTATAGCCTGTCATTTTGATTTGCTTTATTTTGTATGATTTTAATGTCCAGTCAATGGAAACACAGATAAGGCCCACAGTCACCCCTGTGATAGTAAAGAAAAATGCAAAATGACTTCCGGCTACTTTCCTGCGTGTGGTTTTAACAAGACTTGCAATGAGTTGAGCTCCTCTCCTCATCATTGTAAACTTTTTTTTTATTTCCAAAATATACTTTATTCATAAAAATCTGTAAAAATTACATTGCCAAACAGTTTCCAAACCACACCAAAAAATACAAACATTGCAAAAGAGATCAGTTTCTTTCAATACTGTCATGAGTTTCTTCCCAACCCTTCTGTTTCACAATTGTCATGTCAATTACAGTTTTACATTTACAGCAATTGAGAATATTAACGATACAGTTCGAGGGGTTTCCCATGGATCCAGCCCCTCAGTCCAGCTTGGTGGGGGAACCTTACACTGTGGTCTTTCCCCATTGAGCCTTTGCTGCGGCTGCCCCAAGCTTTAGTGCGTCCCTCAGCACGTAGTCCTCATCATTGTAAACAGAGTTGAAAATCTGGATACTTTGAAAGCTATGCATGCATAGTCTCATAGGAAATCAACTTCCTCACCTTGCTAGCTCCCTTTTACACTGATGGGATGAGTCCAATTCAATATAAATACTGTTAAATCAGTGATGGGGAGGGAGGGAGGTTGACAGCCATGTTTTCTCACTAGTGCCGTCATAAATCTTCATATCAGTGAAATCAATCACGGGAACTGGTGCCTCCAAACTCTCAGACCATGATTCCAAAAACACAGCACTGAGTATAAAAATGAATGAATTCTCTGTCCTTCTTCCCATAATTACAGTAATGTGTTAAATCATTCATAAATGGTGTCATTAAGCTCTCTTGTAACATCATTAACACTTTTAATTAGCTAACATTAGCAAAACAAACAAATATGTTGCCTTGCATTTCGCTAATCCTTACATGGAGGTGTAAAAGACTTGGGGCCCGAGCCACCATTATTCGGCTGTTTTCAACTAGTGGTCTATAAACCCAGTCAACACTGCTGCTGAAGGAAGCTGAGATCTTATATGAAGAAGCTCAATGTCACCATCTGTTTAACATCTTGATGCAGAGAATCAGTGGTCTGATTAATCTTGCAAGCTACTTACCAGCAGAGTTGGCAGCAATATACAGAGATTCTGTTGTTTATTTTAGCACACTCACTCATCTTGCAATTTAACCTTTACATTTTTTTGACTTTTTGTGGAGTTTTTTTCGCTGCAAATTATTTTTGTTTAAGTTTTCTTTTGCTTCCTCCAACAGTTTCAATACTTAATGGCGACTCCCACTGCAGGACTCCAAGAGGTCCTGGGATCTATCACCAGTCTGAGCTTTCATAGCTGATCTCAGACAGGGTGGTCACAGGTGTGCTTACAATAGGCCTGAAAACCACAAGGCATAGATAAGATTTTGGGGGGTCTGGAGTCAGTGGGAATACAAGAGAAATCAGCCAGTGTTTCTGTTCCACCGATTATTATCTAATAGTTAACTGAGTTGTGTGCGGAATAGGGTGTGGACTGGTGTGGACTGGATGTTCAGGTATGATGCCCCCACATGGAAATAGCTTGTTGGTTGTCACTGTCTATGTTCCCACATAAAGAATGGCCATCTGAATGAGCCATCTAAATGTCGTTGGCAGTCATGCAACTGCATTCCAGCATGAATCAACATTTTCAGAAGAAGGGGAAAACAATTGGAGAGCGAAAGTACAAAGAAAGTCCTTTTTTCACAATGGATCTTCCTGCACAATGTGGCAGGGACTTGGTGATAGCCCAACAGCTGGGTACTACCTAAATGCCTTTTGAACAATCCAGTTTTGCTAATGTTGAAACAATATGAAAAACCCTCTTTTAAAAACCTACATCTTAACACATCAGCAAAAGTTGGTCAACTGTGTGATCTCTCCATCCCCTCTAACTCCACAGTCAATGACAGAGCCTCAGACCTCACTCTCTGACTCTCTTCCCACCTCCATCAGGCTCTTCACAACCTACTCCTTCAATCCCACTCCTGTAACTTTTTTCTGAATTCCTCCGATTTCCCCCTGTGGAGCTCTTAAGGACACTTATTACATGAAAATTGTTAAATATCTAACCATTGATTGAAATGGAAACTTAATAAAGAGGGAGGTGCAATGCCTCACAACTGTCACTCGATGTCTTTAACAGGCTGTGAAATCCTCTACAGAATAGTATTTAACAAGCAAATAAATTACTTCCAGTGAGGGAACAAACTAACGTTTGTTGCTCTTTTGCTGAAAAACTTTAGAAAACTCTACAAAAGAGATATACAACTCCTGGAGTGTCGTGGCAGGATGAGGACTTTGTTGTGTTTCTTTCTTTTGGGCCTCCTTATCTCGAGAGACAATGGATACGCGCCTGGAGGTGGTCAGTGGTTTGTGAAGCAGCGCCTGGAGTGGCTATAAAGGCCAATTCTGGAGTGACAGGCTCTTCCACAGGTGCTGCAGAGAAATTTGTTTGTTGGGGCTGTTGCACAGTTGGCTCTCCCCTTGCGCCTCTGTCTTTTTTCCTGCCAACTACTAAGTCTCTTCGACTCGCCACAATTTAGCCCTGTCTTTATGGCTGCCCGCCAGCTCTGGCGAATGCTGGCAACTGACTCCCACGACTTGTGATCAATGTCACACGATTTCATGTCGCGTTTGCAGACGTCTTTATAACGGAGACATGGACGGCCGGTGGGTCTGATACCAGTGGCGAGCTCGCTGTACAATGTGTCTTTGGGGATCCTGCCATCTTCCATGCGGCTCACATGGCCAAGCCATCTCAAGCGCCGCTGACTCAGTAGTGTGTATAAGCTGGGGATGTTGGCCGCTTCAAGGACTTCTGTGTTGGAGATATAGTCCTGCCACCTGATGCCAAGTATTCTCCGAAGGCAGCGAAGATGGAATGAATTGAGACGTTGCTCTTGGCTGGCATACGTTGTCCAGGCCTCGCTGCCGTAGAGCAAGGTACTGAGGACACAGGCCTGATACACTCGGACTTTTGTGTTCCGTGTCAGTGCGCCATTTTCCCACACTCTCTTGGCCAGTCTGAACATAGCAGTGGAAGCCTTACCCATGCGCTTGTTGATTTCTGCATCTAGAGACAGGTTACTGGTGATAGTTGAGCCTAGGTAGGTGAACTCTTGAACCACTTCCAGAGCGTGGTCGCCAATATTGATGGATGGAGCATTTCTGACATCCTGCCCCATGATGTTCGTTTTCTTGAGGCTGATGGTTAGGCCAAATTCATTGCAGGCAGACGCAAACCTGTCGATGAGACTCTGCAGGCATTCTTCAGTGTGAGATGTTAAAGCAGCATCGTCAGCAAAGAGGAGTTCTCTGATGAGGACTTTCCGTACTTTGGACTTCGCTCTTAGACGGGCAAGGTAAAGTTTCCAATTTCCACTATGTTGCCATCTAGGGCTGGAGGGAATAATCAGAGGTCACTGCTCTAGCACACTTTCTATTGGCTGTTATGAGAGTTGATTTAGCGAAGTCTGGAAATAGGTCACCTTGTGGGAGCACTGAAACTCACAGGTGGAGACCTAGATATGATGAAAATAAAACTCCATCTTAAAAAATGATCATTGTTTAACATTAGATTTTGCTTTTGAAAATAACTGATCTTAAAGGAGCCGTCCCTTTGAGCTTTGAAGACCCACCTAAGCACTGGATCGAACTCCAAACATGGTACTGTAAATAGAACAGAATGATAAACCATTGCCTTTTGCAATTTCACCTTCCCACAGCCCTGCCCACGGGATCACTGCACTTTTCTGGAATTAGAATTCTGCTGCCAGCAATTCATCATTACTGAAATTCTTTGAACTATTTAATTATAAAGTGGGGAAGTGATCCTGTTATTGTTAAATGTGGGAAATGATGAATCTGTGGCTGTATATTTCTGCCCACCTGGAGCCTGGAGTCCAACCCACATGGGGGTGGGGTGCGGAGGGGGAGTGCTGACATGAGGGGCTCAGGGTCAACAACCCTGACCCATAGGTAGCGAAGAGCAAAGTGGGACTGGTCGGATTCAGGTTGTGAAATGTTTAAAGTTTGCATTTAAAAACAAATTCATTTTTCAAAAAATAAAGCATGCCTCTCCTTTTAAGGGTGTTTTAATGCCCTAGCCAATCACTACAGGCACAATGGGTTGATCCTCTTTCTGTGCAGCAATTTCTTTGATTTGATTCTACATGGTGCATTTATGGACTACTGTAAGGTGTGGTTGTATATTGGCTACCCCCTGAGATTCTTCAGTTAATGGATTCTTAAACTGGATCAGGCCATTTCCTCACAAGGAGAAAAAATACAGCAAGAATCAGAGGAAAGGTTAAACCTTACACATTTTATTATGTCTCTTAGCAACAAAATCAACAGCAACATAGATTAAGAACAAGGGGAGGCTGCCTACCCACCTCCATGGGTGGCCAATATTGGGGGTGGGGGAGTGATAAAAACTAAAGGGGGCAAAATTTATTTTAAAATGAAGACAAAAATAAAGTTGGGAGTAACTACCTTTGACATAAATGCAGCACTTGACTGAGTAAGCAGCAATGAGCCCGAGCAAAAAAGGTCAAGGGTGATGGTTGGGCGGGGGGGGTGGGGGGGTGGATGGTGCGTGGGGGTCAAAGAAAAACCCTCCAGTGGCTGGAGTCACAATTAACACAAAAGGAAGATGATCACATTTGGTGGAGGCCAGTTATTGAAAGCCCAGGCCATCACATTAGGAGTTCCTCAGGGAAACTTTCTCACTAATGTCCCCTCTAAATTCTTTTCATTGTGTGTGGCCTCTTCATTTCAAGAGCGCGGTACCTTTAAATATTTTTGCATGGTGGCAGGTTTCTGGTTGTGCATGCATGTGCAGTTTACGGGGATCATTGGTCCTTGGCCCAACTATTTCCAGCTGCTTCATTAATGACCAACCCTCCATCATAAGGTCAAGAGTGGGAATGTTCATTAACAATACCACAGTGTTCAGCATCACTCAAACCTCCTCTGATAATAATTCAGCTTATGCCAATGACAGTAGGATTTGGACAACATTTCACCTTGGGCAGACAAATGATAGGCAACATTCATACCACAGAAGGGCTAGGTCATGACCATCTTGAACACGAAAAGGCCCAACCATCTCTCCCTGATCTTCAACCAAAGCACCACTGCCGAGTTCTCAATCATTAACATCCTGGGTGTTCACTATGGACAACAGTGTGGCTACAGGAGCAGGGCTCTATGATGAATAGCTCACTTCCTGGTCGCTCAAAGCTTTGTCGCATCTGCAAGGCTCAAGTAAGGAGTATGATGTAATGCTCATCACGTCCCTGGATGACTGCTGCTGCATTAACACTCAAGAAGGTCAAAAACATCCAGTACAGAGCAGCCTACCCAATTGGCATCCCTGACTGAATATCCACCCCCTCCAGTACCAGCATATTGTGGCTGCAGTCTGTGCAATCTGCAGGATGCACTGCAACAACTCATCAAGGCTATTATAACAGCACTTCCCAAGCTGCTGATTTCTACCAAAAAGAAAGACAAAAGCAGCAACATCATGGGAATACCATCACTTTCAGGTTACCGTCTGAGTGACATATCATCTGACTTGGAAATATATCACTGTTCCTTCATCATTGCTGTTTGAAAATCTTGGAATTCCTGACCTAGTATCATGGTGGTCACTGTTACCACAAAGACTGCAACAATGTGACCTACCACCACCAACATCTTTTCAGGGCAACTAGGGACAGGCAAGAAATGTTGCACTGCTAGCATCGTCCACATACAGAGAAAAAATATTCTTTTTTCAATTGAAATCTTTGACTTTCTTCTCTTGCATGTAGAAACAAGCAGGATCAGGTGGTATTTCATTCTTTACACCTGCTGCAGTCTCCTGAATTTTGATTACGAAACAGCGTTAAGTCAAACCTCGTAAAATGCACTGAACTTGGAATACATATGTCCTGAGAGAGCAGCAGCACTGACTCTAGCATGACCCAAGAGGAGACTCACAGGAGGCAATAAAAGTTAATGGGGTGGAATATAAATGCGGAATCTCAATCAAGCAGTCACTGAGCAGTGCAGGCATTGTGATTTATGGTGGATCACAGGCTCAGAGGGACAAAGCTGAACCAGTTTGACTATTGGCATTTTGCAGTGGGGTCATCAAATAGAAGAGTAGGCAGGTGGGAGTGCCAGATGCATTGCTTCAGCTTCATGACAGAAATGCAGCATTTTTCCTACTTTCAAAGACATCAGACTTTGATAAAAGTCTTATATTGATTGCATACTGCTGAATGAATTACAATGGGAAGTGGATCAATTGAATTTTAAGTGGAGCACTTCCGTTTCATTGAGCCCAATGGCTGAAAATTGCCACAAGTATTGCACTGCTGCTTAGAGCCATCTGTTTTATTGAAATGAATAGGGGCTGGAATCTCATTCATTTCTTTCGCTGTCTAATGTTGAAATCCTGCTGCAGCCAAACTCTACCATTATCTCTGGGTATCCAGATTTGCTGGAAGCGCTGTCAGGCTACAGTAATTTATTGAATGCATCATTTATTAAATCAGCTCCCTCCAATTCTAAAACGGTGTACTAGCATGGAATTGGTTCTGGTGATTAAATCCTCTGAGTATGGTCTCCCATTTGCAGCTTTTAAAAAAAATCATATTGACATTTGCAAGATTCTATTGCTAAATAGCATGCTGCAGAATTAGACTAGATTGGATTGATTAATAGAATATTTCTGAAAAGGGCAGTGTTTCTGGAGGGGGACAAAGTTCAATATTATTTTCATTAAATTGTCACCTGTAATGACATGTTGGTGCAATTGAAGTAATCACAATGAGCATCATTTAGAAAGGTTTGCTAAACAACCACAAAGATGAAGCCCCTTAGAGGTGCAATGGTCTCAGAGGGAATCACAAAATACCTCTTAGATTGTTATAAATTAATTCAAATGTCTTTTTAGTTCTCATTGCTATGGAAACTGTCACAGGGCACACTTCACACCTGTGGTGCTCTAATCATTAGAACTGGATTGGATTGTAGGGCCCTTTACCCCAGGGTCTGATAGACTTATTTATTGGAAATGTATATGTTAAGATGTTTAGAGCCAATTTTTGGTGCCTATTCAAAAGCATAAGTTTTCTTTCAATTTTTATTTTTAGCATCAGAGGTTATGAGAAAACCAGTTATTTTTATTTTGAACATTACTGACCCTTAAGTAAACAAGAAACTCACAATGCATAGCTAAGCTAAATGACAGTCCACACTTAGTTACACAGTTTGCAGACACAAAAGTTCTGGGAAGTGTACACTCAGTTGTTTTAGTTGTGAAACATATTGGTGCAGAGGTGAATCTAAGCATTCCTATTTTTTCAGGCCTAGTTATCCAGTTTTATACATGTAAAGTGAGATTTTACAGAGCCAACAATCCAGCTTCAATCAGGTTAGGCACCGACATGTTGCACCATAGACATTTGACAATATTATTGACTCAGTCATGGACATGGCAGCAATTAATCTGTATATAAAGTGTATAGCCAACCTAATGCCATCAAAACACAGCCCGATTTACAACACATTTCTCCCTATAAATAAAATAGCTAAACATACACACATCAATGGAGAGCAGCACAACTGTATTAGCTAGCTAGCAAGCAAAATAGTATGCAATGCCAATGCAAATTACTTTTGTTGATAGAATGAGCTAGCTACACCATATCATAGGGTAGTAGATAGACCTTATCAAATAACCTCTGTGGATTCACAGTGTGTCAGGGGTGCAAATTCATTCATTAAACCATGAAACTCAAGGAGAGGATTGTTATTGTGGTTATTATTGAGGTGAATCAGTAGAAAAATCAGCAGTAGGAAGACGGACCATTTCTCACACTGCTGTTGTCATAAGGCAATTTTACCCGTCATGGTCTCTGTTTGTGACACTTTTCCACTTGCTTGTAATATGTGTCTGTAGACAGGACAGCCAACCAAAGGGCAGTGATCTCCAAATCAGGAGAATTTTAGAGTGAAGCAGATAGTACTTCAGAAGAGTCATGTAAAACAGAAAAGCAGAGTGGGACAGGAAGGGACAGGGAGATTAAATGTAGGTAGCCAAGACTAGTTTATCCATCTTGACAGGCTGTTAAATTAGGTCCTGGATTCTAAAATACAGAGACCATAGAATCTCTCCTGGACAAAATGTCATTTGCTCACCAAAGCTAGTGACAAAATTAGATAAACACAATTAGAAATAAAGAGTGCCCTACAGTCCCTCTAATAAAGCAATTCTCTTAAATTCACTATGTCTATATCTCAGTCTATCACTGTCAATTCCGATTCAGCCCTGACAAGATAATTATTAACAAAAAGCTTTTCTGCAAAAAGTTGAGTGGTTCTTACTGCATGTATTATTCAGTTACAAAATGTTTAGTCACTATCTATAAGGTTGTACTCCAGCCTAATCAATTTATGTCCAAGCCAAATCTATTATCTGTTAGCAAACATGCACTTTTAACGTAATGTAATTATATTAAAGACAACTTTCAGATGACATTGGCCACTCGGGTTATGTTTAGTTTAGTTTAGTTTAGTTTAGAGATACAGCACTGAAACAGGCCCTTCGGCCCACCAAGTCTGTGCCGACCATCAACCACCCATTTATACTAATCCTACACTAATTTCATATTCCTACCGCATCCCCACCTGTCCCTATATTTTTCCCTACCACCTACCTATACTCGGGGCAATTGCTAATGTGTCCTCAAACTGAATAGTAAATGATGCACGTTGCAGTTACTGATCTTTGACATACTTGTAAAACTTGCCCTTTAATCCAATTTGCAGAATAAAAATAATTTAATGACTGTTTCTAACATAGTCATTGAAACATAATAAATTTTTACCATGTCTTCCATGACAGTTTTTAAAACTGCAAATGCAGCATAGATTTTGTGAAGAAATTGTACACAGTTCATCATAGATTAAGGTTTATTAAAACTATCCATTTCAATGTATTTACTAACTATTGTATATGGGTGAACAGCATCCTGTTTTTGCCAATATCACTCAGCCCCATTACACTGTACTATTGTATACATGAGGAACTTACAGTGCTGACTTCTGGAGATTCCTTGGATTTTCTTGCCTGTTTTCCCCTCAATACAAGTTCTGGAACAACGTGATTCCAAATGGATAGCAGCGGAATTGCGACATTTACATAGATGTAAAAATCCAGCAACTCTCGACATGTCACTGAGCTTGTGTCCCAGGTGAAAGTAATGTGTGCAAAAGTGCAGAAATTGAGACATTCCCTGAGTGACTGTTGTGATTTAAAAATGAGTTTGCATAACACAAGCCTTTAAACTTGTATTTTAAAATAATCTAGCTGCTAGGTTATTTTAAAACACAAAATTAAAGACTTGAAGCAGGGATGTCCAACTTTTTGCTTGGAGGCCACATTACAATTTTTGTCTTACATAGGGGCCAGTGAGACAATTTTGGAAAGATAAAGGCATTAAAAATTTATGTTACTATTTTCAAAACAACAACAAATGTGCATTTTTGTGAAGAAGCTTTAAATGAGATGACTAGTTTATTCACTTACTTTCTCATCACTATGTTGGACACTGATTTAGTGAGATACCTTTTTCTGCTTGCACAATTATTCAGTGTTTGCTCACACACTTGTTGTAGCAATGCGGAGTTTTCCGGATACACGTCCATCTGTCAGGAGCGATCTTGATTGCGCTTGCTCCCTCCTCTGTCTGTCTGTCTGTCCCTGTGTCTCTCTCTCCCCGCCCCCCCCCCACTGTGTAGTCGCCCCCACCGTGTCATCCCCAACTCTTTCTCTCTGCCCCCCCTCTTCCTGTTCCTCTTTCTCTCTCCATTTCCATCTCCAACTCCATCTCCATCTCCGTCCTCTCCCTTTGCTCTCTCTCTCTCTCTGACAGTTGTAGAGAGCAGGAACACTTTGCTGAACAGCTTTGTGGTTGATCAGGTTTTTTTTTAAATCACAGCTGTTGGTTTCACAGCTCACAGGTGTTTAGAGGAGAGGCAGCGCTTCCAAACCTCTGACAAGTCCGTGTTTTTCTGGCAGGCTTTTTAAAAAAAAAGAACCCAACAGAAAACCACGAACTTGTCCGAGGTTCGGAAATGCTATGTCTGCGCTAAGCACCTGTCAGCTGTGAAACTGATGGCTGCGATTTATTTAAAGTTGGACTGGTCCGGAAAAACGAGCCGATGGAAAATTTCTCATCCTTGAAATTGACAATCACGGACCTCAAAATGTTTTACCACGGACACTGGTATCCATGTACAGACACGTTGCAGACCCCTGGCTTCAATCCTACCAACCTGTGAGACATTCTAGAATGCTGGGAACACAGATGCATGTTGATTATGTTAGTAAGGAAGAGTACGCCGATCCACAGCCAGTAGGGATTAGACACCATTATCAAGCACAATGGGCAGGCTTTTATGCTCTCCCCTGCAGTCAGTTTGGAGGCGGGCGAGCATAAAATTGGGTAGTATGGTAGCAGTGGGGGTTCCCACCATCATCCCGCCTCCACCAAAATTTAGTCTGGTGCGGGAAATCCTGTGAACGTTCTTCCCACCGGCTGCCAATTGAGGCCCTTAATTGGGCAATTAATCCCCAATTAAGGGCCCCATTCTGCTGCCACAATTAATCTGTCACCGCATGGTAAGCACAACATGAAAAACCATGCAGGCTGCATCCTGGCTCTGAGGGTGGGTGGTGGGGGGGGGGGGGGGTCCCTCATTAAATGGCACAGTGCCTGAACAAGGGACCCAGCCTTGGGAAGGGGGGGACCACTGAGACCCTGCCCTTGCTAGTGGCCACCCTACACTCCATCTCTTCCACGACCCCTACCCGGCGAGACCCCTCCTGCCCTGATCTACCTGTGGCCTGGGTCCAGCGACGCTCCTGGGCCTCCGGTAGTTGTCCCTCCGGCAGTAGCCACCACCTACGCAGTGGCATTGCTCAGTGGAAGAGCTGCCATCCTCGGATTGGCCAGCAGCTCTCCAAGGGCGGGACTTCCAGGGATGGGGTCCGTGATACTGTGGAAGACCCGCCACTGTACACTTAAGTGCCTGATTGCACTAGATTCGGCAGGACTTCTGGAGAAGAGGCAACACGGGGATCTCAGCAGCGCTTTTTCTGGACATCGAGACCCCAGTTGCCGACATAAAATCCCGGCCTTCTGTTGCAAAAACCATCCAGCATTTCAAATTTAACTACTTATCCTTATATTTAAATCCCTCCCTAGCCTCACGCATCTCTATTTGTTATCCTCCAGTGCTACGAACTTTTCAACTCTGTTTCTTTGCCTTTTGTGCATTCTTCCCCTGTCTCTTCATTCAGTCATTGACAGCCATATCCTCAGCCATCCAGACTGCACTCACTGGGATTCCCTATCTAAAGCCCTGTGTCTCACCACCTGCCACTCCTTTAAGACTGCTTAAAATTCCTATGACCAAGTTTTTTGCCATTCCTAACAATTTCTCTTTCTTTGGTTCAGGAATTTTTTAATTTAGAGATTCTGCAAAGTTGAGATGTTTTTCTACAATAAAGGGACTATATAAATGCATGTTATTGTTAAGTGGAAGGAGGCTTGTGTGGAGCATTAACCCTGGCTTAGACATTTTTGGGTAGAATGTACGGTTTCTGTGCTGTAAATTCTATATAATAATTGGAGTCCAACACTTCAGAGAACACGCTCGAGGAGCAACACCTCATTTTCCAATTAGGCACTCTCCAGCCTTCTGGATTGAACATTGAGTTCAATAATTTCCGAGTGTGACTGGCCCCTTTTTTATTATTTTATTTTGTTTTATCATTTTATTGTACCATGTGCCTGCCTTTAACTGGGTTTTTCATGTTTGTGCCTTTGGCTAGGGCTGTTCATTATTCTGTCATTAACATTCCTTCTGCAGTAATGCTTTGGCTTTCACCACACCATTAGCACACTCCCTTTGCCTTTGCCCCATGACATCCTTGTCAGTTAATCTCTCCGGCCCTTTGTCCTACCACACACCTTCCCTTTTGTTCTCTTTCCCCCCCACCCCACCCTGCTTTACTTGCTTTAAACCTATTACATTTCTAATCTGCCAGTTCTGATGAAAGGTCACAGACCTGAAACCTTAACTTTGCTTCTGTCTCCACAGATGCTGCCAGACATGCTGAGTATCCAGCACTTTCTGTTTTTCTTTTCAGATTTCCAGCATCCGCAGTATTTTGCTTTTACTTCAGAGAGATTTCTGAGAGCAGAGTCAGCAGGCAGCCAAGGTTATACTGCGCACTTGCACTGCTCTTCCATCAGGACTGAACACTTCTTGGCATTTCTTCGCAGACGAAGATTTTGGAAAGGTTGTACTAATCGATTACAGGCCCGTTGGTGTCTAGTCAGGCCTATCCCTGACCGGCAAATTCTCCCACAGTGGGTACAAGTGAAGGTGTAGCCGCTGCTGGGGGAAATTGGATCTATCCTTCTCCTCCTTTTCTCTTTTACTCTGGTTCTTCATTCAGTCGCAAATGTGTCTGTAGCCCTCCTGATGTAGCATCTCCAAGCATCACGATCTATGGCCTGTGATTTCCACTGGCGATGGTCGATGTGGCACACAGAGAGGGACTTCCTCAGGGAGTCCTTGAAACGTTTGCATGGGGCCCCTCTGTTCCTTTTACCCGTGGTCAGCTCTCCATACAACACAATCTTGGGCTAGTGACTGTCGTCCATCCGGGCAACGTGACCCGCCCAACACAGTTGGCTTTTCAGGGGGATGGCATCGATGCTGGTGATGTTGGCCATTTCCAGGACTTGAATGTTTGTGATGTGGCCCTATCAGCAGATCTGGAGGATGCTGCAGAGGCAGCGCTGATGGAAGGCATACATGATTGTGATATAGGACCCATGACTCAGCGCCATACAGCGGGTGGCAAGGACTACAGCTGTGTTTGGTCTGTGCTCTGAGGCTGTGATTGCTTCACACTCATTTGTAGAGTCTGCCGAATGTACAGTTTGCTTTTGAGAGCCTATTGTCCATTTTCTTGTCTATGGTGGCATCAAACGAGATGACGCTCCCTAAATAAGTAAATTGCTTGATGGCATTCAGCTCAGTTCCCTTGATGACAATGCTTGCTGGTCTGTATACTTTTTGGGGTGCAGGCTGATGCAGGACTTCATTTTTCTTTAAACTGATTTTTAGTTTGAAGAGGCTCAGCAAAGTGTGTTGTTGTACGTTGCAAGTCTGACTGACTGTGGGCCAGGAGAGCACAGTCATCGGCGAAAAGAAGTTTATGGATGAGTTTTTCTTGTGCCTTTGTGTGAGCCTGAAGACACCTGAGGTTGAAAAGGCCTCCCTCAGTCCGGAAGCTTATGTAACCTCCCTCCTTAAGGTCTTCCATTGCCTGCTGCAGCATCATGCTGAAAAAGATGGTGAATAGGGTTGGGGCCAGCACGCATCCCTGCTTCACGCCATTGGAGATTCGGAAGGGACTCGAGAGGTCGCTGTTTTTCTTGACCTGTCTGTACTGATTTTCATGAAATTGCTTCACCATGGCCAGGAACCTGGGTGGGCATCCAAGTTTTACCAGGATTTTCCAAAGTCCATCTCTGCTTACAGTGTCGAATGCCTTGGTGAGGTCCATGAAAATGACGTACAGGCCTTTGTTTTGTTCACGGCACTTTTCTTCTAATTGTCTGAGTGCAAATACCATGCAGCTGGTGCCTCTATTTGCTCTGAAACCACACTGCCTCTCTGGGAGGTTTTCTTCCGCAATGGTAGGCACAAGCCTGTTCAGAAGTATTCCAGCCAGGATATTCCCAGCGATAGAAAGAAGGGTGATCCTGCGGTAGTTGGAGCAGTCTGATTTTTCACCTTTGTTTTTGTTCAAGGTGATAATAATGGCATTACAAAGATCCCTTGGAATCCTGCCCTGTTCCCAGCAGGCCATGAAAAACTCATGGAGCTTGATGTATAGGAGAGGGGCATCATGCTTCGGGTAAAATTCCATCAACTCCGGGGGCTTTTTGCTCTTCATCTGGTTGATGGCGGTCACAGTTTTCTCCAGAGTTGGGTTGTCATCCGATTCTTCTTAGATAGTCTGTTAATGGATGCGATTGATGGCAGTATCATGCACTGTGCACTTGGCACTGAAGAGAGTTTCAAAGTGCTCCAACCAGCGATCCAGGTCTGATTCCTTGTCCATGTGTAGGGACTTGCCATCAGTGCTCCTCAAGGGGTTGTAGGTTTGATGTGCTGATCTATAGACAGATTTTAATGCTTCATAGAAACTTCTTATGTCACCAGTATCAGCGTACAGTTGAGTTTTTTTCCGCAAGTGCGATCCATTTTGGATGTTCCTAGGTTTACATTGAAGGGTGCTGCATGCTAAAGGCCTGCTCAAGTCATAAAAAAAAAACCCTGACCCGGACCCAGTGGAAGCACATCGGACCCGAGCCCAACCCAGCCAGAGTCCCTCCATTTTCTCCCCGAGCCCAACCCGACCCGAACCCAACCCGCCCCAACCCGACCCGTGCCTTACCTTACCTGACCACCGCAATGTTCCCTTTACTTACCTTCCAACTCCCAATCTGCCGGAAGCAGCAGCATGAACGTGATGACATCATAAAGACGCTCACACGCTCACTGCGCAGACTCAGTCTCCCTGCTTGATGTCCCGGACTCACAGCTCAGGTAAGTTTTTAACTTTTAACACTTACCTTGCTGTGTGTGGCCGACCCGAACCCGGCTCGACTTGGACCCAGCCTGACCCGACCTGAGCCCGAAGGCTGGACCCGGAAGAGTGGCCCGACCTTTCCCAAACCCGACATGTCTTCGGGTCTCGTCGGGTTCAGGTCGGGTAGCAAGCCTTTACTGCATGCTTGACGATAGGCTGTCTTTTTCTCTTGGCTGGCCGGCTGAGCCAGGTGAACCTGATGAGCTGACCTTATTATTTTTAGCAGATCTTGAATTTTCTTGTCATTTTCATCAAACCAGTCCTTATTCTTCTTGGTGCTGGGTCTGATGACCTCGTTGGAAGTATCCAGTACTGCAGCTTTGTTCCCAGAGTTCTTCTGGAGTGAATTCAGCAGTGAGATCTGGATGTTCCAGTCTAGTCTGTAAGGTTGCTTGATATCTATCTCTGCAAGATGAGGTTTGCAGGTTGCTGACTTGAAATTTCTTTGATAGGTTGTCTCTAGGCCTGTTCTTGGGCTTAGGCTTGAAGTGGAAATTCAGCTTTGAACAAACGAGCCAGCGGTCTGTATGACAGTCAGCACTGGGCATGGCCCTGGTATGCAGGACATCCTTTAGGTCACACTGGTGCACCGAGATGTAATCTATCAGGTGCCAGTGTTTAGAGCAGGGATGCATCCATGTAGTCTTGAGGTGATCTTTTTGTTGCAAGAAGGTGTTGGTTATGGACAGCTGCTTTTCTGCACAAGGTTCCAAGAGTAAATGTCCATTTTCATTGCAGTTTCCAACTCCATGGTTTCCAAGCACTCCCTTCCATGCCAGGCTGTCACGGCCCACACTGGTGTTGAAATCACCAAGGACAACAATTGGGAGGGGCATTCTGAATGAATTCATGGAGATCTGTGTAGAACTTATCTTTGTCAGCTGGGTTAGCCTTCAGGGTTGGAGCATAAACACTGATGAGAGTTGCATGCTGCTGGTCTTTGAGGGGGAGGCACAGGGCCATGAACAGAGCTCCTCTTAAACACACACATAGACAACTGTTTCTCACCCTCCAGCTCCCAGTCAAATTCCCAATGTCAGAACGGAGCTAATATAATATTAGATATTTACAGTTCATCTGAGGGCCCAAGTTTTTTTTTAAGTTTAAAGTGTTAGCCTCACATTCGCTCCAGCTCCACTGGCTGGATTCCAGTAGTTAGTGAATAATGAAGTGTTAAACCGTTTAGATAAACATTTGAAACATTAGCATTTCTGCAGGGGAGAATTACTGCTGTTAATCTAGTGATTGAGTGCATTATGTGAATGGACTACAAAATTATAAACAGAATGAATGTTATTCATAATCAGTTAACACAGGCTATTGTAGAAATAATAGGCAAACATTCTGAAATATTTTACTTTTATTAATGAATTCCATACTTATCAAATTAAGGAATAATCATTCTGAGGAACATTCGGGGCTGGATTTTACTGGCCCTCCAACGTCGGGGGTCGTGGCAGGGGAACCCCCGGAAAATTCTTACGACCTCCGATGCCAGGAAGGCCCCGCCGCATTCTACCGGCGGCGGCGAGCCTCAGTGCGGCCCCCAAACTGTGCTGCCTTCATTTTAATATTAAAATCAAATTAAATAAATGTAAATTACCTAATCTTAACCCGACGGCTGTCCCACGCCGATATTGTGGCCGGAACCCCCACGCCTTTGGATCTCCGTACGGAGTTCCGAGGCGTGACACTGGTGGCGAGGGGGGAGGACTGAAATTTTCAGATTGGCGGGGAGCGGGGAGCGGTGAGCGGTGAAAATCGTTCCAATTGCTCGTGGGGATGGTGGGAAGGGGTTGAGGGTCAAAGGTGCTGAAATTGGTGGGTGAAAGTTCGGCATAGCAAATCGTGTTTTTTGGGGGGATAGGTCATTTTATTTATTATTTACTCACTGGGGAGGGGCGGTGGGAGAGGGGTTTCAAAGTTACATTTACATTTCATTTCCACTTTTAATTGCAGTGGCACCTTTAAATATTACAATTACCGTTAAGGGCTTGAAGCCCTGTAAAAATGGCACCGATGCCAGCTCAGTGGCGCCAGACCCCATTGCTGGGGACAGAGCAGCCGCCTCCTCTACGTCATCGGGGGGCTGCCGTTCCGCCCCCTCCGTTTAAATCAGCACCTGCGTGAAATATCACCGCGCCTTCTTTCAAGCTCTCCACCATTCAGGCCTCATTTTCTAATCCAGACATCCTCCAGTGTCGGAATCAACTACATTCAGGTTGGCTATAGCACATCTAGATGCCATGTATAGATGCCAGTAGCTCATTAGAGCAACTACCTCTCTACCAGTGCAATCATTTGAATTTCCTGCACCAATCATCTTGACTCCCAATTTACTGTCAATTGTATCAAAGTAACACTGTGTGCTGTGGACACTTGCTCATTTGGAACTGGATGGAGACTACTCAAAAGCATTTCATGCAAGAATGTAATTTGCACTTAATCCTTTCACTACCAACTCCAATGATTTAGATGTTGTCAGGTAGCAATGTAATCTGACACGCTCAAATGTTTTTTTTTTCTCTTCCCTTTTGCCAGGGGTATGGATCCAACTCAGTGCTACACAGGTGCAATTTATTTTTCATTTCATGAGATGTAGGCATCACTGGCAAGGCCAGCATTTGTTGTCCATCCCTAATTTCCCTCGAGGAGGTGGTGGTGAGCTGCCTTCTTGAACCACTGCAGTCCATCTGGTGCGAGTGCACCCACAGTGCTATTAGGTAGGGAGTTCCAGGATTTTGATCCAGTGACAGTGAAGAAAGTACTTAGAAAGGGATGGAAATGGCCATGCAAAATAAGAGCAGTTAAATTGTGGCAGAGAAACCATTCAAACAACTTTTGTGAAGGTGAAAAGAGTTAACAGCTATATTTTTAAAGTGGACAGAATGTCGCATCATATTAGACAGGGAGCTATCTATAGATCAACAACAACTCATCTTGTCCCTTTTCACTGTGCTTTTTCCTTTAAAAATGTGTGAGAACATTCGAGCCTTCGAACAGATCATTTCCAGCTATTTTTCTCCCCTGCTTTCTCCTCTTCTGAAGGCATTGACTGAGGTAAGGTCAGTAGGTGTTTCCTGCCCTCCAGTATGATGTCCAAGTGGTTATTCTTCATATCAAAGGCCAGGCAATGAAAGAACATCACAACCAAGTCACATAAAGTCCTTACCCTACATCCACACATGCACACGCTTCCAGCAGAGACCTTTGAACATCAATTAGTATAGACCCTGTTCGCTTTCTTTCTCCCCTCCCTAGAACAAGTCACTTAAACCCATTTCGAGCTTACTTTCTATTGCCTTGGCTGAGATCAACCAATTTAGCACCGACCACACACCTGGGGCTAAAACGGCGGCAGGCGATAAAAATGGTGGTCCACACAAGAACCGCCGCGATTCCAAACACAGTGGCTCATTTAAATAGCCGGGGCCGGCCGCCTCCCCCGATCATGTGGAGGGGCTGGGCTGTCCGTCCCCGGCAATGGCATCAGCTGCCCGTGCGCAGGTGCTGACGCCAATTTTAGAGGGCTGTTAGCCCTTTAAATATATAAAAAATGATTTAATGATATTAAATAAACACATCTCTTTTGCCCCTCTCCCACCTCTCCAATAACAATTAAATTAATTATTTGCCCTGTCCCCCGCAAAACCTTTCTCATCTACCCTTCCCCCCACCCCCAGACTGCATAAACTTTAAACTACAACCCTTCCTTCCATCCCCTACACCCATGACGTCAATTTGACCCCGTTTCCCCAACCCCCCCAACTCCTGCACTGAGAAACTTACCTCCTCTCCCCTCCACACCAGTGTTGCACCTTGTTTCCCCAGACAGGAATCCAAAGGTGCGGGAGTACCAGCCGTCGGGCTGCAGATCACAGCGAGACATCAAGATTAATGGTAAGTACATGCAAATCTATTAATTTACTTTATTTGCGTATGGTGATTGTGATCCGTCACCGAGCGGCGAGGGTCGGGGGATGCCGCCACGGTACCCTGCTGCTGCCACCAGGATTGGGCCAGGCCCTACCGACATTGAAGTCTGTGGCAGGCCACATCCAGCGCCATTTTGAGGCCCCCCCTGCCACAGATCACGACGTCAAGGGCTCCTTAAAATCCAGCCCCTAACCTCTGACTTTTCTGATATTCATTGCTCAGTTCCATACTGGGCAGTGCACATTGAGCAAATCAGAATAAATATTTTAAGTAAAACTCACTAGGTCTGACATGAAGGTCCACTTCATTGATACCATGGATAAAAATAAAGAGGTATCAACCCTGCATTTGATTCATGATTTTAATCATGAAAGCTCACTGTACTTCCAAGTGGAGTAGACAGTATTATGACTGGACTCCTTCGAGCTCTGTGCTACAATATTATGTAAGAGCCCAAGAAAGTATACAATGAGTCAAAGTCACTTGTCTGCCAAGCCTCCTCTTTCCACAAATTATATATATTCTGCCATGAATTCCACCATTTTTAATTTTCTGAGGGAACATTCTGCAGTGATCCTCCCTGACTCCAGAGTTACTGGAGTAAAACTTTATAACACCTACCCAATCAAACAACCCACAAGACAGCAGTTTCTGAGACAGAAATTTGAGAGCTCTGACCCCATTTTAGGATTAAGCACGCAGACTAGGCTTGCATTTAACTGAAATAAAAACAAGAAATGCTGGAACCACTCAGCAGGTCTGGCAGCATCTGTGGAAAGAGAAACAGAGTTAATGTTTTGGGTCAGTGACCCTTCATCGGAACTGACAAATATTAGAAAAGTCACAGATAACAAAGGAGCTCTAGATTGGACCAGGCCACATAGCTGACCAAAAGGTCACGGAGCAAAGGCAAACAATATGTTAATGGTGTGTTGGAAGACAAAACATTAGTACAGATTAGGTGTAAATACACTTGCACTTAACTGCATTGTTGAAGTATCTTATCACCCATATCTATAGTGGCTCCACTAAAAGAAGAAAGAGAGAAAGACTTGCATTTATACAGCACTTTTCGTGACCACTGGACATCTCAAAGCACTTTACAGCCAATGAAGCACTTTTGAAGTATGGTCACTGTTTTAATGTAGGAAAGTTGCGCACATAAAACTCTTTCAAACAGCAATGTGATAATGACCAGATAATCTGTTTGTGTGATGTTGATTGAGGGAAAAATATTCAAAATAATGCCATGTGATCTTTTACATCCACCTGAGCAGGCAAATAGGGCTTCGGTTTAATGTCTCATCCAAAAGATGGCAAGTCCGACAGTACAGTAGTACTGCACTGGCGTGTCAGCCTTGATTTTTGTGCTCAGGTCCTGGAGTGAGATTTGAACCTGAAACCTTATGACTCAGCTGAGAGTGTTACCAACTGAGTCACGGCTACATTATAATCAGCAATCACATTCCCAACCAGAATATTTATCCAGAGCACAGCATGTGATCATGTCAAAACAAAGAATGAAAAGTGTCTTGCTATCTCATTACATTCAAAGTCAAATATACACTGGAAACACAGAAGGGGAAAGATAGGGAGAAACAGAAAAGTATAGAAATGGTATATATTTCACTGCAAAGAGTCTAATGAAAAAAGCAGATGAACTGAGGGCACAGATAGACACTTGGAAGTATGATATTATAGCTATTACTGAAAAGTGGCTTAAAGAAGGGCAAGAATGGCAGAGAGGGATAAAAAAAAGGAGTTGGGGGTTACAATAAACAATCAAAGACACAATTACCACTGTGAGGAGGGATGATATGTTAGGAGGATCATCAACTGTGGCAATATGGGTTGAACTGAGGAACAAAAAAGGGGTAGTCACACTGCTGGAAGTATACTATAGATTCCCAAACAGTCAGAGGGAGATAGAAGAGCAAATATGTAGGCAAATATCTTCAAAGTTCTAAAGCAATAGCACAGTAATAGCAGGGGACTTCAACTACCCTGCTATTAACTGGAATAGAATCCATGTAAAAGGCATAGAGGACACAGAATTCTTAAAATGCATTCGGGAGAACTTTTTTTTTTAGCCAGTACGTACCAAGCACAACAAGAGCTGGGGCAGTTCTGGACTTAGTTTTAAGAAATTAAGGTGGGCAGGTGGAAGGGGAATCAGTGGGAGAGCATTTTGGTGGTGATGATCATAATTCAGTTAGATCTAGGATAGTTGTAGAAAAGGACAAAGACAGACCAGGTGTTAAAGTTCTCAATTGTGGAAAAGCCAATTTTATTAAGGAGGAGACAGAGAGAGTTGTGACAGGAGAGAGCTAATTGGGATGACTCCCCCTTTTTGCCTCTCGACTGACTGAAGACAGCGTGTTTAAAAAAAAGTGTTTCAGTTTGTGAGTGCTTTAATTGTCAGGAACAGACAAATGACAGGTTTTCTCGTAAGTTTTAAAAGAAAGATAAATGTTTATTGTTCAACACCTGGATATATACAACTACACCCACTCTCACACTCACACAGATACACACACTCTCAAGAAAAGATTGCAATTATAAAAGTAGCATTTAGGCCTTATGTTTTTAAGAGTTCTCTGTTACACTTGCTTTTCCCCAGGGTGAAAACTTGAAACTATGCAGGTCTGTAATCCTTTTTTGTCCACTGAAGAAAAGCTCTGGAGGTTTAGGAGGATGGATTCGCTGTTGTTTTATGTTCGCAGTAGCAGGTTTCTCTTGTTATACTCCAGTCAAGGTTTAATGGCAATGCCCTGGTATGGTTCCTCAGGTGGAGAGTTCAGGGCCAACACCAGTCTCTGCCAACATGTCTCTTAAAGCTGGTGGTCGTAGGCAGGGTCTTTTCTCTTTGTTGGCATAGATGCTTTTTCTGTCTCTGTCTGCCCAGAATATATTTTAATAAAACCCCTTACTAGAAACCGAGGCTGAGATTTTGTCTTGGCGACGAGGGTCTTGACCACCGGCAAAAGCGCTGGCAAAAACCCAATGTCCCGTTCCCTGGGATGGCCTGTCAAATTAAGTGCCGATTAGGCACTTAAGTGGACAATGGCAGGTGTTCCCTGGGATCAAGGACTCTAGCAACAGAAGTTCCACCTGCTGAGAGCTGCCGGCCAATCAGAGGTCAGCAGCTCTTTAACTGAGCAGTGCCACCGCAGAGGCAGTGACTGCTGCCAGTACTGGACTGACCCGAGGCCCTGGAACGAGGTCACCCGTAAGTAACAGTGGGAGGGATTTTGCGGGGTGGGGTCACGAGTGAGTGGGCATCAGCAGCAATAGTGAGTGGGGGGGAGGGGTGACCTCAGAGGGCACCCCCTTCCCGATGCCGGGTCCCTCATTCTGGCATTAAATGCCTTTTAAGAGGCCACCATGCACCCCCCCCCACTCCCAGAGCCGATAACAAACCCACATGGTTCCCCCCCAAACCCCACCACCACCATCCTGCCTGACTCGATTGTCTGACAATTCCATAAAATAAGCAAAACATGCCTTTTTCTCTGCACTATCTTTATCCCCCAACCCTCCAACATTTGGCCTATAACCCCTTCCCACCATCCCGACATCCATTAAAAATTGATTTCCCTGCTCCTCCACCCCTCCCACCCTGAAAATTTTATTCATTCCCCCGCACCCCCCCCTCCCCACCCCCCAACCAGGTTCTCGCCTCGGTGGCGCAGTGGTTAGCACCGCAGCCTCACAGCTCCAGCAACCCGGGTTCAATTCTGGGTACTGCCTGTGTGGAGTTTGCAAGTTCTCCCTGTGTCTGCGTGGGTTTCCTCCGGGTGCTCCGGTTTCCTCCCACATGCCAAAGACTTGCAGGTTGATAGGTAAATTGGCCATTTGAAATTGCCCCTCATATAGATAGATGGTAGGGAAAATATAGGGACAGGTGGGGATGTGGTAGGAATATGGAATTAGTGTAGGATTAGTATAAATGGGTGGTTGATGGTCGGCACAGACTCGGTGGGCCGAAGGGCCTGTTTCAGTGCTGTATCTCTAAACTAAAACTAAACTCCGTATGGAGTTCTAAAGGCACGCAAAGGATGAACGGCGGCTGTAAAATCGGCGTGGGACGGCCACCACCTGCAGGTAACTTTATTTGCATCTCATCTGGTACAATTTGCATATGTATATGAAGGGCTTGCCACCACGCAGGGTTGGGGTTGCACCGAGGTTCCCCCGCGCGCCCTTCGCGACAAGGCAGGCTCTCTCCACAGAATTTTACTGGTCCCTGCACTGTGACCCGTGTTTTTTTTAAAGCTTTAGCTGTTGTCATGGGAGTTTTTTTCCTTCTGTTTAAAAACTAAAGGGGGCTGGATACCTTGAAGGCAGAGAGAAGCTTTTAGACTCTCTGGGCACAGTGTGTGCCAGCAGAAAGCCTGTTTCCGAGGTAACAGCATGAGAGATCTGGTCACGTGCTGTATTATACTAGTTAGCTGTGGCTAAAGACTGGCTAGAACCAGTCCCGCCTCAGTCGTAAAACTGTGAGCTGCATGAATGGAGGATTCCCGTGCTTTTTGCTGTTGGGTGCCTCCTGCAATGGCGCCGACATCGATCAGCCTGGGAGGGGAGCCTTTAAAAACAATTGATCAGCTTGAGATAGGGATTGTTTTTTCTTTTCTTTTACCAAGCCTTTAACAAAAATCAACTTTGCAAGCACTTCAAAGCCTTTTTTTAACGGGGATTCCTGGACCGTTGGGACAATGACTCACCTGATCACAGTGATTGATTTGCAGCCTGTCGTTCAGCGCTCAGTCTTCTACAGCTTGAGAGAAGTGTTTTCTTCTTTCCCTGTTTGGGCCAGTATTTTTTTAACTTTCTCTCTTTTAGCTGTAGGAAGGTAATTTTTAAAGCTGTTTTCCTTGTGGTCTTCAATCTTAGATCCTGTCTTCTCACCACAGCTGCCACTATGTAACGATGAGCTGCCATCATGTAATGAGTTAATTTTATGTTGTCTGATGCAACGTAAATAAAATGCATGGAGTGCAGTAGGTTGAAGATCTCAAACCGGTTTATTAACAGCTATTATATACAGTATAGAGCTAACTATTTACAGAACCTTCCTCTAGGTGTTACAGTTACAGAGTGCCTCAGGCTTGTAGTCACATGACTGCATCCTGGCGTGTAGCTAATTAGCATACTAAGATCTTAAAGGGACATCACTCTTAAATACAACAGTTATACCTGAACTTTTTACATTCTGATAAACATTACACCTTTGGATTCTTGCTGTATTCTGGTCCACTATTATTCTGTCCCATTTATTGCTTACTCCTCTTACTGTCCTGTACATACCCTGTTTCTCCTGTTTCGCCCTTCCCCATAATATGTTCCCTTAGGTTTTCTGCTCTACCACCCACAGCCCTTGCCCTCTGGTGTTTTAGCTTTGTAGTTACTAGTCCCACTGTCTTCTTGTGAGTAAACAAACTGAAAACTCCCATGGCCTTCCTCCTCTTTTTCTCCTATCCCATTATCTGATGCGTACTTCACCCTCTTCTCACTGTTTCCTTCAGCCCTCCTTGAGCTAGGAAAGCTGCCTTCTGTTGCTTTAATCTGATGCTTCTCTGTACCCTCACCCTCCCTTCTCCCTTCATCTTTCTGCATCTCCCCAGTTTCTACTCTGTATAACTTAGCATTACATATTTAAAAAAAACAGGCATCTCAGCTTTTGCCTACCCTGAACTGGTTAAAATGGTCATGTACATGACTTTTATATGACTAACCTATTATATATTCACGTGTGGAAGTCCAGCTAACTTTATAATCTAAAACCTGGGGCCTGAGTTTAGTTCTATGCAAGTGGTTGGGATTTTGAATGAGTTAAAATCTCACCCCCAACATGGATGGGACTGTGTGCAGCATTTATGCAACATCTGAAGCATTCTTGTTCTTGAGGTGAGGCAGGTCATTTACTAAAATTGTATCTGATGAAAATAGTTTCAATTCTATTCAACTTGTAAAATTGATGCTAATCCAATTCTAAGAATGGATTTCAAGTACTTTATTAAAAGCTGAAACAGTGGTTCAGAAAAAAAACTGCATTTGACACTCAGCTCCAGAACTTAATTTAATCTATGGGATCTGTTGCTTGCATCGCTCCTTATGTGATGGAGCAGACAAAAATGTAATTTCCGATTGCTGTCACATGTTACTGTAATGTGGTTTGAAATGCAGGGAAGAAAATATAAGACACTGTCTCACTCTTTACTAATGTGTTAGATCAGTATCTCATTCTACACTATGGATTTTGTTTCTTTATCCTGAGTAAAATATAATTCTCATGTGCATTATTCTGAAGTAGATAAATGCCTGGAGCTAATGAACCTTGGGGGTGCGTTATCTAACCATTGTCTTCAATTCATTGAGGAATGATAATGCTTCAGTGGAGTTTAAATACAGATTCACAGCCAATGCAGAAATGAAACAGCTCTGCCCTCATTATAAAAAAAAATTACATTTGGTAAAGTACTTAGAATAAATTAGCCACTTAAAATGAAGCAAAAGCATAATAGAAATATAATGGAAATCAGTTAATGTCTGAAAGAGATGTAGGTTAACATTTTGGGTGTGGCCTTCATTAGAATTGAAAATCCATTACAATACAAAGTAGAAATCTAAAATATGAAATAAGCAAAGGCCAGTTTATTGCTTGTTCTCTTTGAGTTCTGAAGAACTTGAAATGCGATTTCTCTCTTTCTTAGCTCAGTTGAAAGCATTCTTGCCTTTGATTTTTGTGGATCAAGTGTTCATCCAGGATTTGAGCACATTTTTGGCTGACTATCCAGTGGAACACTGCATGATTGCAGGTGCTGTTCACCTAGTGTCATGGCCAATATTCCTTCCTCAACCAACATCATCAAAAACAGGTTTAAATGATCTTTCAACTCATTGTTCTTTGTGGGATCTGGTTGAATAATGTCTACTTGCATAATAAAGCATATGAAGTGACTTATTTCTCAGCGTTATGAAAAATACAACATAAAGTCCTTCACACACAGAATTTTACATTTTTGTTTCTGATTTTCAACATTCATTGTTTTCGCATTTTTATCTGTCCTTAGAATGGCCATTTTACAGTAGTTCCAAGGGTATTGTTTATTGCCACAGAACATGTTACACAATGTTACAGGACATGTGCATTGGCTATGAATCTGTATTTAAACTCCGTTGAAACAGTATCACTATAATTAACTAAGATGTAAATATAACAGACTTAGTGTTGAACAGCTGCTAATCATTATGGTATTACAGTATCCTCGTTTACAGTTATGCTAATCATTAAGTTCACAGCAATTATTCCATGACCTCACTCAACCTTACCTAAATGATCTTCTCCAGCCACATGTCCTGGCCTGCACCTCTGCTCCTCTGACCCTGGATTATTACTGTTTGTTCCATTACAGTTTTTCAACCACTGTCCTCTGCCCTTTGGAGTTATCTCCTGGTAACTATCCAGCTGGCTGCCTTTAAAAGCTTCCTGAAATTGCTACAGATGGAAGCTCGACCAACTGACTGGTGAGCTAGGAATAAATCAACAAACTGGCCTACAAATTATCCAAGAACAGTCAAAAGTCAATATTCCAACCAGCTAAAAAAACAGTTGGCACATCAGTCAGGCAGCCAACCAACAAGCCCAGATAACTAGTCAGCTTATCAATTTTTCAAATGAGTGAAAAGTTTTGGATATTATTTTAAATATACATATTATATGTAATTCCCTTTCAGGAGATTGACCATCGACATTTCATAATAAATACCTCACTAAACCGTTAATTTGCTTCCCGCAATCTGTGTCTCACTGTAAAGTCACTGCCAATTTCTTACCAAGTGCCACAGACAAAGATTCATTTTCCAGCATTTTGCAGCACTGCCTCACACAGCACTTTATTAACAAGTAGCACAAGCAATGACTTAAAAATGCAATCCTAATATTAGAAACTGGACCAGTGAAAATGCTGTTCCAACCTGGTGTGCATCATTTACTCCATTGGGCAATGCCCGAATTGGTAAGGAGAAGAATAGCAGATAATACTGCCTTTGATTGATTTAACCATTTAGAAATAGGAAATGTTTAGAGATCTGTTTGTACTGTTATGTCCTCTTCAACGCACCAAGGCTCCTTAGACAGCACCTTGAAACCCACGACCTCTACCACCTAGAAGGACAAGGGCAGCAGATGCATGGGAAGACCACCACTCTTGCAAGTTCCCCTCCAAGTCACACACCATCCTGACTTGGAACTATATCGCCGTTCCTTCACCATCGCTGGATCAAAATCCTGGAACTCCCTTCCTAACAGCACTGTGGGTGTATCTACCCCAAATGGACTGCAACGGTTCAAGAAGGCAGCTCGCCACCACCTTCTCAAGGGCAATTAGGGATGGGTAATAAATGCTGCCCTAGCCAGCGACGCCCAAATCCCATGAACAAATTTTTTAAAAATGTTCAATGATTCTAATTTCATCTGGATTGTTGTGACATCAATGTTATTATTTTGGATTAATTAATCATTTAGATTATTTTATTCTTGCCAGGCTGCTATGAATTACCTATCCCCAAATACTACCCACCACAATAAATTACCCTAAAACACCGCCTTTTTCCTTTAATAAGTAATCTTTATTTTGCTATTAAGCTCAGTTATTGCCCCAGATTTTCATGTTGTATACATCAGAAATACAAGTGTGCAATGAATGTTTTACAAAAAAAGGATGAATAAATTTTATAACTGCCTATTTTTACACGTCCTGTTAAGTTAGTTTTTTTGTTTGCACATGCAATGGTATAACAGCAGGCTGCACTGTACGTATTTGTAACTAACGTAGTTGTCTCCTGAAATTGACCTTGGCATTTGTTCAGTACATCAAAAGCCCAGGGGTTGAAGTCCTGCGGTGCAATATGAGTAACAAGCACGATTTCAGCTCACTAAAGAACTGTGTTAGGACATCTTCCTGTGCACCCGAGCATGCTGTGGCTGAGCAGTTGATATTAAATTCACAGCATCTGAATATCTACAGAAAGGGAACAAGAGTTCCATGTGATGGCTCCATCTGGGGAAGAGGTCCACAGGCTTGTCAAAGTTCACCACTGATGCTACAGACAGAATTTGTGAATTGAATGCAGCATGCTGAGCTAAAGCTACTAGGAGGCGCAGGGTGATAGCATGACCATGTGGAGAACACTGTGCCTCTTATTTAATATTTGTTCTTTTGATGTGGCCGGTGCTGACAGGGTTACATTTATTGACCATCTCTAGTTGCCGAGGTGGTGGTGACAGACTGCTATCTTGAACTGCTGCAGTCCTTGGCCCAGATTTTCCTACAGTGAGAGATTGGTAATGCTCACCATTCAATTTAGCTACATGGTGCACCGATTTCGCTGTTGATAAAGTTCCTCCATATTTCCCTGCATTGTTAATTAGAATACGCCACAGAGAGAATGGCAGTGAATTGGAAGTGGCACAGCCCTTTGTGCCAGCGTTACAATGAACATATGGACAGGGCAGCAATATAAACTCTTGAAAGCTGGTTTTATGCAAAGCCTAAGTATATCACTGATCAGAAAAGCTGCTTGCACCAGGCCAATCTCTGCTTGGTACTTCTGTTTAGACCACATTGTTAAAATGTATGGAGAATCCATGGGTAGTGGAGTCTGATCTCTAGCCTCAGACTGGTCCATGTTTAATCATGTGAGCAATTAAAAAAAAAAGATTCATCACTGCCATTATGTCTGAAATGGCATTGGCGTGAAAACTGGTGAGAATCAAGCAAGATCACAATTGTCATTGTTTTCATGATGGGGTGGGTGGTGACAGCTGTAAAAACTATTTTTGGAAGGGGTGTCTGTGAAGGACATAAAAGACCAAGGAAAATATGGAGCACCGTGGGTAATGGGGTAAGTCACATACTCTATAATTTCCTCTTTTGCATCATTCAAGGATCCCAATGACACCTTTATAATGGTGCAAATCCAAAGGAAGATAGAGAGATACAGCACTGAAACAGGCCCTTTAGTCCACCGAGTCTGTGCTGACCATCAACCATCCATTTATACTAATCCTACATTAATCCCATATTCCCTACCACATCCCCTCAATTCTCCTACCACCTACCTACACTAGGGGCAATTTACAATGGCCAATTTACCTGCAAGTCTTCGACTGTGGGAGGAAACCCACACAGTCAAAGGGAGAACTTGCAAACTCTGCACAGGCAGTACCCGAAACTGAACCCAGGTCACTGGAGCTGTGAGGCTGCAGGGCTAACCACTGCGCCACTGTGCCACCCAAAGATCTGGGACTTTGTCTCATTCAACTGTATAGAACAACATTTAGAATGGCCAACCTGAATTCCAACTGGGCAAAATTCAAGCATTTGTGAAGTGACCTGAGTAATTCAGTTCAGTTCAATGATTTTCCCTGGTATTTCTGTCCAATGATTACTTCTATGAATACTTTAAGCGGCACAAAGCTATACTTAGGCTATTTAGACTTGAAGAAACTATGCTGTAGGCAACAATAAACATAGAAAAATAGGAGCCAGAGTAGGCCATTTGGCCCTTCGAACCTGCTCCGCCATTCAAAACGATCATGGCTGATCATCCAAACTCAGTACCCTGTTCCCTCTTTCTCCCCATATCCCTTGATCCCTTTAGCCCCAAGAACTATATCCAACTCTTTCTTGAATATATTTAATGATTTGGCCTCAACTGCTTTCCGTGGTAGAGAATTCCACAGGTTCACCACTCTCTGGGTGAAGAAATCTCTCATCATCTCAGTCCTAAATGTCATACCCTTATCCTTAGACTGTGACCTCTGGTCCTGGACTCCCCCGCCATCGGGAACATCCTTCCTGCATCTAGTCTGTCCAGTCCTTTTAGAATTTTGTAGGTTTCTATGAGATCCCCTCTCATTCTTCTAAACTCTAGCAAATACAAGCCTAATCAACCCAATCTCTCTTCATACGTCAGTCTTTCCATCCCAGGAATCAGTCTGGTGAACCTTTGCTGCACTCCCTCCATAGCAAAATCATCCTTCCTCAGATAAGGAGACCAAAACTGCACACGATACTCAGGGTGTGATCTCACCAAGGCCTTGTATAATTGCAGCAAGACATCCTTGCTCCTGTACTCTAATCCTTTCGCTATGAAAGCCAACATACCATTTACCTTCTTAACTGCCTGCTGCACCTGCATGCTTACTTTCAGTGACTGGTGCACAAGGACACCCAGGTCTTACTGGACCTACCCCTTTCCCAATCTATCAGATAATAATCTGCCTTCCTGTTTTTGCCACCAAAGTGGATAACCTCCCATTTATCCACATTATACTGCATCTGCCATGTATTTGCACACTCACTCAACCTGTCCAAATCACACTGGATCATCTCTGCATCCTCCTCACAGCTCACACTCCCACCCAGCTTTGTGTCGTCTGCAAGCTTGGATATATTACATTTAATTCCCTCATCCATATCATTAATATATATTGTGAATAGCTGGGGTCCTAGCACTGATCCCTGTGATACCCCACTAGTCACTGCCTGCCACTCAGAAAAAGACCCACTTATTCCTGCTCTTTGTTTCCTGTCTGCCAACCAGTTCTCTATCCATGTCAGAACCTTACCCCCAATCCCATGTGCTTTAATTTTGCACACTAATCTCTTATGTGGGACCTTATCGAAAGCCTTCTGAAAGTCCAAATACACCACATCTACTGGTTCTCCCTTACCTATTCTACTAGTTACATCCTCAGAAAATTCCAGTAGCTTTGTGAAGCATGATTCCCCTTTCGTAAATCCATGTTGACTTTGTCCGATCTGTCACTGTTTTCCAAGTTCTCTGCTGTACATCTTTTATAAAGGATTCTAGCATTTTCCCCACTACTGATGTCAGGCTAACCAGTCTATAATTCCCTGTTTTCTCTCTACCTCCTTTTTTAAATAGTGGGGTTACATTACCCTCCAATCCATTGGAAATGTTCCAGAGTCTATAGAATTTTGAAAAATGACCAGCAATGCATCTACTATTTCTAGGGCCACTTCCTTAAATACTCTGGGATGTAGATTATCAGGCCCTGGGGATTTATCGGCATTCAATCCCGTCAATTTTCCTAACACCATTTCCCTACTAATACTGGTTTCATACAGTTTCTCCTCTCTAGACCCTATGTTCCCAAACATTTCTGGAAAGTAATTTATGTCCTCCTTTATGAAGACAGAACCAAAGTATGTATTTAATTGGTCTGCCAGTTCTTTGTTCTCCGTTATAAATTCCCCCATTTCTGACTGTAAGGGACCCACATTTGTCTTCACTAATCTTTTTCTCTTCACATATCTATAGAAGCTTTTACAGTCAGTTTTTATGTTATCTGCAAGCTTACTCTCATACTTAATTTTCCCCTTCTTCATCAATCCCTTTGTCCTCCTTTGCTGAATTTTAAACTGCTCCCAATCCTCAGGTTTGCTGCTTGGTCTGGCCATTTTATATTTCTTTTCCTGGGATCTAATACTATCCCTAATTTCTTTTATAAGCCACAGTTGAGCCATCCTTCCTGTTTTATTTTTGTCCCAGACAGGAATGAACAATTGTTCTAATTCATCTATGCACTGTTTAAATGCTAGCCATTGCCTATCTACTGTCAATCCTTTAAGTAACATTCACCAATCTATCATAGTCAGCTTGCACTTCATACCTTCATAGTTTCCTTTATTTAGATTCAGGACCCTAGTCTCAGAATCAACTCTCTCACTCTCCATCTTAATGAAGAGTTCTATCATGTTGTGTTCGCTCTTCCCCAAGGGACCCCACACAAGATTGTTAACTAATCCTTTCTCATTACACAATACCTAGTCTAGAATGGCCTGTTCCCTAGTTGGTTCCTCAATGTATTGGTCCAAAAAACCATCACGTACGCACTCCAGGAATTCCTCCTCTACAATATTGTTGCTAATTTGGTTTGCCTAATCTACATGTAGATGAAAGTCACCCTAATTACAGTTGTCCCCTTATTGCATGCTTCTCGAATTTCCTGTTTAATGCCATCCTCTACATCACCACTGCTGTTTGGGGGTCTATATACAATCCCCAACAATGTTTTCTGCCCCTTGGTGTTTCTTAGCTCCACCCATACAGATTCCACATCAGGATATCCTTCCTCACTTTTGTATTGATTTCTTCTTTTACTAACAATGCTACTCCATCTCCTTTCCCTTTCTTCCTGTCCTTCTAAATATTGAATACCCCTGGATGTTCAGTTCTCATCCTTGGTCACCCTGCAGCCATGTCTCCATAATCGCAATTATTTTGTATCCATTTACATCTATTTGTATGGTTAATTCACCTACCTTATAGGCTTAAATAAAAGCAAAATACTGCGGATGCTGGAAATCTGAAATAAAAACAAGAAATGCTGGAATCACTCAGCAGGTCTGGCAGCATCAGTGGAAAGAGAAGCAGAATTAACGTTTCGGGTCAGTGACCGATGAAGGGTCACTGACCCGAAACGTTAACTCTGCTTCTCTTTCCACAGATGCTGCCAGACCTGCTGAGTGATTCCAGCAGTTCTTGTTTTTATACCTTATAGGCTTGTCTTTTTCACATTCTTAGTCATCTTAGCATTATTTCACACTATGGCCCTATTTGTTACTTGCCCTTGATTTCTATGCCTTCCACTTTTGTCTTTTTGTTTCTTGTCTTTCGTTTCTATCCTCCTGCTCAGTCTCCCAGCTCAGGTTCCCATCCCACCTCCATTCTAGTTTAAATCCTCCCCAACAGCACTTGCAAACGCCCCCGCAAGGACATCGGTTCCGGTCCTGCCTGAGTGTAACCTGTCCCGCTTGTACCGGTCCCACCTTCCCCAGAACTGGTCCTGATGTCCCAGGAATCTAAATCCCTCCCTCCTGCACCATTTCTTCAGCCATGCATTCATCTGGTCTATTCTCCTGTTCCTATACTCACTAACACGTGGCACAGGAAGTGATCCTGAGATTACTACCTTTGAGGTCCTGCTTTTTAATTTAGCTCCTGTGGGCGGCACAGTGGCGCAGTGGTTAGCACCGCAGCCTCACAGCTCCAGAGACCCAGGTTTGATTCTGGGTACTGCCTGTGCGGAGTTTGCAAGTTCTCCCTGTGTCTGCGTGGGTTTCCTCCGGGTGCTCCGGTTTCCTCCCACATGCCAAAGACTTGCAGGTTGATAGGTTAATTGGCCATTATAAATTGCCCCTAGTATAGGTAGGTGGTAGGGAAATATATAGGGACAGGTGGGGATGTGATAGGAATATGGGATTAGTGTAGGATTAGTATAAATGGGTGGTTGATGGTCGGCACAGACTCGGTGGGCCGAAGGGCCTGTTTCAGTGCTGTATCTCTAAACTAAACTAAACTAACTCCTTAAATTCATCTTGCAAGACCTCATCCCTTTTTCTACCAATGTTGTTGGCACCGACGTGTACCATGACCACTGGCTGTTAACCCTTCCCCTTCAGAATGTCCTGCAGCCGCTCTGAGACATCCTTGACCTTAGCACCAGGGAGGCAACATACCATCCTGGAGTCTTGTTTGCAGCCACAGAAATGTCTGTCTGTTCCCCTTACAATTGAAACTCCTATCACTATGGCTCTCCCAGTCTATTTCCCCCTCCCCCCACTCCTGTGCAGCAGAGCCATCCGTGGTGCCACGAACCTAGCTGTTGCTGCTTTCCCCTGGGAGGCCATCCCCCCCAACAGTATTCAAAGTGATATATCTGTTTGAGAGGGGGATGGCCACAGGGAACTCATGCACTACCTGCCTGCGCCTACTACTCTACTACTCTGCCTTGGCAGCTATTACTTGCTGTGTGACCACCTCGCTAAACGTGCTATCCATGACGTCCTCAGCATCGCGGATGCTCCATAGTGAATCCATCTGCAGCTCCAGCTGCGCAATGCGGTCAGCCAGTAGCCACAGCTGGACACACTTCCTGCACACATGGTCACCAGAAACACTGGAAGTGTCCCTGATTTCCCACATAGCGCAGGAGGAGCATGCCATGGGGCTGAGCTCTCATACCATGACTTACCCTTAGATTAAGCTCCTTAGTTACTCCCTTTAATTTAGAGTACTAATTACGCTAGGGAGCTTATTCCACTCCAAACACTACCTACTACAATCTAAAGTCCCTACCTTTACTTTTACTTCAGCTACTGAAAGTAGTAAAAAAGGGTAGAAATACCCACCTGTTCCTACTTACCAATCAGCTGCCTCCCCTTGCAACGCGTCACTTTCTGAACTGTGACATCAGTCGTGGAACTCTCTCGCTGTCCCTGTGAGAGTGTGTGAGAGTATACCTCTTTTAAGCCGCTGGACCTCCCGCTCGCCAGTGCTTGTCCCCTCGCAGGTCTGCCTTGGTCTGGCTCTTTCCCAGGCCTCTCGGAACCTCTTTTAAGCCGCTGGAACTCCCGCTCGCTGGTGCTTGTCCCCTCGCAGGTGCACCTCGGTCTCATAAGTTACTTTTGTCATTATGGGTCAAATACGTTGCTTCTGCATATTTTGCTTACATGTTGGTGTGTTGAGGGAGGAGGAATCAGATGAAAATATGATAAGAAAATACCACAGATTCTACCCATTTTCTTCCCTCAAGCAACTATTTTATTTACCTCTCTTCTGCATGATATAGATACAGTTCAGTAAGAAACCAAGTTAAAAATCAGTAAATAATTATCAGCAATTGATCGACACAAATCAATATCCAGTGTGGTAAGCTGATGACAACTAAAATAATGTGCCATGTTGAAAGCATCTTCACAATGAAAGCTAATCACTGCGTGCATCAATGAATAAAGTATTTGTGATCTGCAATGTTTGTGGTTCCCGAATATCACCCCAGGCTTTTCATGAAATTACCCTTTTGATAGCAAAGACCAACCAGATATTTTTTCTTAATAAATGAATAATGCAGTTTTGTTGCTTCATAAGAATGTAGGTCAGTCATGATGTGAAGAAATGAATAATGGACACACAGTTACTGCCAAATGTTTCTTTTATTGGATTGTGGGGGGAGGAGGAATCACGTGAAAATTTAATAGAATACCACAGAATCGATCCATTTTCTTCCCCCAAGCAACAGTTTTTTGACCTCTCTTCTGCCATTTTCCTTGTCCTCCCCTGAAGCTGCTGATTCCCGTTAAGGTATGGTTCTCTGGGCATTGGTTGTCCTCTGGTACTTCTCCCAAATATCCTTGTGTGCCAGCAAGTTATACCAATATATTTTTAGGACCAGGAACCTTGGCTGATTTTTCCTTTCCCAGTCACAGGCACTGCAGCTAATTGCACCTTGCATTGTGATTGAGATCAGGTAGCACAATGTACATTATGCCACAAAGCAACACCTTGTGACCCATAGTTATGTACTGCCTTTGCACAAAGAGTTACGGAGAAAATTATGTCAGGTTTGGGTAAAGGCCCTACTTTGCTTCCAGCAACAAGCTTGATAATAAAATGTCAGAAAATCTGGTGGCAGAAGAGGGTTTTGGCCAGTTACTGATTATATTACATGCAAACCGTAAGTAAAAGCATTGGCTGCATGACAATGGTGGCATGGATAAAGCACATCACAAATTCCAATGGGATGCAATTGGGGGGTCGGATGATCAAGGGTTCTAGGAACATCATGTTAACTAATGACAAATTTTTCCTCCCCAGTTTATTGACTGATGGGCTTGACTGAGGAAGTGCTGCACTGTCAGAAGTGACATATTTCAGGAGAGAGATTAAACCTATTTCCCTCCTGTCTCCTCAGGTGGGTGTAAAAGGTTCCAAGGTACTATGGCACCAACCAAATAACGATAACTTTATATAACACCTTATCATAGTAAAACATCCCAAGGTGCTGGACAGGAGCATTATAAAATAAAATTTGGCACTGAGCAACATAATGAGATAAAGAAATAGGCTTTAAGAAGTGTCTGAAAAGGAGGAAAGAGAGGTAGAGAGGCAGCGAGATTTAGGGAGGGAATTCCAGAGTTTAGGGCGTTGGCAGCTGAAGGTGTGGCACCAATGCTGGAGTGATTCAAATCAGGGTTGATCAAGAGGCTACAATTATAGGAGCACAGATATCCTAGAGGATGTGGGGCTGGGGGAGATTGCAGAGATAGTTAGGGTGAGGCCATGGAGGGAGCAAAGGAGTAATTTGTGAATGAAACTTAGTGCAAATAAGGACACAAGCAGCAAGTTTTTGGATGACCTCACATTTATGACAGGTAGAGTGTGGGAGGCTAGCCAGGAGTACGTTGTAAGAGTCAAGACTAGAGATAACTACATAGCACATGGTCTAGAGTTTGGTAAAGCTGCTAAAGGGAGTGGCGTGGCAGGTGCTGAAGAAATAGGAAAGCAAAATACCGGGGTGGGGGGGGGGGGATTTTATGCTCTTCCCCACATCTGGTTTGAAGGTGGGGAGAGGATATAATTGGGCGGAATGGTGGCGGGCAGACCCCACCAATTTCCTGCCTCCATCCAAATTAAGTCTGACAGTCTTCCCACCCTGTCACCAACTGAGACCCTTAAGTGGGCAATCAATGCCCAATTAAGGGTCTCATCCTGCCACCACCAGAATTAGACCAGCGGTGGGTGAGCCTGTCGCCACATGGTGAGCACACCAAGCAGACCTGTGTGGGTTGCTTGCCAGTTCCGGGGGTGGGGGGGTTGTGGGCGGGGGTCCTTCGTTAAAAGGCACAGTGTCTGAACAAGGGTCTTGGCATCGGAAGGGGAAGGGGGGCCTGCTGAGAGCCACCACCCTGTCCTTGCTGCTGAGCCCCCTATAACCCTCTCACCCGCGATCCCCACCATGCAAAACCCCTCCCACTGAGAATTACCCGTGGCCTGGGTCCAGGGCCACAGGTGGGTGCTGTACCGGCAGCAGCCACTGCCTCTCCAGTGGCACTGCTGAGTTAAAGAACTGCCGGTCTCGGATTGGCCAGCAGCTCTCAGCAAGCAGGACTCCCGTCACCGGGGTCCTTGATCCCGGGGAAGGCCCGTCACAATCCACTTAAGTGCCTAATTGGCATGTGATCCAGCAGGCCTTCCCCAGAGTAGGCGACACAGGGCTCTCACCAGCGCTTTTGCTGGTGGTCAAGACCCCCGTCACCTGGATGAAATCCCGGCCACTAGGGATGCTGGCAACAGAAAATGCTGGACATACTTAGCAGGTCTGGCAGCATCTGTGGAGAGAGAAATAGAGTTAACGTTTCAGGTCAATGAACTTTCATCGGAATGGGGAAAAGTTATGAATGTAGGTGAGCAACAGATGAGCTGAGTCAGGGGCAGAGTTGGGTGATGTTCTGGAGGTGGAAATAGGCAGTTTTAGTGATAGTGCAGCTATGTGGTCGGAAGCTCATCTCATGGGCCAAGTATGACACCAAGGTTGTGAACAGCGTGGTTCAGCCTCAGACAGTTGCCAGGGAGAGTGATTCAGTAGCTGGGAAACTGAGTTTGTGGTGGGGATAAAAACAATGCTTTTGGTCTACCCAATATTTAGTTTGAGGAAATTTCTTCTCATCCAGTACTGTATTTTGGACAAGCCGTCTGACAATTTCGAAACATCATCTTCTAACTGATTTCAAGATGTACCTAAGAGGAACTAGCCTCCGTGTTGAAGATGTGCCTATTTATAACATGACTTCAAAGGGTCAACATTTCAGATCAGAAAGTTCTGATGAAAGGTCGCAGATGTGAAATATTGGCTCTGTTTCTCTCTCCACGGATGCTGCTGGACCTGCTGAGTATTTGCAGTGTTTTCTGTTTTTGTTTCGGATTTCCAGCATCCCCGGTATTTTGCTTTTGTATGACTTCAAAGGGATCGGCCAGGTGTGAGTTACATGATACAATATTCCTTTCCTTATAAAACAACGTGTTTTCAAGTTGGTGTGAGCTGTGAGGGGTAGATCCACCAGTAGAAATAATGGCTAGTTCTGGACTTTTTGAACAACATGAGTATTCATGAAGCCAGAAGACAGCAGGGGAATCCTCTCATTGTCCTGGTCAACATTTATCCCACAACCAGCAGCCACTCTTACTTGGTCATTTATCCCATTGCTCTTTGTGGGTCCTTGCGCCATACAGATCAACTGCTGCATTTTGCTACATTCCATCAGTGACAACACATCAAAGTACTGTTATAACTGAGGTGGGAGGAGTACACTGCTTTTCTAGTTCCACTTCTCCACAAGTCACAACATATATTTAATTTTTTTTCCCAGTTACCGACAAGGTCAATCACAAACTCTATTTTTATCCCCGAATAAAATATACCAACCAGGTTTCTTTAATAAACAACAAAATTATCAGTTTATTATAAAACAAGCCATAACCAGTAACGAAGCAAAGCATTAACACACAGATTGAAATATCAAAGTTCCCTTTTTACCTTAGCCCCTCACACACAAGTACACGCATACACCGGTTAACCGAAAAAATGACGAGATTTACTCTTTCGACCTTCATTACAAAAAAATACAGGCAAAAAGAATACTTTGCCCAGATACTTGCTAATTCTTGAAGAAAAAAAGAAAAGATATGGAAAAGTGTCAGATGTTCTTTGTTTTGGTTTGGCGTCCCAAGTACGCGTAGATGGCTGTCACTGAGTTCTTCCTAGAACAGTTCTTGTCTGGCGACATTGAAAATCAGCTTGGGCAGGCTTTCCAGGAAAAATGCAGCAACAGTTTCACTCTGTTTCTTACACTTGTTTCTCAAAAGGTGGAAAACTGGCAGGCTTTTCAAAGAGCTAGAACAAGCTGAGGTGGTAAGTTTTCTCCAACTGTCTTTTTAACACTGCCCATATCACCAACTCACTGTCCAAAGCAAAACCAAAAACATCTCGGGAGTCAAGCCTCCTGACCCCTATAAATCTCAACCTGTAAACATCTGTCCCCAAGTCAAAAAAGCCCCCTGCTGTGTATTTATTTGAAAACAGATGATTTCCAATAACTATTTGTTTACAAACTCAGTTCAAAAGAGGATGACCTCTTTTAAAAAAAAATAAAGTTCCAGCATCTATGGAATCCTTTTCAGTTTTTAAGACCCAAGTCCTCAAACAAAATTTAACAAAAAAAATAGAGGCACTCATAACAGTACTTAATTGGCAGCAAATCACTTTGCAATGTCTGAAGGTTATGAACAGTGCTATATAACTGCAAGTTTGTTTTTCTATGTGAGTATCTACTGTGTGCTGCAGTGTATTATTATGCTGCTACAGTAAAATGGTTTGCCTTTAAAGGCCTAATTGTAGCTAAGTGAACACTGACTGGGGTCATAGTCATTGCTCTTCATGCTGTAGGTCAAGTTCAAGATGAATTTACAGGCTTTCCTTCTCTTTTTATTAATGGTATTGTAAGGTCACGATATCCGATTCCTGTGCCAACTTACATTCCAAATGGCTGACTTTCTTTTTTCTTTACTTTTACCTGACAGAAATTTGTCCATGTGGTAACTCAACTGTGACAGCTGGACATGATCTAAATGTATCGTTTCTATATTAAAATGTAGGTATAATAAATAGATACAAATATTGGTATCAACGAGGTAAATGTGGGCAGAAGCCAATGTGACTGATCCATTGTACAATATAACTTCCATTTAATGACCAGTAAAAGCAGGCACAAAGGCAATAGAGACATAGGGAGGAATTTTATGGCGTCGACAAGGGTCTCGGTTGCCGGCAGGAGAGCCAGTGAGAGTCTGTGTTGCCTCCTTTGGGGAAGGCCCACCAGATGACGAGCCAAACGGGCACTCGAGAGACCACCAGAGGGCATTTCCCGGGATCAGGACCCCTGGGACAGGAAGTCCCACCTGCCAGGAACTGCTGGCCAATCACTGGGAAGGCGATGGTTGTTGCCGGAACAGCAAACACCTGAGGCTCAGGATCGCTAAGCGACCCAGGCCAGAGGTAATAGCAGGAGGGGTTTTGCAGGTTGGGTATCGCAAGTGGGGGGGGGGGGGGGGCAGCAGCAAGGGCATGGGGGTGGCTCTTAGTGGCCCCCCCCACATACCTTTCCCAATGCTGGGACCCTCAATCGGGCACTGAGTGCTTTTAAACAAGGGAGCCTCCACCCTCTGCCCCCCCCACCCCCAGGAGACCACAAGCAACCCCGCATGGTTGCTGTGTGGTGATAGGCCTGCCTGCCTCTGGGTTAATAGCAGCAGCGGCGGGAAGAGGTCCTTAATTTGGCATTATTTGCCCCTTAAGGGCCTCAACTGATGGTGGGGCAGGAAGATCGTCCACGGGCCTTCCTGCCACAGACTTAATCGGATGGAGGCGGGAATGTGGCATCCACCATTATCCTGCCTGATTAAATGTCCTCCTGCCTCCAAACCCGCCACAGGGAGTGGGGGGGGGGGGAGCATAAAATATCAGCCAGAATATGGCACAACCTTTGGATGCATAGCACCCATTTTTGGTGAATGCCCTTCGAGGTCCAAAATAGTGTTTGTAGCACATGCACACTTTTCTGGTGTGAGTCACACTGGACGCCATATTGGTGAGGACGTTTGTGTGCATGCAGCGTCTGTCCAGCCGCAGCTGTTCAGAACAGGCAGATCATGATGTCAGTCAATGGCCAATGCTGATTTGATGCCAGCACTGCCATTGTGGCGCTCGTGCTCCAGCTAAAGCCTTCTCTTAACCTCGCATTCAACAGCAAGAAGGGCACCTCCATCCCACCAGTGCTATTTGAAGGATCATCAACTACTTTCAGGTTAGCTGCTGATTGATTTCTATTGGCTGTTGCTATGACTCGACAAGTGTTTGGTGTCTAGAGTTCTGTTCAGCTGCTAAAAGGAATGGTGTGGCAGGTACTGCAGAAATAGGAAAGCAAAATAGTTTGAATGCTGGAAATGTGAAATAAAAACAGAAAATGCTGGAAATACTCAGCAGGTCAGACAGCATCTGTGGAGACAGAAATAGAGTTAATGGGCTGGATTTTCAGAGCCCGCCGCAGACCTTGGCAGCGAAATAGCTGGGGCAGCCCACCCCCCTCAATCAGGTGGAGGGAGTGGGGGCTGTCCGTTGCCGGCAATGGCATCAGTTGCCTATGTGCAGGCACTGGCGCCATTTTTAAAGTCCTGCTGGCATATTTAAATTTTTAAAGATACACACCAGCAAAATTTATTAAATTTCTAATGCCCCTTTCCCATCCCCTCAATAATAATTACATTAACTATTTGCCTTTTCCTCCCAAAACACTTACCACTTAGCTTTAAAATCTGACATTCGCCCCCCTCAAACTGCACAACATTTAAAGTTCACCCCTTCCCACCAACCCCTACACTTATTACGTTTATTTGACCCCGTCTCCACCCCACCCGCACTAAAAATCGTAACTGCTCCCCCTTCCCCACCAGTGTCACACCGGCTTTCCCTGGATGGGGAATTGAAGGCACGGGAGTGACGGCCGTCGTAATCCCTGGGAGATTTCAGGCACGTTTATTTAAATTTATTCAAGTCATTCATTTAAATATTTAGATACAGTTCCGTCGCCCAGCGTCGGGGTGTCCGCCACAGAGCTTCACCGCCGCCAGCAAGGTCGGGCTGGGCCCTCCCGGTGTCGGCCTCTGTGGCAGGCTGCTGCCGGACACATATGTCGGCCCCCAGCCACGGAGTCCGACATCGTGGGCTTGGTAAAATCCAGACGTTTCAGGTCATTGACCATTCATTAGAACTGGGAAATCTTAGATATGTAATAAGTTTTAAGCAAGTGAAAGGGAGAGGGTGGACAAAGGACAAAAGAGAAGATCTGTGATAGGGTGAAAGACAGGAGAGATTAAATGACAAAAGTGGAGCAGCATCCCAGCGGGCTTCGGGATTGGAGCCTCCTTTTTTGAGCACTCTTTTGCCCATGACGGGGCCCACTGTAGGCAAAGGCTGCCCTCACAGCAACGGCCCCACCTGCCCTCACCAAGCATCCTTCGCCCACCTCAACAGGGCCTGCCTGACTGGCCCCAGAACCCCCAGACCCAACTTACCTGACTGTGAGGTCACACATCCATCAATGAGCCCTCCTCATTGTCACATTTTTTTCAGGGAAGCTTTAAGGACATCCTTGTAGCATTTCTTCTGCCCTCCTTGTAGCCTCTTGCCATGACGGAGCTTGTAGTAGAAGGCTTGTTTTGGGAGTCTTGTGTCAGGCATGTGGATGATGTGGCCTGCCCAGCATAACTGACTAGCCATGACCAGTGTCTTGATACTGGGATGTTGGCCTCAGTGAGGACCCTGATATTGGAGCGCCTGTCCTGGCACAGAATTTGCAGGATCTAGCAGAGGCACCACTGGTGATATCTCTCCAGATGTCTGTTGTACAGTGTCCATGTTTCCAACGCAAACAGGAAAGCAAGTAACACTGCAGCCCTGTAGACCATGAGCTTGGTGCCAGGTTTGAGGTCTTAGTCATCAAACACTCTTTTCCTCAGATGATCGAAGGCTACGCTGGCACACTGGAGGTGATGCTAAGTTTCATCGTCTATGTTTGTCCTTGCTGAGAGGAGGCTCCCAAGGTATGAGAAGTGATCCACATTGTCCAGTGGTTCACTGTGGATCTTGATAGTCGAGGGGCTGCACTGCAGGAGCAGGCTGGTAGAGGACCTTTGTCTTCCAGATGTTTAGCTTAAGGCCCATTCTTTCATATGCCTCCGTGAATGCAGTGATGAGGGTTTGAAGCTCGGCCTCTGAGTGTGCGCATACGCAAGCATCGTCAGCGTACTGCAGCTCGATGACAGAGGTTGGAGTGGCCTTGGTTCTGGACTGGAGGTAACGTAGGTAAAATAGTTTGCCGCTCGTCCTGTAGAGTAGATCTACTGTGGCAGGGAGCTTCAGGGAGATAAGGTGGACTGTTGTGGTGAGGAAAATGGAAAAGAGCATTGGAGCATTGACACAGCCCTGCTTGACTCCAGTTTGCACACGGATTGGGTCAGCGGCAGATCCATTGGCAAGGATTACAGCTTGCATGTCGTCGTGCAGCAGGCAGAGGATGGTGACGAATTTCCCCGGGCAGCCAGATTTGCCTCTCCAGGTGCAGCCCAGCAGTGGCCAGCGCTCCCAGTGGCACTGCTGAGCCTGCTGAACTACTGGCCCTCTGATTGGCTGGCAGCTCTTGGGGTTGAGCTGCCGTCCTTAATATGGATGGCCCCATCCCAGAGGCAGCCAATTCATTGACTTCCGCTGACAGGTTGTGGGCCCGGGTCCTGCTGACCACCTAAAGGGTCGCCCCCGCTTTCAGGCCTGGTAGTGTGACCCCTGCCACCAGCATTAAATCCAGCCCAATGTGTGAAGTGCCTGTGTTTCACAAAGGATGTCTGTACTGAAATATTTCACCTGCTGCAGCCAGAACTGCAATCTCAAAGCAGGGTAAGGACTGCATTGCCAGTGGTTGGAAGATGAGTGTGGCCATGAACCTTTATGCATCAGGCTCATTCCAGGCTGGAGCTGGAAGGTATTTTCAATATCTTGCCGTTGCATAAGAGGGGTCACTAATGCTCTCTATTCAAAGAGAGCAGACTATATTATCTTCTCCCTTGCCAGAGAGCAGCAGGCAGAGTGACTATGTGGCTTTTCAAGGCTTGCAGGCTTCCCCATGGTGCAGGATGCCATTGTCTGCACCACATCACTTTGCAGAATCTGCATATCAACCGCAACCAGAAGGGATTCCACTCCCTCAACTTCCAGCTGGTGTGTGACCATAGGCAGCTAGTCATGCAGGTCAATACTTGGTATACTGGCAGCAGCAGCAGTCTACTGTGCCAGCTGCATTTGACCCCCCCCCCCACTCCCCCCCCCCCCGACAAACCAAAGGGTGCCTACTGGGCGAGAAGGTTTATTTCCTGACAAAATGGCTGACAATTCAGCTGCACAATCTCTGCACATGTTGGCAGTGTACGTACAATGAAAGGCATGCGGCCACACAAAATGTGATAGAGCACACCATTGGCATGTTGAAACAATGATTTTGTTGCCTGGACTGCTCTGGAGGAGCCCTGCAGAACTCGGCAGAGAGGATGTCAAGATGTGCAGGTGGTTTTCCACATGCTGCACAACCTCGCCATCCTGAGGGCACAGCTGTTGCCACCAGCGATACAGAGAAAAGCTAAGGAGCAGAAGGAAGCAACCTAGACAGCCCTTTTCTGTCTGTGCTGTCTGTGAATAACTCATCCGAGTGCAATCCCTCTTGCTGCATCTCCAATTCTCCTTTCATCAACAGCTCCACACCTGAGTTTCCCTTTGTTACTGTTGGTGTCCGCTTAGCCACAATGCACAATAAAAGCTACCACAAAATAAACATTCCAAACCAGATTTATAAATCAAAGCATGCCATATTCCATTCAAGCATAATTAATCACCCTTGTGCGTTCCCTTTGTGCCTGTATTCCATGTGCCTTTGCCTGTCCTAGTGCGCCTACATAGTGCTATATCAGTTACAGCACGGCTGGTGGAAGGCTGCTGACTTTCAGTGAGGGAGCAGCTGTGGGCATCTCGGCATGGGCAGCAGCAGTCTCGGTTGGCTGGCTGACAGGCAACAGGAAGAGCACTGGCAGAGTAGGCAGTGGTGGGAGCACGAATACTGCCATCCTGAGAGGAAGGCAGGCTCGTGATCACTGGAGCCACTGCCACTCCACTGGGCCGGCGTCTCAGCAATGCTAATAATCTGTTGGAAGACAGATTGCTGGACTGTTGTGATCCCCTGCAAGCCTCTTTGAATGCTGGTATCTGCTGCCATAGTGGCAGCAAGCTGAGCTTGCAGAACAGAAGTCTGAGCTTCCACTGTAGCACCCAGGCATTGGGTGGCTTCTGCTTCAGGTGCAATAGAATTGGAGACATCGGCCAACAGATGCTGCCTCAATGTTGGGTTCACAAGTGAGATGATGGAGTTGTCTACCACTTACATGCTGGAAAGGAAGGGCTACAACCCCCAGCAATGTGGTTGATTCTTAAAATGCCCTCTGAAATGGCCTAGCAAGCCACTCAGTTGTACCTAACCGTTACGAAGTCGATAAGGAATGAATCCTGACGGACAACACGACATTGACCTAGGCACCGGAAACGACAACAGCAAACCCAGCCCTGTTAACCCTGCAAAGTCCTCCTTACTAACATCTGGGGGCTTGTGCCAAAGTTGGGAGAGCTGTCCCACAGACCAGTCAAGCAACAGCCTGACATAGTCATACTCACGGAATCATACCTTACAATGTCCCAGATGCAACCATCACCACTCCTGGGTATGTCTTGTCCCACCGGCAGGACAGACCTAGCAGAGGTGGCAGCACAGTGGTATACAGTCGGGAGGGAGTTGCACTGGGAGTCCTCAACATCAACTCAAGACCCCAAGAAGTTTTATGGCATCAGGTCAAACATGGGCAAGGAAACCTCCTGCTGATTACCACCTACCATCCGCCCTCAGCTGTTGAATCAGTACTCCTCCATGTTGAACAGCACTTGGAGGAAGCATTGAGGGTGGCAAGGGCACAGAATGTACTCTGGGTGGGGGACTTCAAGATCCATCACCAAGAGTGACTCGGTCACACCACTACTGACCAAACTGGCCGAGTCCTAAAGGACATAGCTGCTAGACTGGGTCTGCGGCAGGTGGTGAGGGAACCAACAAGAGGGAAAAACATACTTGACCTCATCCTCAACAATCTGCTTGCCACAGATACATCTGTCCATGACAGTATTGGTAGGAGTAACTACCACACAATCCTTGCAGAGACGAAGTCCCATCTTCTCATTGAGGATACCCTCCATCATGTTTTGTGGCACTGCCACCTTGCTAAATGGGATAGATTTTGAACAGATCTAGCAACGCAAAACTGGGCATCAATGAGGCGCTGTGGACTATCAGCAGCAGCAGAATTGTACTCAACCACAATCTGTAACCTCATGTCCCGGCATAACCCCCACTCTACCCTTACCATCAAGTCGGGGGATCAATCCTGGTTCAATGAAGAGTGCAGGAGGGCATGCCAGGAGCAGCACCAGGCATACCTCAAAATGAGGTGTCAGCCTGGTGAAGCTACAAGCCAGGACTACTTGCATGACAAATAGCAGAAGCAGCATGCGATAGAGCTAAGCGATCCCACAACCAATGGATCAGATCTAAGCTCTGCAGTCCTGCCACATCCAGTCTTGAATGGTGGTGGACAATTAAACAACTAACAGGAGGAGGTGGCTCCACAAATATCCCCATCCTCAATGAGCCCAGCACGTCAGTGCAAAATATAAGGCTGAAACATTTGCAACAATTTTCAGCCAGAAGTGCCTAGTGGATTATCCATCTCGGCCTCCTCCTGAAGTCCCCAGCATTACAGATGCCAAACTTCAGCCAATTTGCTTCACTCCGCGTGATATCGAGAAACGACTGAAGGCACTGGATGTTGCAAAGGCTATGGGCCCTGACAACATTCTGGCAATAGTACTGAAGACCTGTGCTCCAGTACTTGCCGTCCCCTAGTCAAGCTGTTCCAGTACAGTTACAACACCCGGTAATGTGGAAAATTGCCCAGGTATGTCCTGTACACAAAAAAACAGGACAAATCTAACCCAGCCAATTACTGCCCCAGCAGTCTACTCTTGATCATGAGTAAAGTGATGGAAGGTGTCATTAACAGTGCTATCAAGCGGCACTTGCTTAGCAATAACCTGCTCAGTGACACTCAGTTTGTGTTCTGCCAGGGCCACACAGCTCCTGACTTCCTAATAGCCTTGGTTCAAACATGGACAAAAGAGCTGAACTCAAGAGGTGAGGTGAGAGTGACTGCCCTTGACATCAAGGCAGCATTTGACCGAATATGGCATCAAGGAGCTCTAGCAAACTGGAGTCAATTGGGAATTGGGGAAAACTCTCTGCTGGTTGGAATCGTACCTAGAGCAAAGGAAGATGATTGCGGTTATTGGAGGTCAATCATCTCAGCTCCAGGACATCACTGGAAGTGCTCCACAGGGTAGTGTCCTAGGCCCAACCATCTTCAGCTGCTTTATCAATGATCTTCCTTCAGTCATAAGGTCAGAAGTGGGGATGTTCGTTGATGATTGCACAATGTTCAGCACCATTCGCGACTCCTCAGATACTGAAGCAGTCCGCGTAGAAATGCAGCAAGACCTGGACAATATCCAGGCTTGGGCTGATAAGTGGTATGTAACATTCGCGCCACACAAATGCCAGACAATGACCATCTCCAACAAGAGAGAATCTAACCATCTCCCCTTGACATTCAACGGCATTACGATTGCTAAATCCTCCACGATCAACATCCTGGAGGTTACCATTGACCAGAAACTGAACTGGAGTAGCCATATAAATATTAGGGCTACCAAGAGCAGGCCAGAGGCTAGGAATCCTGTGTTGAGTAACTCACCTCCTGAGTCCCCAAAGCCTGTCCACCATCTACAAGGTACAAGTCAGGAGTGTGATGGAATACTCTCCACTTGCCTGGATGGGTGCAGCTCCAACAACACTCAAGCAGCTCGACACCATTCAGGAAAAAGTAGCCCGCTTGATTGGCACCCCATCCACAAACATTCACTCCCTCCACCATCGACGCACAGTGGCAGCAGTGTGTACTATCCACAAGATGCACTGCAGCAATGCACCAAGGCTCCTTCGACAGCACAGTCCAAACCCAGCCTGACCAGGTTGCAGTTCTTGAGTATCTGAAAGCAAAAAGACACAAGGGCAGGGCTATAGGGAGGGGAGTAGGGGCAAAGAATGAGGTGCATGCTTAAACCATTTGCAGCTTCTAAATCAGAAGTGATCGCGGCATGAGGTGGAAGGGGAATGTGAGAAGGAGGCCTAGGTATGAGGATACCGTCATCTTCTATGGTTTCACTCCCACCACTGGCCACAGCCTTAGCAATGGCCGCTCCAATGATGGACAACACCGTTCCCTCCATTGGTGTAAGAACATGCCTGTCCCCTGCCGGTGAGTGCCTGCTGCCGCCAGTTGTGTTGTCACTTGTCCTGCAAAAGATTAGGAAGTGTGTCAGTGAGTGTGCTGTGATCTGTGTGATATAGCTTTCATGGTTGAATAGCTGGGGTGTGTACAATCTTTGAGATGTGGGTGTGAGGCTTGCAGCAGTGTTAAGTGTGTGAGGGTGAGGTGAAGCTATGAATGCTAGGTATAAGTCCTGAAAGAGATTATTGGTAGGTGAGTGACAGGGGTGTGGTTCATTGAGCAGGGTCTGAGACTAGTGGTACAGTTGTTGGGATATGGCATCTGAAGATGGATTCACTAACCTTGACCACTCATTTGGGGTCATTGAGCACTGAATCTAAGTCCCTGGGGTTTGGCTCCTGGCATTGATCGGTATAACTATCTGCTTCCACCAACCTCTTCGAGTTTGCTTGGAGAGCCTCCTGGCTCTCTGTAGATAAAACACATCTTTCCTCCTCTGCATCTCCTCAACCAAGGCCTCCAGGGCAGCATTGAAAAAACTTGGAGCCCCATCTCTGCCCTGTTGTGCCATTTTTCTGCCTTTCCCAGATCAGTATCAGCTGCAGAATGATTTCCAGCACCTGCTTTAGCCGCAATGCACCTTCCCTTTAAGAGGTACAGGTTGGCTTTAAGTAGTGCAGGCTAGCTTTAACTGTTGCTAGCCTTTCACGATTTTGGACCCCCTGCTCAGGTGCGCAGCCACTCAACAGCACAGTTAGTCCTGGCTGCATGCTACAATCATTTAAATTAGCTGGAAGCACAGAGTTGATGTGCTGCCTGCATTGGAAGCAATGGGCATGGGTTAATCCCACATTATGATCGTCACCCCTGTTTTCAAACTTAGCCCCTATAATCTTCCAAAAAGAGCAAAAAGCGTTTGAGATTATAGAATTATTCCTTAGATATAGAAGAACTAGGAATCTTCTAAATATTTTCACCTCAGTTTGGTTTTGAATTATAAAAGCATTTTTAGATCTCAGCTGTCGAGAACGGGGCTGAATTTTCAGGGTGTGGGGGTCCCCCAAAAAATGCGCTGGTGGTGTGTCAATTTCAAGTCACCGATCCCGGAGGCAGCAATAATCGCCAGCGCTGAGGGAGGGCAGGACAGGAATCCCGCTCTTATTCCAATTGAGGCCGATTAAGAGTGTTGAAACGCTCGGTAAGAGCTGGGCAGGATTTGAAGTTCAACGTTTTAAAGGGACGGACAGGTAAAATGCACCTTCTGAAACAGATCAGCTAAAGGGAAGGAGGTACAGAGTGGGAGCCAGTCATCACTCTGGCCCCATAAGAGGGTCAGCAGAGCAAAGGGGGACTCAGCTCTTGGTAAGGGGGTGCCCTTGGTGCAATGTAGGTGGCAGGGAGAGTGGGCACTCACCACCCAGTCATTGAATGAGATCGGCACCCCTCTGGCATTGTGGAAGCAGAAGAGCAGGGACCAAGGCTGCCAAGGAAAATTGTGTGGCCAGCTGTCCAGAAGGAAGGCTCCAGCTGGCAATGGGGGCATGACTGACAGATTTTGGGCCCAATGGTGATTGAAGGCAACACTCTCTGCAGGAGCGGCAGAACCGAGAGTCCAAAAGGCTGTGTTGCCTGCCCGGTGCCAGGGTTCGGGATATCTGCTCAGGGCTGAAGAAGAACTTCCAGTGGGAAGGGCAGGATCCAGTCGTTGTGGTCCATGTAAGTACCAATAATAAAGGCAGGACAAGGAAAGAGGTTCTGCATAGTCAGTATGGGGAGCTATACAGTTTGAGGGAGAAAAGAATGGGTCCAAGACTAATATTTTAAACTGAAATCAGGACAATTATGACGGCATGAAAACAGAGCTGGCTAAAAGAACTGGCAAATTAGGTTAAGGGATCTATCAATAGAGATGCAGTGACAGACATTTAAGGGGATATTTCAGAATACACAGAATAGATACATTCCAATGAGAAAGAACCCACCATCAGTGGTTGACTAACAAAGTTAAAGAGAGTATCAAACTGAAAGAAAGAGCATATAATTGTGCAAAAATGGGTGGCAGGTCAGACGATTAGGCAGAATGTAAAGAACAAGAAAGAATGACTAAAAATTGATAAGGAGGGGAAAATTAAAGCACAAGAGAAAGCTAGCCATAAGTATAAAAGCAGACAGTAAGAGTTTCTATAGATATTAAATAAAGAAGCGTTCACAAAGTGAGCGTTAATCCTACAGATAGTAAGTCTGGGGAATTAATAAGGGAAAATAAGGAGATGGTAGATGAATTAAACAGATATTTTGCATCAGTCTTCATTATAGAGGATAAAAGTAACATTCCAGAAACAGCTGTAAATCAGGAAATGGAAGGGAGGGAGGAACTCAAGAAAATTACAATCACCAGGGAAGTGGTACTGAGAAAATTGTTGGAGCTGCGGGTCCTGATGGACTTCACCCTCGGGTCGTAAAAGAAGTGGCTAGTGAGATAGTTGATGCGTTGGTTTTAATTTTCCAAAATTCCCTAGATTCGGGGAAGGTTCCATTGGATTGGAAAATAGCGAATGTATCTCTTTACTCAAATAGGGAGGGAGACAGAAAGCAGGAAACTACAGGCCAGTTAGCTTAACATCTGTCAAAGGGAAAATGTTAGAAGCCATTATTAAAGACATTATAACAGGGTACTCATAAAAATTGAAGGTAATCAGGCAGAGTCAACATGGTTTTGTGAAAGGGAAATCATGTTTGACCAATTTATTAGAGTTCTTTGAAGAAGTAACATGTGCTGTGGATAAAGGGGAATCAATGGATGTACTGTACTTAGATTTCCAGAAGGTATTTGATAAAGTGCCACATCAAAGGTTATTGTGGAAAATAAAAGCTTATGGTGTAAGGGTAACATATTGGTATGGATAGAAGATTGGCTAGCTCACAGGAAACAGAGAGTAGGCATAAATGGGTCATTTTCTGGTTGGCAAGTTGTAACGGGTGGTGTGCCACAGGAATTAGTGCTGGGACCTCAACCTTTTACAATTTATATAAATGACTTGGATGAAGGGACTGAAGGTATGGTTGCTAAATTTGCTGATGACACAAAGATAGTAGGAAAGTAAGTTGTGAAGAGGACATAAGGAGGCTACAAAGGGATATAGATAGGTTAAGTGAGTGGGCAAGGATCTGGCAAATGAAGTATAATGTGGGAAAATGTGAAACTGTCCATTTTGGCAGTAAGAGTAAAAAAGAAGCATATTATCTAAATGGTGAGAGATTGCAGAGCTGTGAGATGCAGAGGGATCTGGGTGTCTTAGTACATGAATCGCATCAGGTGAGTATGCAGGTACAGCATGTAATTAGGAAAGCTAATAGAATGTTATCATTTATCGCAAGGGGGACTTGAATACAAAAGGAGGGAGGTTATGCTTCAGCTATACAGGGCATTGGTGAGACCACATGTGGAGTATTGTGTACAGTATTGGTCTCCTTATTTAAGAAAGGATGTAAATGCATTGGAAGCAGTTCAGAAAAGGTTTACTAGACTAATACCTGGAATGGGCGGGGTGTCTTATGAGGAAAGGTTGGACAGGCTAGGCTTGTATCAGCTGGAGTTTAGGAGAGTAAGAGGTGACTTGATTGAAATATATAAGATCCTGAGGGGTCTTGACAGGATGGTTGTGGAAAGGATATTTCCCCTTATGGGAGAAAGTAGAACTAGAGGTCGCGATTTAAAAATAAGGGGTCATCCATTTAAGACAGAGATGAAGAGAATTTATTTTTCTCACAGAGGGTCATCAGTCTTTGGAACTCTCTTCCTCAAAAGGCAGTGGAAGCAGAGTCATTAAATATTTTTACGGCATTGATAGATAGATTCTTGATAAGCAAGGCGTGAAAGGTTATCGGGGTTAGGCGGGAATGTGGAGTCGTGGTTACAGTCAGATCAGCCATGATCTTATTGAATGGCAGAGCAGGCTCGAGGGACTGAGTGGCCTACTCTTGTTCCTAATTTGTATGTTCGTGTATATCCCTGTGTGTACTCGCTTTCTTGGCAGCTGCCACTGATCTCCACTCCAACCCCAAAATTGGATGGATGAATCCAAGGGAAAAAGGGATATGCCTTGAAGACGTAGTTACTCACTCCTTTGCTGGAGCCCCAGACAGAGGCATGGAGGTGATACAACCAATGTCACCTGCTCAGTAGGACAGCTTCTGAAGATGCGATTCCACTGCCTGGACCAGTCGGGTGGTGCCCTCCAATACTGTCCTGCAAGGGTCTTGGTCATTATGGTGGTCTGCCGAGCTCTCCATAACATGGTGCTCCAGAGAGGTGTGGACCTTGAGGACAATGAGGCCCTGGAAGGAGACAGCTCATTGGGGAAGGACGCTGGTTAGGTCACAGCTGGAGTTTTGCGTACAGTTCTGGTCACCACATTACAGAAAGAACATAATTGCTCTGGAGAGAGTACAGAGGAGATTTACAAGAATGTTGTCAGGGCTTGAAAGTTGAGGTTGTGAGGAAAGATTGGGCTGGCTGGGGTTGTTTTCCTTAGAACAGAGGAGGCTGAGAGGTGACTTAAGTGAGGTGTATAAAATTCTGAGGGGCCTAGACAGAGTAGACAGAAGGACCTGTTTCCCTTAGTGGAGAGGTCAATTACCAGGGGGCACAGATTTAAGGTGATTGTTCGAAGGATTAGAGGGGACATGAGGAAAAACTTTTTCCCCACTGCCAGAAATGGTGGTGCAGGCAGAAACCCTCAACTCATTTAAAATGTACCTGGACATGCACCTGAAGTGCTGTCACCTGAAAGGCTATGGACCAGGTGCTGGAAGGTGGGATTAGATAGGGCGGCTAGCTTTTTTTTTATCCAGCGCAGACATGATGGGCTGAATGGCCTCTTTCTGTGCGGTAACCTTTCTATGGGGTCCTATGAGAAGGAGGTCAGAGGAGGAGGAAGAGGAGGCAGTGGGAGATGACACTAAACAGAGAGGTGCCCTTGCTGCTTGAAAAGGTAGTCTCCTCCTGCCACCTTCTGGGAAGAGGACCTCCCTCATCTCTCTCTCATGGCCTCTATAATTAGATCCAGCTTGGCATTGATGAAGCAAGGGTCTGCCCTGCCCTGGGTGCCAGGCCTCCGGCTCCCCTGTGACATCTCGCTTCCCTCTGGTGTAGTGGAAGTCTTTGGCACAAACCATAGATCTCTTCCGTAGGACAACCAACAGTCTCAGATATTGGCTGCCATGGGAGTCTAAATGAGTCTGACTCAACTACATTCCCAATCCCATTGGCTCTAACTGGACAGGAAGCCTGTCTCCAAACCCAGCTCCTGTTTCCCACCTTTATGGTGAAAATTCAGTCCCAGAAGTTAAATGAAAGATAAAGAGGGGAAATAGTTTCACCCAGAGGATTGTGGGGATCTGGAACTCACTGCCTAAGAGGGTGGTAAAGGCAAAGACTCTTATAATATTTAAAAGTACTTGGATATGCACTTTTAGTCCTGTAACCGACAAGGCTGTGGACCAAGAGCTGGAAAGTGGAATTAGGCCGAGAAGGCTGCTTGTAGGTCAGTGCGGACACAATGGGCCGAATAGCCTTCTTCCATGCTGTAAATTTCTAATTTCTATGATTGATTTAAAAAATTTCTATGATAAAATTTACATTATAATCTATCTGTCATTAAATGAATGATCAGAAGTGGAGTTAAATTTTAGGAAAGAACTCGGGGACTAAAATAATTCAAATTACCAATACTATAAAGTCATCGCAATGCTTGTTCTACTTGTATGAAATTTACTAATTAACTCATGTGCTAGTTGTGCATTATACCAGACAGCAAACTAATTACACCATGTAATTAAGGAAAATCAGACCCAAATCCTCATGAATGTTGTTGCTTAACCTCATGTACTTTTACTTGAATACTGAGTTTTCAAGTTTAATGTGGGTGCAGCTGCCAGTGTTTATTGTTTGTGAGAAATCATCTAGTAAAGTGATGTTTCTCGGGAACAAGCAAGAGTAGGCGTGGTAGGGGCAGCAGGAGTGACAGATTACAGAAAATATAGCTGAAAAATATGGTTGCGATTGCAACCTTCCAACAGTACCAGGTTAATTTTACAAATTAAATGAACAGTGATATTTTGTGTGTGGGATGGATGCATATCTGCCCCTGTGAACTCACTGCAGGCTGCTCATGGATACTGGTGGTCAGGATACAAAGGTGAGTAGCATTTCTGGAGGGATGGAAGCGGGTGAGGGAATCTCTTTCCTATCTTCTTTCTCCCCCTCCCACCCTTTGTCAATTTAATATTCAGCAGGCTAGAGGAATCTGATGGCTGATTTTTAAATTGTTTCATTTAATTCAGAGCGTAACATAGAGACTGTAAACCACTGTACTTGTCAGCCAGTTAAACCACCTTGCATTTTGTGCCAGTTTTGATCTTTTGCATCTTCATGGACAGGATTATGGAATTGAATTATGCTAAGGATTGTGTTTTAAAAAACAAGTTATTTTCACAGATTTAAAAAGCTGTCACAGGCTGCAGGTATTGAATCAGTATGTTGAAGAGAGACAGAGAAGTTTGTGGAATTCCCAACGGTTGCAATGAGAGCTAATTGTCTCATCCAAGGCTCATTAGCTAAGATGGCTCCCAATCACGTTCAGAAGAGTAAGAAACATTTTCTTTAAATTCACAGGAGAGTAGAGGGAGCCAGTTTTGTTGACAGGCCTGCTGGCGAATCATTAAGCAGAAGAAGTCAGCATTGCAGCCATGCGGCTGGATGAGAAAAGGGACAAATAGAGATGGGCCTGTGGCCTGACCTTGGAAATAAAGGCAAGGAGTCAGTTTCTGCAGCTAGAAGTCTGAAAGAAAGGGAATGCCTCAAACAAGTAAAATCAGCCTACAAAATGGACCAAGAATGTCCTATGATTTTTACATTACAGCAAAGGCCACACTTCAAAGCTACAAAGTAAAGTGCTTTGGGGCATCCTGAGTTCATGAAAGGCACTTTATAAATGCAAGACTCTTTCATTTCCTTTGCTATACTAGTTCTTCCCACGTTTTTGAGCAAAGAGGTGGGATCGAGCTCAGTAAAGGCGATTTATGTTGACTATTTGAATGTTCGTTGCTGAATCTGAAATAAAGCAACTTAACCATTTCTATCTATTTATATTTATGGATGCATTTAAGGAGAAGTTAGATAAGCATATCAGGGAGAAGGGAGTATAGGGTTAGCTGATAACCCTATATGGGATGGGAGGAGGCTCATGTGGGGCATAAATGCCAGTACGGGCTGGTTGCCCGAATTGGCTGTTTCTGTACTGGAAATTCTATGCAATTCTATCCAACCATGCCTTACCAGGTGTTTCTCAGTCTACCTTTGAAAAAAATCAGAAAAGCACATGTGAGAACATGCACAAAATACATTCTATCTAGTCAGATCACACAAAGGTCCCTATTCTTACACCCCACTGTCATATAGTGAGATGTTGGGTAGAATGGGCACAACCCTAATTATAAGGTGCTCAGTCGAATTAAGGGACAGGTGGGTGGGCAAGCAGCACCAAGAAAATATGTAATACAGTCATTAAACTTGTAAAACTGCCCCCAAAACATAATGACAGCAGTGTCAATACAATTTTGGGCAAAAAAACCAGGTCTGATCTACCAATATAATTTCAGCAATATAGGCCGGAATTTTACGTCAAGGGCAAACCGGCCTCTGCCAGGCCTGAAAGCCATGCTGCAATTTTGTGTGGCATAGGCCCTTAATTGGCCTTGTTCAGGACTAACACCCATCTGAGGCAGCAAGTCCCACCTCCAAGAACTGCCGGCTAATCAGAGGGCAGACAGCTCTTCTGTACCAGCAGCACCACCGGGAGCAGTGGCACTGCTGGGACTGCACCCAGCAAGAAAAGGACCATGGGCACACCCTTCAAAAAGCAAGTGAGGTTCAGGCCTCGTCGAGGACAATCAGCTAGGCAACGGCAAGGTGGGTGAGAATTGGAGAACAGGGCAGGGAGTTAGTTTTAATGGGGACAGGCCATGCTGCTGGGGGGGCCCTAGTGGGGGCACAGGGTGCTTGATCAGGTGGGGACCCCCCCTCCCCCACACATCCCACAAGCAGGCCGCAAGCTTTTACTGGGCGTCTTTCTCAGACGCTGAAGTGCCTGTCCACTGCTGGTAAAATAGCAGTGATGCCAAGCGAAGGCTCATAATTGGCAATTAATTGTCCACTTTTGGGCCTCAAATGGCCTGGGGCAGGCGGGCCATTTGCCAACTCCCCCGCCGCTGGTAAAATAGCAGCGGGGGTGGGTAGGCAATGGGCATGGCACCCCCCTGCTTCCCAGCCTGCTCCCAGGGGGGTTTAAAACTCCACCCATAGTATTTCCCACCTCCCTCTCATTTCAAATTGACTGTCGAAGGAATTCCGGAAATTAAATTGTGGTGACTCAGAATGTCTGCTTAAACAGATTACAGTGCAGAGTGGAGTGACTATACAAAGCGATCTTTGAGTATAAATGGGGGGTAGTTAAAGAAAAGATGGTTAAAAGGGGGACTTTTAGCTTAACTCTAGGTCAGCAAGAACCAATATGAAAATGAATGGCTTTGTCCTTTTTAATATAACTTTTGTGGTATAAAAGTGTTAATGCTGAAGTCAGTGAGAGCAACCCCTCCCACTGTAAGAGTGATGATGTCATAGTCACATGAGGTTAGGCTGAAGGGGAGAGAGAGCAGCATGAAGGATGCTAGCTTAGGAGGCTTGATGAGAGTGTAGATTGTAACATTTCTTAGTTGACCTTATCCAGAGTCTGAGACTTTCTGCAGAATGTCCCTGTTTTGTCACTAAATACAACAACAACTCACAACATGGTGGCACCGGTTAAAATGACCAAGAGAATTTGAAGATCTCCCTGCCTCGTGGAGACGCACCAGGAAAACAGCAGATCTAGTTGGGGGACTGCAACAAACTCAGGAGCTGCTCCGTAACCACAGATGACGTGGACAGTCAGTGAGAAAGCTCTGCAGCCTCTCAGACAGTACTACAGAAGCGCAGGGGTCTGCATCGGTACATCCAAGTCCAGCGATCGGGTCTGAGTTTCAGCGCCGGTTGATGACCCAGTATTGGGTGAGGGATTTTTATGGGCCCAGTAATGGTTAAAGGCACAATGGGTCAAAACCATGGGTAGAGAAGTGGATCTCGAGCGAAGAGACGACAAGGGCATCGGGAGGAGTCGGCAGCCATTGATCAACCAGACTGTGGAGATAAAGCATGGGAAAGATTGGAAAGCATGGGAAATCCCCAAAAGATCGCAAAAATCTCCATTCAAGCCTGCAAGATTTTAAAACAAAGGGGAACACCCTAGAAAGCCTTACTAAAGCAAAGAAAGTAATATGAATTCAAAATTTGGAATGCCACAAAGTTTAAGATCTAGAAGGACCCAATCAGGTTCAAAATGGGTCTATTTGGAGGAAGGGATTTCAAAGGTTTAGGATTGCTTCCCAACTCCATACAATGTCAGAAGTTGAACAGGTCAACACTCTTCAATATTCATTAGGAGCGATTGTGGGCAACGTAATTATGAGGCAAGGGGTAAATGAGGCTTCTGATAAATTTGATGTCCTTCAAGCTTTTAATCAATATTTTAACCTCTGCAGCAATAAAATCCTGGAAAGAGCCAAATGTAATAAATGGCTGCAGAAGATAGGCAAATCTTATATTAATAATACCATTTGGCAGAGGAATGCGAATACGGTGAATTAAAAGCAAAACTAATCAGAGACTGAATAGTTGTCAGCATAGCTGATGAATCTTTGTCAGACTTTTTGCAGTCAAAGGAGGACCTTACATTTAAAAAGGCCACTCGGATTGTAAGACAGGCTGAAGTTCACAAACAAAATAGGGTCATTCTGCGGGCTGAAGACAAGCTGTGAATGAGAAGAAGTCCAGTGACGATACAGTTTGTGAAACCATGATCTAAGAAACATTTTGTGGAAAAGAAGACACACACAGGTGAGAAGGTGCATGACACTGGGTAACCATGCCAATGCTGTAGAGCCAGGAAGACCCACAGAAGGGAGCAGTGTCCAGCAAATAAAGCTGAGTGTTGCAATTGTAAAAAGACTGGACATTATGGGAAAATGTGCCAGAGCAAATCTTCTTAACTCAAAAGTGCAAAGCGGAAGACTTTCACGCAGAGAACAGTGAATCAAGTGCATCAGTATCCGGAAGATAAAACACCAGGAGATTTCCTAGGGGAGATAAGTGACCCAAAACAAGGATTCTGGATGGCAGACATCTACGTAAATGGACACCTCAAAAATTTTTAAACTGGATACAGTTGTCACAGTTGGGTCAGGCCAAAAGCCATGGTTGATAAGACATTGCCTACAGTGGATACACAGTTGCATGGTCCAGGCAGGAGTCAACTGAGAGTAAAAGGCAAACTGCAAATAACTCTCCAACCCAGAGGGAGACAAATTGTGGAGACCTTAAATGTCTTCCATATTCAAGAATTTTCCTTACTGAGTAGAAAAAACATGCTGAGACCTGCATTTGATCAAGAAGATAGACAAAGTCAAGCAAATAGGGGTAAAGAATCGCTTCCAAGCAGAAGACCCGAAGCTGTTCATAGGGCTCAGAAGACTCAAGATGGATTTAACACAGCTCAACAAAGCAGTAGCGTGTGAAATTCACCCAGTGCCCACTGTTAATGACAGTTTAGCGAAACTCTCTCAGAGTACCATGTTTACAAAACTCGATGCCAATAGTGGGTTTTGGCAAGTACCCCTAGATGTGACCTCAAGATTACTGACTGCATTTATAACGCCTTTCGGGAGATTTTGTTTTAATAGGTTACTGTTTGGAATAACTTCCGTACCAGAGATCTTTCAAAGGTCTATGTCTAGCAACTTAGAAGGGCTGAAAGGAGTTATTTGTCACATGGATGACATGCTGATACATGGGCAGTCAGTAGAGGAACATGACCAAAGAGTTGGAACAGTTCTACAGAGTCTTACTCTGAAGGAGACATGTGAATTTTCCAAGACTTCAGTTGGTTTCTTGGGACACATAGTGAGCAGTGAATGGCAGATCCACAGAAGACAAGGGCCATTACAGAATTTCCTCTTCCTACTACCCTTCAGTAGCTTCAGAGATTTCTGGGAATGGTAAATCAATTAGCAAAGTTTCTACCTCACTTAGCACAAATAACTGATCCACTGAGACAACTCCTCAGAAAACAACAAGCGTGGTGTTGGAATTCCCACCAGGAACCAGCATTCAGGAGAATAAAAGAGATGCTTATATCACTGGGCATCTTGGAACACTGCAACCCTACACTACATATGACGATAGCGGCAGACGCCTCCTCAACTGGGTTAGGGGCCGTTGTTTTTCAGGAGCAAGCTGATGGTTCCTGTAAACCGATATTCTATACATCAAGAGCTTTGTCAGACACAGAGACATGCAGTAATAGAAAAAGAAGCATTGCTGTTACTTGGGCATGTGAAACATTTCTCGACTGCATTGTTGGATTGAGTGTCATTATCGAGACAGACCATAAACCTTTGGTACCTTTGTTAGATGCAAAGGAAATTGCAAAAATGCCTCCACAAATACAAAGGTTCCATCCAAGGTTGATGTGGTGTACATACGAGACAGTATACGTCAAAGGGAAGTTGCAATTGTCATCCGATGCACTTTCTAGAGCGACAGTAAACCATCCAACACAACAGAATGTGAATTTTGTATGCAATATAGAATCTCATCGTCACAAGGCGACCCTCTTTAAACAGCGTTCAAATCACACACAGCTTCCACAGTGCAGACTGCGACACCGACCACTCCCTGATGTGCAGCAAGGTTAGACTCAAACCAAAGAAGCTGCATCACTCCAAGCAGAAGAGCCGCCCGCGCATCAACACTAGCAGAATTTCTTATCCACGGCTGTTACATAAGTTTCTAAATTCACTTGAAAAAGCCCTTCAAAACACTCCCACAGGGGATGCAGAGACTAAGTGGGCCCACATCAGAGACTCCATCTATGACTCAGCAATGACCACCTATGGCAAACGTGTGAAGCGGAATGCAGACTGGTTTCAATCTCACATTGAAGAGCTGGTACCTGTCATAGCCGCTAAGCGCATTGCACTGCTGAACTACAAGAAAGTCCCCAGCGAGTTAACATCCGTAACAGTTAAAGCAGCCAGAAGTGCGGCACAAAGAACAGCCAGGCGCTGCGCAAATGACTACTGGCAACACCTATGCATATTCAGCTGGCCTTCGACACTGGAGGAATGTATGATGGCATTAAGAGAGCTTTTGGGCCAACCATCAGGAAGATCGCCCCCCTCAAGTCTAAATCAGGGGACACAATCACTGACCAACACAAGCAAATGGACCGCTGGGTGGAGCACTACCTAGAACTGTACTCCTGGGAAAATGTTGTCACTGAGACCGCCTTCAATGTAGCCCAGTCTCTGCCTGTCATGGATGAGCTGGACGTACAGTCAACAAAATCAGAACTCAGTGATGCCATTGATTCTCTAGCCAGTGGAAAAGACGCTGGGAAGGACGGCATTACCCCTGAAATAATCAAGAGTGCCAAGCCTGCTATACTTTCAGCACTCTACGAACTGCTTTGCCTGTGCTGGGATGAGGGAGCAGTACCACAGGACATGCGCGATGCCAATATCATCACCCTCTATAAGAACAAGGGTGACCGCGGTGACTGCAACAACTACCGTGGAATCTCCCTGCTCAGCATAGTGGCAAAAGTCTTCGCTCGAGTCACTTTAAACAGGCTCCAGAAGCTGGCTGAGCGTGTCTACCCTGAGGCACAGTGTGGCTTTCGAGCAGAGAGATCCACCATTGACATGCTGTTCTCCCTTTACCAGCTACAGGAGAAATGCTGTGAACAACAGATGCCCCTCTACGTTGCTTTCATTGATCTCACCAAAGCCTTTGACCGCGTCAGCAGACGTGGTCTCTTCAGACTACTGGAAAAGATTGGATGTCCACCAAAGCTACTAAGTATCATCAGCTCATTCCATGACAATATGAAAGGCACAATTCAGCATAGCAGTGCCTCATCAGACCCTTTTCCTATCCTGAGTGGCGTGAAACAGGGCTGTGTTCTCGCACCTACACTGTTTGGGATCTTCTTCTCCCTGCTGCTCTCTCATGCGTTCAAGTCTTCAGAAAAAGGAATTTTCCTCCACACAAGATCAGATGACAGGTTGTTCAACCTTGCCCGCCTAAGAGCGAAGACCAAAGTACGGAAAGTCCTCATCAGGGAACTCCTCTTTGCTGACGATGCTGCATTAACATCCCACACTGAAGAGTGTCTGCAGAGACTCATCGACAGGATTGTGGCTGCCTGCAACAAATTTGGCCTAACCATCAGCCTCAAGAAAACGAACATCATGGGACAGGACATCAGAAATGCTCCATCCATCAATATCGGCGACCACACTCTGGAAGTAGTTCAAGAGTTCACCTGCCTAGGCTCAACTATCACCAGTAACCTGTCTCTCGATGCAGAAATCAACAAGCGCATGGGAACGGCTTCCACTGCTATGTCCAGACTGGCCAAGAGAGTGTGGGAAAATGGAGCACTGACACAGAACACAAAGGTCCGACTGTATCAAGCCTGTGTCCTCAGTACCTTGCTCTATGGCAGCGAGCCCTGAACAACGTATGTCAGCCAAGAGCGACGTCTCAATTCATTCCATCTTCGCTGCCTCCGGAGAATCCTTGGCATCAGGTGGCGGGACTGTATCTCCAACGCAGAAGTCCTTGAGGTGGCCAACATCCCCAGCATATACACCAGATTCAGCCAGCGGCCGTTGAGATGGCTTGGCCATGTGAGCCACATAGAAGATGGCAGGATCCCCAAAGACACATTGTACAGCGAGCTTGTCATTAGTACCAGACCCATCGGCCGTCCATGTCTCCACTTTAAAGACGTCTGCAAACGTGACATGAAGTCCTGTGACATTGATCACAAGTCGTGGGAGTCAGTTGCCAGTGATCGCCAGAGCTGGCGGACAGTCATAAAGGCGGGGCTAAAGTGTGGAGAGTGGAAGAGACTTAGCAGTTGGCAGGAAAAAAGACAGAAGCGCAAGGCGAGAACCAACTGTGTAACAGTCCCGACAACCAATTTTATCTGCAATGCCTGTGGAAGATTCTGTCAGTCTAGAATTGGTCTTTATAGCCATTCCAGGCGCTGCTTCACAATCTACCCACCACCTCCAGGCGCTTACCCATTGTCTCTCGAGACAAGAAGGCCAAAGATAGAATCATATTTGCAACATACATTACAAAATTGGCCAGCGAGCACACAGAAATTGCAAGAAATACACCAAGCCCAAAAGACTGAAGAGGACTGTAGTCGTGTAAGGCAGTAGTGCATACAGCGGTCGCCAGAAGAACATCCAGGTGGGAGAACAATGAAAACGTTTTATGAATATCAGAAATACTTTACCATTATAAATGACTTGTTAGTATCAAATGACAGGATAGTCATTCCTAGTCCACTGAGATCAGAGATCTTAGATCATTTTACACCAAGGCCATTTGCCAAATGCGGAGCGAGGGCACAATTTTCGGTATGGTGGCCTGCAATATCTAAATGTATTGAGAATGTTATCCAAAACTGTCAGACATGTGCAGTACAGAGACCAGAACAATGTGAACCCCTGTTAACCACGTAGTTTCCAACCAGACCATGACTAAGGCTGGGTATGGATTTATTTATGTTCGGCGGGAAGTCATGCATGATCATCATCGATTACTTCTCAATGTCGATGGAAGTCAGAAGATTGCATTCTACGACCGACAGAAACGGTCATCAGAACTCTTCAAGACATCTTTGCGATGCACTGTATCCTTGACAAAATATTGTCAGACAACTGACCACAATTCGCAAATGAATTTTTTTCTCTCTTCGCGACAAAGATGGGATTTCAACATCTCGCGAGTTTGCCAAGGAACCCACAGTCGAACAGCGAGGTGAAAAGAGTTGCAAGAACCATTAAGTCATTACTAAAATAGAATGAAGATCTTCCAATTTCACTTTTAATTTATAGATCTATGCTGCTGATGTGTGGATTATCACCAGCAGAACTACCGATGGGCAGAAAGATAAGAACACAGCTTCCTATATTGCCAGAGAACTTACTTGCTGGACTGAATGTCCAGGACTATGAAAAAGTAAGAGACAGGGAGAACCCTTACAGAAGGCAACTAACCCAGAATTATAATAGACAATTTCAAGCAAGAAACTTATCTGAACTAAAAAAGTGGTCAAAGAGTATGGATAGGTGACCTGGAAAGAGAATCCATCCAACAGTAATCCATAGACACGAGAACTACCTGTGATCACACGACTGAAGGAAATGTAAAAAGAAATAGAAATACACAATAAACGGGAGTATATTGAGAGGGGTAGAGGAAGTAAGGGACCTTGGAGTGCATGTCCACAGGTCCCTGAAGGTGGTAGGACAGGTGGATAAAGTGAAGAAGGCAAATGGAATGCTTTCCTTTATTGACCGAGGTATAGAATACAAAAGCAGGGATGTAATGCTGGAACTGTATAAAACACTGGTTAGGCCACAGCTGGAGTATTGCGTATGGTTCTCATCACCACATTACAGGAAGGACATAATTGCTGTGGAGAGAATACAGAGGAGATTTACAAGAATGTTGCCAGGGCTGGAAAATTGCAGCTATGAGGAAAGATTAGATAGACTAGGGTTGTTTTCCTTAGAACAGGGGAGGCTGAGGGGTGACTTAATTAAGGTGTACAAAATTATGAGGGGCCTGGATAGAGTAGGCAGGAACGACCTGTTTCCCCTAGCAGAGAGGTCAATTACCAGAGGCCACAGATTTAAGATGATTGGTAGAAGGATTAGAGGGGACATGAGGAAAAACGTTTTCATCCAGAGGATGATGGGTGTCTGGAATTCACTGCACGGATCGGTGGTGGAGGCAGAAACCCTCAATTCATTTAAAAGTGGACCTGCACCTGAAGTGCTGTAACCTGCAAGGCTGTGGACCAGGCGCTGGAAGGTGGGATTAGATTGGGTGGCTAGGTTTTTCTGCCAGCGCAGACACAATGGGCTAAATGGCCTACTTCTGTGCCATGACCTTTCTATGGTTCTATGGAGAACTATCATCTCTATTCCTCAAAAGCAACAGCCAGTCATTCATTTGGAAGATCCAGATGAAGACGACCAATCCCAATCGAACAGAAGACTACAATGTGTAGTAAAGAGCAACCAAGCCAGCGATCCAGACTTACAAGGAAGACTACTGATTGTCCCAGTCTGACTACAGCCAGATCGGGGAGAGTTGTCCAACCTCATAACCAAATAAATCTGTAAAGTCAGAGACTTTGGGGGAGAGAGGGTAGTAGATGAGTCAAGTATATAAATATCTTTGATAAAATGTTAGATGAAGACTTGGAGGGGAGATGTAGTATAAGGATATAAAGTGTTAATACTGAAGACAGTGAGAGCAACCCCTCCCACTGTAAGAGTGATGATGTCAAAGTCACATGAGACTAGGCTGGAGAGAAGGAGAGATAGCAGCATGAAGGATGCTGGCTTAGGAGGCTTGATAGGAATGTTTATAGTATTATGTAAATAATACATTTCTTTGTTGACCTTGTCCTGAGTCTGAGACTTGCTCCAGAATATCCATGTTACACTACTAAATACAACACACAATTCCTTTCATATTTTGACATGCCATTGGAAGTATGACAGATACACACAAGTTAATAAATATAGACAGTACAGAAAAAGTACTGTTTGTGTTGCCTCAGTATGTGTCTCAGGTGCAGCTTTTAGTCTAAATGACCAGGCAACAAAAGATCAATCACAGTGGTATTTAAGTCACAGCCCCATTTCATAAACCTTAAGAATCTGGTTGAAGGTGTAACTTCTGGACTGGATTTTATTGCTCGGCAAATATGGATTCAAGTTGTAAAATTATCATTGTCAATTTTCCCAGATGAATGCCATGCCATTCGTATGATGGTCCTATCTCCAGTGTTTTAATAGGAACATTTAAAAGGTATAGACTTGTTGGGCCTAATGGCTTTCCCATCACCCTAACATTTCTTACATTCAAGAGCTCCTGCATCATGTAGCTCATCAATAACATGATGACCATCAAGATGCCTATTTTACAAGAAAAAGCTTTAATGCACACACTACCAGTGAATTTAATGTAAAAATTCACTCTCAGCTCTCTGATGACCAACATGAGTAGCTTAGTGTTTATGAACTCCTTCAATTGGTGTAGTGTTATGTAATTCACTCAGAGGTGCTTGACACATTCTGTGCATTCAGGTGGAGAGGGACCTATTCAGACTTAAACAGTAAAGCCCAGCTGAGCATCACAGCAACATTTCTTTGGGTAGAGTCACCTGCTTGAAAAAAAATAGAAGAATTTTGTAACAATTTATTAGATCTGCTTGTCAAAGTACTGCCAGAGCTCGTAAGATGTACTTTAATCACTACATTGCCTGTTATGTAATGTCATTATTCTTTAATTGGGTTTAAAAGGAATCTTATATAAGTTAAAGTTCCCCTGAACACAAATATGGAGGAATGGTCCTTCATTTTGCTTTTTTAACAAAATAGACCATATGATTTAGTGGGTAAATGCACTGCCTCATTTAGCATGCAGTCCTTGATCTGTGCTGAGTTTACTGACTGCAATACGACACTACACTCGATTACAGCTTCCTGTGGACGATAGGGTTACTAACTCTGTTTGGACACAATCTTAGAGATTTCATCACGTGACCTCCTGTCTCTAACTGTCCCACCCAGTCAAACAATCTTTGTTCATGCTATCCATAACTTTATAACTAATAAACATAAGTGTTCAGAGGAAAACAACACACTTGATGCATTTCAGGGGAAGTGAGAAGTGCATGAGGGAACAAAGAACAAAGAACAAAGAAAATTACAGCACAGGAACAGGCCCTTCGGCCCTCCAAGCCTGCGCCGATCCAGATCCTCTATCTAAACAAGGAATAGAAGAATATGTTGATAGGGTGAGATGAAATAAGGTGAGGGGAGGCTTGTGTGAAGCATTAACACCAGCCTGTTGGGCTGAAAGAATCAACAGCACAGAAACCCAAATCAATGTAATGCACAATTTTTTTTTAATGCCCCCTTCCATGTTGCTTGCAGCAGTGTCTAGGAGATTGATCAACTCCAGGAGACTTCAGGACAATCCTGGAGAGTTGGCAACCATAGTGGACTAGGGAGGGAATAAAAAGCTGCTGGTATTATTGCACTGATTAAAAAATAGTAATAGAACTTGTGGATGGTATAGAAGTTTGACAAGAAGCAATGAGAATGGTTGGTAAGCCCGAGTGATTTGTTGGCTAAAACATCTCTAAATATGTGGGCCATATATCTGCCTTCAAGTAAAGATTTAATCTCGACCATAATAATGTCTAGCCTAAAGGAACATTGAGTAACAGCTACCCATCCATAAGAGAAAACGTATTCATGTAGTGTCTTTCACAACCTCAGGATGTCCTAAAGCACTTGAAAGGTAATTAAGTACTTTTGAAGTGTAATCACTGTTGTCATGTGGTAGCCAATTTTCACACAGTAAGGTCGCACAAACAGCAATGAAAATAATGATTAGATCATCTTTTTTTTTTAAATGTTGGCTCAGGCAGAAATGTGAGCTAGTATACCAGGGAGAACTCCCCTGCTCCTCTTCAAATAGTGCCACCTGCGGAGATAACATCTCATCTTTGACAGAGCAGCACTCTCTCAGTACTTCAGTGGAGGCATTAGCCTAGATTTTGTACTCAAAGCTCTGGAATAGAACTTAAACCCACAACCTTTTGACTGAGCAGATGAGAGTGCTACCCGTGAGCTAAGGCTGAATCAGCATCAAGTACGGCCAGATTGGGAAAGAAACTTTACATTCCCAACCTGACACGCTGAGAGTGAACTAGGTGGATCAGAGAGCACCTCATGAGGATTATCTAAATATCACAAAGTTTCTTCACTGAGGGAAATGCAGACATCGAGACAGGTGGAATGAACCTGATACTGCATTCCTTTCGGCATTCTGTGAGTCAGGACTAAAGAAAAAGTCAATTGGAATCAAGAGATAGCAATCAGACCCAATTACAAAACTCCCTAAAGATTCTGTCATCAGATCTGTTACTGATTCTTTCGACAGTTGTCAGAGGAGGACAGTTTCCTTTGCAAATTTGACTGACAAGGTAAGGCCCTTGAGAGATGACATCCTTCAAGCTATGGATGTATTGCCTGTCTGACCTGAAAAGGGGATTTCACTTACAGTTAACCAGCAGAAGGGCTAGAAGTACAGAACAAACCCAAATAATTGGGCTCTTTGTTAACCACACAACCAAACCTGTGATTGCGCTGTTCCCTCGATTCTTTGGACTGAAGTCATAACTCGGTGATTTATTACCAATTACTTGGTGATTAATAACAGAAAATGAATAAAGGTGGCAATAACTGTTAACTACTGTGTAATCAGCCTTGGTTAAAGTGACAAAACCTGACTGATGATATTAACCAGTCAGCTGAGACCATTTCATGTGGCCATTTACAAGAGGAAACTGCAAAGTTAAAAAACCGTATTTTCAGGAAAATGTATTTATTACATCAAAGAAAAATAACTCAGAATTGACGAACATTTTCAAATATGATAATACTGGCCTGGAGCAGTGAGATGTTGTGGGGGCTGTGGATATTGTAACTTCAGGGATGAATTAACAGTTTCAGCTGTGCAATTATGGGATGGCTCAGAGCAGAAGCAAGGCCATTCCCGGGAGCAATAGGAAACAATTATACTCAAATTCTGTTGTGCACAAACACTTCCAATTGAATAATATACACTCTGATTCAGCTTGTCTGTTGCCATGGTTCAGTCCCATTTGCATTGCAGAGTGGAATCCATTGTTCCAGCAGTATTTAAAATATAACTGCACATGGACAAGCTTATAGACATGGTGGCAATCATGACTTTCATTTCTGGGTGTGCCTTCCCTCTGTTCCCTGGGGAAAGTTTACGCGAGCCATGTCACTATAAGACTAAGCAAAGTGGTCAGCCCACTAAAGGTAGAAAAGAATAGAGGGTAAAAGTGGCCATTTTAGAATTCTCATGTTCAAGTCCCTCCATGACCTTGCTGCTTCCTATCTCTGTAACCTCCTACAACCTGACAACACACTGAGAATTCTGCATTTCTCCAACTCGAGCCTCTTGCGCATCCCTCACTTCCTTCGCCCCACCATTGGCAGCCTTGCCTTCAGCCACCTAGGCCTTAAATTTTAAAATTCCCTCCCCTAAACCTCGCCATCTCTCCCTCTTCTCCTTTAAGATGCTCCTTAAAACCTACCTCTTTAATGAAGCTTTTATATCTCCTCCTTTGGTTCTTTTTCAGTGTTTGTCTGATTTCAGTCCTGTAAATCACCTTATGATGTTTGCAATGTTAAAGGCACTGCTTAATGCAAGTTGTTGTTGATGCACCATCCTTCCAGCCCGAAGGGCTACATTTGAATCCAACTCACATTGATGAGATAAATGCCATCTCCCTTCACTGGAGTAAGGATCCTAATTGAAATTGTTTCAGGAGTTTGAACCTAGTTCCTAGATAAATTGCAAAATTTATCAGTGCAAAACTGCTCATAGTTACACTTAATGAAAGAGGCGAGAAGGAAATCATTAAGGTGGTGCACTAGAAGATACATTCTGGGCTTGGCGTTAAAGCACATCTGTGAGGCAATGTAGAAGAAGCGTTGTTTGCATTTATCCAGTGCTATAACTAACATGAGCATTTGATGTTGTGTGATTAAAAATATTGCTGCAACTTAGTGCATCAGGGTCTCCCTCCCTCAGAGCAAGGGCCTCCCTCCTCAATGATTTCCCTGACTGAGTGCCCAGGTCTCCCTCACTCTGGTCTCGCTCAGTGCCAGAGTCTCTCTCCATCAGTGCCAGGGTCTCAGTGTTTGGGCCTTTCCCTCAGTGTGAATTACAATGCAAACTCCACTGCTTCCATCCCACAGTGAGGAATACATATTACAATGCATAAAGGTATCACAGCCACCTTTTCTAAATTCTGAGGTTTGCAGTAAAATTACAAGTCAAGATGTACTGGGTCAGATTGAGGAACCAGCACTGGATGGGCAGAGGGTTTGTTTTAGTTTACTAGTGTTGCAAGCTTGGTTGTTGAGGGAAGAACAAAATTGCTAGAAAAGAAGCAGCAGAGGCTGCTGAAGCTAGGGGGGAGTTTGATGGAGGCCATGGAGGTGGCTAAATTATTTGCAGTATTGAACCATCCATAAGGCAATCATCTTCATCATATGATTTGTGTTTCTCATGGACAAATCCTTGCTGACTTGCAGTGGTCCTTTGATTCCCATTGGCCAAATGAGAGTGTCCACCTTATGTATCTGGTTGTCAGGATATGGAATTTGTTACAAGCAACACGGTGCTTTTATTTAGAGATACAGCACTGAAACAGGCCCACCAAGTCTGTGCCGACCAACAACCACCCATTTATACTAATCCTACAAAAACCCCATATTCTCTATCACGTCCCCACCATTCTCCTACCACCTACCTACACTCGGGGCAATTTACAATGGCCAATTTACCTATCAACCTGCAACTCTTTGGCTGTGGGAGGAAACAGGAGCACCCAGCAGAAACCCACACAGACACGGGGAGAACTTGCAAACTCTGCACAGGCAGTACCCAGAACTGAACCCAGGTCGCTGGAGCTGTGGTGCTAACCACTGCACCACTGTGCCGCCTGTGCTTTGATTATGATAAAAGTATGATTGAGTAAGTATGAATGGAGGGGAGGCAGCAAAGGTTCCATTTTATTGGAAATGAAGTCGACTGTTACAATAACGATAAACTCTATCTGCACAACTGTGCTATTTACCTTTCAGCACATTTTATATCTCAGTTGTTTGATTAGAAAGCTTTGACAATATTCAATCTTTATTGAACTAAACTTAAGGGTAATATTCTTACAATAACTCTCCCCTAAAACATTTGGAAAAATGCATTTTGAATTGAATAAAGGACTATTTTATAATCAAAACATATTATTGATAATAAATGTTACTGAAAATTAGTGGGCAAGCAAGAGAATGAATATTTTGCAATCAGGACATTGAATTATATTGCCCAATCATTTGTGTACACACATTGGATGCAATAAGTAGACAGTATCTGGAGTCCTCCCATTGGTACTGGGTTCACCTTTTTATCATGAGCTCGTCACCTTTTTTTTAAGGATGACGTCCAGCTTTATTAAAAGAAAATATCCCTATTGTAAAATTAATAAAGGTGATGAGATCTTGCACAATTTTGATAGAGCAACTTAAATATTAAAGTATGACAGGAAAGTACTCAATCCTTTATGAGGATTCTGATAGGTGAATGATTAAATATAGGTCAATTTTGATGAGTCACTGCTACAATACCTTGAACTGAAACAAGGGGAGTTGGTGGCATGGTGGTTATCTCACTGAGCTAATAATCTAGAGGCCTAGGCTAATGCCCTGGGGACATGAGTTCAAATCCCACAATTGCAACTAGTGGGATTTAAATTCAATTAATTAATAAAAATACAGAATTGAAAGATAGTTTCATAACACAATTACTGAAACTATCATTGATTGTCATTCCAAAGAAATACCCATCTGCTCTACTAATGTTCTTTAGAGAAGGAAATCTGCTGTCCTTGCCAGGTCTGGCCTTCATGTGACTCCAGACCCACAGCAAAGTGGTCAACTTTTAACTGCCCTCTGAAATGGAAACGGCCTAACAAGCCACACAGTTGTCAGGAGCAATTAAGGATAGGCAACAAATGTTGGCCCTAACAGTGACACCCACATCCCATGAAAGAATAAAAAAAATTGCTTTGTGACATTATTATTCCACTGAGCTATATAATTTACCCCTAAATTAAACTGTGGACCAGTTTCTGCAAAAACAGATAATGATTCCAAATCCACAGCCAGACTGAGTTGACAGAAACAAAGTTGATGACAAAATTACTGTGCAATTATACAGTCTGTTATGATTCAAATGCTAATTTCAAAAGGTGATATCTTTTGGCATACTTGACCGAGCTTAAGTTAGTTCATCCAATTCACTGTATAACTGAGTGGGAGCTCTGCAAGAATTCTTTGAATATTTGTAGAGTTCTTCGAAGATGTGGTAGGTACCTGTGATTTCCCAAGTCAATACATATTTCAGTCGGGGCTGACGAGGGGAAGCCAGGTGCTTTCCCATAAGGCAAGGGGGAACGTTGGATTGAGAGACACGCAGGGTGTGAATTACCTAACAGTTGGTCACTGAGGAGGACAGGAAAAGACCTGGGAGTAGGAATTGTGCTTCCCTCTCAGTTAGGCATGCTGCATGGCACAAGGGGTACATAATAAGAACATGAAGAAAATGATAAACACCTTGAACGATGTTTGCAGATGTTTTTCTATCCTCCATCTGTCCTGCAGTCTGTCAGTTTGCAGGCCTCCACAGGGCCACTTTGAACTGGCTGCCAAGAGATCTGGGAATAACTGACTTTTTGACAATTTTTCCCTTCCCATTTCTGATGAAGTTTCTGCACTGGGGCACAGCTTAATTCAGAAGGTCAGTAATGTGGGGGATGATGTGTTTCTCCTCTATGTTGTCTAGTGCTGGTGTGTGTGCACCATCTTACAAAACCCCAAACATTTTCAGAAATGAGAGTAACAAATTGGTGTAAACATCCTGAATAAAATTTGTAAAAAGGGGGCTTAACAAAAAATATCTTATCAGACAATATTTTGTTTTCTATATTACACTTTACCTCTCAATTTTTCAGTGTCCTAAATCAATGGTTACCACCCTTTCAAAGGGCTATAGCAACCCATGACTTACTCTAAATCATAGCTTCCAGTCTTGGTTGTTCCCTGAAGAGACAAAACTCAAATCACACCTATTCCATTCTTCCAATGTATCAGCAATGTAACATAATCATGTGAAAGCCTCATTGCTGCACACCTTCATGTTGAGATGCCCTGTGATACTAACGCACAACAGTTGGAGTAGGCTTTTCCAGGAATTAGACGTAAAAACACCTCCAAAGCCTGGTAACATCTCTAATAAAACCAGAGGAAGAAGCACCATCAGGAAAAACAATTGAAGAGTGGGGAGATGTGTGTCAGGGAAAGCTCCAAGCAGATTGGAGGAATGTAATCGATTTGTATTCCTGAGAATCTCACCCTTTGCTCGGGGAGGGAAGTCAATGAAGAAAAATGGATTGAAATTAATTTTTTAGAACACTATCACTTCAGTTGCTCCTTCACATGTCCTGAATGGTGGACTAATTTGTAACTGGGATTAAAAAAGTAGATTATGGGAAATATTTGGTTAAATTGCATAGTTCCACTCAAGATAAAGTGCTGCAAGCCTCATCTTACTCCGAAAAAGATTGTGGGAAACAAAATTCAAAGTGGAATTACTTTGGAGCACCAACAAATTCTGATTTGTTATTACTTATTAGTTGGCTGGCTGCAAATATCCAGACCTTCGAAGAGAATTGATTGGAAATTATCTGTTACCATTGAACTACTTATCTCTATTCTGGAGAGACTCATGTCCCCAAGTAATAAGAAGGATTTTAGTAGATAATTGAAATCAGAGAATGTATAGTCTATATAATATTAACGATGTTGGTTGTTGTATATGATCTTGTTAGATTATACATAATACTGGAAATCAGTAAGACATGAGATATAATGATAATCACACATTGCAACATTGGACAGAAGAAATTTATACCAGCTAGGAATCTAAATTCTAACTGATAAGCCCTAATTCCAATGTTGTTAAATGTCTTGACATTATTATAATGCATTAGATATCAACCTTGGCTCAGTGGCAGTGCTCTTGCTTCTGAATGCAAGAGATAGTAGGTTCAAGTCCCACTCCAAACACTTGACCATGTAACCTCAGTTAACACTCTAGTGCAGTACTGAATGAGTGCCACACTGTCTAAGATACAATCTTTTTGATGAGATGTTAAATCAAGTTCCCACCTGCTCTCTCAGGTGGACTTAGTAGACCTCATAGCACTATAAAAAGAAGAGCAAGGGAGTTCTTGGAACATAGGAACACATGAAATAGGAGCAGGAGTAGGCTATTTGGCCCCTCGAGCCTGCTCAACTAGATCATGCCTGATCTTCTACCTCAACGCCATTTTCCAGCACTATCCACATATCCCTTGATATCTTTAATATCTAAAAGTCTATCGATCTCTGTCTTGAACCTATTCAATGACTGGGCCTCCACAGCCCTCAGGGGTAGAGAATTCCACAGATTCACTATCTTCTGAGTGAAGAAATTCCTCCTCATCTCTGACCTAAATGGCCTACCTCTTATTTTGAGACTGTGTCCCCTTGTTCTAGACAACCCCCCCCCACCCCCCACCCCGACCCCGACCCCAGGGCATCAGCCCTGTCAAGCCCTGTAAGAATTTTGTATGCTTCAATGAGATCACCTCTCATTCTTCTAAACTCGAGAGAATACAGACCTGGTCTCCTCAATCTGTCCTCATAGGATGATCCCACCAACCCAGGAATTAGTCTGGTGAACCTTTGTTGCACTCTCTCTATACAAGTATATCGTTCCTTAGATAAGGATTCAACAAGTGTCCTGGCCAACATTATCCCTCAATCAACACCAATAAAACTATTTAATTGGACATTTAACTCTTCACTGCTTGTGGAACCTTTCTGTGCATGCATTGGTTGCTGTGCTTCCCCACATTACAACAGTGACCGGACTTCAAGAATACTTCATTGGCTGTGAAGCACTGTCATGAAAGGCACTATATAATGCATGTTCCTTCTTTCTGTCAGGATTCAGATGCCATTTAAAAAATGTTCTTGATTTGCTTTAATACTAAAATCAATCAAATCTCTTGATGAAATTACTGCCTGGTAATTGTTCCCAGGTATTCATCATTCTATGTGCTCGATATATTAGTAAATCTTACTTTAATCTATAGCTAGAGATAACTTTGAAATATTGTAATGCCTGGCCAAGTCATCCAATATATCTCAAGTTCTACGTCACTCATTGGATAAAACGAATTGTGTCTCATAACGATCATTATATTTATCTTCAAGTGCCATTGGAAATCTTTCGCATCAACAAACAGCCTGACAAATCACATCATACCAGTTTTAAAAAATGAAAAAGGAAACCGTATCTCTAAATGAATTTAAGGCACTAATCCTATTGAAGATTAGTTCTCGTGGCTTAAGGTCTCATCTTAGTCTTTTGATTGGATTACTATCTGGTAATTTACTTTAAGGGACCCGTTAAGTTTCAGCACAATGGCAGCTGGCAAACCAGCACAATGAATTGATAAATGAGAAACTGGACTCATTAGCACCTCGTTTTTGGGCACTGAGTGCCCTTAGAGCTCTAAAATGGCATCTGTGGTGCATGCATGCACCTCTGGGGCAAATTTTGCAGGATGTCATATTGGTGCGAGCATTAGTATGCATGCAGTGAACAAGTGCTGGAATAATGCAGAATAGGCAGATCAAGCGTGCAACACTGATTTAATGCCAACAGTGCCGTTTTCGAGTTCCAGACTCCAGCTAATGTCCTTGCTTAACCTCGCACAGCTGAACATGTATTCAGCAGCGGGAAGGACCACCTTTTTAAAGGGATCATCAACTATTTACAGGTTAGTTGTTGTTTCATTTCCTCTGACTGTTGCTATGATATTACAATTGTTTGGTGTTTTCAATACGCTTTTTAAGTTGCAAAGGTCTGAAGGGAGTGGTGTATTGGGTGATGAAGGAGTTTTTACTGATTTCAAGGCTTCTGCACAAACCAGTTGCTCCTAGACATAGGTGCAGTAATGGGCATTCTCCTTGCAATACAGCATGACTTGAAGAATGAACAGAGAGCACGCAGAGCAGGATAAGCTGCTGGAAGATGGAGGAGGAAGAGGAGGAGAAGAGCTCTCAACAGGAAACCATATCTGCCCAGGGTGTTCAGGGGGCAACTCTCCTACCTGAACCTCAGTGAGGAGCAATGTTTGAGACGTCTGCACCTCAGTAAGGACATCTTTACTGAAATCTGACACAGAGCAAGGCAAGGAATGCACTGCCAGTGACTGTGAAGGTGAAGGTGACTGTGGCTGTGAACTTTTATGCATCAGGATCCTTCCAGGCTGGAGCTGGATATATTTACAACATCTCCCAGTACACTGTTGTGTAAGGGAGCTCACTGAGGCTCTCTATTCATAAAGAGAAATAAATACATTTCATTCTCTCTTGCTGGAGAGCAGCAGGCAAAGTGAGCATATGGCTTCACTAGGATTGTAGGCTCCCGTATCATTGCACATTGCCTTGCGGGCACCAGATATCAACTTTGCTCTATACTGGAACCAAAAGGGATTCCACTCCCTCAATATACAGCTGGGGTGCACCCTTACTCAGCGAATCAAGGTCAATGGTCATTATCCTGGCAGCAGTCATGATGCTTTAATTATGCAGCAGTCTGCTCTACCAGTTGCATTTGAGTAGCCACGGCAAACCAAAGGATGACTATTGGACGACACAGTCTATTCCTTGACAACATGGCTGATGTGCATAACCCAGACACACACACACACACACAAATAGAAATATAACATTACAACGAGATATTGATAGATTAATTGAATGGGCAAAACTGTTGCAAATGGATTTCAGTGTAGGCAAATGTGAGGTCATCCACTTTGGACCTAAAAAGGATAGAAGAGAGTACCTTCTAAATGGTGAAAAAATAGAAATAACGGACGTCCAAAGAGACTTGGAGGTCCAGGCACATAAGTCATCAAAATGTCATGAACAGTTACAGAAAATAATTAAAATGGCTGATGGAATGCTGGCCTTTATATCAACAGGACGAGAAGACAAAGGGGTGGAAGTCATGCTTTATATTACGACCTGGTGTGAAAGGGGTCTAAGGGTTCTCTCTCAGCCTTCACCTGGTCTTACTGTAACAGGATTTAGTTTTTAGCTCCCTCCTTACTGGATCCTTGTTCACTAACTTCCAATGATAAGGCAAATAAACTAGCCAAACAGGTTTTCTTAGGTTTAAAGGAAAAAGTTGAACTTTATTAAACTTAAACTGTAATTCGGTTAATGCCTATGGATACGCGACGTGCCTACGCTAGCATGCATATGCGATACACACATGCAGATAGAGACAGAAAAGAGCAGAAGAAATAAAGTGGGAGAGTTTGAGGCAATATCTGAAGATGGTTTTGGTTACTGTTCTTCGAGCTTGCTGTAAAGTCCTTGATTATAGGCAGGTCTTGCTTTACGTTGGGTCTCAGTATTCTTCTTAAACCTTGTTCGATGTAGGAGATTTTTCTCTCTTGAAGTTCATGTGTCCTCAGTGGGCCCAGAGGCTTGTGAGAAAGAGATGGGAGCAGACAGGAGAGGGCTTCTCACTCCAGGAGCAAACAGTCTTTCTGAGTTCAAAAACTCTGTTGGCTAGTTCAAAAAACACTGGACCAGCCAGTTAGTCATGTGACCAGCTGGTTTAACCAGTCCTGGATTGTATCACCTTAGCAGTCTCTGGAATGCTCTTCCTTACATCTTCAATGTCTGGTGATCAAAATCCATTGTTGGTTGAATGTGTTACGGAATGGTCATTTTGACTCCACAAGCACTGTCTGTTAGTAAGCAAATGTTTTTCAGCTTCTTCCCAGCAACAGTTTAAAATCAATGTTCATATGACAAAATTAATATGCCTCATTCTTGGCAGGTGGGGGCCTGCATGATGCCTCCACACCCAGCAGAATGAAATGCAATTTAAGAAAAGCGCATTTCATTAAAAGGGTCGAGAAAGAAAATATAAGATACAGGGAAAAGCATGCTTCTCTCTCTCTCAGTCATTCACATTCATTCATAAATCCTAAGACTTATTACAGCCTGTCTTTTAATTGGTAGCAGTGTTGCCTTTTTTGGCATCCTAATAAATGTGTGGCTCTTTAGGGAAGTTTTCTTCAGTTTGCCCATTTCCATGACTGGCTGGGGTGGTTTTGAGATGGTTAGGTTTAATTAGCCCTGAGTTGGAATTTTTTCTTTCAGGAGAGTCAGTAGCGGGCGGGTCTATCCTGAACTCTTTTTCAGTCCTTTGCTGAGTCATGCAAAGGCTTTTGACTTCAGGGTGGTTGTCTTTTTTTTCAGACTGCGGGGGAGGATTCTTTTCTAATCTCCCCTTTGTCCCAGAGGAAACTCTGCCTGCAGGTATTTGTGCAGACTCTACTGCACTCCCCTGTGGCACTTTGACTAGGTGAGGCATCATCCCGATGGCTTCTCTGCCCTCTAGGCGTATTTCTTTGTCTCTGCAGGTTCCTGAAAATGCTGTTAGTAACTCTGGTGGGGTGCTTCAAGTGTCTGCATTTACATAGGAGGATGTGGGGTCTAACTTATCAAATTTTTCCAGAGTTGGCTGACCGAACAGTAGAGGTTATCATCTGGGATTCCTCCTGGATTTCCATTAACCTGCCCTCTTGGTTGCTTTTACCCCTTCCCTTTCTAACCTTTTGCCAGCCTTGTGCCTGCCTGTCCCCTTTTGTTCTCAGCGGGGGTCCCTTACAGTTCAGCAGCCCTCTGCTAGAGGGTCCTCCTATCACCGGTACAGGACTTAGGGGTGCAGGATTCACTGTAGGTTTGGGTTTCCCCTCAACCTGGCACATGTGGCAACTCCTGCAGTATTCCACCACATCTTTGTGGAATTTTGGCCAGACAAACTGCTGTCTTATGCGGGCTTTGGTCTTTTGTATACCGGCATAAACAGCCACTGCAATCTCATGGGCCATTCTTACGATTTCTCTCCGGTACTTCTGCGACACCACTAACTGGTGAACCACTGTCCACTCCTTGCTCTCAGGTCCGTGAGGAGAACTCCATTTCCTCAACAGTACCTCATTATTTAAATAGTAGCACTCAGGGATCCCCCTGCTTCAATTTCAGACTGAGCAGCCTGTGCTAACTCTCTCAATACTGGGTCAGCTCACTGAGCCTCAGCTAGGGAAGATTTATTTAATTCACACCCATGTTGTCTAACTTCCCAAAGAATGTCTCAGACAGACAGAACTCATGGTCATCTGCCTGCAGTGCCAATGCAGTCTCCTCTGGGGGAGCTGGTTTGATCATGGCCTGATTCATTACACATTCAGGGAAACTGTAGGGGACTGTCTCCTGCCACTGCCCTGTCTCTCTGACCTCCTGTGGTCTTTCTTTCACTACAGAGGGCAGATACTACCTTCATCCCTGCCAGATCATTGCCTAGGAGCAGGTCAACCCTGTCCGCAGGCAAACTAGGGACAATCCCTACGGTCACCGGTCCAGAAACTAGGTTGCACTCCAGGTGCATCCAGTGTACAGGTACAGGCATACGCTGCCCTCCAATACCAATCACCACCATTTTGGTGTTCACTGCACTCTCTGGGGTAAAGGTCAGGCCTTTTCCTAGTAAAAGGCATCTAGTGTTTGAATGACAAATACTGTCTTCCTAAAAGAGAAGAGCAGGTTTGTGCACTACAGAGCACATTCCACCAGGGTGGCACCTCAGCAATCCTATTAATCTGTTAGTTGCTGCAAGCCCCTTAGCACACTATAATCCAGAACCATGATAGGAGCAGTCTGAGCTTGAATAGCAGCACTCTGATACTGGGTGGCCGCTGCTTGTGCTGCAGTGAAAGCTGTGCCATCAGCCAAAGGACACTGCATCATGGCTTGGTCCACAAGTGTGATATGCAGTTTGCCACCACTTCCATGCTGGAAATGATGGGCTCCAACTTCTACACAAATCCCTTTTCTCCATGCTCCTTGACATTGAATGCAGACTTTTTGGGAAACCTCTAAATGCACCAAACTTTTGTGGTGCATATCCAACAGCCTTATTCTGTAGGCTACCCCATTGAAGTCCCCATCTTAATCTTCTGTAGCAGAATTCATGTGTGACCTTGCCCTCCAGTGACCTAGCATCTGTGCTATCCTTGCCTTCTGTCCTGGCTGCAGGCCACTCATGACCGCTGTCTCACCATGTGCATATCCCACCTCTTTGCTCTCCTCTACACACAGGGTCAGTATCTGAGTTGGTAGCTTTGAGTGTAAATCAAGTGACAGTGCATCTTCATCATCACTGTCTTCTTGATGTTTCTCCACTGTCTGGCCAGGCTGCACTTCTTGGGTATCTGAAAGGAGAAAGGCACAAGGGTAAGATTATAGAGTGGGGAGCAGGGGAAATTAAGAGTGCTTACAACATCTGCACCATGTAAATCAGAAGAGATTATGGGATGAGGAGGAAGTGGGATGTGAGAGGAGGATTAGGTATGAGGATACCATCATTTTCAATGGTTTCAGCCCGGCTGCTGGCCACAACCTCAGCAACAACCAGCATTGTCTCCTCCATGGGGGTTAGGACATGCAGACACACTGAACCCCTTGTGGATAGCCCTTGCTGTTTCTAATTGTGCCACATCTTGTCCTGCAAGCGAGAGGGAAGAATGTCAATGAGTGTAGTGCAATCTGTTTGGGTGATGTGGCTAGCATGGTTGAATAGCTGGCAGTGTGTGCAAGCTGTGAGATGTGGATATGAAGCTTGTTGCAGTATTAAGTGTATGAGGGTGAAATGAAGCTATGAATGTTAGGTATGAGGTTTGATTGTTAGAGATTGTTGGTAGATGAGTCATGGTGGTGTGATTTGAGCAGTGGCTGAGGATACTAGTGCAGTTAGTAGGATATGGCTTTTGAAGATGCATTCACTGACCTTGACCACTCTTGTGAGGTCATTGAACTTCTTACACACTGCATCCAGGTGCTTGGGTTCTGACTGTTAATATTGACCTCCACGGCTATCTGCTCCCACTGCCTTTTGAGTGTATCCCTGATAGGCTTCCCTGACTCCCAGTGGATAAAGGACATCTACTTTACACCTCTTCCACTGAGGCTTCCAGTACAGCATTGGAAAACCTTGGAGCCTACTCTCTCCCACATTGTGCCATTCTTCAGCTTTTCTCAGGTCATATTCACTTCCTGCACGGCTGCCGGCACCTGCTCCAGCAACAATGCACCTCCCCTTTAACAGGTGTCGGCCAGCTTTAAGCATTGCAGGCTATATTTACTAGTGCTAGCAACTTATGATTTTGGGACCCCGCTGATAAATCCAGCCAGACAACAGCATGGTTAGCACTGCCTGCACTCAAATCAATCAAGTGAACAGGCAGCATAAAGTTGGATTGCTGCCTGCACTGCAATTAACAGGCGTGGATTAGTCGCACTGTGTGATACAACTACCTATTATCAGGCGCTATCCAGTTTAGCCCTCAATGTCTGGAAGGTTTCTACCTATTGTGTAATTCTTTCCCACAGAGTGATTAGAAGTGGAACTTGTTACTATATGGACAAAGCAGCCTCCTTAATTGGCACCCCATTCACCAGCTTAAACATTCACTCCCTCCACCACTGGTGCACAGTGGCACTGTAGCAACTTGCCAAGCCTCCTTCAACAGCACCTTCCAAACCCACGACCCCTATCATCTAGAAGGATAAGGGCAAAAGACAACAACGACAACAACTTACATTTATATAGCACCTTTAATGTAATAAAATGTTCCAAGGCGCTTCACAGGAGCATTATAAAACAAAGTTTGACCCCGAGCCACAAAAAGAGAGATTAGTTTGGATGACCAAAAGCTTGGTCAAAGAGGGAGGTTTTAAGAAGTGTCTTAAAGGAGGAAAGCGAGGTGAAGAGGCAGAGAGGTGCAGGGAAGGTATTCCAGAGGTTGGAGCCTAGACAACTGAAGGCATAGCTATCAATGGTGGAGTGATTAAAATCATGGATGCTGAAGAGGCTAGAATTAGAAGAGCACAAATATCTTGGAGGGTTTTGGGGCTGGAGGAGATTACAGAGATAGGGAGGGGTGAGGCCATGAGGGGTTTTGAAAACAAGGATGAGAAATTTAAAATCAACAGCTTGTTTGCCCTGCAGCTATTGTAGGTCAGCGAGCACAGAAGTGAGAGGGGAACAGAATTCAGTGTGTGTGAAGACACAGGCAGCAGAGTTTTGGATGACGTCAAGTTTTCGGAGAGTAGGATGTGGGAGATCAGTCAGGAGTGCGTTGGAATAGTCAAGTCTAGAGGTCACAAAGGCATGAATGAGAGTTTCAGCAGCAGATGAGCTGAGACAGGTAAAGTCAGGCGATGTTAAGGAGGTGGAAATAAGCAGTCTTAGCATGGTTGGAAGCTCATCTCAGGGTCAAATGTGACACCAAGGTTGTGAACAGACTGACTTAATCTCAGACTATTGCCATGGAGAGGAACGGAGTCGGTCATTAGGGAACAGTGTTTGGAGTAGGGACTGAAAACAATAGTTTCAGTCTTCCCAATATTTAATTGGAGGAAATTTCTGCTCATCCAGTACTGGATGTTGGATCAGCAGTCTGATAATTTAGCCACAGTGGAGGAGTCAAGAGAAATGCTAGTGAGTAGAGCTGAGAGTTTTCACATGCTGATGACAAACACTGTGCTTTCGGATGATGATCTTGAGGGGTAGCATGTAGACAAGAAATAGGAGGTGGCCAAGGGTAGATCCTTGGGGGACACCAGAGGTACTGGTGCAGGAGCAGGAAGAGAAGCCATTGCAGGTTATTCTCTGGCTACAATTAGATAGATCAGAATAGAACCAGGTGAGAGCAGTCCCACCCAGCTAGACAACAATGGAGAGGGGTTGGAGGAGGATGGTGTGTTGGCTGTGTCAAAAGATGCAAACAAGTCGAGAAGGACAAGGAGGGAAAGTTTACCTTTGTCACAGTCACATAGGATGTCATTTATAACTTTGATAAGAGCTGTTTCGGTACTGTGGCAGGAGTGGAAACCTGATTGAAGGGATTCAAACATGGAAAGGTGGGAATGGTTTAGGAGGCGACAACATGTCCAAAGATTTTGGAGAGGAAAGGGAAGTTGGAGATGGCACGGTAATGTGCAAGGAAAATGGGATCAAGGGTTTGTTTTTTGAGAGGGGTGATGATGGCAGATTTAAAGGAGAGAGGGACAACACTTAAGAGAGAGAACCATTTACAATATTGACTAACATGCAGACCAGGAGGGGAAGTTAGATGATAAGCAGTTTAGCCACAAATAGGATTGAGGGAATAGGAGTGCGAGTTCGGGGGTAGGGCAGGGGGGAGCATTGTAGGAATACCATGACCTACAAGTTCCCCTCCAAGCCACAAACCAGCTGACTTGAAAACATATTGCTGTTCCTTCACTGTCACTGCGTCAAAATACTGGAGCTCCCTCACTAACAGCAGTGTGGGTGTACCTACACCACATAGACAGCAGCAGTTCAAAAAGGTGGCTCATTATTACCTTCTCAAAGGCAATTAGGGATGGGCAACAAATGCTGGCCTTGCCAGCAATGCCCACATCCCATGAATGAATAAAAAAAAAGTTAAGGAAATAGCATAGGTGCATTTAAGTGTAAATTCTAAAATACTTGTGGCGTCCTCCAAGGATCTATCCATGGCTCCATCCAATTTTTCACCAAATGCTGCCACTCAACAACATCATTCAAAATCACAGTGTCAGTTTCCACATATATGATACCCAGCTCTACCTCACCACCACCTTTCTCAACCACTTTACTGGCTCCAAGTTGCCTAACTGCTTGTCCAACATCCAGTACGAGATGAGCAGCAATTTCCTCCAACTATATATTCTTAATACCTACCTCTTTGACTAGTTTTTGGTCATCTGACCTAATAACCTCTGTGCGGTACAGTGTCAAATTTTTGATAACGCTCCTGTGAAGTGCCTTGGGATATTTCATCACAGTAAAGGAGCTAAATAAATACAAATTCTTGCAATTTTGTTAGTGTTATTTTAGTACTGTGGCATAGTCTTCAAACTCATTTGTCTATTTGCAGTAGGTCTACATGCTTGGCTGGCTAATCCATCATGAATTTATTATTAAGAGCGCTCTAGTGAGCTTCGCAAACACAATGAGGTTCAACTATGTCAGAAACTTGTTGCTACAAGCTCATGGGGACTTCAGGAGTAGTTCTTGTCATCAATGTTTTCCTTGTCAAGGTTTGAGTTCAGTCCCAGTTTGACTGGAACTGAGATCAAATTTCTACCCCCATCCATCTACCTCTCCATTTTGAAGGCTATCCTTAAAACTTTGTGACCATGTTTTTAGTTACCCTTCCTAATAGCTGCTCCTTAGACGTGGTGTTGATTTTTGTCCGATTACACCTCTCTGAAGCATCTTGGCATATTTTGCTCTGTTAAAGTTGCTCTACAAATGCAAGATGTTGTTGTTGACTCTTTTATCACTAACGTTAGGAGAATATGAACTAAAGTCTGGCCCGGGTATAAAATTAAAACCCGACCCGGGCCCGACCCAACCACAGCCAACCCAAACCTGACCCGAGCCCGAGTCCTTTAATTTTTTTTCGCGCCCGACCCGGCATGAATGTCCTTCATCCGTTCCGGCAGCAGGCTATTTCTGCAGGTGGAGTTGTGGGGACTCATGGGTAAGCCTGATTCCGTGACTTCCCGGAAGCAGCACTGTCCAGCCCAACCCGATACAAGCCTGAATGCTGGACACGGAATATAGACCCGATCCGACCCGGACCTGACACCTGTAGTCGGGTCTAGTCGGATTCGGGTTGGGTAGCCAGGCTTTAATATCAACTGTTTCATCCTCATCTTCAACTGTCTTAGATGTGTGAGAGCCTCAAGCAGGGAAGACTGGCAGTAGCAGATGTTAAATTATTAGCTGGTCATGGAAGATAAATAACCCTCTAACGGCTTAATAAGTGGTAACAGGTCAGACTGAGGAGAAGATGTACAACCTCTAGTTTATGTCAAATTAGTTAATCTTAGTCGAGATAGCAGCTAGGGCTCTTCATTTTTGAAACACATGTACTATCAACATTGCTTCTAAGTTAAAAAACAATCATGGGGATAAAAGCCATCATAGCGTAAAGACGTGAAATGGAATTACGCAGAATTTACAGCAGAGAAACAGGCCTTTCTGCTCAACAGTTCTATGCCGTGTTTATGCTCCACATAAGCCTCCTCTCACTCTCTTTCCCCTCACCCTATCAATATATCCTTCTATTCCTTTCTGCCTCATGTACTTATTGGCTTTGAATGTTCTATCCATTTTAGGATCCATTTTGTCAGCATGCATTCCTCTCCTTTTTCCCTACAATCCACATGTGTTGAAATCCTGCAAGTTTGGTATTCCTGCTACTTGTTTCCTAATCTTTTTTGACCTTTCTGTCTTACACTTGGTCGCACTTTTTCACAAGAGAAAAAGTAGCGAATCTCAGGCATTAACTACCTTCACCAGACTCACCCTCAATTACTTTTAAAAATATTTTTTCTTGCTTTCTGGCACATGCTGAGGAAGATGGAACCTGCATCCCCACCAGATGTCTTTCACTCGCCAGAGGCACCTTGACCTATAAAATTTATTATTCACTTGCATCCAATTTAAAATGATATCATTGAGACAAAGTAGCTTGTGCTGTAAATTGGTTCAGGAAATAATGCATGCTTATTTGCATCCTCCAATTAGTCTGTGTAATTTAAAAAAATATATATATACATATAGCTAAACTATTAATAGCTTGCCACACAGGTTAATCTTTGGGTATAATTAAACAATAATCCCAGGCAGCAGAGTGCATTTGAGTCAATATATGTTTTGCACAAGCTGAACAAATGCCAGGGCCAACATATTCAGTGATTATTCAATGTGAGGGGAATGCTTTTTGTTCTGCTCCACAAAGGTTATGCTACAGAATGAGGATTTGTGCTGAAAGGGAGGGAAATGGTTATTACCTTTCAGAAGCTCTAGCAAACAAAAACATTTTGTAGCCGTTAGGCATGTTCAGTGTTGCTTCTAAGGCAGAATAGGTGAAGTGTTTAATTATGGCTTTAAAAAAAAACACATTTCATTGAGTGATGTTGAGGAATGCTTTGCTAAAGCTCACTTTATTTCGAATTGAAATTGTCTCTCTCAATCAGACCCTCAAGCTACCAGGCTCAATCTAGAGTTTATTCCAATTCAAAATAAGAGCAAAATGCTGCGGATGCTGGAACTCTGAAATGAGAACACAAAGTGCTGGAAATACTCAGCAGGTCTGGCAGCATTTGCGTAGAGAGAAACAGAGTTAACGTTTCAAGTCTGTGTCCTTTCATCAGAACTGGCAAAAGTTAGAAATGTAACAGTCTTTGAGCAAGTGAAAGGGGGAGGGAGAAGAAGAACAAGAAGGAAGGAGTCTGATAGGACAGAGTGGGGAGAGATTAACTGACAGAGATGTCATGGAACATAATGCAAATGGAGTGCTGAATAGTTGCAGCGAAAGACAAAGCATGAGTTCAGAGAGAGTGCTAATGGCAGAATAATGAACAGCTCTGTACAAAAGCAAAAACATGAAAAATAAGTATGATAAGTATAAAAATAATTTAAAAATAAATATATATAAAAATAAAAATAATAAACACAAAATAATGGGGTTCATGGTCTGAAATTATTGAACTCAATATTGAGTCCAGAAGGCTGTAGAGTGCCTATTTGGCAGATGAAGTGCTATTCCTCGAACTTGCATTGATGTTCACTGGAACACTGCAGCAGGCCGAGGACAGAAAAGTGGGCATTACAACAAGGTGGTGAATTAAAATGGCAAGTAACTGGAAGCTCGGGGTCATGCTTGTGGACCCAGTGGAGGTGTTCTGTGAAGCGGTCACCCAATCCGCGTTTGGTCTCTCCAATGTAGAGCAGACCGCACTGTGAGCAGCGAATACAGTATACTAAATTGAAAGAAGTACAAGTAATTTGCTGCTTCACCTGGAAGGAGTGTTTGGGGACTTGGATGGTGAGGAGAGAGGAGGTAAAAGGGCAGGTATTACACCTCCTGCGATTGCATGGGAAGGTACCATGGGAAAGGGATGAGGTGTCGGGGGTGATGGAGGAGTGGACCAGGGTGTCGCAGAGGGAATGGTCCCTTCGAAATGCTGACAAGGGAGGGAGGAGAAGATGTGTTAGGTGGTATCATGCTGGAGGTGGCGGAAATGGCGGAGGATGATCCTTTGGATGTGGAGGCTGGTGAAGTGGAAAATGAGGACAAGGGGAACCCTGTCACATTTCTGGGAGGGAGGAGAAAGGGTGAGGGCAGATATGTGGGAAATGGGTTGAACACAGTGAGAGCCCTGTCAACCACAGTGCAGGGGAATCCTCAGTTGAGGAAAATGGAAAACATATCAGAGGCACTGTTCTGAAAGGTTGCATCATCAGAACATGAGCCCCGTTATTTTTGTTTATTTATTATTTTCATTTCTATATATTTTGTTTAATTTATTTTTTAACTATGTACTAGTCCTAAAGTTATTTTTCATGTTTTTGCTGGGTGTCCTTATATATGAATCACAAAAATTTAGCATGCAGGTACAGCATGCAATGTTGGCCTTTATTTCAAGAGGAATGGGGTATAAAAGTAGCAAAGTCTTGCTACAATTGTACAGGGCATTGGGGAGACCACATCCAGAGTACTGTGTACAGTTTTGGTCTCCTTATTTAAGGAGGGACATCCTCACACTGGAGGCAGTTCAGAGAAGATCCTCTAGGATGATTCCTGGGATGAGGGGTTTGTCTTATGAGGGTTGGAAGAGGTAATTAGAGCAGAAGAAGACTTGTGTGGGCTATAAACACCAGCATAGATAACAGTTGGGCCGAATGGTCTGTGACAGTGTTGTAAATTCTATTTATTTACTGATATACCATTGTGGCATGTTTTCCAAATTCCATGACAACCATCCTGTTGCAATCTCACTCATAGTGGTCACTGATGGCTAGTGTGGGAACTGGAAAACACTGGATATTGTTGTGGTAGAGGACACGCATCTGATAATGAGGCTAAGGGATTTTGCTGGATTGCAGGAGAGGGAATTTTACTCTGCCTCTGGCTATGCTAAACCGGAGGCTGAAGCTGACACTGGGTGCCTGAAATGGAAGCTGGGGCTGTATTTGTGCAGTTGCTAACCTGTCAACCAGGTGCTCGAGGGACAAGCAGGGATCACACACAAAGGCTACATGTCTTATTGGAAACTTCAAATTTGTACAAATTAAATAAGTAATAACTGAATATGCCAAACCTGACCTGTTAGGGAAGAAAGGATCATACAGATATTGTTTAACCATTAACATGGTGTAGCCCAATGCAGTGTGAAGGTACCTCTACTCTGCCTCAATCTCCAAAGAGGATGCACCCCCAATGCACCATTGTGACCTGTTTTCTAATTCCCACCCTATGGCTTCTCTGAATGGGAACCTGCAGGATGTTTGGGGTGGAGGAGGTAAAATAGATGAGGGGAAGGGGCCCTCTATAAGACTGATGCGCATTATTTAGCATGCCCTATTTAAGTGATCCTCACATACATTTGTTTAAGGTCCCCACATTATTGCTTTCTATATGGTTTACCCCTAAATGGCTCTGTTCTTGTCTCACCCAGTAGACCACCATCCTTTCTTCATTGTGAACTACTCTAGCTACCAGTAAACAACTCAACTTTTGATGACCCAAGTGACTACATTCCTGAGCAGAATCTGCCATACCTGAGTTTGAATCCTTGACTCAGCTATCTTCTCTGGATTTCCAGTTACCTCCTGTAGTACGATTTGGTTTTCTTCTGCATCATTGAATAGTGCTGCGTCTCTGTTCATTATTATAATCACTCGAATAGTTTTGCTGGCTTTCATAACTTTTTTACCACTTTGTCCAATCGGAATCCATCCACTATCTCCATTTTCTTGATTTCCCTGAGGGCTTCTCCCTTTATCCAGGCAACCTTTTACCAGGTTGCACTGGCCTCCACCTTCCTGAAGACTCACTCAAATGCTAGCCCATCCATTTTACTGATCTATGGTGATTCACTTATCAAGTCTACTGTTATCTAATTGTCTTTGAATGCCTCCTTGCTTTGTCTGCCCCCACAGCCTCATCAGTAAAGCCAGAACCCTTTGCCTAAGCTTTTTGATAAACACTCTCTTCTTCCATCTATATTCTCAGGCTTTCTAGTGTATAAATGTCCCACAGCAAACACTGTCCTAAAAAAGCATCTTCCAGAAACCTCCTCTCAAGTGTCACCATTTTTAACTTAGCTTCCTTCAGGTGCTGTCCTTAATATTTTCCTCTGCATAATGTTTCTGTTTTAATTTCTTCATTCCCCTTTAAAGTTACCTGGTGCTCCTCTTGTACATTATAAGCTGCATTTATTTGGTTTACGACTAGTTCTCAATATGTGGGTCTCATGCAACCAATGGCAACACCAAAATGAACTTGCTGGCACGAACATGGCAGTGATAGAATAGCAGCTATTGGGAGAGTGGTTCTGGAGGGAGCCATAAATAATGCATATTACATAAAAAGACTGGATTGTATGTGTGTGTGGGTGGTGCACATCAATGATAGGCCTCAACAGAATTGTTATGCTTTTTAGTTTTATTTTCAAGAACAATGACTGGTGTTATTTTGCAGTGTTGTGAACATACAGAGGCAGCTTTTTAGAAAATACTGTTCTACCATCAAGAAATGATAGCGTGATATACAAGAGGCCACTTCAAGCTGTATGCCATAACGTCATGGTTAGACCCCGGGTGAAGTATTTTGGCCAATTCTGGGCACCACACTTTAGGAACAATGTCACAGCCTTAGGGAAGGTGCAGAGGGGATTTATTAGAATGGTATGGGGATGAAAGACTTCAGGTACATGGAGAGACGAGAGGAACTGGGGTTGTTCTCCTTCGACCAGAGAATGTTCATTGATTTGATAGAGCCGTTCACAATCAATGGTTTTGGTAGAGTAAATAAGGAGAAACAGTTTCCAGTGGCAGGAACCAGGTGTGGTAACCAGAGGACAGAAATTTCAGGTAATTGGCAAAAGAACCAGATGTGACATGGGACTTCTTTTAATGCTGTGAATTGTTGTGACCTGGAATGCACTGTTTGAAAGGGTGGTGCAAGCAGATTCACTACTAACTTTCAAAAGGGAATTGGCTAAGTACTTGAAGTGGAAAAGTTTGCATGGCTATGGGGAAAGAACAGGGGACTAATTAGCCAATTCTTTCAAACAGCCAGTACAAATATGATGGACCAAATGACCTCTTTCTGTTCCATAAATCTTTTTATTTTCCTACGGCTGTATGATTCTATGACATCTAAAGGCAGTTGGATTCACTTAATATGGTCTGATACAACGGTTAGCGGATTGCAGGAAAGTTCACCATCTACAATATGTTACATTACTGCTTTTGGTTTCAAATTAATAGCCTCTTTCAGCGATAAAAGACCTAATGGTTTGACTTGTACCTCCAGCTCTGCATTGTCCTTTTCCCATGTAAGGTGGGACTCTGCACATACATGTTCACAAGTACACGCAGAGTTCTGCTCTCCAGCATCCTAGCACCTGCTCATTTTACTTGCTGTGTGTTTCGTTCAACAGAGCAACCTGCTGTTTCAAACATTAATTAACTAGTTAAAAAGAAAGGTTTCCTGGCGGTCCAAATGACCACCTGGGAATGTTCAAATCCTGGCTTTGTACCAGCTGCAGTAATACTACAGCCTGCCGGACAGTGAAGAGGTGAGAGATTACCTCTTCAAAGGAATAACACCACTTGGCAGATTTCAGTCTGGCTGACTTTGTGATTATACAGTTTGTTTTGATGCAGAGCTAAAATAGGGTTGCCTCAATGCAAATTATGTGGTATAACTGGCTTTCCATGGTCTTTTTTTTTCATTTATTTCTCCCCATTGTCTTATTGTTTCGACGTTTCCACTCTTGGTTCACCCAATGCATATAGAAATCAAAAATTAAGAAATAAATTATTTGAGATTGGCAAGTACAGCTTTAAGCAAGCATATCGGGACACGGCAGTGAACAAGTTAAGATTCTGTTATCAATGGTAACTCACACAGACCAAGAATATTGCACGAACAAGAACAGAAATATTGTGCTGTTCCTTCTCACCGAGCATTGGAATCTGGCCATCGAAAGTTGTAGCTCATAGGGTTTTCATTAGGATGTGAAAAGAACTGAGTGCAACTACTGAGTGTAAGCAGATTTCACTAACAGAGTCAAAGTGATCAGTTGTGTCAGAGAGTTGAAGCTTTAATGTTCAGTGATGCATGCCCATTGAAGCAAATTGCAAATAGCTCCAGCCATGGAAACATACTCTATGGAGCAATGCTATTTAGATGCTGCTGCAATTACTGAGAGCTGCACTGCTATTGTTGTGCTGCATTGAAGTGTTTGAGTTAGATTATGTGAAAGTTAAGTGTACCAGGAAACAGGAGAGAAAGGTTTTGTAAATTGAATTTCTGTTGAGTGGCACAGTGCTGTAGCACAATTGATCTCATGACACTTCCACAAGAGCTGGCAATCTCAGGCATACCCCCCACTGGGAAGGCTTTGAGCAGAAGCCTGGAGGAGAAAGGTAGAAAAGGTTTATTTGAGCTCTAGGGGTAGGTGGGCAAAAGAGAGTCAGCGCTGGCCACTCATAGCCATCACATCACAGGCAGCTCAACAGAACCACAGGCAGTTCACCATCCTGCCCTCTTGGCATCATGGCTATATGTCAGATGTCAGGCACAGCTGACATTTGCAACGTACGGACATGAAAGTCTTCCGGAACTGATAGGGGTTTATATCAGCTGGTTTCACATGAAAAGCCTTGGAACCATAGCAGCCTCTGCCACTCAGAGTCTGGTAGAATGGTTAGTGGAAACATAGTTTTTGAATCATAACCTTCAGCTGGAAGAGATGTTGCAAACAGAAGATTAATACATAGGAGTGCACCTTATTCAGGAGGATTTTCATGTGTTGAAATCGAAATTCGTTGGTAAAATTTGGAGAATCAGCAACATCCCAAAGCAGTTTCCAATGATGATCGAGGCTGGTGTGCTGCAGTACCAAACAGACCAGATAGGTCCCAGGTTCAATTGTCGGTTTCTGCTGAGTTAGCTGATAGCCAAGGTCATTTGACCTCCACCTCTCCGGGTTCAGGGCAAGATAAATTAGCAGGGATTCCTGCTCTGGATATTACCCAATGCCTCCACTTGAAACATGCACATTTGGCTTGGTTGTGATGCTGCCATTGTCGAACAGCTTGTCTCATACTGTAGACTTGTACATAAAGAATTGCCAGCTTCAGATGATATCAGGGCAGTTGGTGCCCGTGGAGCTATTCATGAGTATCACGGATTCATGTTCAGTGCTAAAATACTTAGTTTCAGCTCTCTTGATGGTTCAGTGCATTTATCCACTGAGCAGTTAAGCTATCCAAGCCCAGAAGTAACTGGCTATTGACCCCAATTGATACCAAGGTAAGTGATCTTACCTGTAGCATTGCCAGAGCACACACATTGGCCCAAGGATTCCCAGGTGATAATGGAAAATCATCCAGGGTTCCAAACAAATTCTATTGGAATTGCATGTGTAGATATCAGTTAGAGACAGGAGCAGGCTTGACTGTGATCAAATAGTCTGCCTATATTCATGATCACAGCTCGCTCAGGAAGAATGCCCACTCGGGTGCTCAGCAGCTGTGGAATCATTCTGCAATGAGGAGTCGATGTTTCCTGGAGGGTGAATGTGGGGAGGGAAGAATGCTTAGCTTTAATTGGTGTCCAATTTCACTGCAGCACATTAACTGGGACAACCAAAGTAGGCCAATAAAAGGGGCTTTACCTTAGTATTGGCTTAAGAAGAACAGCTTCCCTTGGTATCAGTGGTGGACACTAAAGCAACGGTCATTAATGCTAGCAGCCGTCACAATCCAGACTGCACTCCTACTGCACCTCCTCAATAACAATTGACAGCAACAACTTGCTGGAGTCATTTTACTTTCCCTGTATGGGCATAATTCAATGGCTGTCAGATGCAGTGCGCATCAAGATTTAAGTGGTCCTGGAAATCTTATTAATTTCACTGATATATTGGTGAATTGGGTGGCTTTTATGCTTTGCTCCTCTTGTGGTGATGATTGATAGGTTAAAATGTAAATCAGATTTAGAGATACAGGGTGGCAAAAACAGCAGCAATTTGTAAGGACGGGCCATGCTAATTCAGAATAGGGTGAAGCTGCTTACTCACGTGATCCACTGTGGGAGGTCAACTAGAACGATGTATTGAATCTGTGGGGAGGAGAATGAGGCAAGATAATGGCAACACCCTGAAGTAGCCTAAGAACCATAATCCGTAATATTAAAAAATGCCAATGAACAAAAATTCAGAGCTAATTAAGTGTCCCCTTTTTCCTTCTCTGAGAAAATGAAGATTAAGGAAGGTTTTACAGATTTTGTGCTCCCAGCTCATCTTCTTTTGGGCCTCCTTATCTCGAGAGACAATGGATACGCGCCTGGAGGAGGTCAGTGGTTTGTGAAGCAGCGCCTGGAGTGGCTATAAAGGCCAATTCTGGAGTGACAGGCTCTTCCACAGGTGCTGCAGAGAAATTTGTTTGTCGGGGCTGTTGCACAGTTGGCTCTCCCCTTGCGCCTCTGTCTTTTTTCCTGCCAACTACTAAGTCTCTTCGACTCGCCACAATTTAGCCCTGTCTTTATGGCTGCCCGCCAGCTCTGGCGAATGCTGGCAACTGACTCCCACGACTTGTGATCAATGTCACACGATTTCATGTCGCGTTTGCAGACGTCTTTATAGCGGAGCTCATACACATCTCATACACAGCATAATACAAGCAAAATACTACTGGATATCGGAAATAAAAACAAAAAGTGCTGGAAATGCTCAGCAGGTCTGGCAGCATCTGTGGAGAGACAAACAGAGTTAACATTTCAGTTCAATGACCTATCATCACAATAGTTCTGCTGAGTATTTCCAGCACTCGCCGTTTTTATATCATAGACAGCATACCTTGGAGGCAGTGATCTGACATTTTAATCCTGATTCCCTGATCTTCACTTCCTGTACGAATGGCTTCCAGCGGCAAGTGCAGGGCTACAGAACATTGTACAAATATTTAACACATTTGTATCAAACTTCTCTCCCCAGTATTTTGACCTAAAGGGGGAGCTGGGTTAACACCTCTGGGGTTTCACATCAGCAATCAGTATTCTAAACGGTCCCATTATAAATACAGAACTTTTTCAAAATCAACAGTTTTGGTCACCTGCTCCTTGGTAGGAATATTATTACCCTGGAGGCAGTATAACAGTAGAATAAGGATGATTCTGCCTGACGGCTATTGAAGTTATGATGAACAGCTAAGGAAATTAGACTTACTTGAAAAAGCGATGACTTTGCAACAGTCTTTCCAAGGTTGGGAAGGTATTGGCAGAGTTTGTTCAGAGATTATGGCAAGGGATTCGAATAACAGAGTTTAAGATTACTTATTTAAAATTAAGCAGATTAGGCAGAGTCTTTTAACCCAAAGGGTGATAGTTATGTGGAATTAGAGGAAGAAGAAATAATTTATCTTTATATAGTGCCCTTCATTGCCTTAAGATTCTCAAAGCCCTTTGCAGCCAATGCAGAGAAGGCTGTGAGATGTGTTTGTAGAAAGCAAAGGGATTGAGGGATGTACTGCAAAGCCAGGCATGTAGATCCCTCAAGTTATGATCAATTGATTGATCAAAAGTGAATGCAGTGCTTTGATCTTGCAGGCCTTCTCCTATTCCTAAAGATTCTTATGCACCACTTCCTTGTTGATCACCAGGGCTATCACCCCGAACTGGTATCCTGCAATTAGGAAGTGACATTTCCACATCACGTCCATTCTCTTCAGTGCAGATGAATTGTGTTTACTTAGTTATGCACTTCAGAGCACTGTACAGTTCAAAGACATAGCAACTAATATAGTTAACAAATAGACTGTGCACATGTTTTTGAAATAATGAAATGCAGTTGAAGCAACCAGCAACCCTGAATGGTCAAGTAGCTTGTTGTACTGACAGGATCTCTCTACTCTGTTCAACCACCTGTAACGCTATATGGGATGACTCATTTATATTGATTTTCTTCTATAGCCTGAGCACAAGTGAAGGCTGATAACCGATTTCATCGCAAAGTTACCGAGTTTCAGTTTTAGATTAGATTTTAACCAAGATATCAAGTATTAAACTTTAATCCATGCCGGTCTTCGCCCATGGATGTGAAGGTGTTTCATGTGGAATCAAGGGTTCCTTCTGTTGCTCTGGCTGACAACTTTGACATGCCTCACAGGATTTCACCATCCTCTCAACATCAGTGTTGATTCCTGGCCAGTATACCGTCACTCTGGCAAGGAGTCTGTTGCGTTCTATACCTAAATATCCTTGATGCAGTTTGGTTAGAATATCAGAACGCAAACCTTCGGGTATGAGGACTTGTTTCCCTTTGAAAATCACCCCTTGTGATATACCAAGCTCATCTCAATATGGTCAGAAACAGCGTAGACATTTTGTTTACTTCCTGTATGGTGTCAGGCCATTCTTCCATAATCACGATAGGGTGGGGTTCACGTGCCATCTCATCTCTTAGTTGCTTGCATTTGTGGGTCCAAAACTCATGCGATTGAACTTCAGGACGTCCTCAATCTCAGTATCCCCACCATGGTCATACAAATCTAGCAAGACTTCTGCATCTTTATTTGGGTTGGTCAACCTTCTCAGGGTGTCCAATGTGACCATTTTACTGCCCAGTTTAATTAGACATCACAATCATAGCCCTGGACCTTCACCAAAAGTCTCTGCAACTGCAGAGGAGTACTCATGAACAGTTTGCACCATATGGTTTCAAGTGGCTTATGGTCAGTCTCCAAGGTAAAATGTTTTCCAAACAAGTAGGTGTGAAATCTAGCAACCAGAGCTAAAGAGTAATTGGATTGGGTTTGCAACAAACTCTTTGACGAGAAGGTGAGTGGCTTCCCTTCCTGCATGATGTATGCGCCTAACCCCTGCTGTGACGTGTTGTCCTTGAGCGTGGTCTCTTTGGTTGGGTAATAATACTGTAGCACACTGCCTTAACTTGACAGAGCTAATTTTAAGGACTGCTGGTGGTCTTCCTGCCACAAGTAAGGGGAATCTTTACGCAGCAGTTCCCTAAGTGGTGCTGCTCGCTCAGCGAAATTGTGGATATACAGGGCCAAAAGGTTGAACAGCCCTAGACACTGTTATAGGTCTTCCTGGTCCTGAGGAGTTGGCATGGCTCTGATATCTTCACCCTTATCTGGGTCTGGGCATATACCCTTGGCAGAAAATATTCACCCAAAGAATTTGAATGGCCCAGTGTTGACCTGGCACTTCTTGCTATTAACCACAAGGCCCTCATGATGAACAGCCAGCATTAGCAAATTCAACTTTCGGTAAGGTTCTGCCTTGGTCTGCCCCATCACCACAATACCGTCAGCTATACAGATACAGCCCCGAACATTTTCCGTTATCCTGTCGATGTATTGTTGGAAAATATTATTGGCTGACGCACAGACCAAACAGCAACAATCAGAAACCTTAACTCCCAAATGGCGTTCTAAAAGTTGTGAGTAGCTGGGACTTCTTGGCTAAGCAGACAGACCAGAAGCCATGCTTCGCGTTGAGCTTTGAAAAATACTTAGCACCAGTAAACATACGATTCAGCTCCTCCAGGGTGGAGATTTTATGCGGGCATCTCTTGAGGGCTAAATTCAGTCACCGCGGGTCTAAGCAAATCTTCTTTCTTCAGCATGCAGGTAAGGGAGCTGCACCAATTGGAATGCTGGTGCACTTGGCGGATGACTCTGCCACGCTCCATCTCATCCAGCTTCACTTTAAGTTTCTCTTGAATGTGCACACTGCACTTCCTTGGCGTGTCAATAGTAGGAACTGCATCCTCCCTCGCATGTAATATGGCATCACCCTTGAAATCGCTGATTGCACCAAACTTGTTTGGGTAAAGTAGTTTCAAGTCTCTAATCGACTGAATGCACTCCATGTAGCAACCTTCTGTACATTTTGGTGGGGTGCTGACCTCATGTATTGTGACGATTCTTAAATCTTGGCAGACTGGAAGTCCTGTGACAGCTGCTCTAGTTATGTCTACAATATAAAACATTTGTGGTAGCCATTTGGAGCTCCCATAGCTGTGCTGCAAGGTTATTGTTCCAATGCATTTGATTGGAGAATCATTGTAGGCAGTCAACCTAGTCATGATGTGTTGTACCATAGATTCCCATTACTTTATGTAAACGTCCTTTGGTATACGGATGGGCAGAATATTTGCACTTTTTGTCAGTTTTCACTCTGGGCTTATGCTTGCCACTGTTCTGTGGACATATAATCCCAATCATGTTGAATGCCTCAGATTGCATGATAGCACTGGCACGTTGATCCAACTTAACTATGTGAAATGCTTGCTCACTGTTTGCACGAGTGCACTCTTCACCCGTGTCCTCCTGACAATCTGTCTCTCTGCTGACCTGATGTACCTGCTTGGGCTTTTGTTATGTATTGGCATACCTCTTGTTGCATTTTCCATCCTGTCTTGCGGGTGTTCTCTCTTCATGTGATCTGCCACCATTCCTTTATATAGTATCTGAGCTCGGCCTTCTGCATTGCCTTGCCCAATGTTTTTGCGTGCCACAAGCTTTGCACCGGACCTGGTATGCCGGACATTTACAAATTGGTTGAGTCAAGTCATATTTGCCACAAAGCCTAGCAGACATCTGAGCCTTGGTTACCATACCAGTTGTTGTAGCGGCCTCCAGCGTTTGTAAGAGTGTGAGGACAGCAGCTGCTTTTTGTTTACACAGCTTGTTCAATTTTTTTTGTTTTTAAAACCGAGAGGGCAGTTCTTTGTTTACACAAGCTGGTGCATTTATTTTGAACTGAGAGCAGATTTTTTTTTAAAAAGAGTGCTGAAGTTTGCAGTACCAGCAGCTGCCACAGCCAGCCTTTAGCTTTGTGCTGGACCTCCAGTGACATTGTTGAGCTTTTCCCATGCTTTTCTGCTTAGGCCCCACCAAATGCAAAAAAAGGGAAAACTGAAATTGTTACAGCTGTAGCTGCCTTTCAAAATTTTCAACACACTGGCAGATTAGTTGAAAGCCCCGATCGCCTGGCAAATTGCCTACTGCACTCACAGGGTTTCAACACTTCCCGAGGTCCTGTCTGTGGTCGTAGCACGATGCACCATTGTGGGGGTCTCCTGCTAACTGCTCTCTGCCTGAACCTTCAGCCACTCCAGGTAAGCAACTAGCTGTTCTTTATTCTCTCTTGGTGTGTTCTTCAGAAAAATCAGCCGTTGCCATAATGCAATATTTGGTGGACTTCAGAAAAATAAATCCCACCACTGCAACCATATAATATTACTTGTTCCTTTGGTATGTGAATTATTGTAAGATTCACAGGACTGCAGCTAATGCCCAAAGAAAATGTGGGTTTTTATTATAGCTTAAACTAAAATATTTATATACACACAGCTACTGCACGAGCACATCTACACACACCTCACTCTGTTGGGGTACACCCACAATGCCACTGGGAGCAGGAGGTGCAGAGCAGCGAAGATGGACAAGGCCCTCGGACCAAGGTCAGTAGGGTCGCAGTTGTCGGGGCCGATTAGGCAGGTGAGGGTAAATGGGGGGGCAGGGGAACCTGCCATGGAGCGGCCATTGCCACCAGGGGGGCCCTCCCGGAGTCATGGATTGCCCCTAGAGGAGGGAATAAACCCCAGCCCCCAGCCAACTAGGACACCATTAGGTCTCACTTGGCGGCATCTCCACATGGTGACAGGCCCCTCCAACATTGGCTAAATTCCAGCGGAGGCAGGAGGTGGACCTTGTGAGGCCTTTAATGGGCTACTTAAGTGGCTTAAATGGCCACTGCAGCATACTTCCCGTCCACCATGGTGCCCACCGTGGACAAAATGGCATGGGGATAGGACAATGTCGGGCATACTGCCTGATGCCACCCCATGGCATTTTGTCTGCCCCCTCCCCCCCTCAGCCCTTCTCCAAGGGCCGGATAAAATCCAGCCCACTGTTTAAAATGGGGCGTTAAATTGAAGTGCCATCTCCTTTCCCAGGTGGACATAAAAGGACCCTTGACACAATTTTGAAGATGAGGAGAGTTCTCTCCTGTATTCTGGCCAATAATAATCCATCATCCAACGTTATTAAAACAGATTATCTGGTTGTTTATGTAATTGCTACTTGAGGGGCTTTGCTGTGTACAATTTAGCTGCTGCGTTTCCAACACTATAAGAATGATAATACTTCAAAAGTACTTCAGTATTTGTCAAGTACTTTGGGATGGCCTGAGGTCATGAAAAGCACTATAGAAATGCAACTCACTTTTTTTTCTTTAACAACTGAATTGTTTATGTGCACAATATCAAGTCATGTAGCAAGCCCTGGGTCAAACAAAAATTGTTGTCACTGTACCCAGCTTAACGGATACATCATGAGCCTTCTCATTATCTCTCAGGCTTTGCAAAGTGATAGAATAATTCCTGAATCAGAATTGGATCAGGCAACAACACATAAAATAGGTTTATGATAAGAAACAGATATACAGCAGAAAGGACAATACAATTTTGAATGGTTTACAAAACTTACTATCCATCCCTGAATACAGAGAAAAAAATGTGACCCTTTGCTGATAGTGGTATTTACAATAACCTAATGTGAAGCGCTTTGGGAACTCACCCCACCCCACCTCCCCATCTTCCCAACTACCCCACTGAGCCTCTTGTTTTGGAGCACATTCCCCAAGATATAACCCTAAAAACCACAAAGGTCAACCAGGGAGAAAGGAAATTCAATATGTACTATTCAAAATCAAATAAAGCTGCAAGAAAGAAAAAAAATGCATTTATATAGCACTTTTCACAACCTCAGGATGTCTCAGAGCACTTTGCAGCTAATGAAGTAGTTTTGAAATGTAGCCATTGTTATAATGTGGGCAAGACAGCAGCCAGCTTACACACAGACAGCAACGCAGTAATGACCAGATAATCTGGTTGTGATGTTGGCCAGGATTGTACAGCAACATCAGGCAAGAAATGGATGCACAGTTAAACTCAAATATCCAAAAGGTGCTATCCGAGTTGCATCACTCTGCTTTTAGCCGCATAAAAACAGCATCTCACTGTCTGCCTCACCATTGAAATACATTGAACGGTGTGAAGTCACTGTATTTGCATGGTAAATGCAAATTAAACTCGCCATTGAAAGTTAAGTCTTGTCCAGTTCAGTCTGAGTACCCTTTCAATGAATGACCTGATAAGCATTAATTACTGCCAGTCAATCTCCATGGCACTGAAAATTAACTATTACAAATGCAAAGTCTCATTCCTTCAGGTTTTAATTGTTATTGGAGATTTTTAAAATGTAAAACAATTTTTCTTATAAATTTGTTTTTCCTTTCTTTGTTTTCCTCTGTCCCTTAATCCAATCATTCTTTCTTTCTCTTTATTTCTCTTTGTATATCTGATTTGACATTGAATTCACGCATTCTAATGTACACATCCTTTTCAATCCTTGCACTGCTAATTTCACAAGCCTTCAATCTGATAGGTTAAAGAGATGCACAGTTGCTTTCCCTGTTCACCAAGGTCCCAGATGCCTAATTGCAACATTATCAGCTTGCACTTTCAGCAACTTTCCAAATAAAAATTTAAAAACCAAAATGCGTAAGTGCAAGGCTAACATTAGATGCTGTTAGATGCCCTGTTACAGCAAAATTATGGTCCATTGCTATCTAGTTGGAATCACAAATTGTCTAATTATCACATGATACTAGTAGCCTTGGTTACACTATTTATGCAGTGGAACTGCTGAGAAGTGTCTTTCAAAGAACCTTTTTAATGTTTACTGTGGGTGCCTGGTTCCCTTTTGGTAATGGAACAGTACCCAACAAAGACTTGCACTGTTGCTATAGCACTTGGCCAAGCTTCTTTGTGTTACTGCAGGAAGTATTAGACCAGCCACATTGTATAAATTATTTACAGCACTGACTATAATTCCACCACTGCTGACTCTTAAGTCTTAGCGTCAGAAAATAACACTTTCCTTCTGTATGTACTATCCAAATATTTTTTCAGTTGATTAAATGGTCTCTTATAAGTTTTATAAAGATTCAGCACTGCTGGCATGGGTAAAATGGCACGGTTGGAACAAACCAGAAAATTGGTAGTTGTTATATCTGACTTAAGTTCTATATTTTTTTAAATTTCAGGAGATCTTATTCTTTCCCTCTAAACCTAATTCTGAAGTATTGAGACATCTGACCTTTGTTATAGTCCCCAAAATCAACCCTTTCTACTTAAAGCCTATTAAATAGAAACCACTTCCTTCAATTCAATTTGTAATCCATAGTAGACATAGGATCCAGAATTTACTGACCAAGCCTCAGTCTTGTTGGCTTAACTGACCAGGCACTTCCCTCAATGATTTCCCCAACCAGATAACAACTCACTGTTCCACCATCCCCACCCATCCCAGCTTTCATGAGTAGATCTTCCTGTTGGCTCTAACCTGTTGGTTCTCCTGTGTGATCCTTGTAACAACTATCCTCTCAGTGACTTGGTCAGGGGTGGTTTTTGTAACTAGGAATTCATCTTCTCAAGACTTCCAAACCCCCCCTCCACCACGCTACCCCCGCCCATCGCTTATTGCAGCAATAAGATTTCAGCAGCAATCTGATGATGTTTGCAGTAAGTTTGTGACATGCAACCAGATTTAGCTGTTTCCTATTAACTAATAGAGACACTGCGTGAAATTTTTTCTGAAAGAGGGAGCTGAAATCCAAGCTTTAAAGCAAAAGATGGCAGTCATTATACTTTCCGACCCAGATCTGTACTCTTTCTTAATCACCACTGGGGTTTTTGAGCATTAGTTTTATTTTGGAAGTTCTATAGTATGATTGGGAAAATGATCAAATTTTTTTTTTAGATTAGAGATACAGCACTGAAACAGGCCCTTCGGCCAACGGAGTCTGTGCCGAACATCAACCACCCATTTATACTAATCCTACACTAATCCCATATTCCTACCAAACATCCCCACCTGTCCCTATATTTCCCTACCACCTACCTATACTAGTGACAATTTATAATGGCCAATTTACCTATCAACCTGCAAGTCTTTTGGCTTGTGGGAGGAAACCGGAGCACCCGGAGAAAACCCACGCAGACACAGGGAGAACTTGCAAACTCCACACAGGCAGTACCCGGAATCGAACCCGAGTCCCTGGAGCTGTGAGGCTGCGGTGCTAACCACTGCGCCACTGTGCCGCCCTTTCTGCCAAATATTTCTGCCTTCAACTTGGGAAGTCAATTTGGAACAGTGTATAAATTCTGCAGAAAAACTCCCAAGGAATAGGGTGCAAAGATGTGAAGTTCAATATTTTTTATGCCATTATTACTATCAGAATTCAATATGTATGAGTTGGAGTCATTTCGTTCCATATGTTGTAGTCTAGATACAGACTTCAGAATTCAGCTTGGGAGAGGACAGTGGAAATATGGGATCTACATCTTAAAGCAATCCCAATCTCGGCAAAGAACACAAAAGTTTTATCAGCTTACAGCAGGGTTGTCCAACTTTTTCGTGTGGGGGGGGGGGGGGGGCCACATTACAATTTTTATCTTATATAGGGGGCTGGTGAGAAAATTTCGGAAAGGTAAAGACATTAAAAACGTATCTTACTATTAATTTATCTTACTATTACTGTAAATGTGCTTTTTCTGAAGAGGCTTTAAATGAGATTAATTTATTGACTTACTTTCTCATCACGATGTTGAACACTGATTTAGTGGGATACCTGGCATTTTTTGCTTGCACAAGTAGTCAGTGTTTACCCACACACTTGTAGCGATGCAGAAAATTCCAGATAGATGTCCATCTGTCAGGAGTGATCTTGATCACTCTCTCTCCCTCTCTGTGTTTGTCTATCTCTCTCCCAGTGTCCCCCGCCCCACTCTGTATTTGCCCCCCACTCTGTTGTTCCACCCCGACTGTGTGTCATCCTCGCTCTCTGTGTCCCCCCTCTCTCTGTGCCCCCTTTCTCTCTCTGTCCCTCTCTCTGCCCCCTCTATGTCCCCCCCCCTCTCTCTCTCTAACTCCTTCCTCAATCTTTCTCTGACAGTTGCAGAGAGCAGGAGTGCTCATCACAGCAGCTTTGTGGTTGGTCAGTTTTTAAAAAACATTGTGCTGTCAGTTGTACAGCTGACATCAGGAAAGCGGTTTCCTAACTTCGGACAGATTTGAGATTTTTGCTGGGTTCTGGCTGTTTTTTAAAGCCCGCCAGAAAACCCTGAATCAGTCCAAAGTTGGGAAACTGCTGTTCCCGATTCAGCACCTGTCAGCTGTGCAACTGACAGCGCAATCTTTTAAAAAGCTGGTCTGGAAGAAGAAGACAATAGGAACATTTTTCATTTCTGAAATACATCCACGGGCCGGATAGAAACCTATGGCGGGCAGGAACCTGGCCCGCGGGCCATATGTTGGACAACCCTGGCTGACAATGTGCTTTAACAGACTGGATATTTGGAAACCGGAAAATTCCTTTCTGTTGATGAATTGTTCACTCTGGTTGGGGATGTTACGACCAGGTGAGAATGGTGCCTATGGTCTCTTTCAGCCTTCACCTGGTCTTATTGTAACAGATTAATTTTTAAACACACCGTGTTTTTAGGTCCCCCTTGTTGAATCTTTGTTCACTGCTTTCCAATTACAAGGCAAAGAAATCAGAAGAAACAGGCTTCCTTAGGTTTAAAGAAAAAAAGTGAAATTTATTAAAACTTAAACTTAAACTCTAATTCAGTTAACGCCTACGGATAAATGCTGCGCGCCCCACACTAGCATGCATATGCAATACATGCAGGGACAGAAAAGAGCAGAAGAAAAAATAAAGTAGAGAGGTTTGAGGCAAAATCAGAAGAGTTTCTTGTTATAAAAGCAAAATACTGCGGATGCTGGAAATCTGAAATAAAAACAAGAAGTTGCTGGAACCACTCAGCAGGTCTGGCAGCATCTGTGAAAAGAGAAGCAGAGTTAACGTTTCGGGTCAGTGGCCCTTCCTCGGAACTGACAAATATTAGAAAAGTCACAGGTTATAAGCAAGTGAGGTGGAGGTGGGGCAAGAGCTAACAAAGGAGGTGTAGATTGGACCAGGCCACATGGCTGACCAAAAGGTCACGGAGCAAAGGCAAACAATATGTTAATGGTGTGTTGAAAGACAAAGCATTAGTACAGATTAAGTGTTAATGCACTGAATATTGAACAACAGCAAGTGCAAACCTGAAAAAAAAAACAGTGGGTAAGCAAACTGAACAAACTAAGATGAAATGAAATAAATGCAAAAAAAAGATTGTAAAAAATGTAAAAAAGAATGTAAAAAAAAAGAAGAAAAAATAACTAAAAATGAAAGTAAAATGGGGGGCTGTCATACTCTGAAATTATTGAACTCAATGTTCAGTCCGGCAGGCTGTAGTGTGCCTAATCGGTAGATGAGATGCTGTTCCTCGAGCTTGCGTTGATGTTCACTGGAACACTGCAGCAATCCCAGGACAGAGATGTGAGCATGAGAGCAGGGGGGAGCGTTGAAATGGCAAGCAACCGGAAGCTCAGGGTCCTGCTTGCGGACTGAGCGGAGATGTTCCGCAAAGCGGTCACCCAGTCTGCGCTTGGTCTCCCCAATGTAGAGGAGACCACACAGTGAGCAGCGAATACAGTATACTACATTGAAAGAAGTACAAGTAAATCGCTGCTTCACCTGAAAGGAGTGTTTGGGGCCTGGGATCGTGAGGAGAGAGGAGGTAAATGGGCAGGTATTACACCTCCTGCGATTGCAGGGGAAGGTGCCATGGGACGGGGACGATGTGGTGGGGATAATGGAGGAGTGGACCAGGGTGTCGCGGAGGGAACGATCCCTTCGGAATGCTGACAGGGGAAGGGAGGGGAAGATGCGACTGGTAGTGGCATCACGCTGGAGGTGGCGGAAATGGCGGAGGATGATCCTTTGGATATGGAAGCTGATGGGGTGAAAAGTGAGGACAAGGGGAACCCTGTCACGGTTCTGGGAGGGAGGGGAAGGGGTGAGGGTAGAGGTGCGGGGAATGGGCCGGACACGGTTGAGGGCCCAGTCAACCACAGTGGGGGGAAATCCTCAGTTGAGGAAAAAGGAGGTCATATCAGAAGCACCGTCATGGAAGGTAGCATCATCAGAGCAGATGCGTCGGCGATGGAGAAACTGGGAGAATGGAATGGAGTCCTTACAGGAGGTAGGGTGTGAAGAAGTGTAGTCGAGGTAGCTGTGGGAGTCAGTGGGCTTATAATGGATATTAGGAGACAACCTATCCCCAGAGATGGAGTCAGAGAAGTCGAGGAAGGGAAGGGAAGTGTCAGAGCTGGACCATGTAAAGGTGAGAGAAGGGTGGAAATTGGAAGCAAAGTTGATAAAGTTTTCCAGTTCGGGGCAGGAGCAGGAAACGGCACCGATACAGTCATCAATGTACCGGAAATAGAGTTGGGGGAGGGGGCCTGAGTAGGACTGGAACAAAGAATGCTCGACATATCCCACAAAAAGACAGGCATAACTAGGACCCATGTGGGTACCCATAGCGACACCTTTTACTTGAAGGAAGTGCGTGGAGTTGAAGGAGAGTTTCTTGTTACTGTGCTTCGAGCTCACTGTAGTCCTTTTGTAAGTAGTTCTTACTTTGTAGGTAATTCTTGCTTTTCATTGGGGCCTAGGATTCTTCTTAAACCTTGTTCACTGTAGGAGCCTTTTCTCTCTTGTGGTTCATCTGTCTTCAATGGTTTCCATAGCTGGTGAGAGCGAGAAGACAGGACAGAAGTCTTTTCCGTCCCGGAGCAAACAGCTTTCTGAGTTTTAATTCTCTGTGGCAAGTTCAAGTTCAAAAAACACCAACAGCCAGTTAATCATGTGACTAAGTTGGTCTAACCATGTCTGTTTGTGTATTCGCCCATCTTGGCAGTTAACCAGGAATGCTAGCCTCTCCACCTTCAACATCTGGTAATCAAAAGTCCATTGTAGATTAAATTGGAGCAGGGAGTGGTCCCTTTGTCCTTTCTAAGTACTGTCTGTTACTATGCAAATGTCTTTCCAGTCAAGGGTCTGGTGTTTTCTTTGAAACAAGTTCTTTCTTTACTCCAGTAACAGTTTAAAAATCAATGTTCATGTGGTGAAATTAATGTGTTTCATTCTTGGCAGGTGGGGGGCCTGCATGACAGGGAAGTGTAGCGTCATGAAAGTATTTAGCATAGAAGCCGATCTATCAAACACTTTCAACACTTTTCACTTTTGTTGCATCTCCAGTTCTGGTGTAACAAAGCTAGTTATTCACACAATTCCATTATTTTTAATGGACTTGGAGTGGCAATCACATCTCTATGTAATAGAGGAAGGATGGAAATCACTTGAAATACCAGATCATCGCATCCATTTTATCCACTCTGGGAGAAATGGTGACAAAAATATATTTACTGTGGCAGTTGTAATTGGAGCAATCTTTTCTGAAGTCCCCTAGAGAAGCCACTGGACCCCCAGGGAGTTTTAATGGATGGTACCTTGGGCAGCTCAACCTTCAATTACAGCCATATGTGACAGTCTGTTGTAATGGGTTCAATCCATCGTGAATGTTTTATCATGGACTCTTCCTCAATGAGGTTGTAAAGGAGGTTTGAAAATAAGGGTTTCAGTACATCTCTGTTCCCAAATTTGAACCCCTGAAGATTTCATAACCTATACTTCTGCAAAATGCTACAGAGATGAAAGTATATCAGGTGGCTGGATTCTGAAAGTGGGTAACATCCCAGGGTAGAAATTCATTGGTGTCCAATTTCGGGCACGAAGGCAACAATGTGGCTCCAATGCACACCTGAACTGGGGGCCAAACCCACCCCCGACCCCATGGCCAGCTCAAAATTAGGCCTAGGATCTCGTCTGAATCAACTGGTAAGCTGCTGGCACCTGCTGCATCTCCATCGGCAGCTCGCTTGACTTGTGCATTGAATTTGGGCCACTTACCTCACCAGCAGTGGCTCTCAGGGGTGGGGACACAGAGAACAGTGAGAGGGTGACCGATTGCGGGCAAGGAATGCTTACATCTCATTGGCAAATGCTGCTTAGGCCACAAAGGCTGCTGAAGAATCTTGAGCTGGGAAACCCCTGACTTCTTCCCGGCCTCCAATATTTTCTTTTTAAATCATTAATGGTATGTGGGTGTTGTTGGCAAGACCAGCATTTGTTGCCCATCGCTAATTTCCCTCAAGAGGGTGGTGGTGAGCCACCTTCTTGAATCCCTGCAATTCATGTGATGTAGGTATACCCACAGTGCTGTTAGGACGGGAGTTCCAGGATTTTGACCCAGTGTCACTGAAGGAATAGCAATATATTTCTAAGTCAGGAGGGTGTGTGATTTGGAGGGAAACTTGCAGACGGTGGTGTTCCCATCCACCTGCCCATGTTCTTCTGGGTGGTAGAGGTCACAGGTTTGGAAGGTGCTGTTGAAGGAGCCTTGGCAATACTTGATTTCAAGAGAGCCACCATTCTCAAACTTACTATCTGTACTAACAGTAAGTGTTTTGCCAATAAAGGGGTGACTATTCTATGTATTGGAACCAAATGTGTGAAATATGGCTATGATTTTATGCATCATCGTTAACAGAGCATTAGATAATCTTTACCCACATTCCTTGTTTGATACAATCTGCCAGTCTTTGGGACATATGGCCCATATACCTAGCATCACACTGGCATTGAAATTCCTGTATCACATCACTCATTTGTGCGATAGGCAGGACGTCTTTTCGGCTTGATGGCAGCATCCTGTTAGTGGCAAACACCACACGTGTTGCTACTGCATAGTAGCAGCGTGAGACAGCTAGCTTTACCTGTTGCTCAAATGTTTGGGACACATTACCCTTCCAGGGAACTTTTCAGGGCCGACTATGACAGCCTTAGGCCTGTTCATAAGTTTGCGCGATATGCAGCAAGAAATGATCTGATCAGGGTAGCCATTGTCATGCAGGATGTCTTTGATTCACCCTATTTCAGCATCAGGCTTGCAGAGTGTGCAAATAGCTCAGGCCCTATTTATGGGGTTGCCGATAAGGCCAATCTTATAGCACGTGTAACTGTAAGAATCTCAATGCATGTATTGACCAGGTTTGCGGTAGACCATGGTAGAGAACCCCTGAGCAGGTTTCTCAACTAGTACGTCAAGGAAAGCGAGCTCATTTGACTGCTCCATTTCAAAGGTGCATTTGAGCACAGGATGGAGCCTATTAAGACATGTAAGGAAATTATTGCATGCAGCTGCGGATTCAAATGTAGCAAATGTATTATCTACGTATCGGAAATATGCAAGAGGTAGGCAGTTAGGTGTCATTCCCTCAAAGACACGTTTCTCATGGAACCCAACAAAGATGTTTGCGAGAGCTGGGCCTAGAGGAGATCCCATGGCAACACCATCTTTTTGGGCATTCATGGTGTAGTTAAAACTGAACTCAACTGCGCAAGTTGCCGAGTTCCTAATTTCAATGAATACTGATTCACACTGGTGGTGGAACTAGATCGCCATGATATTGTGCTGCAGTGCAAATATCTATGGTTTCCTTAAATAGTACATTGGCTAGTAATGTCAAATGAGCACATGGACACAGCATTGCTATCGATATGCAAGACCTGTATGGTCTTCACAAATGTGAAGGAATCCTTCACTGTGAATCTGGAAAACTTGCTCAAAACTGGTTCTAACAATGCGCCCAACCATTTGGCCAATTCATGTTGTGCAGAACCGGTCATAGATAAGATAGGGTGTAAAGGGATATCACTTTTGTGTGTCTTGGGCATCCCAAACATATGTGAACGCAGTGAGCCGTGAGGACGAACCCTGTCATCTATATCACCCGGCAGCTCATTGCTCTTACACAGGTCCAGCAAGCATTTTTTAAGCTTACTTTCGAGCAAGGCTGTCCTGTCATGTTGAGCGGCAGGTCCAATGGATGCAAATTTGGACCCGTCATTAAGAATGGCATGCATTTTGTTGATTTAGTCCCGCTTGTTAAGGATGACTATCCACTTCCCTTTGTCAGGTTTACTGATGTGTATGTCTGGCTTGGTCTTAAGGCCTTGCAACGTTGTCAGACAATCACGTTTCAATGCTAGTGTGATGCAAAGTATATGGGCCTTATGTCCCAAAGACTGGCGGATTGTATCAAACAACATGTCCCTTCCACTGTTCGCAACGGGCAAGGTACAGGCCGTGCCCAACCAGGCCGTGCTTGCAAAACTCAAAACATAGTGTCCAACATTAGATGTGATTCCGCAATTGGATAACATTTGCTAAATAATCTGCAGTGTGCTAAGAATTACACTGACAATCCACTTAACATTGTCAGTAGGGCTTGCAGTGTGGCGTATTTGCACGTACTGGAAGCTACATATATTAATACACAGGGTCCTGATCTTTGCAGACAGAAAGAACATGTAGACACATTGCGCCTGTTTCAGCTGAACAAAATAAATGACAGCCATTCGCTGGTTCATTCCTCAGGGCAACGCCTTGACCAATCAGAGTCAAGCTGCCTGGTTTAAATTTCAAACAAAGCATGGCAGTTATCTGTCAGTCACTGTAATCTGGTGCATTCTCCATGGCAACACCTCTACCAATCAGAGTTCAGTTGCCAACCAATCAGCACCCTCTTCTCATGCAGTATAAGTTGTTGTTTTCCCTTATATTGGTTATTCTTGCATATTGTCCTGATGAGTGCAAGACGAAAAGCTTTGACAACATGTCTCTATTTTCAGCAATTCTCAAGTTCTGAACTACCAAACAACTACAGAAATCATTTTTTGGTGTAATGTATTACAAAAAATAATTTCTGAGGATACTGTCTGGGTGCAATGTCATCACTGTCTACTTTTCACAAGAGCACTCTTAATGCAGCAAGTCACAGGCTCTTAACAGAGACTGCAAGCAAAGTGTTCATCCAAAGCTACCCATGAAGTGCTTCCCGAACAAGAGGTGTGCGGCAGCAGTACTGCACTTGTGAGCAATTCATTACACACAAAATGAGGGGAGAGACCAGCAACGAGGTAGTCTAACTATTCCATCTAGCAGGAAATAGTGCGGTACATAATGCAGTCTAAAAGCAAGGGGAGAAATATTAATTACAAAGAAAAAATAGAAAGTCCTTGGGATTCAGCATGTGGATGCTATGCCCTTTAAAAGAAAAACACAAACCCAAAATAACTTCTTAATTCTGTTCCTTCAAAAAAAATTCCAAATCATGTTCGAATACTTTGAACCATCTATTTTTCATTTATCAAAGGTTTCCAACATGAAAACAATTACAATTTAAGTTACAGCTGAAGGTGTCTGATTTCTAGTAAATGAGTCATGGTTTATACATTTGTTGTAGGTATAATGCATTGATGTGGATTATAGTTACGGTGAGCAAGATATTCACGGTATGTATTCAATATTTTTCTGTAGCACTCAGATGTTTCTCTTGACCTATGTAATTGCTTTGACCTCATAATAATTCCATTAAGATTTTGCAGTGTTCAATATTGCATGCATTCCAGATTCACACAGTACTGTGGAGGTTAAGCTGCCTTATAGCTGCTAGAGCCAAGAAGTGTGATACAGTAAATGTGTAATAAAAGATGTCATTGATGGATAACGGCGAGCGCAGGCAATAAAATATTACACCATTGAAAGACGTTCACAACTGATCCACTTAAGAGCAAGTAAAAGCAGGGTAATATCTTAAGACATCGGTACGACAAGTGGTTAAATTACCAGGCAGCTTGAAAAGACTACTTGTTTAATTAACATTCACCGAAGTGGCAATTTTCAATGGAGCACAAATATAAAAAAGATTGTCAGGAAACATTTCAGGACCAGGCTGGTAAAAAGCACATATTTATGGCTGAAGCTAGAAAACACTTCTGGCATCATCAAGCTTTAAAAATGCATCAAAATTGTTCTCACGACAACAGCATCCATTTCTGTCTCAGTTGAAAAGTGCCTGGAATTAATCAATAGGTTTATACGCAAGCTGGATCTCCAAAGTCACTATTCAATCTGCAGTGTCCTTGGTTAAATGAGATAATAATGCTCCATTTTGATGTCATTAAAACTTAACAGCATATATGCCAAACCCAGAAAAGTAGCAACCCCAAAAACCTGACCACTCAAAAGCAGCTGTGAATATAAATCTACAACATATGAAGACAAGGAATAAAAACAAGAAATGCTGGAACCACTCAGCAGGTCTGGCAGCATCTGTGAAAAGAGAAGCAGAGTTAACGTTTCGGGTCAGTGACCCTTCTTCGGAACTTCGAAGACAAGGAGTTGGACTGAAAATGAAGTGAGACATTGGCTTAGCAGAACCTATGCTGCAGATAAAACCCAACCTTCTATCACTTTAATTGTAGTGGACAAAAAGTTAGCAGCTGTGGCGGAGAAGTTTGTGAGCGCTGAATGCATGAGATTTATTTTCCGGGGACAGAGGAGCGGTGGAGACAGGGTGCATGCCTCTCTCCCAAGAACACTTGCCTCATAATTTGGCACATTTATTGGCTTTTTGTGGCCAACTGTAATTCTGAGTGTGAATCTCGGCATAATGGTTTAATGAAGCAAAACACATCACTCCAATCCCATTTGCTTTTTCATTTCCAAAACTTGGCAATTCCATGAGTACCATGACAAATAAAACTGGTTAATAAATTCACACTAGGGAACATCTAGTTTCCCTAAACAAAAAAGCTGCAACTGATAATTTAAAAAAAACCTTCACACATGGCAACAGTCAAACATTCACAAATAAATTAACCTTAAGAAAAAGAAGCAGCTTTTTAGAAGTTCCAGCTTATTTATGATGTATAATTAAATGAACTGGTACTCTTAGAAACCAGCAAGTTATTTTATCTTTTTCCCTCAAGTTTGTGAATGACAAACAATGGTAGAAGGTAACTTGTGACTGATCTCAGTCCTGTCCTCTAACCTTATCTGGTTCTCATAGGCTCCAAGCCCACCTTCCAAGTAATCTGATGAGTTTATACTGACCACCTCCAAACCCAGTGAAGTATGCTGATTTATCTTTAGAAATGCAGTCAAGCTAGCACAAGGGGGGGGAGGGGGGGCGGTGGTTGGTGGTGGAAGCTGACAATGTTTGTTGATGAGCTGCGCAACTGGGAATGTTTATATTTTAGTTCAGCACTGAAGAAGGATCTAAACAGTCCAGTTGATCATAGAATGGTTACAGCACAGAAGGAGGCCAATCAGCTCGTCATGTCTGTGCTGGCTGTCTGCAACAGCAACTCTGCTTGTACCACTTCCTCGTCTTTTCCCTGTAGCCCTGCAACTTTTTTCTCTTCAGATACTTATCCAATTCTCTTTTGAAGGTCTCAATTGAATCTGCCTCCACCACACTCTCAGGCCGTGCATTCCAGATCCTAACCACCTGCTGCATAAAAAAAGTTTTTCCTCATGTTGCTGTTGGTTCTTTTGCCAATCACCTTTAATCGTTGTCCTCTGGTTCTTGATCCTTCCACCAATGGGAACAGTTTCTCCCCATCGACTCAGTCCAGACCCTTCCTGATTTTGAACACCCCTATCAAATCTCCTGTTAATCTTCTTTTCTGCAGGGAGAACAGCCCCAGCTTCTCCAACTTATCCATGTTCCTCATCCCTGGAACCAGTCACATGAATCTTTTCTGCATCCTCTCTAATGCCTTAAACATCCTTGATGTCTCCAGTTGAGACCAAACCAGTGTTTTATACAGGTTTATCATAACTCCCTTACTTTTGTACTCTAAGCCCCTATTTATAAAGCCCAGGATCCCATACACTTTATTAACCACTTTCTCAACCTGCCTTGCCACCTTCACCAATTTGTGCACATATACTTCCAGTCCCCTCTGCTCCTGCACCTCCTTTGGAATTGTACCCTTTAATTTCTATTGCCTCTTCTCATACTTGCTCTCTGTTTCCTGTCACTCAGCAAACTTCATATCCATGCTGCTAATGTCCCATTTATTCCATGGGCTCTAACTTTGCTGACAACCCGGTTATGTGGCACTTTATCAAATGCCTTTTGGATGTCTATCTACACAATATTAAATGCATTACGCTCATCAACTCTCTGTTACCACATCAAAAAACTCAAGCAAGTTAGTTAAACACAATTTGTCCTGAACAAATCCGTGCTGGCTTTCCTTAATTAATCCACATTTGTCCAGGTGACTGTTAAGTTTGTTCCTAATTATCATTTCTAAAAGCTTTCTCACTACTGTGGTTAAACTGACTGGACTATATGGATCATGACCACTGACTGTTCACCTTCCTCTCTGCTCTGCAGCCATTCTGTGGCAGCTTTGACTCCGCACCAAGGAGGCAACATATCATTCCTGGAAGCCCCAGAAACACTTGTCTGTTCCCTTATCAAATCCTGTATCACTATAGATTTCCCAATCCTCTTTCTGATCCCTTGTACAGCTGAGCCAGCCATGGTGCAGGCGACTTGGCTCTGGATGAACTCCCAGAGGAACTGAATACTGGTTGGAAAGTGAGATGGACTCAGGGGACTCCTGCACTACCTTTTTGATCCTCCATGACTGCCTGTCAGTCACCCATTCCCTCTCTGCCTGCATAACCTTAAGCTGTGGGGTAGCCACAACTATAAACATGCTATCTACGAACTGTCAGCCTCACGGATGGGCCACAGTGACACCAGCTGCTGCTCAAGCTGTGAAACCTGGAGCTCGAGCAGCTGCAGCTGATGCCACTTCTTGCATATAAGATTGTCCAGGACATGAAAAGCATCCTGGAGTTTCCACCTGGAACAAGTTGCGTATTCTACGGGACCAATGTGCCCTGCCATCCCCACTATTAATTAGACTACTAACAGATTTAACAGAAATAAGCATAAGAATTAAATAAATAAAAACTCACCAGCTACTCGCCAATCAGCTGCTTCCTTTGTGCTGACATCATTTTATTTTATAGGGAGTTAAATTAAATATTTTACTTAACCCTTATTGTCAATATACCTCAGATTTTAATTTTCGCAAAAATTCAGAACCTTTTAGTTTTGTTATCATAGTCATAGAGAGATACAGCACTGAAACAGGCCCTTCGGCCCACTGAGTCTGTGCCAACCAACAACCACCCATTTACACTAATCCTACATTAATCCCATATTCCCTACCACATCCCCACCATTCTCCTACCACCTACCGACACTAGGGACAATTTTACAATGGCCAATTTACCTATCAACCTGCAAGTCTTTGGCTGTGGGAGGAAACCAGAGTATCCAGCGGAAACCCACACGGTCACAGGGAGAACTTGCAAACACTGCACAGGCAGTACCCAGAACCGAACCCGGGTCGCTGGAGCTGTGAGGCTGCAGTGCTAACCACTGCGCTGCCCGATCCTTTATATAATTTTAATTTTATCCCTGGATTTTAATTCATTGGTATGATAAATTGTTGAATTGGCTTTAGTTTTATGCTAATTAATTGATCTACTCTTACTTTATAGTTGTTTTAACTTAACTAAATTACAACAAAAATTCAAAACTTCCCAGTGTACTCACCCCACGTGACTCCTTTTCCTGTGATGTCACTTCATGAAATATCCCAGCCTATCATCACTGCTCCTCTCTCCCACTGTGTTTTACTGTTCTGTTACTGCTGGTCTTTCCTGTGATATATTTAAAGGCTCCTCCCTCCCGTTAAATTGAATAGAATGAATACACAAGCTGCTGTCCTCTGATGTCATTCCTTGCTATTTTTTGGAAAACACTGTGGAAGGTCCGCTCTTCCCCTGCTCTGATTTATCCACCTTTGCTGCTGCTCCTTGGACGACTTGGAGGTCTATTGAGATTAGAGTGAATGAACACTCTAGTTTCATCAGGGCAGTCCCACATTTTACTGACAAGCCAGGTGGTGTGACATTTTGCTTATTGTCCCATTTTCCTTTTGCTCTCAATTTATTTTCTATATGCTCACCCACTTTAATGTTCCTGAAAGCTGCTGTCATTTAAAGCACTGAAGTTTAAAATTGTTGCAGAGCTGTATAAACCATTGCTATTTGTTTTAAATAATTAAAATGTTACAGTGCAGTTAATACCCTGAATACACAAATATTGGAAATTAACCATATGAAGTCAGATATATCTAATCAAGAGTAAGGTTAACCCCACAAACCTACTTTCTGCACAGGGACTGCAATTGGAAAAATTTAGCAATAATCTGTTTTACCTCAATCTCCAACCCCTACAACTGTTGAATACAGTCTCCCTACAGGGAGCATTATATCGTGGAGATATCAAACCCATTTTCAAACCCAAATATAATTTTATACTTGGCAACACATGAATTAGAGACCCATTCTACTTCTCAGTTCACAGGGAGTGATTTCTGGTGGTAATGGCCATGAATCTGAAGTAGAAAAACATTTTTGATTGACATCTGATCTGGGCAACATCAGCTTCAATTTGCAATATGAAGAATGTAATTACCAGATTGGATCATTCGAATCAGTCGACTGAGGCTATGTTTCCAGGATCATCAATGGCCCTTGGGAGGCATGCCCTACAGAACTTCCTGTCACGAAAAGGAGAGTGCAGAATGTCCTGTTCTTTGATGGATTAATTATTGCCCTGACAGCTATCTGCAGTCTGAATAGCATTGATTTGTGTTGCTGGTCATTAACCATCATCAAAAGTAAACCTTTACAGCCAGTATTGCCAAGCCGTTTGATCGCAGCCTACATTTTAATTGTAGGGGCTGATGCGCTGTTATAAAAGAAAAGGAACAAAGATGTATTGATGTGATATAATAAGTCAGGCGAAAGAACCATTGAAAAGTTGACAAAGGGAGGGGGCAGATTTCAACTTCTGGACAAAACATGCATGAATCAACAGAGCAGAAGCATCATCCACTCTCAGCCGGCATCAGGAAGCCCAAAGCATTTTCCAGTTCAGGGTTCATTTGAAGGGTGAGCTGTGAAAAGCCGAATAGGTGCTCCACTGCAGATTGCCCACTAGTTGTGTCAGGGTGGGAAATCAGTCAATTCCTACATCAAATCAGCTCGCAGGGCATTGTGGGAGATAGTCCCGGGGAGGGGAGGCTGAGGTGGTGAGAACAGGCCGGCATTGGGTCGCAGCTCAAAAATTAAAGACAGATATGTTTGAGGCCCCTTTGTGTAGCAGCCATCAGCATCCCTTTAAGGACTATGGTTTTGCCCCTCGCTGACTATTTGTTAACTTCAAAATAGCAGTTGAGTTCTTTCCAAGTCAGAAGACCCCAATTTACATATTAAAACAGATTCCTATCCAAAATACGTGGGCTTGCTGTGCATCCATTTGCAGGCTTTCAGATGATTCCATCAGATGGGCCTTAGTTATCCAGGCATTGGCCAAGAATTCTCCCCAATTTTTCTCTGCTGACTGTCCGTCTTTCAGACAAAAAGCTGTGGTTGGCAGTTGAAAATTGCCACCCATAAGGTGAGGGGTAAAAATGCTGGCAGTGATTTTAAAGGGAATCTAGAATTAAAAGTTGGGATCAAAATAAGTAACTTTGAACAAATGAATTTATTTCTATCATGGTCCCATGATGATCCTCCCAGTTTCCAATTTGGAAGCATTGGGAGTCAACTTGACAATCGTTCAGCTCTCAATCTCACTCGAAAAGCCACTGTTCGAGAAGTTGTTCATGGGTTGGGGAAAGTTAACAGCAACATGGTACATTGACAATGTCCAATTCATTGGCCTAACCCAATTCTATCAGAGAATTAAAAGATTTCAAAGGGCCGGGGATTGGGGTGGGGTGGAGGGGAGGTGCAGTTGGTGGGATGGAGTAATAGAAATAAAGCATATTGCAGATCCATTTCTGTAACTTGCCATATCGCATAATAGCTGTTAAAGAGTGTTAGGGTGACCCTCCTCTAAATACAGCAAGGAAAACTGTTTGAATGTGTGGAGTGGGAGAGGAGATCTTACAATGACTTGCATTGCACTGTGTGTACTCTTGGAATAATCAATAAATCTGTTTAATTGAAGTGATAGGAGTCTGAATGAGTACACAGAGATTATATTTTGACAATTTTGACAGGCTTTGCTGGTTGTTTTTAAAAAAGCAACGATCTAAGAATTTCACAGAACTTGATCCACAAATATAATGAAAATTCTCAATAACATGGTTTTCAGTTGGATGCCTTAGGAATACGAATGTGTAACTTCTTGGCCAGTTTGTACCATTACTCTGATGTTTTTGCTCATCTTTCACCACAGTTACAATGGGAGAACCTCATGGAAATGCTATCCTTCGTTGTCGAATTTTATATAGCTTCTGATCCCAATGTGCCTGGCAGAGCAGGGTAAATGTGTTGAATCTGTAGAACCATGAATTGTAAATGGACTAAATATGGCAGGTCATGCTAGGAGGACAAACTTCATCGTTGCACTCCAGTGACCACTTACATGAGGATTTTAGCTTGTTGCATTCTCAGGCAGTAAGCATAGTTAACAGCGCCATGGCTATACAGCTGGTGTGTAGCAGATGCTAAAGCTTAGTTCTCTAACTTGAACATGGAATGATTCTTACAGATGTGGACATAAGAATTTTGCATCTGTCACTAATCAACCACCTGCTCAAGGGCAATTAGGGATGGCCAGTAAAGGCTCACCGAGCCAGCGAGGGCCACATCTCGTGAATGAATACAAAATAACAAAAGACCAGCCGACAGAAACAGAGACATGTCCTCAGTTGGTCACTTTTTTTATGATGGCATCTGGAAGACTGAAAGAGGTATTGATCCTACATTAGATCCCTGTTGAAACAAAAGGTGTCACATCCCTGGCACGCCCTTAGAAAATTCAGCTTGTCTCCAAGGTTGTCAACTCTGATTGGATGTCTCCTGGAGATTTTAACTCATGACTTCCCATCTTCACCTGCCCTGTCCAGTCAAACGAAGCTTTTCCCCACATTCCCCCATCTCCAATTATTTTTATAACTAATTAATGAAAATTCTCAAAAATATAAAAACACACAATTTTTTAATGCCCCTCTGAGTTTTCTCCTGGAACCCTCACAGTAGTGTCCAGCAGATTAATATTTGATTCTTCGGAGATGTCAGGACAATCCTGGACTTTTGGCTGCTGGTACAACTTCTAACTGGTGGTTAGGTAATATTCTTTCCCGAATGTAAAGATTATTTTTATTGCATAGATAAATGGAAACATCTATTTATTAATCAAATGACAGCAATGTATGGCCAATTGTTCAGAGTTGATCCAAGTTCTATTCTGATCTCAGGCAGTAGTTGGGTTGCTACTATTAATGTCAGTAATCCTAGTCAGTAGGGGTGGGGGCTCCAAGACTATTGCTCATGATTGCTATTCCATGTCTCCTTGGAGATATGAGTTGCGGATATTGGGCTAAGACAAAATTAGATTCAGCTGTGATGCTGCCTGCAATCTAATATACTTCCCCTTTTTCGCTGCCACACAAAAAATGTTTAAAGATAACATGCATTGAAATAAACAGACGATACACAAAGTAAACTTAGCGGGATCATTGCACTTACTGATGGCACTAATAGTGGTTGGAAGGTCATCTTGGGGTCAAATATGACACCAAGGTTGCAAACAGTCTGGTCCAGTCTCATGCAATTGCCGAGAAGAGGGATGGAGTCAGTGGCTAGGGAATGGAGTTTGTGCTGGGGACTGAAGGCAACAGCTTCACTCTTCCCAACATTTAGTTGTAGGAAACCTCTGCTTATCCAATACTGGATATTGGACAAGCAGTCTGACAATTTAGAGACAGCAGAGGTAAGGCAGATGGAGGTGTTGTCAGTGTACATGTGGAAACTGATACTTGTGTCACCAAGGGGCAGCATGTAGATGTGAAATAGGATAGGGCCAAGGGTAGATCCTTCAGAGACACCAAAGGTAACGGTGTGAAAGTGGAAAGTGAAACCAGCGCAGGTGATCCTCTGGCTATGCTTAGATACGAATGGAGTCAGGCGAGTGCAGGTCCACCCAGATGGACAATGGTGAAGAGGTGTTGGAGGAGGATGGTTTGGTCAGTTGTGTCAAAGGCTCTAGACAGGATGAGGAGGGATAGTTTACTTTTGTCACAATCACACAGAATTTCATTTGTGACTCTGGTAAGAGCTGTTTTGGTGCTGTGGCAGGAGTGGAAACCTTAATAATTCTGGGAAAAATGGGAACTGATTTGGGAAGTGACAACACGTTCAACAATCAAAAGTAATCAAGGTAAATCCTAGAATATCAAACTCAATTTACAACCCACACTACTCAACTCCATCCAATTGCATTCTACAGAAGACACCTCCTATTGTCTCAGTAGCACAAGAGTGTTTGATCATCCATATCCAGAAAGCATGAGTAACTACTTGTAAGACAGTTCTAAATGCACTCTTTAGCTAACCATTGATTGTATCTTGTTAAATGCTCAGCACTGATAATGTCAGACTAACTATACTATAACTCCTGATTTGTCTCACAGCTTTTCAGAATATTAGGATTAAAATTTGCATTCCTCAGGTACAGGCCTGTACTTATAGAGCATCTGAAAATATTAACTATTGCATCACCTATTTGCCTGGAGGTTCTCAGCTGCATCCTCTTAATTCCTTGAGTTTCTTAATAGCACATGTGTTATTATCCTATGTATTCTTGAACCAAGTTGACTGAATCTGACATTTCTCTACACTCTTCATTTGGAAAATAGTGTGAAGAAATCATTTAACATGGCTGATATCTCATGATCCGCAATAATAGTTATACTCCATGTGTCCATTAAAATAGATGAGTAATAGAGGAGAGGTGAGATCACCCTGTTGGGAGTTTTCTATAGACCTCCAAATAGTTCCAGAGATGTAGAGGAAAGGATAGCAAAGATGATTCTTGACAGGAGCGAGAGTAACAGGGTAGTGGTTATGGGGGACTTTAACTTTCCAAATATTGACTGGAAATACTATAGTTCGAGTACTTTAGATGGGTCTGTTTTTGTTCAGTGTGTGCAGGAGGGTTTTCTGACACAGTATGTAGACAGGCCAACCAGGGGCGATGCCACATTGGATTTGGTACTGGGTAATGAACCCGGCCAGGTGTTAGATTTAGAAGTTGGTGAGCACTTTGGTGATAGTGATCACAATTCGGTTAGGTTTACCTTAGCGATGGGAAGGGACAGGCATATACAGCAGGGCAAGAATTATAGCTGGGGGAAAGGAAATTATGATGCGATTAGGCAAGATTTAGGATGCGTAGGATGGGGAAGGAAACTGCAGGGGATGGGCACAATCGAAATGTGAAGCTTACTCAAGGAGCAGCTACTGCGTGTCCTTGATAAGTATGTACCTGTCAGGCAGGGAGGAAGTTGTCGAGCGAGGGAGCCGTGGTTTACTAAAGAAGTTGAAGAGCTTGTCAAGAGGAAGAAGAAGGCTTATGTTAGGATGAGACGTGAAGGCTCAGTTAGGGCGCTTGAGAGTTACAAGCTAGCCAGGAAGGATCTAAAGGGAGAGATAAGAAGAGCAAGGAGAGGACACGAGAAGTCATTGGCGGATAGGATCAAAGAAAACCCTAAGGCTTTCTATAGGTATATCAGGAATAAAAGAATGACTAGAGATAGGTTAGGGCCAATCAAGGATAGTAGTGGGAAGTTGTGTGTGGAATCGGAGGAGATAGGGGAAGTGTTAAATGAATATTTTTCGTCAGTATTTACAGTGGAGAAAGAAAATGTTGTCGAGGAGAATACTGAGATACAGACTACTAGGCTAGATGGGATTGAGGTTCACAAGGAGGAGGTGTTAGCAATTTTGGAAAGTGTGAAAATAGATAAGTCCCCTGGGCCAGATGGGATTTATCCTAGGATTCTCTGGGAAGCCAGGGAGGAGATTGCAGAGCCTTTGTCCTTGATTTTTATGTCATCATTGTCGACAGGAATAGTGCCGGAAGACTGGAGGATAGCAAATGTTGTCCCCTTGTTCAAGAAGGGGAGTAGAGACAGCCCTGGTAATTATAGACCTGTGAGCCTTACTTCGGTTGTGGGTAAAATGTTGGAAAAGGTTATAAGAGATAGGATTTATAATCATCTTGAAAAGAATAAGTTCATTAGAGATAGTCAGCACGGTTTTGTGAAGGGTAGGTCGTGCCTCACAAACCTTATTGAGTTTTTTGACAAGGTGACCAAACAGGTGGATGAGGGTAAAGCCGTGGATGTGGTCTATATGGATTTCAGTAAGGCGTTTGATAAAGTTCCCCACGGTAGGCTATTGCAGAAAATACAGAAGTATGGGATTGAAGGTGAATTAGTGCTTTGGATCAGAAATTGGCTAGCTGAAAGAAGACAGAGGGTGGTGGTTGATGGTAAATGTTCATCCTGGAGTATAGTTTCTAGTGGTGTACCGCAAGGATCTGTTTTGGGGCCACTGCTGTTTGTCATTTTTATAAATGACCTGGATGAGGGTGTAGAAGGGTGGGTTAGTAAATTTGCGGATGACACGAAGGTCGGTGGAGTTGTGGATAGTGCCGAAGGATGTTGTAGGTTACAGAGGGACATAGATAGGCTGCAGAGCTGGGCTGAGAGATGGCAAATGGAGTTTAATGCGGAAAAGTGTGAGGTGATTCACTTCGGAAGGAGTAACAGGATTGCAGAATACTGGGCTAATGGGAAGATTCTTGGTAGTGTAGATGAGCAGAGAGATCTTGGTGTCCAGGTACATAAATCCCTGAAAGTTGCCACCCAGGTTAATAGGGCTGTTAAGAAGGCATATGGTGTGTTAGCTTTTATTAGTAGGGGGATCGAGTTTAGGAGCCACGAGGTCATGCTGCAGCTGTACAGAACTCTGGTGCGGCCGCACCTGGAGTATTGCGTGCAGTTCTGGTCACCGCATTATAGGAAGGATGTGGAAGCTTTGGAAAAGGTGCAGAGGAGATTTACTAGGATGTTGCCTGGTATGGAGGGAAGGTCTTACGAGGAAAGGCTGAGGGACTTGAGGTTGTTTTCGTTAGAGAGAAGGAGGAGAAGAGGTGACTTAATAGAGACATATAAGATAATCAGAGGGTTGGACAGGGTGGATAGTGAGAGCCTTTTTCCTCGGATGGTGATGGCAAACACGAGGGGACATAGCTTTAAGTTGAGGGGTGATAGATATAGGACAGATGTCAGAGGTCGTTTCTTTACACAGAGAGTAGTAGGGGCGTGGAACGCCCTGCCTGCAACAGTAGTAGACTCGCCAACTTTAAGGGCATTTAAGTGGTCATTGGATAGACATATGGATGAAAATGGAATAGTGTAGGTCAGATGGTTTCACAGGTCGGCGCAACATCAAGGGCTGAAGGGCCTGTACTGCGCTGTAATGTTCTATAATTCTATAATATAAAGGGAGTATATTTTGTTATTCATGGATTTTTCAAAGATTCACATACAGAAAATAGCAAAACATAACAATTGCCCAGGTATGTCCTGTGTACAAAAAGCAGGACAAATCCAACCCAGCCAATTACCACCCCTTCAGTCTATTCCCGATCATCAGCGAAGCGATGGAAGGGGTCGTCGACAGTACTATGAAGCAGCACTTGCTCAGCAATAATTTGGTCAGTGATGCTCAATTTGTGTTCTGCCAGGGCCACTCAGCTCCTGACCTCATTACAGCCTTGGTCCAAACATGGACAAAAGAGCTGAACTCCAGAGGTGAGGTAAGAGTGACTGTTCTTGACATCAAGGCAGCATTTGACTGAGTATTGTATCAAGGAGCCTTGATACCTTCCTAACAGCAGTGCTCGTGTACCTCGACCCCAAAGACTGCAGCGATTCAAGAAGGCAGCTCACCACCACCTTCTCAAGGGCAATTAGGTATGGACAACAAATGCAGGCCTAGCCAGCGACTCCCCCATCCCATGAATGAATAAAAAAAGTTAACAAACCTTAAAGGGTTATGACAACATAGGAATCCATCAATACTGTGAAGATGGTATGCTTTTAGTAAAGTCTGAAAGCAGACTGAGGTTACATTGGGCATCATCGCAATCTTGCAGTTATGAAATAGAGGAAATTGGCCAGGGGTATTGCACACACTTGGGTACTAAGTAAATTAAACAGCTGCCAGAGCAGGGCCCAACTACATTATAAATGATAGGATATGAATTTGGGCACAAGCAGAAATAATGAAGAGGGAGAAACAGAAGAGGGAGAAGCAGAACGGATTAACAAAAATATAACTGCAATGAGAAATAAGGCTAGCAATAGATCTGGAGACGAACAGTTAGACAATGGTATATGCAGAAAATCAGCTGACTATTTCAAATCACTAACAGATTCACTTGCACAATAGTTCAAAATAAACCAGACCTTTGAAAATTTACCTTTGGATAATTTAAGTGAATCTATTGTACCCTCAAAATGGGCGTTTATTATCCAGAACATGATCAGTCAGTTCAAAGAGGTAAAACATACACAGTGAAAGGAAGTCAGGAAGTAGTGATCGGTTGCCAACAGATAGTTACAGAAACTCTCCATGCTGGGGTCCTGGGGGAGACTTTAACAGGGATCTCAAATTGTAAAAATATAAATTGAGCTGTAGAGAGATACTCATTATGGAGCAAAATCATAGCTCAATAAATTTGAACTTTTGGATGTGAGCATAGAATTGGCAAATGGGTATCAGCTGCCCCACATCCTCTCTAACTCATTCAGAAATTTCAGTTTGTCAGTACTGGCATGTAACATTAATGCTTTTTCTAGCTTTCTCATTCGCCTTGGCACAATGGTATGGTCGCATAATAGTTATGTCACTGGACTAGTAATCCAGATACATGAGTTCAAATCCCACAGGAGCTGGGAAATTTACATTCAATTAATTAAATAAATCTGGAATTTAAAATCTAGGGGGAAAGTTCACTTGCTTGAAGTGGCGCCATGCAGATTCCATTGATTCCCAAAGGGTAGATAGTGTTACCTGTGTGGCCCATACGGCATTCTTCAATGATATCAATGAAGAAATCAACGTGGGTAGTGGCCCGCCACGTAAGTCTGTAAAGTGGCACTAGATGAATTAATTTCTCCCACCTAGTATTAGTAATGGTGACCATAAAACCACTGCATTTCCTTCTTTAGGGAAGGAAATCTGCCATCCTTAACCAGTCTATCTGTGACTCCAGATCTACAGTAATGTGGCTGACTCTTAATCACCCTGTGAAATGGTCTCGCAAGCTATTCAATTATATTGGAAAAAGGTGGCTCACCACCACTTTCTCAAGGGCAATCAGGAATGGGCAATAAATGCTGGTTTTGCCAGCGGCACCCACATCCAGGGTAAGAAATATAAAAAACTGTTTGTAGAGTATCTTCCTTCCCCATATCTTCAGTGAAAAGACTGAGATTGGTTACTCATGCCTAATGCAATTGATACAGACTCAATGGCTCGAAAATCAATGGAGCCCAGTTCTGCTGGCATAAATATGGTGCAGTGAAACCACCATCTGACTTGCTCCATGCCAGAGACCTCCCAAAAATGAGCAGCAGAGTTTTGGATGAGCTGAAGTTAATGGAGGATGATGGCCAGCCAGGAGAGCATTGGAATAATGCATTCTGGAGGTGACAAACCCATGCAAAGGAGTCCCAGCAGCAGATGGGCTGAGGCAAGATGATTATTGAAATGGAAGTAGGCAGTTTTTTTGATGCAGAGGGTATATAGTTGGAATGTCAGCTCAGGGTCTAATGGGACACTGAGGTTGCAAATGGAAATACCAGATTATGGAAGGTTCAGCAATATAAATAGAGCTCAATTGTTGTGAAACAATACAACAGAAACAGGTTGTACTGATAATAGTGCCTTTAATGTAGCAAAAAATCCCAAGGCACTTTACAGAACAGTATGGGACACTGAGTAGGAATTGGGAGCAGAGACAGGCAGATTAACTGAAGGTATAATGAAGAAACAGATTTTCAGGAAGCTTTCTGAAGTAGAAGGAAATGTGGCAAAGCAATAGGATTTCAGTAAAAGGAGTACCAGAGGCTTAATGAGCAAAGCTTTGCCATTAATGGTGGAACACAGGGAGAGAGGAAACACTGAAGACCAGAGTTGAAAGAATGAAATTGACAAGTAGGGAGGTGGGGCTGGAGAATGTTGCAGAGATAAAGTGGGCCAAGGCCATGGAGGGATTTATAGATTTAAAAATGCTTGTGCTTACTGTGCTGGAGGTAGGGCTGCCAACACTGATTTGATTATTTCTTGGAGATTTGATCATGTGACATTCGATCACATGGCAATCACATGACACCACTCAATGCTTAACCATGACATTTTTTCCACTGCAAATGTTATTGCATTTACCTGAGTCGAGTGTCTCAATATCACCAAGTCCTGAATAACACATTTGACTTGCAGTTTTATGATGAGATGAATAACATAATTTATAAATCAAAGAACACAAAACAGGAAGATTTAAGGATAAATAATATTTAAATAAAACCATTTCAATATTCCTACAATATCGACTGCAACAAGAAAATCCAAGTAAATACACTAATTCAACAAAATTATAATTAATATAAATTATTTCTATCTAAAGTTTCAACAAAATGTTATATTTTTTAACAATACACAGCAAGTTAGAAAATAATGAACCAAAACCAACTCACACCCTGAGCTTCAGGGAAGCTTAGTCCTCAGGGAGAAGCATCAAAGTTGCCCGATTCCCATAATAAAACATATTATACAACAGCACATATCACGGGCCAACATGAACTCTCCCTTCCCCAGTTTGGGTTACTCTCTCTCTCTCCCTCTCCCCACCAGTTTGTGTTGTTCTTCCTCCCCAGTTTGTGTTCCTCTTGTTCTCTCTCCCAGTTTTATTTCACTCTCCCCAGTTTGTGCTTCTCTCTCTCCCTCCTCAGTTGTTGTTTCTCTTTCTCTCCATCCCCCAGTTTGTGTTTCTCTCCCCGTCTCTCCCCAGTTTGTGTTTCTCTCCCCAGTTTCTGTTTCTGTCCCTCTCTCCCCAGTTCGTGTTTCTCTTGCTCCCTCCGAGTTTGTTTTTCTCTCCTGTGTTGGTGTTTCTCTTTCTGTCCCTCTCTTCGCCCAGTGTATGTTTCTTTCTCTCTTCCTCCCCCAGTTCCTCTTTGAGGACTTACAAAATTTCCAGAAAACTTTCATTGAGCCCGATGCCAGCAGCCTCACAACTGGAAAGGAAGCGGTGTTTGCATGGTTCAGACAATGTGGGGTACTGCACATGCTCAAATCACCAACAGAGTGTATGTTTCTTCGAGTGGCCAGCAGCAGTGCTCATGAGATCAATAGCCCATTCCAGTAGACTCTATCCAGGGTTGGGAATCCTAGCTGGAGGATGGATCCAGTGGAGACCATACAGGGTAGGAATGATAGCTGTTCTGGCTATGTTAGGGTTTGTATAGGCTGGACCTTGGTCAATGATAAGGCCATTATAAATGTTGATCCAGAGGTAAAGGAAATTTCAGAAATGGCTACAAAAAGAAATTAAATCTTTTATATTTTTGAAATCAAAAGCCCCAGAATGAGTAGGATTACAGGGGCAGCAGTGAATTAAAGAAAATAAACCACCTGTAGTGCTGATGACTCAAATGGTGCCATGCAAATCAATGGTTTATTATCCAGAAACTACCACTACAAAGTGAAGTGCATTAACATTTGTAACAAATATCTATTTTACACCTGAATTGGGATCTGTTATATTAAAATATATCTGCTGACCTGACCTAATTAATATTTTGTAACTGTCTACTTCAGGAAAACCAGTAATCCCATCTTTCTGGCTGAGTGACAGGAAACAAAGAGTAATGGTTAATGGATGTTTTTCAGGCTGGAGGAAGGTTTGTAGTGGAGTTCCACAGGGGTCAGTGTTGGGACCCTTGCTCTTCCTGATATTAATTAATGACTTGGGCCTTGGTGTGCAGGGCAAAATTTCAAAATTTGTGGATACGAAACTTGGAAGCATTGTGAACTGTGAGGAGGATAGTATAGAACTTCAAAAGGACAGAGACAAGATGGTGGAATGGGCGGACAAGTGGCAGATGAAATTCAATATGGAGAAATGTGAAGTGATTCATTTTAGTAGGAAGAACATGGAGAGACAATATAAAATAAAGGGTACAATTCTAAAGGGGATGCAGGAGCAGAGGGACCTGGGTGTGTATGTGCATAAGTCATTGAAGGTGGCAGGACAGGTTGAGAGACTGGTCAATAAAGCATACATTATTCCTGGCTTTATTAATAGGGGTATAAAGTACAAGAGCAGGGAGGTTATGTTGAACTTGTATAAGACACTAGTTCGGCCTCAGCTGAAGTATTGCATCCAGTTCTGGGCACTGCATTTAAGGAAAGATATGAAGACATTGGAGAGAGTGCAGAAAAGATTCACACAAATGGTTCCAGTGATAAGGAACTTCATTTACGAAGATAGATTGGAGAAGTTGGGACTGTTTTCCTTGAAGAAGAGAAAGCTGAGAGGAGAGTTGAAAGAAGTATTCAAAATCATGAGGGGTCTGGACAGAGTAGATAGGAAGAAACTGTTCCCACTCGTGAAAGGATCAAGAATGAGAGGGCACAGATTTAAGGTAATTGGCAAAAGAAGCAATGGCAAAATGAGGAAAAACTTTTTCACACAGTGAGTGGTTAGGATCTGGAAAGCACTGTCAGAGAATGTGATGGAGGCGGGTTCAATCGAAGTATTCAAAAGGGAATTAGATAGCTACCTGAAAAGTAAGAATGTGCAGGGTTAGGGGAGAAGGTGGAGGAATGGCACTAAGTGAATTACTTGGAGAGCCAGTGCAGACACGATGGGCCCAATGGTCTCCTGTGCTGTAACAGTTCTGTGAATTCTGTGAACTGAGGCTGTATCTACACGACTAACTGTATGTGCCCAGAACTCCCTACAGTTTTCTATCTGATGTGCACAGATGCATGTTTAAAACAATAAAATGCAATTCTTGCCACTTCCATGGTACTTAATTGTTCCGAATTTCCACACGGGAGGCTGTACAATCACAGGGTTATGACCAGCAACAATAATAAACATCTGGACAAAATCTCCAAAAAAAACCTTTTGCTCTTCACGTGTAAATTTCTGTGTCACATCTAAAAAAATGTATTAGAGAAAATAGAAAGAGGCAATTATAAATTGTGGAGAAACAGAAATTAGCTGCTAATTATCTTAAGGAGTTTCCAATAACATGCAAGTCTGACATTTAATTAATCCGAGGATCTGCCTAAGAGCAATAAACCTCTAACTGACCTGAAGGTGGATCAGCAATTTTACCTAGTGTTAAAGAAACCAAGTTCTGGTATACACAGCTGCACTTCATCAGTACAGGAAAATAGTTTGCATTACATGGTATAATGGTCCTGTCCTTTTTAACAGTACATCCTGTAACTTATTGCATGCTAGTGAAATAGTAAAAACTGTCGAGCCATATTTGAAGGAATACATTGCACTGTGTCTCTCGGTGTGCAGCATTGTATTTCTACCCAATTTATGTTATAGCCCTCTCTCCAGAGATAGAGCTGCAGTATAAATGACTCAGCTCTCCCCCTGCCCATATAAACCAGCAATCTGATTTCGATAAGACTCCACGAACAAGCATGTGTGTAAAGTTGTGCTTGAGATTTTTGAATAATTTTGTGCGTAGTTCCGAGATTACCACCAGTGTTCTGAATGTGTCATAAAGTGTAAATGACGAAATTCACAGAGGTCCTGTACTATAAATGGGGCTAACACTATCAATTTTGATGTACAAATAACATATGTGAGTGGTAGCATTTCATACCATGTAAAGGTAAATAGGAATCGGGGGTACTTTTTTGTTACAGTATTTTTAATCACTATATGTTAAAATTCAATTGTGCAATCATTCTGTCAACCAATGTACTGCTAATTTTTTGACATCATAGAGGCTGATAAATACTTAAGTTTTTAAATTTTTCCTCCTGTGGTTTTGTGTGTGAATCCCTCATGTATATTTTACAAATAGGTAGTGCGATGAGGGAGGAGTGGCAATGTGAAACTTTGTGCAAACCAATTTAAGCATCAGATTACACACACACTTTTAGCAGATTTTGTCCCGTAACATTTGTAGCTCATGAAAGATTTCCCATAATGAATGCAGACTATGAGACAGTAAAAATGAGTAATTTTGACACCTAAACACTTTCTTAAGGTTTGTTGAGTTCCACAGCACAATTCCTACATTGCAAAGCCCCAATTTCAGTTTGGACCTCAATAGAAAATGAGATGTAAATACCACAGTGCTAGTAAAAAAAAATTGTAATTATTCCTTTAGCTGTGTTTAATTAAATGTTGCCTCCAGGATTTCCTCTGTAATACCATATTTTTGTACATTCTTATTCCTCGTGACTCAGGGCTAAATGTCAACCATTAGCAGCAGAATAAACAAGTGGGATTACAGAATAGAAATCAGTAAAGAAGCAGATCTCCAGAGGATGACGTGCAAATTATAGCTTTAATGTACACTATATGAACCAGATCAAATAACCGATTTCACAGTAATGATAAAATGACAGAGTCTGACATATCTAGTACTCAGTAAAAAGTAGAAATGGGGTCAGCAGAGTGGATTTTAAAACCAGCAAAACAAGGAAAATACATATCAGGCTTCGAACAAAGTAATGCATTACAGTGTTTAATAAGCAAGTACACTCCTGACCACACAGGCAATCAAACTTCAGAACATTTCAAGGGGTGCTCAGACATAAACACATAAAAGGATCAAAGCCAGAAAATGCTCCAGCTCAGGCAATATTTCTTAAACATCTTGCAAAGGTTCATTATATTTAAATGGATTCCAAAAATCCTTTTTTCTTTCTTTACTTCTTCCCATGATTCTACTGCCCCCTATCCATCTCCCTGTGTTGGGGTAGGAAATACCTGGCACAGATTCGATGGGCTGAATGGCTTCCTTCAGTGCTGTACTATTCTATGATTCTACGAAAGCACTTCATTTTTTCTGCCTTCTACCCAAGAAAAGCATGATACTATATCTGAGTAGCAAATTCGAGTGAGATATTGTTATTGTTTCATTTTATGTAGCATTTCCTTGTAATATCTTAAACTGGCAGGAGTGTCCATCCCAGATAAAAAAAAGTATCCATCCAGACAGATGTTTAGATCTGTTGCTATGAACTACAATGGGACTTCCAATGACTGCTATAGTGGAGGACTCCCATTATGATGATGGAAAAAGGTGAACAACATAGTTTTCCTAAATCTTGCAGACTCTGAGGTGCATTGTATAGTATTAACTAGGCATGAGAAAGAGGACACCTGCAATACAAAAACAGATTAAATTTAATTTAATCTTTAATAAAAACAGAAAATGCCGGAAATACTCAGCAGGTCAGGCAGCATCTGCAGAAAGAGAAACAGAGTTAACATGTTCAGAAATTAAACTAGCCTGCTATTGTGAGTCACATTGACCCAGAATTCTATTTGCAAAGTTGCTTTAATTTTTTTCCACTGTAGCTTAAAAAACACAGTGCTTCAAGGCAAAACCCTTCTGAGGTAAAAATATAATATAATATCTGGAATTATATGTTCTTGAAGCAGTTCTGCTTTACTTTTCAGATGTTTTGTTGCCAGTATTCAGTCTCCTTTTAAACGAAGGGTATAGTTGACCTGGTCAGAACTCAGCAATGGCTTCCACATGCTGCGGATTCCAGATGACGCCACAGTCTCCTGCAAAACTAGAAAAAAACAACAATAAAGAACATTGGCCCCACGTTATCTCCCCACATTCTCCCTCAATAACACTGACACTTTCATCGAAACAATTACTCAATCCTTTCGAGCTGAAACAGTCTAATGGCTCAATCACAATGCTCAACGCTGAGCAACTCATTCGCTATTCTTTCATTTCCCCCCCCCAACACCAATGAATGGCTGTTGGTAACAAACCAATATAAGGATGAGTAAATGTCAGGGCTCAATTCAAATATCTCAATGTAGTCAGTCAGCCTTTTGAGGAGACCTGTGCAAAAAGCAGCAAGTTTAAAGAAAACATAGAACAGTCACCGAGATGCTCATTGTTTCTATTGAACTATTAACTTATTTGTAACCAACATTTAGATTCCAATATCAATTTATTCTTTCAAGGATTTTAAAAATGAGGTTGGATTATTTTATTTGCTCAAAGAATATCCTATGAATTCTAACTGCTCTGAGAACGGAGATCTACTGATGCCCTCTTTGGGTAAAAGTACTCCTTCGAATGGAACTAAGTCATACAGACCAGAAAGCAGTCAGGCTTGATCCTTTTACTGATAGTGTTCAGGCTAGGGAGTGGTTGTCATCCAGGTTTCCTCCTTTTGATTGCTTTCCAGACTGCTGCATGTGGACTTTAGGAATGAACAGGACTGGCTCAGTTTGATGTTTATCACATCATACAGTCATAGAGTCATATAGTGGTGGGTGCCTGGAACGCGTTGCCAGCGGAGGTGGTAGACGCGGGCACGATAGCGTCTTTTAAGATGTGTCCAGACAGATACATGAATGGGCAGGAAGCAAAGAGATACAGACCCTTAGAAAATCGGCGACATGTTTAGATAGAGGATCTGGATCGGCGCAGGCTTGGAGGGCCGAAGGGCCTGTTCCTGTGCTGTAATTTTCTTTGTTCTTTGTTTTTTTTAACATAGAAACAGGCCCTTTGGCCCACCGCGTCCATGCCTACCATAATGCCTATCTATACTAATCCCACCTGCCTGCATTAATTCCATATCCCTCTATGCCTTGCTCATTCAAGTACCTGTCCAGATGCCTCTTAAATGTTGCTACTGTTCCTGCCTCCACCACCTCCTCAGGCAGCTCATTCCAGATACCCATTATTCTTTGTGTGACAAATTTACCCCTTTGATCCCCTTTAAACCTCCTCCCTCGCACCTTAAATCTATGACCTCTGGTTTTAGTCACCCCTACCATGGGAAACAGACTCTGGTTATCTACCCTATCTATGCCTCTCATAATTTTATATACCTCTATCATGTCCCCTCTCAGCCTCCTTCGCTCCAGGGAAAACAGACCCAGCCTATCCAATCTCTCTTTATAACTCAAGCCCTCCAAACCAGGCAACATCCTTGTGAATCCTTTCTGCACCCTCTCTAGCTTAATCACATCTTTCCTGTAGTGCGGCGACCAGAACTGTACACAGTATTTCAAATGCAGCCTAACCAAAGTTATGTACAACTGTAACATGACGTCCCAACTCTTGTACTCAAGGCCTCATGCCATACGCCTTCTTCACCACCCTGTGTTGCCACTCTCAGGGAACTATGTACTTGCACCCCAAGGTCTCTCTGTTCAACAACACTCCCCAGGGCCCTGCCATTCACTGTATATGTCCTACCCTGGTTTAACTTCCCAAAATGCATCACTTCACACTTGTCTGCATTAAATTCCATTTGCCGATCCCTTGCCCACTTTCCCAGTTGACCTATTGTCCTGTTGTAACCTTAGACAACCTTCTTCACTGTCCACTATACCACCAATTTTGGTGTCATCTGCAAACTTACTAGTCATGCCCCCTACATTCACATCCAAGTCATTAATATATATGGCAAACAACAGAGGGCCCAGCACCGATCCCTGCGGCACACCACTGGTCATCGGCCTCCAATCTGAAAAACAATCCTCCACTACCACCCTCTGCCTCCTATCACCAAGCCAATTTTGTATCCAATTTGCTAGCTCACCCTAAATCCCATGTGTTCGAACCTTCTGGACCAGCCTACCATGCGGGACCTTGTCAAAGGTCTTGCTAAAGTCCATTTAGACAACGTCCATCGCCCTGCCCTCGTCAATCCTCTTGGTCACCTCCTCGAAAAACTCAAATTCGTGAGACATGATTTCCCACAAAGCCATGCTGACTATCCCTAATCAGACCATGCCTTTCCAAATGCATATAAATCCTGTCTCTCAGAATCCCTTTCAATAACTTTCCCACCACTGATGTAAGGCTCACCGACCTGTAGTTCCCTGGCTTATCCCTGCTGCCCTTCTGAAATAAAGGCACAACATTAGCTATCCTCCAGTCTTCCGGTATCTCACCCGTGGCTAGCGATGATACAAAAATCTCTGCCAGGGCCCCAACAATCTCCTCCTTGGGCCTGGTCAGGCCCTGGGGATTTATCCACCTTAGTGCGCTTCAAAACCTCCAACACCTCCTCCTTTGTAATGTTGATATGCTCCAGGATATCGCTGTTCCCTCCCTTGAACTCACTAGCTTCCATGACCTTCTCCACGGTAAATACGTACAAGAAATATTCATTTAAGACCTCGCCCATTTCCCGTGGCTCCACACGTAGATTGTCACACTGATCCTTAAGGGGACCTACTCTCTCCCTAGCTACCCTTTTACTCTTAATATACTTATAGAATCTTTTAGGATTCTCCTTTATCTTATTTGCCAGGGAAATCTCATGGCCCCTTTTCGTCCTCCTAATTTCCTTCTTAAGTGTAGTCCTACATCCCCTATACTCCTCGAGGCACTCGCTTGATCCCAGCTGTTTATACCCGACATATGCCTCCTTCTTTGTCCTGACCAGACCCTCAATATCCCTCGTCAACCAAGGTTCCCTAAACTTGCCAGCCTTGCCCTTCCATCTAACAGGAACATTCCAGCCCTGAACTCTTCCTATCTCACTTTTAAAAGCCTCCCACTTGCCAGACGTCCCTTTACCTGTAAACAGCCTGTCCCATTCAACTTTTGAGAGTTCCTGTCTGATGCCATCAAAATTAGCCTTCCCCCAATTTAGGACTTCAACCTGAGGACCAGTCCTATCCTTTTCCATAACTATCTTGAAGCTAATAGAGTTATGGTCACTGGTCCCAAAGTGCTCCCCCACTGACACATCAACCACCTGCCCATCCTCATTTCCTAAGAGGAGGTCGAGTGTAGCCCTTCTCTAGGAGGGCCATCCACATACTGCTTCAGAAAATTATTCTGGACACACTTAAATTCTTCCCCATCTGATCCCTGAGCACTAAGGCAGTCCTAGTCAATATTAGGGAAGTTAAAATCACTTACTATTACAACCCTATAATTCCTACACCTATCTGCAATTTCCCTACATATATGATCCTACACTTCCCTCTGACTATTGGGGGACCTATAGTATAATCCCATCAAAGTGATCACCCCTTTCTTATTTCTAAGTTCTACCCATATGGCCTCGCTGGACATTCCCCCCGGGATATCCTCTCTAAGTACTGCCGTGATGTCCTCCCTAATCAATAGTGCAACTGCCCCTCCTCTCTTACCTCCACCTCTGTCACACCGGAAGGATCGGTACCCCAGAACATTAAGCTGCCAGTCCTGCCCATCCCTCAACCACGTTTCCGTAATAGCTATAATATCACAATCCCATGTACCGATCCACGCTCTGAGTTCATCTGCCTTACCTGTAAGGCTTCTTGCATTAAAGTAAATGTAGTTTAGCCTATCAGACCTTCCACGCTCCCTGTCCTGCCCCTGCCCGGCCTGCCTACTGGACTTGCTTGCTTTAACCTCTACATTTGCCTGAACTATCTCATCGGAGAGACTACTACTTTGGGTCCCACCCACCTGCAAGGCTAGTTTAAACCCTCCCGAGTAGTACTAGCAAACCTCCCCACAAGGATATTGGTCCCCTTGCAATTTAGATGCAACCTGTCCTTCTTGTACAGGTCACCTCTGCACCAGAAGAGATCCCAATGATCCAAGTAGCTGAAGCCCTCCCACCTACTCCAGCTCTTTAGCCACGCATTCATTTGCCTTATCCTCCTATTCCTACCCTCACTAGCATGCGGCACAGGGAGTAATCCTGAGATAACAACCCTAGAGGTCCTGCTTTTTAACCTTCTGCCTAACTCCCTATATTCACTTTGCAGGACCTCCTCTCTCTTCCTGCCTATGTCGTTAGTACCAATATGGACCACAACCTCTGGCTGCTCACCCTCCCCTTTCAGAATGTCCTGCAGCCACTCCGAGACATCCTTGACCCTAGCACCAGGGAGGCAACTTACCTTCCTGGAGTCTCGTTTGCGGCCATAGAAACGCCTATCTGCACCACTTATGATAGAATCCCCAATCAGTATAGCTCTTCCAACCCTTTTCATCCCCTGATGTGCAGCAGAGCCCTCCGTGGTGCCACGAACTTGGCTGTTGCTGCTTTCCCCAGGGAGGTCATCCCTACCGACAGTATCCAAAGCGGTATATCTGTTTGAGAGTGGGATGGCCACAGGAGACTCCTGCACTACCTGCCTGCGCCTACTACTCCGTCTGGTGATCACCCATCTCTTTTCTGCCTGTGCAGCCATTACCTGTGGTGTGACCACCTCACTAAACATGCTATCCACGACATCCTCAGCATCAAGGATGCTCCACAGTGAATCCACCTGCAGCTCCAGCTCCGTAATGCGGGTCGCCAGTAGCTGCAGATGGATACACTTCCTGCGCACATGGTCACCAGGGACACTGGAAGCATCCCTGATTTCCCACATAGCGCAGGAAGAGCATATCACGGGGCTGAGCTCTCCTGCCATGACTTATCCTTAAGTTAATAAGTTACTCCCTTAATTAAAAAATACTAATTACACTAGGGGCCTTGTTCTACCCACTACAATCTAAAGTCCATAAAAAAGAACACTTTAGTAGTACTCACCTAATCACCAGAGATTTTATTTTCCAACAAAAAAAAACTTTCCCCTTATTTCTTTTTTAAGATATTCTAACAGCTGCTACTCACCACATCGTCAAAGAGTCTGGCAACATTGACGGCCCAGGCTCATGTGTTAAATGGATACTAGGGTAATGCACTGGACAGATGCCAGCTACCATGGAGTCAGACCCCATTAAGAGTCGCCATCATCAAGAGAGGTGGGGTGAATATTGAAGGGAGGAAGTTAAATGGACATTATACCTGATAGAAAATATTAGTAGATAAGAAGTCAAAGGCAATGCAATTACCACAGGCATTCGGGTGATGTATGAAATATTGAAGCTTTGCTTTTCTTGCCTGTGACAATTTCTGAATCCCATCAAAAACATTGGTAACTTGAAAACACTTCCTCGCCAACAATTACCCTATAGACACAGATATAATTTTCTGGGGGGGTGGGGGGTGCAGTGGGGGGAGGTGGTGCAGAAGAAACTCAATAAACAATATAGATTACTTAAATAAACCTTACAGTAACCTAGTGCAGGTAAAAAAATAAAGTTGTGCACATGAATTATTTAATGTATATTATAGTCACCAAGAAATCTTAAGTCTGAGGTCTAAATATGTATTTTATTTTAATTGTTAATGTGCGAATTGCCGCACTTTGTTCTGCAAGTTGGCCATATTTTTCCAGTAGGAGAATGATTAATCCCTTTAAATATTAGTTGGCACTAACTGTGGTCATTCAGAAAGCATTAATGTGGCATGCTGCAAATTGCCAGCCAGTTAGCAGTTACCTCATGCATCAAGTTGGGCAAGATGCCAATCAGCAAATAGGCAAAAGTCATAAAATCTCGGTTGCCAATCAGAGTGACCTTCAGCATGCTCTCAGTCTCTTGGAGAATCATAAAATGATTACAGCACAGAAGGAGGCCATTCAGCCTGGCGAGTCCGTGCCAGTTCACTGCAACAGCAATTTAGCTTGTCCCACTCCCTCACCCTTCCATATAGCCCTGCATTTCTTCGCCTTTCAGGTGCTAATCCAACTCCTTTTTGAAAACCATGATTGCAGGGGCAAAAATGTAATTTCTACAGATTTAAAGACAACTGTATTATAAGTTTCTTAGGCTCATTACCCGAGTGTCTCAAAGGCAGGGACAGAAAGTCAAAGAAGCTCCAGGTGCACAGGAAAAAAGGAGCATTGACTTAGGCTGGAACAGCTAAACTGTTCATCCCTTAATTAGGAGTGAAGCACAAGAAGATGAAAACAGAATCAGTGCATTATAATTAGGAATAAAACTTTAAAAAACGATTAGGAGCCCCCACCCCCCCCCCCCCCCCCCCCCCCCCCGCAGTGGCTAAATCTGCCGAGTCTTGCAGACCAGGAAGATCCCTGTACTGTTCTTAACAAGAAAAACTGTTTTCAGGATGTGGGTGATGCTGGCAAGGCCACATTTATTTCGCATAGGATGGTTCCAAGTTTAATTCCTGGCTTGTGCTTTTATTTGTTTCTGGGAGACACAGGGAAGATCACATTTATTATCCATTCCTAAATTGCCAGATCAATTCAGAGAGCATTAAGAACCAATCACGTCATGCAAGATTGGAGTCACACACATAGGCCAGACCAGTTGGGGCTGATGATGATCAAAGCCATTGTTTCACCACAGGAACCTTATGGTTACCATTTAATAAGTTAACAGATTCATTCAACTCAATTTTATAAACTGTAAATGATGGAATTTGAACTTACAACTTCTGGGTTGTCACTCAAGTGCCATTACCTCTACACTACCCTACTCAATGATTACAGCTAATATTATAAATTGCCTCAGTTTTTCCATGCTAGGAAACAGTTAACAAAAAGAGGCAGCTATGCTTTCTCTTTCTGTCGAGCAAGCACGCCCATTGAATTAATAAGGTTTGATTCTAACATCTACTGTGATTGAATCGCCTGCCAGCAATCACCATTTGGGCTCTGGCATCATGAAAGGGATTCTGGGGGAAGAGACCAGAAACTGGGGAAAATGTTCTTAGAAGATTTTCTTCAATGAAAAAGCCTGACAAATTAGCTGGCTGATAAAGCATAACTGTAAATTAAGTTTCAAAATGTCAGTGAGCATTTCCTAGAGGCAGTTTCAGAATGTTTTTCTTGCTGAAGCCAGAGATAAGCAAGACGATCAAAAGGATCCCAGCACGAAACAACAAATTACAATACATATTGTCACAAAATGTTCCCGGCTAATACAGATGAGAATGGCTGAGATTAAAGATGCACTCACTCATATCCAGAATGGGTGAAAAATAAGAAGCAACATCACCTGTCCTGAGGATAAATACACAAGGTTAGTTTTGCTGTCTGGCATAAAGTACAGTGCCATTCATATAATACATGCAGTAAAAATTAGAGTGACGAGGGAGGATTTATTTGATAAGGTGCCACACAAAAGGTTAATACACAAGGTAAGTTCATATGGGGTTAGGGGCTATTTATTAGCTTGGATAGAGGATTGGCTAACCAACAGAAAACAGAGAGTCGGGATAAATGGGTCTTTTTCTGGTTGACAAGATGTAACTAGTGGGGTGCCACAGGGTTCGGTCCTCGGGCCCCAACTATTTACAATCTATATAAATGACTTGGATGCAGGGATAGAAGGTACTATAGCCAAATTTGCAGATGACACTAAAATAGGTGGGATAGTAAGTTGCAATAAAGAAATAAGAAATCTACAAATGGATATGGATAGATTAGATAAATGGGCCACAATTTGGCAGATGGATTTTAACGTGGATAAGTGTGAGGTTATCCATTTTGGTCATAAGAATAGAAAGGCAAATTATTATCTAAATGGAGAGAAACTTCAGAGTGCTTCAGTGTAGTGGGATCTGGGTGTCCTTGTGCATGAATCGCAGAAAGCTGGTATGTAGGTACAGCAGTTAATAAGGAAGGCAAATGGAATTTTGGCATTTATTGCTAAAAAAATAGAGTATAAAAGTAGGGAAGTGTTGCTGCAACTGTACAAGGCATTAGTGAGATCGCACCCGGAGTATTGCATACAGTTTTGGTCCCCTTACTTGAGAAAGTATGTAGTTGCATTGGAGGCAGTTCAGAGGAGGTTCACTAGATTGATTCCAGAGATGGGGGGCTTGTCTTATGAAGAGAGATTGAGCAGTTTAGGCCTTTACTCTCTGGAATTTAGAAGAATGAGCGGAGATCTAATTGAGGTATATAAGATGATTAAGGGGATTGACAAAGTAGAGATAGAGAGGACGTTTCCTCTTGTGGGGCAATCTAGAACGAGAGGTCATAGTTTTAGGATAAGGGGTAGCAGATTTAAAACAGAGATGAGGAGAAAATACTTCTCTCAAAGAGTCGTGAATCTATGGAATTCACTACCCCAGAGTACGATGGATGCCGGGACATTGAGGAAATTTAAGGAGGAGATAGACAGATTTTTAATTAGAAATGGGTTGAAGGGTTATGGAGAATGGGCAGGAAAGTGGAGTTGAGGCCAAGATGAGATCAGCCATGATGTATTGAATTGGCGGAGCAGGTGCGAGGGGCTGAATTGCCTGCTCCTGCTCCTAGTTCTTATGTTCTAATGATCTCCTGTAGCAATGTCCCAAGGCTGAGATGGTTGAAACTGATTTCGATGTGCACAGTGTCAATTCCCCAAAGTATGTCAGTTTCGACAGTAAGATTGGATTCTCATTTGTTTTGATTAAATAAACAAACCAGCTCACACCAATATCATTTGAAGTTTGTTACTTGAAATACATTACCTTATAAATTTGATTATGTGGATGTTTTTCCTACAATAATGCAGGCATTTTGAATGACCCCTGTTCCAGTTGGGTATTTTAAATGAATATTAACGAGAGGACATAATTTATTTAAATTCTGTGCTGCTCGTTGACTTTTATAATTGACCATTTGGGAATCTTGCATAGAGCAGAGAAAATTTGATGGCTGTTCATTGAAAATGAACCACAAAATTTATGAATGTATACTGAGAAAAGTTCAGCGTTATTGATAAATGCCTGAATTGAGCATCAGGATTTTTTGGAAGGTGCTCGTGTGCAAATATTTGGTGAATTGGTGAATTTGGATCTAGGCTTACTCCCCACCCTCTTCCCCTCCTCCCCCCCCCCCCCCCCCCCCCCCCCCCCTCCACCATTGTTGAATTGCCTGCCAGCACTCACTATCCAGGCTCATACATGAAGATTGGTCACTCGGTTAAGGTTGCAGAAGGCCCATGGAATGGTATCAAGTATGGTTCAGAGAGAGGAGGGAAAACTAGCCAAATAATAAACTAAATACCAAAAATAATTCAAAACCTTTGAACATTGAAGGGTATTCCTCTGTATGTGCCTCTGCTGATTCAACATTCCCAGACATTACTGGTTTCAAATACATATTTTTTGCTGCACTTACTTTTTTAAGCATTGTATAAATCTAAGATATTTGGTAGCTACAATACTACTGAATTCGCCTGAGGAAAAAAACTCACTCCCACTTACCATTCACACACTAACGTCTCTGAGATTAACCTTCTTCATTCTTTCAGGCAAAAGTGGGAAATAGAGGGTTCCCGTTCTATTCAAGTGCAACATCAAAACCAGACTAGAAAGAAATACAGAAAGGACTTGCATTTATATAGCACCTTTCACACTCTCAGTAAGTCCCTTAGTGCTTTACAGCCAATGAAATACTTTTGAGGTATAGTCACTGTTGTAATGTAGGGAAACCAATCAAGGTTCTGCAATAGCAATGACCAAATAATCTGTTTTTTTTAATGGAAGTTCGTTGAGGGATGCTGGCCAGGACACTGGAAGAAGTCTCCTTCTCGTCTCCGAAATAATGTCATTGGAACTTTTACATCCACCTGTGAGGGCAAAAGGGATCTTAGCTTAACATCTCTCCTGAAAGGCTGCACCTCTTACTGTGCTGTACTGCTCTGCATTCAGAGTATCAGCCTGGATTATGTGCTCAAGTTTCAAGAGCAGGGCTTGAGCTTGGAACCTTGACTCTTAGGCAAGCATGCCATCATATAGCCAAGACTACCACCTAAACTTGAGCAGCTAACACTTGAAAATGACAAGAGGGATAAGATGTCAATGCTGCTCACCCAACAAAAGAAAATAAAAATTTGCATTTATATAATTCCTCCTCAGAAACATGTAAAAACAGTTAATATACAAGAAATTATGGATGTTATGATTGTAGGCAATTGAGGCAACCATTTTGCAAGCAGCAAGAATAATGGGATAAATGACTATTTAACTTGTTCTCAATGGATTGGTTGAAGGCAGAAGGTTGACCATTGGGAGGGTTCCCTGCCCCTCTTGAAAAAGTGCTGTGAGGTTGTTAACTACAACAGGTAGTGACAGCATCATTTTAATGCTTCTAGGGTTTTGCCATCAAGCTTCTTACTCAGGATGCAAATAGCTGTAGAAATCCCCCAACAAATTAGCTGACTAATAAAGCATAATTACAGAATTAGTATCAAAATGTCAGTGGGCATTTCCGAGAGATGGTTTCAGAGTATTCTTCTGGATGCTGAACCCAGAGATAAGCAAGGTGATCTAAAGGTTCCCAGCACTAAATTACAAATTACAACACATACTGTCAGAAATGTTACTGACTGATGTGCATATGAATGACTGAGATTAAAGATGCTTTTATCCAGGATGAGGTGCAAAATCACCTCATTGTTCCTACTATAAGTAGACCAGGTTTGATAAATACACCAGGTTTGTTCTGCTATCTGGAATAAAGTACAATGCTATTTGTATTCGTCATGCTCATGCAAGAAGAAATTATGAACTATATCATGAACTTATGAAACAAACCCAAACAGACTTGAGGTGCACCAAAGCTGCCCGGATTTAAACAAACCAATCAGGAGAAAGGATTGTGACCAGCAATAGTGGCGCACAAGTGAAGCAGCAATGTGTTCTGGAAAATCAGAGCAGAATCAGTGTTGGTTTTAATTCAGTTATTAGTTCAAAAGTGAGAATTCCATTCTATTCCAGCGAAGAGGAAGGACCCTGCCTAAGATCACTATCTTTAAACTACTTGTGGGCAGAGACTGGAGTTGGCCTTGAACTCCCTACAAGAGAAATAAAACCAGGCTCTCGCCATTGAACTGAGACAGATGTATCAAGAGAAGTCTTCAACAACGCATCTGTCCTCCTGATCCATGAGATTTTTTTCAGTGAACCAGAAAAAAAGGAAAACCAGGCCTGCACCGCTTCACATCTTCACCCTGGGGAAAACACAGGTTTTACAGCGAACTCTTTTTACAGCCATCAGACCTAAACACATGGTATCTTTTAATCTCTATCTTTTCTTGTGTGTGTGTATCTGTGTGCGTGAGAGTGGGTGAACTTGAGTATATTTTCAGGTGTTGTATAATAAACATTTGTCTTTCTTTTAAACTTACGAGAAAACTTGTCATTTGTCTATATGTTGATCATTAAAACACTCAGGGTTTAAAGCCATTTTTAAAAGCACACAGGGCTGGATTTTACAGCCCCCCCCCTGACGTCAGAGGTCACGGTAAGGGTGGCTGGAAAATGCTTCTGGTAGAGGCCCGCCACGGTCCTCAACACCGGGAAGGCCCGGCCTGATATTGCTGGTGGCGGTGAGGCTTCATGTTGCCACTCGGCAACGAGTCTAAAATTTACATATGTTAATGTATTAAAATAAAGGAATTAATTACTTACCCGCTCCTGCCATCTGTTCTGGTGCCATAACGGTGCCGGTGGCTGGCACTCCTGCACCTTCGGATCTCCGTCATTGGGGAGGGGCAGGGGCGATCTGCCCCAGCCATTTAAATGAGTTGCCGCGTTTAATATTGCACAGTTCCGCGAAGCGCAGCCAGCATGTGTGGGCCACCATTGTTTACGCCTGCCGCCATAAATTTCAGCCCACTGTCTTCGGTCAGTTGAGAGGTGAAAAAAGGAAAAACCATACCTATCATCTCCCACCTGTCCATAACATAATACACATAACCAAAATTAAAATGGGGAGGGAGGATTTTCTGTGCAAAATGTGCCAGATTGATGTTACAGCTGACCTGACCTATTAAGAGAGACAAAGAGAGAACTCCAGCAGTGGAGCCAACAGTATTCAGAGGGAACACCTGTTCCTGAGAAGGGCACTTGGCCTAGTTAGTTTTTGCTTGCCCCATATTTCAAGTAAAATGATTCTCAATAGCAAGTCATTCAGAACACACCAACAAAAGGCTTCAGCTGCTGCTTTCTATGCTCTTATTTATACAAGTGTTCGTGTTTGTCCTTTGATTTAATGCACTAGTTTCACTATTTTTCCACCAAATTTAATTTGGTATGTAAATCACAGTATGGAGCACCTAATTCACACTCTAATTTAAATGCACCACCTCCTCATCCCCAAGGTTCAGTAATACAATGATGACATGCCAGATCTAGTGTAACAACCACAGCACACACCACACACACAATTCAGTGCATGTCATGTCATAAGTGAATCTGATTCCTTGGACTGGCAGCATTGAAAGTCAGCATATCTAATATTTGCACAAGTAAATTATACTTTTTGACTGCTTGAGGGTCTTCCAAAACTCTAAAGCTCCCTGTTACATGTTTCCTGCATCTCAAGATGTAATATCTATATATACAATGGTGGCTTGCATTTAAGATGACACTGGGATGCCTCAGGCCTGGAATGAACATAGTTTGGCGAGAGTGCGTGAGGGAAATCAGCTAAGCTGCTTCCAGATACATGCCAACAATATAACTCAAACTACAGTGAAACTGTTTATGAAGCTTTAAAATCTATATCACTTTTGCTGTCCTGACTCCCATATCTCTAACGCCAATATGTCTGCCCCACCCATCTAACCCATATCAGCATGATTGGCAACAAAAGATACTAATGATCAAAGCCACGGGGCCACATTATTTACACACAAATGGAGAAAATTGTGAAATATATTGCTCAGAACACTGATAGAAATATCAGAATTTCAAGTACTAAAATATGAAATTTGAGCATTTCAGTCACAATAGGAAACAATGGCCCTGCTGATTTAGCTGCAGACATTTACGGGTTCATTAGTTGTGACATCAATCTGGCATATTCATTGCACCGAAAATCCCTTGATGTGTCGCAGTGTCCGAAACTCAGACTCCAACTCATCAACTCTGAGCCAGAGTTCCTCGAGCAGCCAACACTTGCTGCAGATGTGTTCACCAGGAACCACAATGGGGTCCACCAGCTCCCACATCATGCAGGTACAACACATCACCTGGCCCTGCATCTCTATTTTATTTAATTAGATTTTAATTTGTTATTTAAATTTCTGACTGGTCTTTAGTTTTTTTTAATCTGCTTTAGTCTGTAGTTTATATACTTATAAATCAATCAAGTCTTACTCTATGTTGATTCAATTAAATTAAATTTTAAACTTACCTGAATACTGACCCCAGCTGCTCTCTGTTTCCCTGCTCTCACTGTTACATGTGACGTTACTCTGATGTCACTTTTCGAGTTTTCCCCTGCTCCTCGGGCTCTGCTCCTCTCTGTCTCTCTCCCACACAAACCTCCGATCCTGCTGCTCCTCGGGCTCTGCGCCTCTCTTTCTCTCCTCAGGGCAGAGATGGTTCTAGGCCCAACCATCTTCAGCTGCTTCATCAGTGACCTTCCCGCTATTATAAGGTCAGAGTTGGGGATGTCGCTGATGATTGCATAGTATTCAGTACCATTCACAACCCCTCAGATACTGAAGCAGTCCGTGCCCGCATGCAGCAAGACCTGGACAACATTCAGGAATGGGCTGATAAGTGGCAAATAAAATTCATGACACACAAGTGCCAGGCACTAAACATCTCCAACAAGAGAGAATCTAACCACCTCCCCTTGACATTGAATGGTATAGCTGTCATCAAATCCCCACCATCAACATCCTGGAGATCACCACTGACCAGAAACTTCACCAGACCAGCCATATAAATATTGTGGCTACAAGAGCAGGTCAGAGACTGGGAATTCTGTGGCGAGTAACTTACCTCCTGACTTGACAAAGCTTTTCCATCATCTAAAAGGCACAAATCAGGAGTGTGATGGAATACTCTCCACTTGCCTGGATGGGTGCAGCTCCAACAACATTTCAGAAGCTCGACACCAAACAGGACAAAGCAGCCTGCTTGATTGGCACCCCATCCACCACCTTAACCATTTCATTCCTTCCATCACCAGTGCACTGTGGCTGCAGTCTGTACCATCTAAAAGATGAACTGCAGCAACTCGCCAGGGCTCTTTCGACAGCATCCTCTAAACCCGTGACCTCTACGTCTCAGTAGAACAAGGATAGCAGGCACATGGGAACACTACCACCTGCAAGTTTCCCCCCCAAGCCACATACCATCCTGACTTGGAATTATATCACCATTCCTTCATTGTTGCTGAGTCAAATTCCGGGAACTCCCTCCGTAACAACACTGTGGGAATACTTTCACACGGATTGCAGCAGTTCAAGAAGGCCTTCTTAAGGGCAATCAGAGATGGGCAAGAAATGCTGGCCTT